>NW_027362765.1:53123963-53724213 GCF_046119375.1 Phyllobates terribilis
GCATTTTTAAACTTCAGCAGAATTCCCAGAACAATGGAAGAGTTCCAAAGCATTGTTAAAGATCAGCGGAATTCCGAGAACAAAGGAAGAGTTCCAAAGCGTTTTTAAACTTCAGCAGATTTCCGAGAACAATGGAAGAGTTCCAAAGCATTTTTAAACTTCAGCAGAATTCCGAGAACAATGGAAGAGTTCCAAAGCATTTTTAAGCTTCAGCAGAATTCCAAAAACAATGGAAGAGTTCCAAAGCATTGTTAAACATCAGCGGAATTCCGAGAACAATGGAAGAGTTCCAAAGCATTGTTAAACATCAGCGGAAATCCGAGAACAATGGAAGAGTTCCAAAGCATTTTTAAACTTCAGCAGAATTCCCAGAACAATGGAAGAGTTCCAAAGCATTGTTAAACATCAGCGGAATTCCGAGAGCAATGGAAGAGTTCCAAAGCATTTTTAAACTTCAGCAGACTTGAGAGAACACTGGATGAGTTCCAACGCATTGTTAAACATCAGCGGAATTCCGAAAACAATGGAAGAGTTCGAAAGCATTTTTAAACTTTAGCACAATTCCGAGAACAATGGAAGAGTTCCAAAGCATTTTTAAACTTCAGCAGAATTCCGAGAACAATGGAAGAGTTCCATAGCATTTATAAACTTCAGCGGAATGCCGAGAACAAGGGAAGAGTTCCAAAGCATTTTTAAACTTCAGCGGAATTCCGTGAATAATGGAAGAATTCCAAAGCATTGCTAAACATCAGCGGAATTCCGAGAACAATGGAAGAGTTCAAAGCATTTTTCAACTTCAGCAGAATTCCCAGAACAATGGAAGAGTTCCAAAGCATTGTTAAACATCAGCAGAATTCCGAGAACAATGGAAGAGTTCCAAAGCACTTTTAAACTTCAGCAGAATTCCCAGAACAATGGAAGAGTCCCAAAGCATTGTTAAAGATCAGCGGAATTCCGAGAACAATGGAAGAGTTCCAAAGCGTTTTTAAACTTCAGCAGATTTCCGAGAACAATGGAAGAGTTCCAAAGCATTTTTAAACTTCAGCAGAATTCCGAGAAAAATGGAAGAGTTCCAAAGCATTTTTAAACTTCAGCGGAATTCCGAGAACAAGGGAAGAGTTCCAAAGCATTTTTAAACTTCAGCGGAATTCCGTGAACAATGGAAGAATTCCAAAGCATTGCTAAACATCAGCGGAATTCCGAGAACAATGGAAGAGTTCAAAGCATTTTTCAACTTCAGCAGAATTCCCAGAACAATGGAAGAGTTCCAAAGCATTGTTAAACATCAGCAGAATTCCGAGAACAATAGAAGAGTTCCAAAGCATTTTTAAACTTCAGCAGAATTCCCAGAACAATGGAAGAGTTCCAAAGCATTGTTAAAGATCAGCGGAATTCCGAGAACAATGGAAGAGTTCCAAAGCGTTTTTAAACTTCAGCAGATTTCCGAGAACAATGGAAGAGTTCCAAAGCATTTTTAAACTTCAGCAGAATTCCGAGAAAAATGGAAGAGTTCCAAAGCATTGTTAAACATCAGCGGAATTCCAAGAACAATGGAAGAGTTCCAAAGCATTTTTAAGCTTCAGCAGAATTCCAAAAACAATGGAAGAGTTCCAAAGCATTGTTAAACATCAGCGAAATTCTGAGAACAATGGAAGAGTTCCAAAGCTTTTTTAAACTTCAGCTGAATTCTGAGAACAATGGAAGAGTTCCAAAGAATTGTTAAACATCAGCGGAATTCCGAGAACAATGGAAGATTTCCAAAGCATTGTTAAACATCAGCGGAATTCCGAGAACAATGGAAGAGTTCCAAAGCGTTTTTAAACTTCAGCAGAATTCCGAGAACAATGGAAGAGTTCCAAAGCATTTTTAAACTTCAGCAGAATTCCGAGAACAATGGAAGAGTTCCATAGCATTTTTAAACTTCAGCGGAATTCCGAGAACAAGGGAAGAGTTCCAAAGCATTTTTAAACTTCAGCGGACTTCCTTGAACAATGGAAGAATTCCAAAGCATTGCTAAACATCAGCGGAATTCCGAGAACAATGGAAGAGTTCAAAGCATTTTTCAACTTCAGCAGAATTCCCAGAACAATGGAAGAGTTCCAAAGCATTGTTAAACATCAGCAGAATTCCGAGAACAATGGAAGAGTTCCAAAGCATTTTTAAACTTCAGCAGAATTCCCAGAACAATGGAAGAGTTCCAAAGCATTGTTAAAGATCAGCGGAATTCCGAGAACAATGGAAGAGTTCCAAAGCGTTTTTAAACTTCAGCAGATTTCCGAGAACAATGGAAGAGTTCCAAAGCATTTTTAAACTTCAGCAGAATTCCGAGAACAATGGAAGAGTTCCATAGCATTTTTAAACTTCAGCGGAATTCCGAGAACAAGGGAAGAGTTCCAAAGCATTTTTAAACTTCAGCGGAATTCCGTGAACAATGGTAGAATTCAAAAGCATTGCTAAACATCAGCGGAATTCCGAGAACAATGGAAGAGTTCCAAAGCATTTTTAAACTTCAGCAGACTTGAGAGAACAATGGAAGAGTTCCAAAGCATTTTTAAACTTCAGCAGAATTCCGCGGAAAATGGAAGAGTTCCAAAGCATTGTTAAACATCAGCGAAATTCTGAGAACAATGGAAGAGTTCCAAAGCATTTTTAAGCTTCAGCAGAATTCCAAAAACAATGGAAGAGTTCCACAGCATTGTTAAACATCAGCGGAATTCTGAGAACAATGGAAGAGTTCCAAAGCTATTTTAAACTTCAGCTGAATTCCGAGAACAATGGAAGAGTTCCAAAGCATTATTAAACTTCAGCAGAATTCCCAGAACAATGGAAGAGTTCCAAAGCATTGTTAAACATCAGCAGTATTCCGAGAACAATGGAAGAGTTCCAAAGCATTTTTAAACCAGCAGAATTCCCAGAACAATGGAAGAGTTCCAAAGCGTTGTTAAACATCAGCGGAATTCCGAGAACAATGGAAGAGTTCCAAAGCGTTTTTAAACTTCAGCAGAATTCCGAGAACAATGGAAGAGTTCCAAAGCATTTTTAAACTTCAGCACAATTCCGAGAACAATGAAAGAGTTCCAAAGCATTTTTAAACTTCAGCAGAATTCCGAAAACAATGGAAGAGATCCAAAGCATTGTTAAACATTAGCGGAATTCTGAGAACAATGGAAGAGTTCCAAAGCATTATTAAACTTCAGCGGAATTCCGGGAACAATGGAAGAGTTCCAAAGCATTGTTAAACATCAGCGGAAATCTCAGAACAATGGAAGAGTTCCAAAGCATTTTTAAACTTCAGCGGAATTCCGAGAACAATGGAAGAGTTCGAAAGCATTTTTAAACTTCAGCACAATTCCGAGAACAATGGAAGAGTTACAAAGCATTTTTAAGCTTCAGCAGAATTCCAAAAACAATGGAAGAGTTCCAAAGCTTTTTTAAACTTCAGCTGAATTCTGAGAACAATGGAAGAGTTCCAAAGCATTGTTAAACATCAGCGGAATTCCGAGAACAATGGAAGATTTCCAAAGCATTTTTAAACTTCAGCAGAATTCCCAGAACAGTGGAAGAGTTCCAAAGCATTGTTAAACATCAGCGGAATTCCGAGAACAATGGAAGAGTTCCAAAGCATTTTTAAACTTCAGCAGAATTTCCAGAACAATGGAAGAGTTCCAAAGCATTGTTAAACATCAGCAGAATTCCGAGAACAATGGAAGAGTTCCAAAGCATTTTTAAACTTCAGCAGAATTCCCAGAACAATGGAAGAGTTCCAAAGCATTGTTAAACATCAGCGGAATTCCGAGAACAATGGAAGAGTTCCAAAGCGTTTTTAAACTTCAGCAGAATTCCGAGAACAATGGAAGAGTTCCAAAGCATTTTTAAACTTCAGCAGAATTCCGAGAACAATGGAAGAGTTCCATAGCATTTTTAAACTTCAGCGGAATTCTGAGAACAAGGGAAGAGTTCCAAAGCATTTTTAAACTTCAGCGGAATTCCGTGAACAATGGAAGAATTCCAAAGCATTGCTAAACATCAGCGAATTCCGAGAACAATGGAAGAGTTCAAACCATTTTTCAACTTCAGCAGAATTCCCAGAACAATGGAAGAGTTCCAAAGCGTTGTTAAACATCAGCAGAATTCCGAGAACAATGGAAGAGTTCCAAAGCATTTTTAAACTTCAGCAGAATTCCCAGAACAATGGAAGAGTTCCAAAGCATTGTTAAAGATCAGCGGAATTCCGAGAACAAAGGAAGAGTTCCAAAGCGTTTTTAAACTTCAGCAGATTTCCGAGAACAATGGAAGAGTTCCAAAGCATTTTTAAACTTCAGCAGAATTCCGAGAACAATGGAAGAGTTCCAAAGCATTTTTAAGCTTCAGCAGAATTCCAAAAACAATGGAAGAGTTCCAAAGCATTGTTAAACATCAGCGGAATTCCGAGAACAATGGAAGAGTTCCAAAGCATTGTTAAACATCAGCGGAAATCCGAGAACAATGGAAGAGTTCCAAAGCATTTTTAAACTTCAGCAGAATTCCCAGAACAATGGAAGAGTTCCAAAGCATTGTTAAACATCAGCGGAATTCCGAGAGCAAAGGAAGAGTTCCAAAGCATTTTTAAACTTCAGCGGAATTTCGTGAACAATGGAAGAATTCCAAAGCATTGCTAAACATCAGCCGATTTCCTACAACAATGGAAGAGTTCCAAAGCATTTTTAAACTTCAGCACATTTCCGAGAACAATGGAAGAGTTCCAAACCATTGCTAAAGATCAGCGGATTTCTGAGAAAAATGGAAGAGTTCCAAAGCATTTTTAAACTTCAGCAGACTTGAGAGAACAATGGAAGAGTTCCAAAGCATTTTTAAGCTTCAGCAGAATTCCAAAAACAATGGAAGAGTTCCAAAGCATTGTTAAACATCAGCGGAATTCTGAGAACAATGGAAGAGTTCCAAAGCTTTTTTAAACTTCAGCTGAATTCTGAGAACAATGGAAGAGTTCCAAAGCATTGTTAAACATCAGCGGAATTCCGAGAACAATGCAAGATTTCCAAAGCATTTTTAAACTTCAGCAGAATTCCCAGAACAGTGGAAGAGTTCCAAAGCATTGTTAAACATCAGCGGAATTCCGAGAACAATGGAAGAGTTCCAAAGCATTTTTAAACTTCAGCAGAATTCCCAGAACAATGAAAGAGTTCCAAAGCATTGTTAAACTTCAGCAGAATTCCGAGAACAATGGAAGAGTTCCAAAGCATTTTTAAACTTCAGCAGAATTCCGAGAACAATGGAAGAGTTCCATAGCATTTTTAAACTTCAGCGGAATTCCGAGAACAAGGGAAGAGTTCCAAAGCATTTTTAAACTTCAGCGGAATTCCGTGAACAATGGAAGAATTCCAAAGCATTGCTAAACATCAGCGGAATTCCGAGAACAATGGAAGAGTTCAAAGCATTTTTCAACTTCAGCAGAATTCCCAGAACAATGGAAGAGTTAAAAAGCATTGTTAAACATCAGCAGAATTCCGAGAACAATGGAAGAGTTCCAAAGCATTTTTAAACTTCAGCAGAATTCCCAGAACAATGGAAGAGTTCCAAAGCATTGTTAAAGATCAGCGGAATTCCGAGAACAATGGAAGAGTTCCAAAGCGTTTTTAAACTTCAGCAGATTTCCGAGAACAATGGAAGAGTTCCAAAGCATTTTTAAACTTCAGCAGAATTCCGAGAACAATGGAAGAGTTCCATAGCATTTTTAAACTTCAGCGGAATTCCGAGAGCAAGGGAAGAGTTCCAAAGCATTTTTAAACTTCAGCGGAATTCCTTGAACAATGGAAGAATTCAAAAGCATTGCTAAACATCAGCGGAATTCCGAGAACAATGGAAGAGTTCCAAAGCATTTTTAAACTTCAGCAGACTTGAGAGAACAATGGAAGAGTTCCAAAGTATTTTTAAACTTCAGCAGAATTCCGAGAAAAATGGAAGAGTTCCAAAGCATTGTTAAACATCAGCGGAATTCTGAGAACAATGGAAGAGTTCCAAAGCATTTTTAAGCTTCAGCAGAATTCCAAAAACAATGGAAGAGTTCCAAAGCATTGTTAAACATCAGTGGAATTCCGAGAACAATGGAAGAGTTCCAAAGCATTGTTAAACATCAGCGGAAATCCGAGAACAATGGAAGAGTTCCAAAGCATTTTTAAACTTCAGCAGAATTCCCAGAACAATGGAAGAGTTCCAAATCATTGTTAAAAATCAGCGGAATTCCGAGAGCAAAGGAAGAGTTCCAAAGCATTTTTAAACTTCAGCGGAATTTCGTGAACAATGGAAGAATTCCAAAGCATTGCTAAACATCAGCCGATTTCCTACAACAATGGAAGAGTTCCAAAGCATTTTTAAACTTCAGCACATTTCCGAGAACAATGGAAGAGTTCCAAACCATTGCTAAAGATCAGCGGATTTCTGAGAAAAATGGAAGAGTTCCAAAGCATTTTTAAACTTCAGCAGACTTGAGAGAACAATGGAAGAGTTCCAAAGCATTTTTAAACTTCAGCAGAATTCTGAGAAAAATGGAAGAGTTCCAAAGCATTGTTAAACATCAGCGGAATTCCGAGAACAATGGAAGAGTTCCAAAGCATTTTTAAGCTTCAGCAGAATTCCAAAAACAATGGAAGAGTTCCAAAGCATTGTTAAACATCAGCGGAATTCTGAGAACAATGGAAGAGTTCCAAAGCTTTTTTAAACTTCAGCTGAATTCTGAGAACAATGGAAGAGTTCCAAAGCATTGTTAAACATCAGCGGAATTCCGAGAACAATGCAAGATTTCCAAAGCATTTTTAAACTTCAGCAGAATTCCCAGAACAGTGGAAGAGTTCCAAAGCATTGTTAAACATCAGCGGAATTCCGAGAACAATGGAAGAGTTCCAAAGCATTTTTAAACTTCAGCAGAATTCCCAGAACAATGAAAGAGTTCCAAAGCATTGTTAAACTTCAGCAGAATTCCGAGAACAATGGAAGAGTTCCAAAGCATTTTTAAACTTCAGCAGAATTCCGAGAACAATGGAAGAGTTCCATAGCATTTTTAAACTTCAGCGGAATTCCGAGAACAAGGGAAGAGTTCCAAAGCATTTTTAAACTTCAGCGGAATTCCGTGAACAATGGAAGAATTCCAAAGCATTGCTAAACATCAGCGGAATTCCGAGAACAATGGAAGAGTTCAAAGCATTTTTCAACTTCAGCAGAATTCCCAGAACAATGGAAGAGTTCCAAAGCATTGTTAAACATCAGCAGAATTCCGAGAACAATGGAAGAGTTCCAAAGCATTTTTAAACTTCAGCAGAATTCCCAGAACAATGGAAGAGTTCCAAAGCATTGTTAAAGATCAGCGGAATTCCGAGAACAATGGAAGAGTTCCAAAGCGTTTTTAAACTTCAGCAGATTTCCGAGAACAATGGAAGAGTTCCAAAGCATTTTTAAACTTCAGCAGAATTCCGAGAACAATGGAAGAGTTCCATAGCATTTTTAAACTTCAGCGGAATTCCGAGAGCAAGGGAAGAGTTCCAAAGCATTTTTAAACTTCAGCGGAATTCCTTGAACAATGGAAGAATTCAAAAGCATTGCTAAACATCAGCGGAATTCCGAGAACAATGGAAGAGTTCCAAGGCATTTTTAAACTTCAGCAGACTTGAGAGAACAATGGAAGAGTTCCAAAGCATTTTTAAACTTCAGCAGAATTCCGAGAAAAATGGAAGAGTTCCAAAGCATTGTTAAACATCAGCGGAATTCTGAGAACAATGGAAGAGTTCCAAAGCATTTTTAAGCTTCAGCAGAATTCCAAAAACAATGGAAGAGTTCCACAGCATTGTTAAACATCAGCGGAATTCTGAGAACAATGGAAGAGTTCCAAAGCTATTTTAAACTTCAGCTGAATTCTGAGAACAATGGAAGAGTTCCAAAGCATTGTTAAACATCAGCGGAATTCCGAGAACAATGGAAGAGTTCCAAAGCATTATTAAACTTCAGCAGAATTCCCAGAACAATGGAAGAGTTCCAAAGCATTGTTAAACATCAGCAGTATTCCGAGAACAATGGAAGAGTTCCAAAGCATTTTTAAACTTCAGCAGAATTCCGAAAACAATGGAAGAGATCCAAAGCATTGTTAAACATTAGCGGAATTCTGAGAACAATGGAAGAGTTCCAAAGCATTATTAAACTTCAGCGGAATTCCGGGAACAATGGAAGAGTTCCAAAGCATTGTTAAACATCAGCGGAATTCTCAGAACAATGGAAGAGTTCCAAAGCATTTTTAAACTTCAGCAGAATTCCGAGAAAAATGGAAGAGTTCCAAAGCATTGTTAAACATCAGCGGAATTCCGAGAACAATGGAAGAGTTCCAAAGCATTTTTAAACTTCAGCAGACTTGAGAGAACAATGGAAGAGTTCCAAAGCATTTTTAAACTTCAGCAGAATTCCGAGAAAAATGGAAGAGTTCCAAAGCATTGTTAAACATCAGCGGAATTCTGAGAACAATGGAAGAGTTCCAAAGCATTTTTAAGCTTCAGCAGAATTCCAAAAACAATGGAAGAGTTCCACAGCATTGTTAAACATCAGCGGAATTCTGAGAACAATGGAAGAGTTCCAAAGCTATTTTAAACTTCAGCGGAATTCCGAGAACAATGGAAGAGTTCGAAAGCATTTTTAAACTTCAGCACAATTCCGAGAACAATGGAAGAGTTACAAAGCATTTTTAAACTTCAGCAGAATTCCGAGAACAATGTAAGAGTTCCAAAGCGAGGTTAAACAACAGCGGAAATCCGAGAACAATGGAAGAGTTCCAAAGCATTTTTAAACTTCAGCAGAATTCCCAGAACAATGGAAGAGTTCCAAAGCATTGTTAAACATCAGCGAAATTCCAAGAACAATGGAAGAGTTCCAAAGCATTTTTAAACTTCATCGGAATTCCGAGAACAATGGAAGAGTTCCAAAGCATTGTTAAACATCAGCGGAAATCCGAGAACAATGGAAGAGTTCCAAAGCATTTTCAAACTTCAGCAGAATTCCCAGAACAATGGAAGAGTTCCAAAGCATTGTTAAACATCAGCGGAATTCCGAGAGCAAAGGAAGAGTTCCAAAGCATTTTTAAACTTCAGCGGAATTTCGTGAACAATGGAAGAATTCCAAAGCATTGCTAAACATCAGCCGATTTCCTACAACAATGGAAGAGTTCCAAAGCATTTTTAAACTTCAGCACATTTCCGAGAACAATGGAAGAGTTCCAAACCATTGCTAAAGATCAGCGGATTTCTGAGAAAAATGGAAGAGTTCCAAAGCATTTTTAAACTTCAGCAGACTTGAGAGAACAATGGAAGAGTTCCAAAGCATTTTTAAACTTCAGCAGAATTCTGAGAAAAATGGAAGAGTTCCAAAGCATTGTTAAACATCAGCGGAATTCCGAGAACAATGGAAGAGTTCCAAAGCATTTTTAAGCTTCAGCAGAATTCCAAAAACAATGGAAGAGTTCCAAAGCATTGTTAAACATCAGCGGAATTCTGAGAACAATGGAAGAGTTCCAAAGCTTTTTTAAACTTCAGCTAAATTCTGAGAACAATGGAAGAGTTCCAAAGCATTGTTAAACATCAGCGGAATTCCGAGAACAATGGAAGATTTCCAAAGCATTTTTAAACTTCAGCAGAATTCCCAGAACAGTGGAAGAGTTCAAAAGCATTGTTAAACATCAGCGGAATTCCGAGAACAATGGAAGAGTTCCAAAGCATTTTTAAACTTCAGCAGAATTCCCAGAACAATGAAAGAGTTCCAAAGCATTGTTAAACTTCAGCAGAATTCCGAGAACAATGGAAGAGTTCCAAAGCATTTTTAAACTTCAGCAGAATTCCGAGAACAATGGAAGAGTTCCATAGCATTTTTAAACTTCAGCGGAATTCCGAGAACAAGGGAAGAGTTCCAAAGCATTTTTAAACTTTAGCGGAATTCCGTGAACAATGGAAGAATTCCAAAGCATTGCTAAACATCAGCGGAATTCCGAGAACAATGGAAGAGTTCAAAGCATTTTTCAACTTCAGCAGAATTCCCAGAACAATGGAAGAGTTCCAAAGCATTGTTAAACATCAGCAGAATTCCGAGAACAATGGAAGAGTTCCAAAGCATTTTTAAACTTCAGCAGAATTCCCAGAACAATGGAAGAGTTCCAAAGCATTGTTAAAGATCAGCGGAATTCCGAGTACAATGGAAGAGTTCCAAAGCGTTTTTAAACTTCAGCAGATTTCCGAGAACAATGGAAGAGTTCCAAAGCATTTTTAAACTTCAGCAGAATTCCGAGAAAAATGGAAGAGTTCCAAAGCATTGTTAAACATCAGCGGAATTCTGAGAACAAGGGAAGAGTTCCAAAGCATTTTTAAGCTTCAGCAGAATTCCAAAAACAATGGAAGAGTTCCAAAGCATTGTTAAACATCAGCGGAATTTTGAGAACAATGGAAGAGTTCCAAAGCTTTTTTAAACTTCAGCTGAATTCTGAGAACAATGGAAGAGTTCCAAAGCATTGTTAAACATCAGCGGAATTCCGAGGAAAATGGAAGATTTCCAAAGCATTGTTAAACATCTGCGGAATTCTGAGAACAAGGGAAGAGTTCCAAAGCATTTTTAAACTTCAGCGGAATTCCGTGAACAATGGAAGAATTCCAAAGCATTGCTAAACATCAGCGGAATTCCGAGAACAATGGAAGAGTTCAAAGCATTTTTCAACTTCAGCAGAATTCCCAGAACAATGGAAGAGTTCCAAAGCATTGTTAAACATCAGCAGAATTCCGAGAACAATGGAAGAGTTCCAAAGCATTTTTAAACTTCAGCAGAATTCCCAGAACAATGGAAGAGTTCCAAAGCATTGTTAAAGATCAGCGGAATTCCGAGAACAATGGAAGAGTTCCAAAGCGTTTTTAAACTTCAGCAGATTTCCGAGAACAATGGAAGAGTTCCAAAGCATTTTTAAACTTCACCAGAATTCCGAGAAAAATGGAAGAGTTCCAAGGCATTGTTAAACATCAGCGGAATTCCGAGAACAATGGAAGAGTTCCAAAGCATTTTTAAGCTTCAGCAGAATTCCAAAAACAATGGAAGAGTTCCAAAGCTTTTTTAAACTTCAGCTGAATTCTGAGAACAATGGAAGAGTTCCAAAGCATTGTTAAACATCAGCGGAATTCCGAGAACAATGGAAGATTTCCAAAGCATTTTTAAACTTCAGCAGAATTCCCAGAACAGTGGAAGAGTTCCAAAGCATTGTTAAACATCAGCGGAATTCCGAGAACAATGGAAGAGTTCCAAAGCATTTTTAAACTTCAGCAGAATTTCCAGAACAATGGAAGAGTTCCAAAGCATTGTTAAACATCAGCAGAATTCCGAGAACAATGGAAGAGTTCCAAAGCATTTTTAAACTTCAGCAGAATTCCCAGAACAATGGAAGAGTTCCAAAGCATTGTTAAACATCAGCGGAATTCCGAGAACAATGGAAGAGTTCCAAAGCGTTTTTAAACTTCAGCAGAATTCCGAGAACAATGGAAGAGTTCCAAAGCATTTTTAAACTTCAGCAGAATTCTGAGAACAATGGAAGAGTTCCATAGCATTTTTAAACTTCAGCGGAATTCTGAGAACAAGGGAAGATTTCCAAAGCATTTTTAAACTTCAGCGGAATTCCGTGAACAATGGAAGAATTCCAAAGCATTGCTAAACATCAGCGGAATTCCGAGAACAATGGAAGAGTTCAAACCATTTTTCAACTTCAGCAGAATTCCCAGAACAATGGAAGAGTTCCAAAGCGTTGTTAAACATCAGCAGAATTCCGAGAACAATGGAAGAGTTCCAAAGCATTTTTAAACTTCAGCAGAATTCCCAGAACAATGGAAGAGTTCCAAAGCATTGTTAAAGATCAGCGGAATTCCGAGAACAAAGGAAGAGTTCCAAAGCGTTTTTAAACTTCAGCAGATTTCCGAGAACAATGGAAGAGTTCCAAAGCATTTTTAAACTTCAGCAGAATTCCGAGAACAATGGAAGAGTTCCAAAGCATTTTTAAGCTTCAGCAGAATTCCAAAAACAATGGAAGAGTTCCAAAGCATTGTTAAACATCAGCGGAATTCTGAGAACAATGGAAGAGTTCCAAAGCTTTTTTAAACTTCAGCTGAATTCTGAGAACAATGGAAGAGTTCCAAAGCATTGTTAAACATCAGCGGAATTCCGAGAACAATGGAAGATTTCCAAAGCATTTTTAAACTTCAGCAGAATTCCCAGAACAGTGGAAGAGTTCCAAAGCATTGTTAAACATCAGCGGAATTCCGAGAACAATGGAAGAGTTCCAAAGCATTTTTAAACTTCAGCAGAATTCCCAGAACAATGGAAGAGTTCCAAAGCATTGTTAAACTTCAGCAGAATTCCCAGAACAATGGAAGAGTTCCAAAGCATTGTTAAACATCAGCGGAATTCCGAGAACAATGGAAGAGTTCCAATGCATTTTTAAACTTCAGCAGAATTCCGAGAACAATGGAAGAGTTCCAAAGCATTTTTAAACTTCAGCAGAATTCCGAGAACAATGGAAGAGTTCCATAGCATTTTTAAACTTCAGCGGAATTCCGAGAACAAGGGAAGAGTTCCAAAGCATTTTTAAACTTCAGCGGAATTCCGTGAAAAATGGAAGAATTCCAAAGCATTGCTAAACATCAGCGGAATTCCGAGAACAATGGAAGAGTTCAAAGCATTTTTCAACTTCAGCAGAATTCCCAGAACAATGGAAGAGTTCCAAAGCATTGTTAAACATCAGCAGAATTCCGAGAACAATGGAAGAGTTCCAAAGCATTTTTAAACTTCAGCAGAATTCCCAGAACAATGGAAGAGTTCCAAAGCATTGTTAAAGATCAGCGGAATTCCGAGAACAATGGAAGAGTTCCAAAGCATTTTTAAACTTCAGCAGAATTCCGAGAACAATGGAAGAGTTCCAAAGCATTTTTAAACTTCAGCGGAATTCCGAGAACAAGGGAAGAGTTCCAAAGCATTTTTAAACTTCAGCGGAATTCCGTGAACAATGGAAGAATTCCAAAGCATTGCTAAACATCAGCGGAATTCCGAGAACAATGGAAGAGTTCAAATCATTTTTCAACTTCAGCAGAATTCCCAGAACAATGGAAGAGTACCAAAGCATTGTTAAACATCAGCAGAATTCCGAGAACAATAGAAGAGTTCCAAAGCATTTTTAAACTTCAGCAGAATTCCCAGAACAATGGAAGAGTTCCAAAGCATTGTTAAAGATCAGCGGAATTCCGAGAACAATGGAAGAGTTCCAAAGCGTTTTTAAACTTCAGCAGATTTCCGAGAACAATGGAAGAGTTCCAAAGCATTTTTAAACTTCAGCAGAATTCCGAGAAAAATGGAAGAGTTCCAAAGCATTGTTAAACATCAGCGGAATTCCAAGAACAATGGAAGAGTTCCAAAGCATTTTTAAGCTTCAGCAGAATTCCAAAAACAATGGAAGAGTTCCAAAGCATTGTTAAACATCAGCGGAATTCTGAGAACAATGGAAGAGTTCCAAAGCTTTTTTAAACTTCAGCTGAATTCTGAGAACAATGGAAGAGTTCCAAAGAATTGTTAAACATCAGCGGAATTCCGAGAACAATGGAAGATTTCCAAAGCATTGTTAAACATCAGCGGAATTCCGAGAACAATGGAAGAGTTCCAAAGCGTTTTTAAACTTCAGCAGAATTCCGAGAACAATGGAAGAGTTCCAAAGCATTTTTAAATTTCAGCAGAATTCCGAGAACAATGGAAGAGTTCCAAAGCATTGTTAAACATCAGCGGAATTCCGAGAACAATGGAAGAGTTCCAAAGCATTGTTAAACATCAGCGGAATTCCGAGAACAATGGAAGAGTTCCAAAGCGTTTTTAAACTTCAGCAGAATTCCGAGAACAATGGAAGAGTTCCAAAGCATTTTTAAACTTCAGCAGAATTCCGAGAACAATGGAAGAGTTCCATAGCATTTTTAAACTTCAGCGGAATTCTGAGAACAAGGGAAGAGTTCCAAAGCATTTTTAAACTTCAGCGGAATTCCGTGAACAATGGAAGAATTCCAAAGCATTGCTAAACATCAGCGGAATTCCGAGAACAATGGAAGAGTTCAAAGCATTTTTCAACTTCAGCAGAATTTCCAGAGCAATGGAAGAGTTCCAAAGCATTGTTAAACATCAGCAGAATTCCAAGAACAATGGAAGAGTTCCAAAGCATTTTTAAACTTCAGCAGAATTCCCAGAACAATGGAAGAGTTCCAAAGCATTGTTAAAGATCAGCGGAATTCCGAGAACAATGGAAGAGTTCCAAAGCGTTTTTAAACTTCAGCAGATTTCCGAGAACAATGGAAGAGTTCCAAAGCATTTTTAAACTTCAGCAGAATTCCGAGAAAAATGGAAGAGTTCCAAAGCATTGTTAAACATCAGCGGAATTCCGAGAACAATGGAAGAGTTCCAAAGCATTTTTAAGCTTCAGCAGAATTCCAAAAACAATGGAAGAGTTCCAAAGCATTGTTAAACATCAGCGGAATTCTGAGAACAATGGAAGAGTTCCAAAGCTTTTTTAAACTTCAGCTGAATTCTGAGAACAATGGAAGAGTTCCAAAGCATTGTTGAACATCAGCGGAATTCCGAGAACAATGGAAGATTTCCAAAGCATTTTTAAACTTCAGCAGAATTCCCAGAACAATGGAAGAGTACCAAAGCATTATTAAACATCAGCGGAATTCCGAGAACAATGGAAGAGTTCCAAAGCGTTTTTAAACTTCAGCAGAATTCCGAGAACAATGGAAGAGTTCCAAAGCATTTTTAAACTTCAGCAGAATTCCGAGAACAATGGAAGAGTTCCATAGCATTTTTAAACTTGAGCGGAATTCCGAGAACAAGGGAAGAGTTCCAAAGCATTTTTAAACTTCAGCGGAATTCCGTGAACAATGGAAGAATTCCAAAGCATTGCTAAACATCAGCAGAATTCCTAGAACAATGGAAGAGTTCCAAAGCATTTTTAAACTTCAGCAGAATTCCCAGAACAATGGAAGAGTTCCAAAGCATTGTTAAAGATCAGCGGAATTCCGAGAACAATGGAAGAGTTCCAAAGCGTTTTTAAACTTCAGCAGATTTCCGAGAACAATGGAAGAGTTCCAAAGCATTTTTAAACTTCAGCAGAATTCCGAGAACAATGGAAGAGTTCCATAGCATTTTTAAACTTCAGCGGAATTCCGAGAACAAGGGAAGAGTTCCAAAGCATTTTTAAACTTCAGCGGAATTCCGTGAACAATGGAAGAATTCAAAAGCATTGCTAAACATCAGCGGAATTCCGAGAACAATGGAAGAGTTCCAAAGCATTTTTAAACTTCAGCAGACTTGATAGAACAATGGAAGAGTTCCAAAGCATTTTTAAACTTCAGCAGAATTCCGAGAAAAATGGAAGAGTTCCAAAGCATTGTTAAACATCAGCGGAATTCTGAGAACAATGGAAGAGTTCCAAAGCATTTTTAAGCTTCAGCAGAATTCCAAAAACAATGGAAGAGTTCCACAGCATTGTTAAACATCAGCGGAATTCTGAGAACAATGGAAGAGTTCCAAAGCTATTTTAAACTTCAGCTGAATTCTGAGAACAATGGAAGAGTTCCAAAGCATTGTTAAACATCAGCGGAATTCCGAGAACAATGGAAGAGTTCCAAAGCATTTTTAAACTTCAGCAGAATTCCCAGAACAATGGAAGAGTTCCAAAGCATTGTTAAACATCAGCAGTATTCCGAGAACAATGGAAGAGTTCCAAAGCATTTTTAAACCAGCAGAATTCCCAGAACAATGGAAGAGTTCCAAAGCATTGTTAAACATCAGCGGAATTCCGAGAACAATGGAAGTGTTCCAAAGCGTTTTTAAACTTCAGCAGAATTCCGAGAACAATGGAAGAGTTCCAAAGCATTTTTAAACTTCAGCACAATTCCGAGAACAATGAAAGAGTTCCAAAGCATTTTTAAACTTCAGCAGAATTCCGAAAACAATGGAAGAGATCCAAAGCATTGTTAAACATCAGTGGAATTCTGAGAACAATGGAAGAGTTCCAAAGCATTATTAAACTTCAGCGGAATTCCGGGAACAATGGAAGAGTTCCAAAGCATTGTTAAACATCAGCGGAATTCTCAGAACAATGGAAGAGTTCCAAAGCATTTTTAAACTTCAGCAGAATTCCGAGAACAGTGGAAGAGTTCCAAAGCATTGTTAAACATCAAAAAACCAGGCAATGTGAACTGAGGTCTAAGATGGTAGACATGCAAGAAATAGGAGCATGTTCACACTAGCAAAAAAGAAACAAAACCTACAAAAGACAAAAGACAAAAATATATCTCATACCCTACCATCATTATATATAAATGTAAAGCAAAGTTGCATAATAAATATAGGGTACTTAGTGAACTATTTTTGATCAAAAAAAGTATACAAGCCGTCCCACCAGCGGCAAGGTGACCCTAAATTGGGACGGTACCTATACTGCCTATATTAAAAACCTTACTGTATATCAAAGTTGAAGTAATGCATATAAAAGGGTAGACAAATAGGACCGGGTCCCAACTCCAGACCACCCAGGCCCGTGGTAAGCTACATATATACCAGTCAGCTCAACAAAGGGGATGCCACACCCTTAAATTGCACAGAATGCAAACAAGACAAAAAACCAGGCAATGTGAACTGAGGTCTAAGATGGTAGACATGCAAGAAATAGGAGCATGTTCACACTAGCAAAAAAGAAACAAAACCTACAAAAGACAAAAGACAAAAATATATCTCATACCCTACCATCATTATATATAAATGTAAAGCAAAGTTGCATAATAAATATAGGGTACTTAGTGAACTATTTTTGATCAAAAAAGTATACAAGCCGTCCCACCAGCGGCAAGGTGACCCTAAATTGGGACGGTACCTATACTGCCTATATTAAAAACCTTACTGTATATCAAAGTTGAAGTAATGCATATAAAAGGGTAGACAAATAGGACCGGGTCCCAACTCCAGACCACCCAGGCCCGTGGTAAGCTACATATATACCAGTCAGCTCAACAAAGGGGATGCCACACCCTTAAATTGCACAGAATGCAAACAAGACAAAAAAACAGGCAATGTGAACTGAGGTCTAAGATGGTAGACATGCAAGAAATAGGAGCATGTTCACACTAGCAAAAAAGAAACAAAACCTACAAAAGACAAAAGACAAAAATATATCTCATACCCTACCATCATTATATATAAATGTAAAGCAAAGTTGCATAATAAATATAGGGTACTTAGTGAACTATTTTTGATCAAAAAAAGTATACAAGCCGTCCCACCAGCGGCAAGGTGACCCTAAATTGGGACGGTACCTATACTGCCTATATTAAAAACCTTACTGTATATCAAAGTTGAAGTAATGCATATAAAAGGGTAGACAAATAGGACCGGGTCCCTATTTTTAATATAGGCAGTATAGGTACCGTCCCAATTTAGGGTCACCTTGCCGCTGGTGGGACGGCTTGTATACTTTTTTTGATCAAAAATAGTTCACTAAGTACCCTATATTTATTATGCAACTTTGCTTTACATTTATATATAATGATGGTAGGGTATGAGATATATTTTTGTCTTTTGTCTTTTGTAGGTTTTGTTTCTTTTTTGCTAGTGTGAACATGCTCCTATTTCTTGCATGTCTACCATCTTAGACCTCAGTTCACATTGCCTGGTTTTTTGTCTTGTTTGCATTCTGTGCAATTTAAGGGTGTGGCATCCCCTTTGTTGAGCTGACTGGTATATATGTAGCTTACCACGGGCCTGGGTGGTCTGGAGTTGGGACCCGGTCCTATTTGTCTACCCTTTTATATGCATTACTTCAACTTTGATATACAGTAAGGTTTTTAATATAGGCAGTATAGGTACCGTCCCAATTTAGGGTCACCTTGCCGCTGGTGGGACGGCTTGTATACTTTTTTTGATCAAAAATAGTTCACTAAGTACCCTATATTTATTATGCAACTTTGCTTTACATTTATATATAATGATGGTAGGGTATGAGATATATTTTTGTCTTTTGTCTTTTGTAGGTTTTATTGTTAAACATCAGCGTAATTCTGAGAACAATGGAAGAATTCCAAAGCATTTTTCAGCTTCAGCAGAATTCCGAGATCAATGGAAGAGTTCCAAAGCATTGTTTAACATCAGCGGAATTCCGAGAACAATGGAAGAGTTCGAAAGCATTTTTAAACTTCAGCACAATTCCGAGAACAATGGAAGAGTTCCAAAGCATTTTTAAACTTCAGCACAATTCCGAGAACAATGTAAGAGTTCCAAAGCATTGTTAAACATCAGCGGAAATCCGAGAACAATGGAAGAGTTCCAAAGCATTTTTAAACTTCAGCAGAATTCCCAGAACGATGGAAGAGTTCCAAAGCATTGTTAAACATCAGCAGAATTCCGTGAACAATGGAAGAGTTCCAAAGCATTTTTAAACTTCATCGGAATTCCGAGAACAATGGAAGAGTTCCAAAGCATTGTTAAACATCAACATAATTCTGAGAACAATGGAAGAGTTCCAAAGCATTTTTCAACTTCAGCAGAATTCCAAGATCAATGGAAGAGTTCCAAAGCATTGTTAAACATCAGCGGATCTCCGAGAACAATGGTAGAGTTCCAAATCATTTTTAAGCTTCATCGGAATTCCGTGAACTATGGAAGAGTTCCAAAGCATTGTTTAACATCAGCGGAATTCCGAGAACAATGGAAGAGTTCCAAAGCATTTTTAAACTTCAGCAGACTTGAGAGAACAATGGAAGAGTTCCAAAACATTTTTAAACTTCAGCAGAATTCCGAGAAAAATGGAAGAGTTCCAAAGCATTGTTAAACATCAGCGGAATTCCGAGAACAATGGAAGAGTTCCAAAGCATTTTTAAGCTTCAGCAGAATTCCAAAAACAATGGAAGAGTTCCAAAGCATTGTTAAACATCAGCGGAATTCTGAGAACAATGGAAGAGTTCCAAAGCTTTTTTAAACTTCAGCTGAATTCTGAGAACAATGGAAGAGTTCCAAAGCATTGTTAAACATCAGCGGAATTCCGAGAACAATGGAAGAGTTCCAAAGCATTTTTAAACTTCACCAGAATACCCAGAACAATGGAAGAGTTCCAAAGCATTGTTAAACATCAGCAGAATTCCGAGAAAAATGGAAGAGTTCCAAAGCATTTTTAAACTTCAGCAGAATTCCCAGAACAATAGAAGAGTTCCAAAGCATTGTTAAACATCAGCGGAATTACGAGAACAATGGAAGAGTTCCAAAGAGTTTTTAAACTTCAGCAGAATTCCGAGAACAATGGAAGAGTTCCAAAGCATTTTTAAACTTCAGCAGAATTCCGAGAACAATGGAAGAGTTCCAAAGCATTTTTAAACTTCAGCAGAATTCCGAGAACAATGGAAGAGTTCCAAAGCATTTTTAAACTTCAGCGGAATTCCAAGAACAAGGGAAGAGTTCCAAAGCATTTTTAAACTTCAGCGGAATTCCGTGAACAATGGAAGAATTCCAAAGCATTGCTAAACATCAGCGGAATTCCGAGAACAATGGAAGAGTTCCAAAGCATTTTTCAACTTCAGAAGAATTCCCAGAACAATGGAAGAGTTCCAAAGCATTGTTAAACATCAGCAGAATTACGAGAACAATGGAAGAGTTCCAAAGCATTTTTAAACTTCAGCAGAATTCCCTGAACAATGGAAGAGTTCCAAAGCATTGTTTAATATCAGCGGAATTCCGAGAACAATGGAAGAGTTCCAAAGCGTTTTTAAACTTCAGCAGATTTCCGAGAACAATGGAAGAGTTCCAAAGCATTATTAAACTTCAGCAGAATTCCGAGAACAATGGAAGAGTTCCATAGCATTTTTAAACTTCAGCGGAATTCCGAGAACAAGGGAAGAGTTCCAAAGCATTTTTAAACTTCAGCGGAATTCCGTGAACAATGGAAGAATTCCAAAGCATTGCTAAACATCAGCGGAATTCCGAGAACAATGGAAGAGTTCCAAAGCATTTTTAAACTTCAACAGACTTGAGAGAACAATGGAAGAGTTCCAAAGCATTTTTAAACTTCAGCAGAATTCCGAGAAAAATGGAAGAGTTCCAAAGCATTGTTAAACATCAGCGGAATTCCGAGAACAATGGAAGAGTTCCAAAGCATTTTTAAGCTTCAGCAGAATTCCCAGAACAATGGAAGAGTTCCAAAGCATTGTTAAACATCAGCGGAATTCCGAGAACAATGGAAGAGTTCCAAAGCGTTTTTAAACTTCAGCAGAATTCCGAGAACAATGGAAGAGTTCCAAAGCATTTTTAAACTTCAGCAGACTTCTGAGAACAATGGAAGAGTTCCATAGCATTTTTAAACTTCAGCGGAATTCCGAGAACAAGGGAAGAGTTCCAAAGCATTTTTAAACTTCAGCGGAATTCCGTGAACAATGGAAGAATTCCAAAGCATTGCTAAACATCAGCGGAATTCTGAGAACAATGGAAGAGTTCAAAGCATTTTTCAACTTCAGCAGAATTCCCAGAACAATGGAAGAGTTCCAAAGCATTGTTAAACATCAGCAGAATTCCGAGAACAATGGAAGAGTTCCAAAGCATTTTTAAACTTCAGCAGAATTCCCAGAACAATGGAAGAGTTCCAAAGCATTGTTAAAGAACAGCGGAATTCCGAGAACAATGGAAGAGTTCCAAAGCGTTTTTAAACTTCAGCAGATTTCCGAGAACAATGGAAGAGTTCCAAAGCGTTTTTAAACTTCAGCAGAATTCCGAGAACAATGGAAGAGTTCCAAAGCATTTTTAAACTTCAGCGGAATTCCGAGAACAAGGGAAGAGTTCCAAAGCATTTTTAAACTTCAGCGGAATTCCGTGAACAATGGAAGAATTCCAAAGCATTGCTAAACATCAGCGGAATTCCGAGAACAATGGAAGAGTTCAAAGCATTTTTCAACTTCAGCAGAATTCCCAGAACAATGGAAGAGTTCCAAAGCATTGTTAAACATCAGCGGAATTCTGAGAACAATGGAAGAGTTCCAAAGCTTTTTTAAACTTCAGCTGAATTCTGAGAACAATGGAAGAGTTCCAAAGCATTGTTAAACATCAGCGGAATTCCGAGAACAATGGAAGAGTTCCAAAGCATTTTTAAACTTCACCAGAATACCCAGAACAATGGAAGAGTTCCAAAGCATTGTTAAACATCAGCAGAATTCCGAGAAAAATGGAAGAGTTCCAAAGCATTTTTAAACTTCAGCAGAATTCCCAGAACAATAGAAGAGTTCCAAAGCATTGTTAAACATCAGCGGAATTACGAGAACAATGGAAGAGTTCCAAAGAGTTTTTAAACTTCAGCAGAATTCCGAGAACAATGGAAGAGTTCCAAAGCATTTTTAAACTTCAGCAGAATTCCGAGAACAATGGAAGAGTTCCAAAGCATTTTTAAACTTCAGCAGAATTCCGAGAACAATGGAAGAGTTCCAAAGCATTTTTAAACTTCAGCGGAATTCCGAGAACAAGGGAAGAGTTCCAAAGCATTTTTAAACTTCAGCGGAATTCCGTGAACAATGGAAGAATTCCAAAGCATTGCTAAACATCAGCGGAATTCCGAGAACAATGGAAGAGTTCCAAAGCATTTTTCAACTTCAGAAGAATTCCCAGAACAATGGAAGAGTTCCAAAGCATTGTTAAACATCAGCAGACTTACGAGAACAATGGAAGAGTTCCAAAGCATTTTTAAACTTCAGCAGAATTCCCTGAACAATGGAAGAGTTCCAAAGCATTGTTAAATATCAGCGGAATTCCGAGAACAATGGAAGAGTTCCAAAGCGTTTTTAAACTTCAGCAGATTTCTGAGAACAATGGAAGAGTTCCAAAGCATTATTAAACTTCAGCAGAATTCCGAGAACAATGGAAGAGTTCCATAGCATTTTTAAACTTCAGCGGAATTCCGAGAACAAGGGAAGAGTTCCAAAGCATTTTTAAACTTCAGCGGAATTCCGTGAACAATGGAAGAATTCCAAAGCATTGCTAAACATCAGCGGAATTCCGAGAACAATGGAAGAGTTCCAAAGCATTTTTAAACTTCAACAGACTTGAGAGAACAATGGAAGAGTTCCAAAGCATTTTTAAACTTCAGCAGAATTCCGAGAAAAATGGAAGAGTTCCAAAGCATTGTTAAACATCAGCGGAATTCCGAGAACAATGGAAGAGTTCCAAAGCATTTTTAAGCTTCAGCAGAATTCCCAGAACAATGGAAGAGTTCCAAAGCATTGTTAAACATCAGCGGAATTCCGAGAACAATGGAAGAGTTCCAAAGCGTTTTTAAACTTCAGCAGAATTCCGAGAACAATGGAAGAGTTCCAAAGCATTTTTAAACTTCAGCAGAATTCCGAGAACAATGGAAGAGTTCCATAGCATTTTTAAACTTCAGCTGAATTCCGAGAACAAGGGAAGAGTTCCAAAGCATTTTTAAACTTCAGCGGAATTCCGTAAACAATGGAAGAATTCCAAAGCATTGTTAAACATCAGCGGAATTCCGAGAACAATGGAAGAGTTCAAAGCATTTTTCAACTTCAGCAGAATTCCCAGAACAATGGAAGAGTTCCAAAGCATTGTTAAACATCAGCAGAATTCCGAGAACAATGGAAGAGTTCCAAAGCATTTTTAAACTTCAGCAGAATTCCCAGAACAATGGAAGAGTTCCAAAGCATTGTTAAAGATCAGCGGAATTCCGAGAACAATGGAAGAGTTCCAAAGCGTTTTTAAACTTCAGCAGATTTCCGAGAACAATGGAAGAGTTCCAAAGCATTTTTAAACTTCAGCAGAATTCCGAGAACAATGGAAGAGTTCCAAAGCATTTTTAAACTTCAGCGGAATTCCGAGAACAAGGGAAGAGTTCCAAAGCATTTTTAAACTTCAGCGGAATTCCGTGAACAATGGAAGAATTCCAAAGCATTGCTAAACATCAGCGGAATTCCGGGAACAATGGAAGAGTTCAAAGCATTTTTCAACTTCAGCAGAATTCCCAGAACAATGGAAGAGTTCCAAAGCATTGTTAAACATCAGCAGAATTCCGAGAACAATAGAAGAGTTCCAAAGCATTTTTAAACTTCAGCAGAATTCCCAGAACAATGGAAGAGTTCCAAAGCATTGTTAAAGATCAGCGGAATTCCGAGAACAATGGAAGAGTTCCAAAGCGTTTTTAAACTTCAGCAGATTTCCGAGAACAATGGAAGAGTTCCAAAGCATTTTTAAACTTCAGCAGAATTCCGAGAAAAATGGAAGAGTTCCAAAGCATTGTTAAACATCAGCGGAATTCCAAGAACAATGGAAGAGTTCCAAAGCATTTTTAAGCTTCAGCAGAATTCCAAAAACAATGGAAGAGTTCCAAAGCATTGTTAAACATCAGCGGAATTCTGAGAACAATGGAAGAGTTCCAAAGCTTTTTTAAACTTCAGCTGAATTCTGAGAACAATGGAAGAGTTCCAAAGAATTGTTAAACATCAGCGGAATTCCGAGAACAATGGAAGATTTCCAAAGCATTGTTAAACATCAGCGGAATTCCGAGAACAATGGAAGAGTTCCAAAACGTTTTTAAACTTCAGCAGAATTCCGAGAACAATGGAAGAGTTCCAAAGCATTTTTAAACTTCAGCAGAATTCCGAGAACAATGGAAGAGTTCCAAAGCATTGTTAAACATCAGCGGAATTCCGAGAACAATGGAAGAGTTCCAAAGCATTGTTAAACATCAGCGGAATTCCGAAAACAATGGAAGAGTTCCAAAGCGTTTTTAAACTTCAGCAGAATTCCGAGAACAATGGAAGAGTTCCAAAGCATTTTTAAACTTCAGCAGAATTCCGAGAACAATGGAAGAGTTCCATAGCATTTTTAAACTTCAGCGGAATTCTGAGAACAAGGGAAGAGTTCCAAAGCATTTTTAAACTTCAGCGGAATTCCGTGAACAATGGAAGAATTCCAAAGCATTGCTAAACATCAGCGGAATTCTGAGAACAATGGAAGAGTTCAAAGCATTTTTCAACTTCAGCAGAATTCCCAGAGCAATGGAAGAGTTCCAAAGCATTGTTAAACATCAGCAGAATTCCAATAACAATGGAAGAGTTCCAAAGCATTTTTAAACTTCAGCAGAATTCCCAGAACAATGGAAGAGTTCCAAAGCATTGTTAAAGATCAGCGGAATTCCGAGAACAATGGAAGAGTTCCAAAGCGTTTTTAAACTTCAGCAGATTTCCGAGAACAATGGAAGAGTTCCAAAGCATTTTTAAACTTCAGCAGAATTCCGAGAAAAATGGAAGAGTTCCAAAGCATTGTTAAACATCAGCGGAATTCCGAGAACAATGGAAGAGTTCCAAAGCATTTTTAAGCTTCAGCAGAATTCCAAAAACAATGGAAGAGTTCCAAAGCATTGTTAAACATCAGCGGAATTCTGAGAACAATGGAAGAGTTCCAAAGCTTTTTTAAACTTCAGCTGAATTCTGAGAACAATGGAAGAGTTCCAAAGCATTGTTGAACATCAGCGGAATTCCGAGAACAATGGAAGATTTCCAAAGCATTTTTAAACTTCAGCAGAATTCCCAGAACAATGGAAGAGTACCAAAGCATTATTAAACATCAGCGGAATTCCCAGAACAATGGAAGAGTTCCAAAGCGTTTTTAAACTTCAGCAGAATTCCGTGAACAATGGAAGAGTTCCAAAGCATTTTTAAACTTCAGCAGAATTCCGAGAACAATGGAAGAGTTCCAAAGCATTTTTAAACTTCAGCAGAATTCCGAGAACAATGGAAGAGTTCCAAAGCATTTTTAAACTTCAGCGGAATTCCGAGAACAAGGGAAGAGTTTTAAAGCATTTTTAAACTTCAGCGGAATTCCGTGAACAATGGAAGAATTCCAAAGCATTGCTAAACATCAGCGGAATTCCGAGAACAATGGAAGAGTTCCAAAGCATTTTTCAACTTCAGAAGAATTCCCAGAACAATGGAAGAGTTCCAAAGCATTGTTAAACATCAGCAGAATTACGAGAACAATGGAAGAGTTCCAAAGCATTTTTAAACTTCAGCAGAATTCCCTGAACAATGGAAGAGTTCCAAAGCATTGTTAAATATCAGCGGAATTCCGAGAACAATGGAAGAGTTCCAAAGCGTTTTTAAACTTCAGCAGATTTCCGAGAACAATGGAAGAGTTCCAAAGCATTATTAAACTTCAGCAGAATTCCGAGAACAATGGAAGAGTTCCATAGCATTTTTAAACTTCAGCGGAATTCCGAGAACAAGGGAAGAGTTCCAAAGCATTTTTAAACTTCAGCGGAATTCCGTGAACAATGGAAGAATTCCAAAGCATTGCTAAACATCAGCGGAATTCCGAGAACAATGGAAGAGTTCCAAAGCATTTTTAAACTTCAACAGACTTGAGAGAACAATGGAAGAGTTCCAAAGCATTTTTAAACTTCAGCAGAATTCCGAGAAAAATGGAAGAGTTCCAAAGCATTGTTAAACATCAGCGGAATTCCGAGAACAATGGAAGAGTTCCAAAGCACTTTTAAGCTTCAGCAGAATTCCCAGAACAATGGAAGAGTTCCAAAGCATTGTTAAACATCAGCGGAATTCCGAGAACAATGGAAGAGTTCCAAAGCGTTTTTAAACTTCAGCAGAATTCCGAGAACAATGGAAGAGTTCCAAAGCATTTTTAAACTTCAGCAGAATTCTGAGAACAATGGAAGAGTTCCATAGCATTTTTAAACTTCAGCGGAATTCCGAGAACAAGGGAAGAGTTCCAAAGCATTTTTAAACTTCAGCGGAATTCCGTGAACAATGGAAGAATTCCAAAGCATTGCTAAACATCAGCGGAATTCCGAGAACAATGGAAGAGTTCAAAGCATTTTTCAACTTCAGCAGAATTCCCAGAACAATGGAAGAGTTCCAAAGCATTGTTAAACATCAGCAGAATTCCGAGAACAATGGAAGAGTTCCAAAGCATTTTTAAACTTCAGCAGAATTCCCAGAACAATGGAAGAGTTCCAAAGCATTGTTAAAGAACAGCGGAATTCCGAGAACAATGGAAGAGTTCCAAAGCGTTTTTAAACTTCAGCAGATTTCCGAGAACAATGGAAGAGTTCCAAAGCATTTTTAAACTTCAGCAGAATTCCGAGAACAATGGAAGAGTTCCAAAGCATTTTTAAACTTCAGTGGAATTCCGAGAACAAGGGAAGAGTTCCAAAGCATTTTTAAACTTCAGCGGAATTCCGTGAACAATGGAAGAATTCCAAAGCATTGCTAAACATCAGCGGAATTCCGAGAACAATGGAAGAGTTCAAAGCATTTTTCAACTTCAGCAGAATTCCCAGAACAATGGAAGAGTTCCAAAGCATTGTTAAACATCAGCGGAATTCTGAGAACAATGGAAGAGTTCCAAAGCTTTTTTAAACTTCAGCTGAATTCTGAGAACAATGGAAGAGTTCCAAAGCATTGTTAAACATCAGCGGAATTCCGAGAACAATGGAAGAGTTCCAAAGCATTTTTAAACTTCACCAGAATACCCAGAACAATGGAAGAGTTCCAAAGCATTGTTAAACATCAGCAGAATTCCGAGAAAAATGGAAGAGTTCCAAAGCATTTTTAAACTTCAGCAGAATTCCCAGAACAATAGAAGAGTTCCAAAGCATTGTTAAACATCAGCGGAATTACGAGAACAATGGAAGAGTTCCAAAGAGTTTTTAAACTTCAGCAGAATTCCGAGAACAATGGAAGAGTTCCAAAGCATTTTTAAACTTCAGCAGAATTCCGAGAACAATGGAAGAGTTCCAAAGCATTTTTAAACTTCAGCAGAATTCCGAGAACAATGGAAGAGTTCCAAAGCATTTTTAAACTTCAGCGGAATTCCGAGAACAAGGGAAGAGTTCCAAAGCATTTTTAAACTTCAGCGGAATTCCGTGAACAATGGAAGAATTCCAAAGCATTGCTAAACATCAGCGGAATTCCGAGAACAATGGAAGAGTTCCAAAGCATTTTTCAACTTCAGAAGAATTCCCAGAACAATGGAAGAGTTCCAAAGCATTGTTTAACATCAGCAGACTTACGAGAACAATGGAAGAGTTCCAAAGCATTTTTAAACTTCAGCAGAATTCCCTGAACAATGGAAGAGTTCCAAATCATTGTTAAATATCAGCGGAATTCCGAGAACAATGGAAGAGTTCCAAAGCGTTTTTAAACTTCAGCAGATTTCCGAGAACAATGGAAGAGTTCCAAAGCATTATTAAACTTCAGCAGAATTCCGAGAACAATGGAAGAGTTCCATAGCATTTTTAAACTTCAGCGGAATTCCGAGAACAAGGGAAGAGTTCCAAAGCATTTTTAAACTTCAGTGGAATTCCGTGAACAATGGAAGAATTCCAAAGCATTGCTAAACATCAGCGGAATTCCGAGAACAATGGAAGAGTTCCAAAGCATTTTTAAACTTCAACAGACTTGAGAGAACAATGGAAGAGTTCAAAAGCATTTTTAAACTTCAGCAGAATTTCGAGAAAAATGGAAGAGTTCCAAAGCATTGTTAAACATCAGCGGAATTCCGAGAACAATGGAAGAGTTCCAAAGCATTTTTAAGCTTCAACAGAATTCCCAGAACAATGGAAGAGTTCCAAAGCATTGTTAAACATCAGCAGAATTCCGAGAACAATGGAAGAGTTCCAAAGCGTTTTTAAACTTCAGCAGAATTCCGAGAACAATGGAAGAGTTCCAAAGCATTTTTAAACTTCAGCAGAATTCCGAGAACAATGGAAGAGTTCCATAGCATTTTTAAACTTCAGCTGAATTCCGAGAACAAGGGAAGAGTTCCAAAGCATTTTTAAACTTCAGCGGAATTCCGTAAACAATGGAAGAATTCCAAAGCATTGTTAAACATCAGCGGAATTCCGAGAACAATGGAAGAGTTCAAAGCATTTTTCAACTTCAGCAGAATTCCCAGAACAATGGAAGAGTTCCAAAGCATTGTTAAACATCAGCAGAATTCCGAGAACAATGGAAGAGTTCCAAAGCATTTTTAAACTTCAGCAGAATTCCCAGAACAATGGAAGAGTTCCAAAGCATTGTTAAAGATCAGCGGAATTCCGAGAACAATGGAAGAGTTCCAAAGCGTTTTTAAACTTCAGCAGATTTCCGAGAACAATGGAAGAGTTCCAAAGCATTTTTAAACTTCAGCAGAATTCCGAGAACAATGGAAGAGTTCCAAAGCATTTTTAAACTTCAGCGGAATTCCGAGAACAAGGGAAGAGTTCCAAAGCATTTTTAAACTTCAGCGGAATTCCATGAACAATGGAAGAATTCCAAAGCATTGCTAAACATCAGCGGAATTCCGAGAACAATGGAAGAGTTCAAAGCATTTTTCAACTTCAGCAGAATTCCCAGAACAATGGAAGAGTTCCAAAGCATTGTTAAACATCAGCAGAATTCTGAGAACAATAGAAGAGTTCCAAAGCATTTTTAAACTTCAGCAGAATTCCCAGAACAATGGAAGAGTTCCAAAGCATTGTTAAAGATCAGCGGAATTCCGAGAACAATGGAAGAGTTCCAAAGCGTTTTTAAACTTCAGCAGATTTCCGAGAACAATGGAAGAGTTCCAAAGCATTTTTAAACTTCAGCAGAATTCCGAGAAAAATGGAAGAGTTCCAAAGCATTGTTAAACATCAGCGGAATTCCAAGAACAATGGAAGAGTTCCAAAGCATTTTTAAGCTTCAGCAGAATTCCAAAAACAATGGAAGAGTTCCAAAGCATTGTTAAACATCAGCGGAATTCTGAGAACAATGGAAGAATTCCAAAGCTTTTTTAAACTTCAGCTGAATTCTGAGAACAATGGAAGAGTTCCAAAGAATTGTTAAACATCAGCGGAATTCCGAGAACAATGGAAGATTTCCAAAGCATTGTTAAACATCAGCGGAATTCCGAGAACAATGGAAGAGTTCCAAAGCGTTTTTAAACTTCAGCAGAATTCCGAGAACAATGGTAGAGTTCCAAAGCATTTTTAAACTTCAGCAGAATTCCGAGAACAATGGAAGAGTTCCAAAGCATTGTTAAACATCAGCGGAATTCCGAGAACAATGGAAGAGTTCCAAAGCATTGTTAAACATCAGCGGAATTCCGAGAACAATGGAAGAGTTCCAAAGCGTTTTTAAACTTCAGCAGAATTCCGAGAACAATGGAAGAGTTCCAAAGCATTTTTAAACTTCAGCAGAATTCCGAGAACAATGGAAGAGTTCCATAGCATTTTTAAACTTCAGCGGAATTCTGAGAACAAGGGAAGAGTTCCAAAGCATTTTTAAACTTCAGCGGAATTCCGTGAACAATGGAAGAATTCCAAAGCATTGCTAAACATCAGCGGAATTCTGAGAACAATGGAAGAGTTCAAAGCATTTTTCAACTTCAGCAGAATTCCCAGAGCAATGGAAGAGTTCCAAAGCATTGTTAAACATCAGCAGAATTCCAATAACAATGGAAGAGTTCCAAAGCATTTTTAAACTTCAGCAGAATTCCCAGAACAATGGAAGAGTTCCAAAGCATTGTTAAAGATCAGCGGAATTCCGAGAACAATGGAAGAGTTCCAAAGCGTTTTTAAACTTCAGCAGATTTCCGAGAACAATGGAAGAGTTCCAAAGCATTTTTAAACTTCAGCAGAATTCCGAGAAAAATGGAAGAGTTCCAAAGCATTGTTAAACATCAGCGGAATTCTGAGAACAATGGAAGAGTTCCAAAGCTTTTTTAAACTTCAGCTGAATTCTGAGAACAATGGAAGAGTTCCAAAGCATTGTTGAACATCAGCGGAATTCCGAGAACAATGGAAGATTTCCAAAGCATTTTTAAACTTCAGCAGAATTCCCAGAACAATGGAAGAGTACCAAAGCATTATTAAACATCAGCGGAATTCCCAGAACAATGGAAGAGTTCCAAAGCGTTTTTAAACTTCAGCAGAATTCCGTGAACAATGGAAGAGTTCCAAAGCATTTTTAAACTTCAGCAGAATTCCGAGAACAATGGAAGAGTTCCAAAGCATTTTTAAACTTCAGCAGAATTCCGAGAACAATGGAAGAGTTCCAAAGCATTTTTAAACTTCAGCGGAATTCCGAGAACAAGGGAAGAGTTTTAAAGCATTTCTAAACTTCAGCGGAATTCCGTGAACAATGGAAGAATTCCAAAGCATTGCTAAACATCAGCGGAATTCCGAGAACAATGGAAGAGTTCCAAAGCATTTTTCAACTTCAGAAGAATTCCCAGAACAATGGAAGAGTTCCAAAGCATTGTTAAACATCAGCAGAATTACGAGAACAATGGAAGAGTTCCAAAGCATTTTTAAACTTCAGCAGAATTCCCTGAACAATGGAAGAGTTCCAAAGCATTGTTAAATATCAGCGGAATTCCGAGAACAATGGAAGAGTTCCAAAGCGTTTTTAAACTTCAGCAGATTTCCGAGAACAATGGAAGAGTTCCAAAGCATTATTAAACTTCAGCAGAATTCCGAGAACAATGGAAGAGTTCCATAGCATTTTTAAACTTCAGCGGAATTCCGAGAACAAGGGAAGAGTTCCAAAGCATTTTTAAACTTCAGCGGAATTCCGTGAACAATGGAAGAATTCCAAAGCATTGCTAAACATCAGCGGAATTCCGAGAACAATGGAAGAGTTCCAAAGCATTTTTAAACTTCAACAGACTTGAGAGAACAATGGAAGAGTTCCAAAGCATTTTTAAACTTCAGCAGAATTCCGAGAAAAATGGAAGAGTTCCAAAGCATTGTTAAACATCAGCGGAATTCCGAGAACAATGGAAGAGTTCCAAAGCACTTTTAAGCTTCAGCAGAATTCCCAGAACAATGGAAGAGTTCCAAAGCATTGTTAAACATCAGCGGAATTCCGAGAACAATGGAAGAGTTCCAAAGCGTTTTTAAACTTCAGCAGAATTCCGAGAACAATGGAAGAGTTCCAAAGCATTTTTAAACTTCAGCAGAATTCTGAGAACAATGGAAGAGTTCCATAGCATTTTTAAACTTCAGCGGAATTCCGAGAACAAGGGAAGAGTTCCAAAGCATTTTTAAACTTCAGCGGAATTCCGTGAACAATGGAAGAATTCCAAAGCATTGCTAAACATCAGCGGAATTCCGAGAACAATGGAAGAGTTCAAAGCATTTTTCAACTTCAGCAGAATTCCCAGAACAATGGAAGAGTTCCAAAGCATTGTTAAACATCAGCAGAATTCCGAGAACAATGGAAGAGTTCCAAAGCATTTTTAAACTTCAGCAGAATTCCCAGAACAATGGAAGAGTTCCAAAGCATTGTTAAAGAACAGCGGAATTCCGAGAACAATGGAAGAGTTCCAAAGCGTTTTTAAACTTCAGCAGATTTCCGAGAACAATGGAAGAGTTCCAAAGCATTTTTAAACTTCAGCAGAATTCCGAGAACAATGGAAGAGTTCCAAAGCATTTTTAAACTTCAGTGGAATTCCGAGAACAAGGGAAGAGTTCCAAAGCATTTTTAAACTTCAGCGGAATTCCGTGAACAATGGAAGAATTCCAAAGCATTGCTAAACATCAGCGGAATTCCGAGAACAATGGAAGAGTTCAAAGCATTTTTCAACTTCAGCAGAATTCCCAGAACAATGGAAGAGTTCCAAAGCATTGTTAAACATCAGCGGAATTCTGAGAACAATGGAAGAGTTCCAAAGCTTTTTTAAACTTCAGCTGAATTCTGAGAACAATGGAAGAGTTCCAAAGCATTGTTAAACATCAGCGGAATTCCGAGAACAATGGAAGAGTTCCAAAGCATTTTTAAACTTCACCAGAATACCCAGAACAATGGAAGAGTTCCAAAGCATTGTTAAACATCAGCAGAATTCCGAGAAAAATGGAAGAGTTCCAAAGCATTTTTAAACTTCAGCAGAATTCCCAGAACAATAGAAGAGTTCCAAAGCATTGTTAAACATCAGCGGAATTACGAGAACAATGGAAGAGTTCCAAAGAGTTTTTAAACTTCAGCAGAATTCCGAGAACAATGGAAGAGTTCCAAAGCATTTTTAAACTTCAGCAGAATTCCGAGAACAATGGAAGAGTTCCAAAGCATTTTTAAACTTCAGCAGAATTCCGAGAACAATGGAAGAGTTCCAAAGCATTTTTAAACTTCAGCGGAATTCCGAGAACAAGGGAAGAGTTCCAAAGCATTTTTAAACTTCAGCGGAATTCCGTGAACAATGGAAGAATTCCAAAGCATTGCTAAACATCAGCGGAATTCCGAGAACAATGGAAGAGTTCCAAAGCATTTTTCAACTTCAGAAGAATTCCCAGAACAATGGAAGAGTTCCAAAGCATTGTTTAACATCAGCAGACTTACGAGAACAATGGAAGAGTTCCAAAGCATTTTTAAACTTCACCAGAATACCCAGAACAATGGAAGAGTTCCAAAGCATTGTTAAACATCAGCAGAATTCCGAGAAAAATGGAAGAGTTCCAAAGCATTTTTAAACTTCAGCAGAATTCCCAGACCAATAGAAGAGTTCCAAAGCATTGTTAAACATCAGCGGAATTACGAGAACAATGGAAGAGTTCCAAAGAGTTTTTAAACTTCAGCAGAATTCCGAGAACAATGGAAGAGTTCCAAAGCATTTTTAAACTTCAGCAGAATTCCGAGAACAATGGAAGAGTTCCAAAGCATTTTTAAACTTCAGCAGAATTCCGAGAACAATGGAAGAGTTCCAAAGCATTTTTAAACTTCAGCGGAATTCCGAGAACAAGGGAAGAGTTCCAAAGCATTTTTAAACTTCAGCGGAATTCCGTGAACAATGGAAGAATTCCAAAGCATTGCTAAACATCAGCGGAATTCCGAGAACAATGGAAGAGTTCCAAAGCATTTTTCAACTTCAGAAGAATTCCCAGAACAATGGAAGAGTTCCAAAGCATTGTTTAACATCAGCAGACTTACGAGAACAATGGAAGAGTTCCAAAGCATTTTTAAACTTCAGCAGAATTCCCTGAACAATGGAAGAGTTCCAAATCATTGTTAAATATCAGCGGAATTCCGAGAACAATGGAAGAGTTCCAAAGCGTTTTTAAACTTCAGCAGATTTCCGAGAACAATGGAAGAGTTCCAAAGCATTATTAAACTTCAGCAGAATTCCGAGAACAATGGAAGAGTTCCATAGCATTTTTAAACTTCAGCGGAATTCCAAGAACAAGGGAAGAGTTCCAAAGCATTTTTAAACTTCAGTGGAATTCCGTGAACAATGGAAGAATTCCAAAGCATTGCTAAACATCAGCGGAATTCCGAGAACAATGGAAGAGTTCCAAAGCATTTTTAAACTTCAACAGACTTGAGAGAACAATGGAAGAGTTCAAAAGCATTTTTAAACTTCAGCAGAATTCCGAGAAAAATGGAAGAGTTCCAAAGCATTGTTAAACATCAGCGGAATTCCGAGAACAATGGAAGAGTTCCAAAGCATTTTTAAGCTTCAACAGAATTCCCAGAACAATGGAAGAGTTCCAAAGCATTGTTAAACATCAGCAGAATTCCGAGAACAATGGAAGAGTTCCAAAGCGTTTTTAAACTTCAGCAGAATTCCGAGAACAATGGAAGAGTTCCAAAGCATTTTTAAACTTCAGCAGAATTCCGAGAACAATGGAAGAGTTCCATAGCATTTTTAAACTTCAGCTGAATTCCGAGAACAAGGGAAGAGTTCCAAAGCATTTTTAAACTTCAGCGGAATTCCGTAAACAATGGAAGAATTCCAAAGCATTGTTAAACATCAGCGGAATTCCGAGAACAATGGAAGAGTTCAAAGCATTTTTCAACTTCAGCAGAATTCCCAGAACAATGGAAGAGTTCCAAAGCATTGTTAAACATCAGCAGAATTCCGAGAACAATGGAAGAGTTCCAAAGCATTTTTAAACTTCAGCAGAATTCCCAGAACAATGGAAGAGTTCCAAAGCATTGTTAAAGATCAGCGGAATTCCGAGAACAATGGAAGAGTTCCAAAGCGTTTTTAAACTTCAGCAGATTTCCGAGAACAATGGAAGAGTTCCAAAGCATTTTTAAACTTCAGCAGAATTCCGAGAAAAATGGAAGAGTTCCAAAGCATTGTTAAACATCAGCGGAATTCTGAGAACAATGGAAGAGTTCCAAAGCTTTTTTAAACTTCAGCTGAATTCTGAGAACAATGGAAGAGTTCCAAAGCATTGTTGAACATCAGCGGAATTCCGAGAACAATGGAAGATTTCCAAAGCATTTTTAAACTTCAGCAGAATTCCCAGAACAATGGAAGAGTACCAAAGCATTATTAAACATCAGCGGAATTCCCAGAACAATGGAAGAGTTCCAAAACGTTTTTAAACTTCAGCAGAATTCCGTGAACAATGGAAGAGTTCCAAAGCATTTTTAAACTTCAGCAGAATTCCGAGAACAATGGAAGAGTTCCAAAGCATTTTTAAACTTCAGCAGAATTCCGAGAACAATGGAAGAGTTCCAAAGCATTTTTAAACTTCAGCGGAATTCCGAGAACAAGGGAAGAGTTTTAAAGCATTTTTAAACTTCAGCGGAATTCCGTGAACAATGGAAGAATTCCAAAGCATTGCTAAACATCAGCGGAATTCCGAGAATAATGGAAGAGTTCCAAAGCATTTTTCAACTTCAGAAGAATTCCCAGAACAATGGAAGAGTTCCAAAGCATTGTTAAACATCAGCAGAATTACGAGAACAATGGAAGAGTTCCAAAGCATTTTTAAACTTCAGCAGAATTCCCTGAACAATGGAAGAGTTCCAAAGCATTGTTAAATATCAGCGGAATTCCGAGAACAATGGAAGAGTTCCAAAGCGTTTTTAAACTTCAGCAGATTTCCGAGAACAATGGAAGAGTTCCAAAGCATTATTAAACTTCAGCAGAATTCCGAGAACAATGGAAGAGTTCCATAGCATTTTTAAACTTCAGCGGAATTCCGAGAACAAGGGAAGAGTTCCAAAGCATTTTTAAACTTCAGCGGAATTCCGTGAACAATGGAAGAATTCCAAAGCATTGCTAAACATCAGCGGAATTCCGAGAACAATGGAAGAGTTCCAAAGCATTTTTAAACTTCAACAGACTTGAGAGAACAATGGAAGAGTTCCAAAGCATTTTTAAACTTCAGCAGAATTCCGAGAAAAATGGAAGAGTTCCAAAGCATTGTTAAACATCAGCGGAATTCCGAGAACAATGGAAGAGTTCCAAAGCACTTTTAAGCTTCAGCAGAATTCCCAGAACAATGGAAGTGTTCCAAAGCATTGTTAAACATCAGCGGAATTCCGAGAACAATGGAAGAGTTCCAAAGCGTTTTTAAACTTCAGCAGAATTCCGAGAACAATGGAAGAGTTCCAAAGCATTTTTAAACTTCAGCAGAATTCTGAGAACAATGGAAGAGTTCCATAGCATTTTTAAACTTCAGCGGAATTCCGAGAACAAGGGAAGAGTTCCAAAGCATTTTTAAACTTCAGCGGAATTCCGTGAACAATGGAAGAATTCCAAAGCATTGCTAAACATCAGCGGAATTCCGAGAACAATGGAAGAGTTCAAAGCATTTTTCAACTTCAGCAGAATTCCCAGAACAATGGAAGAGTTCCAAAGCATTGTTAAACATCAGCAGAATTCCGAGAACAATGGAAGAGTTCCAAAGCATTTTTAAACTTCAGCAGAATTCCCAGAACAATGGAAGAGTTCCAAAGCATTGTTAAAGAACAGCGGAATTCCGAGAACAATGGAAGAGTTCCAAAGCGTTTTTAAACTTCAGCAGATTTCCGAGAACAATGGAAGAGTTCCAAAGCATTTTTAAACTTCAGCAGAATTCCGAGAACAATGGAAGAGTTCCAAAGCATTTTTAAACTTCAGTGGAATTCCGAGAACAAGGGAAGAGTTCCAAAGCATTTTTAAACTTCAGCGGAATTCCGTGAACAATGGAAGAATTCCAAAGCATTGCTAAACATCAGCGGAATTCCGAGAACAATGGAAGAGTTCAAAGCATTTTTCAACTTCAGCAGAATTCCCAGAACAATGGAAGAGTTCCAAAGCATTGTTAAACATCAGCGGAATTCTGAGAACAATGGAAGAGTTCCAAAGCTTTTTTAAACTTCAGCTGAATTCTGAGAACAATGGAAGAGTTCCAAAGCATTGTTAAACATCAGCGGAATTCCGAGAACAATGGAAGAGTTCCAAAGCATTTTTAAACTTCACCAGAATACCCAGAACAATGGAAGAGTTCCAAAGCATTGTTAAACATCAGCAGAATTCCGAGAAAAATGGAAGAGTTCCAAAGCATTTTTAAACTTCAGCAGAATTCCCAGAACAATAGAAGAGTTCCAAAGCATTGTTAAACATCAGCGGAATTACGAGAACAATGGAAGAGTTCCAAAGAGTTTTTAAACTTCAGCAGAATTCCGAGAACAATGGAAGAGTTCCAAAGCATTTTTAAACTTCAGCAGAATTCCGAGAACAATGGAAGAGTTCCAAAGCATTTTTAAACTTCAGCAGAATTCCGAGAACAATGGAAGAGTTCCAAAGCATTTTTAAACTTCAGCGGAATTCCGAGAACAAGGGAAGAGTTCCAAAGCATTTTTAAACTTCAGCGGAATTCCGTGAACAATGGAAGAATTCCAAAGCATTGCTAAACATCAGCGGAATTCCGAGAACAATGGAAGAGTTCCAAAGCATTTTTCAACTTCAGAAGAATTCCCAGAACAATGGAAGAGTTCCAAAGCATTGTTTAACATCAGCAGACTTACGAGAACAATGGAAGAGTTCCAAAGCATTTTTAAACTTCAGCAGAATTCCCTGAACAATGGAAGAGTTCCAAATCATTGTTAAATATCAGCGGAATTCCGAGAACAATGGAAGAGTTCCAAAGCGTTTTTAAACTTCAGCAGATTTCCGAGAACAATGGAAGAGTTCCAAAGCATTATTAAACTTCAGCAGAATTCCGAGAACAATGGAAGAGTTCCATAGCATTTTTAAACTTCAGCGGAATTCCGAGAACAAGGGAAGAGTTCCAAAGCATTTTTAAACTTCAGTGGAATTCCGTGAACAATGGAAGAATTCCAAAGCATTGCTAAACATCAGCGGAATTCCGAGAACAATGGAAGAGTTCCAAAGCATTTTTAAACTTCAACAGACTTGAGAGAACAATGGAAGAGTTCAAAAGCATTTTTAAACTTCAGCAGAATTCCGAGAAAAATGGAAGAGTTCCAAAGCATTGTTAAACATCAGCGGAATTCCGAGAACAATGGAAGAGTTCCAAAGCATTTTTAAGCTTCAACAGAATTCCCAGAACAATGGAAGAGTTCCAAAGCATTGTTAAACATCAGCAGAATTCCGAGAACAATGGAAGAGTTCCAAAGCGTTTTTAAACTTCAGCAGAATTCCGAGAACAATGGAAGAGTTCCAAAGCATTTTTAAACTTCAGCAGAATTCCGAGAACAATGGAAGAGTTCCATAGCATTTTTAAACTTCAGCTGAATTCCGAGAACAAGGGAAGAGTTCCAAAGCATTTTTAAACTTCAGCGGAATTCCGTAAACAATGGAAGAATTCCAAAGCATTGTTAAACATCAGCGGAATTCCGAGAACAATGGAAGAGTTCAAAGCATTTTTCAACTTCAGCAGAATTCCCAGAACAATGGAAGAGTTCCAAAGCATTGTTAAACATCAGCAGAATTTCGAGAACAATGGAAGAGTTCCAAAGCATTTTTAAACTTCAGCAGAATTCCCAGAACAATGGAAGAGTTCCAAAGCATTGTTAAAGATCAGCGGAATTCCGAGAACAATGGAAGAGTTCCAAAGCGTTTTTAAACTTCAGCAGATTTCCGAGAACAATGGAAGAGTTCCAAAGCATTTTTAATCTTCAGCAGAATTCCGAGAAAAATGGAAGAGTTCCAAAGCATTGTTAAACATCAGCGGAATTCCAAGAACAATGGAAGAGTTCCAAAGCATTTTTAAGCTTCAGCAGAATTCCAAAAACAATGGAAGAGTTCCAAAGCATTGTTAAACATCAGCGGAATTCTGAGAACAATGGAAGAGTTCCAAAGCTTTTTTAAACTTCAGCTGAATTCTGAGAACAATGGAAGAGTTCCAAAGAATTGTTAAACATCAGCGGAATTCCGAGAACAATGGAAGATTTCCAAAGCATTGTTAAACATCAGCGGAATTCCGAGAACAATGGAAGAGTTCCAAAGCGTTTTTAAACTTCAGCAGAATTCCGAGAACAATGGTAGAGTTCCAAAGCATTTTTAAACTTCAGCAGAATTCCGAGAACAATGGAAGAGTTCCAAAGCATTGTTAAACATCAGCGGAATTCCGGGAACAATGGAAGAGTTCCAAAGCATTGTTAAACATCAGCGGAATTCCGAGAACAATGGAAGAGTTCCAAAGCGTTTTTAAACTTCAGCAGAATTCCGAGAACAATGGAAGAGTTCCAAAGCATTTTTAAACTTCAGCAGAATTCCGAGAACAATGGAAGAGTTCCATAGCATTTTTAAACTTCAGCGGAATTCTGAGAACAAGGGAAGAGTTCCAAAGCATTTTTAAACTTCAGCGGAATTCCGTGAACAATGGAAGAATTCCAAAGCATTGCTAAACATCAGCGGAATTCTGAGAACAATGGAAGAGTTCAAAGCATTTTTCAACTTCAGCAGAATTCCCAGAGCAATGGAAGAGTTCCAAAGCATTGTTAAACATCAGCAGAATTCCAATAACAATGGAAGAGTTCCAAAGCATTTTTAAACTTCAGCAGAATTCCCAGAACAATGGAAGAGTTCCAAAGCATTGTTAAAGATCAGCGGAATTCCGAGAACAATGGAAGAGTTCCAAAGCGTTTTTAAACTTCAGCAGATTTCCGAGAACAATGGAAGAGTTCCAAAGCATTTTTAAACTTCAGCAGAATTCCGAGAAAAATGGAAGAGTTCCAAAGCATTGTTAAACATCAGCGGAATTCTGAGAACAATGGAACAGTTCCAAAGCTTTTTTAAACTTCAGCTGAATTCTGAGAACAATGGAAGAGTTCCAAAGCATTGTTGAACATCAGCGGAATTCCGAGAACAATGGAAGATTTCCAAAGCATTTTTAAACTTCAGCAGAATTCCCAGAACAATGGAAGAGTACCAAAGCATTATTAAACATCAGCGGAATTCCCAGAACAATGGAAGAGTTCCAAAGCGTTTTTAAACTTCAGCAGAATTCCGTGAACAATGGAAGAGTTCCAAAGCATTTTTAAACTTCAGCAGAATTCCGAGAACAGTGGAAGAGTTCCAAAGCATTTTTAAACTTCAGCAGAATTCCGAGAACAATGGAAGAGTTCCAAAGCATTTTTAAACTTCAGCGGAATTCCGAGAACAAGGGAAGAGTTTTAAAGCATTTTTAAACTTCAGCGGAATTCCGTGAACAATGGAAGAATTCCAAAGCATTGCTAAACATCAGCGGAATTCCGAGAACAATGGAAGAGTTCCAAGGCATTTTTCAACTTCAGAAGAATTCCCAGAACAATGGAAGAGTTCCAAAGCATTGTTAAACATCAGCAGAATTACGAGAACAATGGAAGAGTTCCAAAGCATTTTTAAACTTCAGCAGAATTCCCTGAACAATGGAAGAGTTCCAAATCATTGTTAAATATCAGCGGAATTCCGAGAACAATGGAAGAGTTCCAAAGCGTTTTTAAACTTCAGCAGATTTCCGAGAACAATGGAAGAGTTCCAAAGCATTATTAAACTTCAGCAGAATTCCGAGAACAATGGAAGAGTTCCATAGCATTTTTAAACTTCAGCGGAATTCCGAGAACAAGGGAAGAGTTCCAAAGCATTTTTAAACTTCAGCGGAATTCCGTGAACAATGGAAGAATTCCAAAGCATTGCTAAACATCAGCGGAATTCCGAGAACAATGGAAGAGTTCCAAAGCATTTTTAAACTTCAACAGACTTGAGAGAACAATGGAAGAGTTCCAAAGCATTTTTAAACTTCAGCAGAATTCCGAGAAAAATGGAAGAGTTCCAAAGCATTGTTAAACATCAGCGGAATTTCGAGAACAATGGAAGAGTTCCAAAGCACTTTTAAGCTTCAGCAGAATTCCCAGAACAATGGAAGAGTTCCAAAGCATTGTTAAACATCAGCGGAATTCCGAGAACAATGGAAGAGTTCCAAAGCGTTTTTAAACTTCAGCAGAATTCCGAGAACAATGGAAGAGTTCCAAAGCATTTTTAAACTTCAGCAGAATTCTGAGAACAATGGAAGAGTTCCATAGCATTTTTAAACTTCAGCGGAATTCCGAGAACAAGGGAAGAGTTCCAAAGCATTTTTAAACTTCAGCGGAATTCCGTGAACAATGGAAGAATTCCAAAGCATTGCTAAACATCAGCGGAATTCCGAGAACAATGGAAGAGTTCAAAGCATTTTTAAACTTCAGCAGAATTCCCAGAACAATGGAAGAGTTCCAAAGCATTGTTAAAGAACAGCGGAATACCGAGAACAATGGAAGAGTTCCAAAGCATTTTTAAACTTCAGCAGATTTCCGAGAACAATGGAAGAGTTCCAAAGCATTTTTAAACTTCAGCAGAATTCCGAGAACAATGAAAGAGTTCCAAAGCATTTTTAAACTTCAGCGGAATTCCGAGAACAAGGGAAGAGTTCCAAAGCATTTTTAAACTTCAGCGGAATTCCGTGAACAATGGAAGAATTCCAAAGCATTGCTAAACATCAGCGGAATTCCGAGAACAATGGAAGAGTTCAAAGCATTTTTCAACTTCAGCAGAATTCCCAGAACAATGGAAGAGTTCTAAAGCATTGTTAAACATCAGCGGAATTCTGAGAACAATGGAAGAGTTCCAAAGCTTTTTTAAACTTCAGCTGAATTCTGAGAACAATGGAAGAGTTCCAAAGAATTGTTAAACATCAGCGGAATTCCGAGAACAATGGAAGAGTTCCAAAGCATTTTTAAACTTCACCAGAATACCCAGAACAATGGAAGAGTTCCAAAGCATTTTTAAACTTCAGCAGAATTCCGAGAACAATGGAAGAGTTCCAAAGCATTTTTAAACTTCAGCAGAATTCCGAGAACAATGGAAGAGTTCCAAAGCATTTTTAAACTTCAGCGGAATTCCGAGAACAAGGGAAGAGTTCCAAAGCATTTTTAAACTTCAGCGGAATTCCGTGAACAATGGAAGAATTCCAAAGCATTGCTAAACATCAGCGGAATTCCGAGAACAATGGAAGAGTTCCAAAGCATTTTTCAACTTCAGAAGAATTCCGAGAACAATGGAAGAGTTCCAAAGCATTGTTAAACATCAGCAGACTTACGAGAACAATGGAAGAGTTCCAAAGCATTTTTAAACTTCAGCAGAATTCCCTGAACAATGGAAGAGTTCCAAATCATTGTTAAATATCAGCGGAATTCCGAGAACAATGGAAGAGTTCCAAAGCGTTTTTAAACTTCAGCAGATTTCCGAGAACAATGGAAGAGTTCCAAAGCATTATTAAACTTCAGCAGAATTCCGAGAACAATGGAAGAGTTCCATAGCATTTTTAAACTTCAGCGGAATTCCGAGAACAAGGGAAGAGTTCCAAAGCATTTTTAAACTTCAGCGGAATTCCGTGAACAATGGAAGAATTCCAAAGCATTGCTAAACATCAGCGGAATTCCGAGAACAATGGAAGAGTTCCAAAGCATTTTTAAACTTCAACAGACTTGAGAGAACAATGGAAGAGTTCCAAAGCATTTTTAAACTTCAGCAGAATTCCGAGAAAAATGGAAGAGTTCCAAAGCATTGTTAAACATCAGCGGAATTCCGAGAACAATGGAAGAGTTCCAAAGCATTTTTAAGCTTCAGCAGAATTCCCAGAACAATGGAAGAGTTCCAAAGCATTGTTAAACATCAGCGGAATTCCGAGAACAATGGAAGAGTTCCAAAGCATTTTTAAACTTCAGCAGAATTCCGAGAACAATGGAAGAGTTCCAAAGCATTTTTAAACTTCAGCAGAATTCCGAGAACAATGGAAGAGTTCCATAGCAATTTTAAACTTCAGCTGAATTCCGAGAACAAGGGAAGAGTTCCAAAGCATTTTTAAACTTCAGCGGAATTCCGTAAACAATGGAAGAATTCCAAAGCATTGTTAAACATCAGCGGAATTCCGAGAACAATGGAAGAGTTCAAAGCATTTTTCAACTTCAGCAGAATTCCCAGAACAATGGAAGAGTTCCAAAGCATTGTTAAACATCAGCAGAATTCCGAGAACAATGGAAGAGTTCCAAAGCATTTTTAAACTTCAGCAGAATTCCCAGAACAATGGAAGAGTTCCAAAGCATTGTTAAAGATCAGCGGAATTCCGAGAACAATGGAAGAGTTCCAAAGCGTTTTTAAACTTCAGCAGATTTCCGAGAACAATGGAAGAGTTCCAAAGCATTTTTAAACTTCAGCAGAATTCCGAGAACAATGGAAGAGTTCCAAAGCATTTTTAAACTTCAGCGGAATTCCGAGAACAAGGGAAGAGTTCCAAAGCATTTTTAAACTTCAGCGGAATTCCGTGAACAATGGAAGAATTCCAAAGCATTGCTAAACATCAGCGGAATTCCGAGAACAATGGAAGAGTTCAAAGCATTTTTCAACTTCAGCAGAATTCCCAGAACAATGGAAGAGTTCCAAAGCATTGTTAAACATCAGCAGAATTCCGAGAACAATAGAAGAGTTCCAAAGCATTTTTAAACTTCAGCAGAATTCCCAGAACAATGGAAGAGTTCCAAAGCATTGTTAAAGATCAGCGGAATTCCGAGAACAATGGAAGAGTTCCAAAGCGTTTTTAAACTTCAGCAGATTTCCGAGAACAATGGAAGAGTTCCAAAGCATTTTTAAACTTCAGCAGAATTCCGAGAAAAATGGAAGAGTTCCAAAGCATTGTTAAACATCAGCGGAATTCCAAGAACAATGGAAGAGTTCCAAAGCATTTTTAAGCTTCAGCAGAATTCCAAAAACAATGGAAGAGTTCCAAAGCATTGTTAAACATCAGCGGAATTCTGAGAACAATGGAAGAGTTCCAAAGCTTTTTTAAACTTCAGCTGAATTCTGAGAACAATGGAAGAGTTCCAAAGAATTGTTAAACATCAGCGGAATTCCGAGAACAATGGAAGATTTCCAAAGCATTGTTAAACATCAGCGGAATTCCGAGAGCAATGGAAGAGTTCCAAAGCGTTTTTAAACTTCAGCAGAATTCCGAGAACAATGGAAGAGTTCCAAAGCATTTTTAAACTTCAGCAGAATTCCGAGAACAATGGAAGAGTTCCAAAGCATTGTTAAACATCAGCGGAATTCCGAGAACAATGGAAGAGTTCCAAAGCATTGTTAAACATCAGCGGAATTCCGAGAACAATGGAAGAGTTCCAAAGCGTTTTTAAACTTCAGCAGAATTCCGAGAACAATGGAAGAGTTCCAAAGCATTTTTAAACTTCAGCAGAATTCCGAGAACAATGGAAGAGTTCCATAGCATTTTTAAACTTCAGCGGAATTCTGAGAACAAGGGAAGAGTTCCAAAGCATTTTTAAACTTCAGCGGAATTCCGTGAACAATGGAAGAATTCCAAAGCATTGCTAAACATCAGCGGAATTCTGAGAACAATGGAAGAGTTCAAAGCATTTTTCAACTTCAGCAGAATTCCCAGAGCAATGGAAGAGTTCCAAAGCATTGTTAAACATCAGCAGAATTCCAATAACAATGGAAGAGTTCCAAAGCATTTTTAAACTTCAGCAGAATTCCCAGAACAATGGAAGAGTTCCAAAGCATTGTTAAAGATCAGCGGAATTCCGAGAACAATGGAAGAGTTCCAAAGCGTTTTTAAACTTCAGCAGATTTCCGAGAACAATGGAAGAGTTCCAAAGCATTTTTAAACTTCAGCATAATTCCGAGAAAAATGGAAGAGTTCCAAAGCATTGTTAAACATCAGCGGAATTCCGAGAACAATGGAAGAGTTCCAAAGCATTTTTAAGCTTCAGCAGAATTCCAAAAACAATGGAAGAGTTCCAAAGCATTGTTAAACATCAGCAGAATTCTGAGAACAATGGAAGAGTTCCAAAGCTTTTTTAAACTTCAGCTGAATTCTGAGAACAATGGAAGAGTTCCAAAGCATTGTTGAACTTCAGCGGAATTCCGAGAACAATGGAAGATTTCCAAAGCATTTTTAAACTTCAGCAGAATTCCCAGAACAATGGAAGAGTACCAAAGCATTATTAAACATCAGCGGAATTCCCAGAACAATGGAAGAGTTCCAAAGCGTTTTTAAACTTCAGCAGAATTCCGAGAACAATGGAAGAGTTCCAAAGCATTTTTAAACTTCAGCAGAATTCGGAGAACAATGGAAGAGTTACATAGCATTTTTAAACTTGAGCGGAATTCCGAGAACAAGGGAAGAGTTCCAAAGCATTTTTAAACTTCAGCGGAATTCCGTGAACAATGGAAGAATTCCAAAGCATTGCTAAACATCAGCGGAATTCCGAGAACAATGGAAGAGTTCAAAGCATTTTTCAACTTCAGCAGAATTCCCAGAACAATGGAAGAGTTCCAAAGCATTGTTAAACATCAGCAGAATTCCGAGAACAATGGAAGAGTTCCAAAGCATTTTTAAACTTCAGCAGAATTCCCAGAACAATGGAAGAGTTCCAAAGCATTGTTAAAGATCAGCGGAATTCCGAGAACAATGGAAGAGTTCCAAAGCGTTTTTAAACTTCAGCAGATTTCCGAGAACAATGGAAGAGTTCCAAAGCATTTTTAAACTTCAGCAGAATTCCGAGAACAATGGAAGAGTTCCATAGCATTTTTAAACTTCAGCGGAATTCCGAGAACAAGGGAAGAGTTCCAAAGCATTTTTAAACTTCAGCGGAATTCCGAGAACAATGGAAGAATTCAAAAGCATTGCTAAACATCAGCGGAATTCCGAGAACAATGGAAGAGTTCCAAAGCATTTTTAAACTTCAGCAGACTTGATAGAACAATGGAAGAGTTCCAAAGCATTTTTAAACTTCAGCAGAATTCCGAGAAAAATGGAAGAGTTCCAAAGCATTGTTAAACATCAGCGGAATTCTGAGAACAATGGAAGAGTTCCAAAGCATTTTTAAACTTCAACAGACTTGAGAGAACAATGGAAGAGTTCCAAAGCATTTTTAAACTTCAGCAGAATTCCGAGAAAAATGGAAGAGTTCCAAAGCATTGTTAAACATCAGCGGAATTCCGAGAACAATGGAAGAGTTCCAAAGCATTTTTAAGCTTCAGCAGAATTCCCAGAACAATGGAAGAGTTCCAAAGCATTGTTAAACATCAGCGGAATTCCGAGAACAATGGAAGAGTTCCAAAGCGTTTTTAAACTTCAGCAGAATTCCGAGAACAATGGAAGAGTTCCAAAGCATTTTTAAACTTCAGCAGAATTCCGAGAACAATGGAAGAGTTCCATAGCATTTTTAAACTTCAGCTGAATTCCGAGAACAAGGGAAGAGTTCCAAAGCATTTTTAAACTTCAGCGGAATTCCGTAAACAATGGAAGAATTCCAAAGCATTGTTAAACATCAGCGGAATTCCGAGAACAATGGAAGAGTTCAAAGCATTTTTCAACTTCAGCAGAATTCCCAGAACAATGGAAGAGTTCCAAAGCATTGTTAAACATCAGCAGAATTCCGAGAACAATGGAAGAGTTCCAAAGCATTTTTAAACTTCAGCAGAATTCCCAGAACAATGGAAGAGTTCCAAAGCATTGTTAAAGATCAGCGGAATTCCGAGAACAATGGAAGAGTTCCAAAGCGTTTTTAAACTTCAGCAGATTTCCGAGAACAATGGAAGAGTTCCAAAGCATTTTTAAACTTCAGCAGAATTCCGAGAACAATGGAAGAGTTCCAAAGCATTTTTAAACTTCAGCGGAATTCCGAGAACAAGGGAAGAGTTCCAAAGCATTTTTAAACTTCAGCGGAATTCCGTGAACAATGGAAGAATTCCAAAGCATTGCTAAACATCAGCGGAATTCCGAGAACAATGGAAGAGTTCAAAGCATTTTTCAACTTCAGCAGAATTCCCAGAACAATGGAAGAGTTCCAAAGCATTGTTAAACATCAGCAGAATTCCGAGAACAATAGAAGAGTTCCAAAGCATTTTTAAACTTCAGCAGAATTCCCAGAACGATGGAAGAGTTCCAAAGCATTGTTAAAGATCAGCGGAATTCCGAGAACAATGGAAGAGTTCCAAAGCGTTTTTAAACTTCAGCAGATTTCCGAGAACAATGGAAGAGTTCCAAAGCATTTTTAAACTTCAGCAGAATTCCGAGAAAAATGGAAGAGTTCCAAAGCATTGTTAAACATCAGCGGAATTCCAAGAACAATGGAAGAGTTCCAAAGCATTTTTAAGCTTCAGCAGAATTCCAAAAACAATGGAAGAGTTCCAAAGCATTGTTAAACATCAGCGGAATTCTGAGAACAATGGAAGAGTTCCAAAGCTTTTTTAAACTTCAGCTGAATTCTGAGAACAATGGAAGAGTTCCAAAGAATTGTTAAACATCAGCGGAATTCCGAGAACAATGGAAGATTTCCAAAGCATTGTTAAACATCAGCGGAATTCCGAGAACAATGGAAGAGTTCCAAAGCGTTTTTAAACTTCAGCAGAATTCCGAGAACAATGGAAGAGTTCCAAAGCATTTTTAAACTTCAGCAGAAATCCGAGAACAATGGAAGAGTTCCAAAGCATTGTTAAACATCAGCGGAATTCCGAGAACAATGGAAGAGTTCCAAAGCATTGTTAAACATCAGCGGAATTCCGAGAACAATGGAAGAGTTCCAAAGCATTTTTAAACTTCAGCAGAATTCCGAGAACAATGGAAGAGTTCCAAAGCATTTTTAAACTTCAGCAGAATTCCGAGAACAATGGAAGAGTTCCATAGCATTTTTAAACTTCAGCGGAATTCTGAGAACAAGGGAAGAGTTCCAAAGCATTTTTAAACTTCAGCGGAATTCCGTGAACAATGGAAGAATTCCAAAGCATTGCTAAACATCAGCGGAATTCTGAGAACAATGAAAGAGTTCAAAGCATTTTTCAACTTCAGCAGAATTCCCAGAGCAATGGAAGAGTTCCAAAGCATTGTTAAACATCAGCAGAATTCCAATAACAATGGAAGAGTTCCAAAGCATTTTTAAACTTCAGCAGAATTCCCAGAACAATGGAAGAGTTCCAAAGCATTGTTAAAGATCAGCGGAATTCCGAGAACAATGGAAGAGTTCCAAAGCGTTTTTAAACTTCAGAAGATTTCCGAGAACAATGGAAGAGTTCCAAAGCATTTTTAAACTTCAGCAGAATTCCGAGAAAAATGGAATAGTTCCAAAGCATTGTTAAACATCAGCGGAATTCCGAGAACAATGGAAGAGTTCCAAAGCATTTTTAAGCTTCAGCAGAATTCCAAAAACAATGGAAGAGTTCCAAAGCATTGTTAAACATCAGCGGAATTCTGAGAACAATGGAAGAGTTCCAAAGCTTTTTTAAACTTCAGCTGAATTCTGAGAACAATGGAAGAGTTCCAAAGCATTGTTGAACATCAGCGGAATTCCGAGAACAATGGAAGATTTCCAAAGCATTTTTAAACTTCAGCAGAATTCCCAGAACAATGGAAGAGTACCAAAGCATTATTAAACATCAGCGGAATTTTCAGAACAATGGAAGAGTTCCAAAGCGTTTTTAAACTTCAGCAGAATTCCGAGAACAATGGAAGAGTTCCAAAGCATTTTTAAACTTCAGCAGAATTCGGAGAACAATGGAAGAGTTACATAGCATTTTTAAACTTGAGCGGAATTCCGAGAACAAGGGAAGAGTTCCAAAGCATTTTTAAACTTCAGCGGAATTCCGTGAACAATGGAAGAATTCCAAAGCATTGCTAAACATCAGCGGAATTCCGAGAACAATGGAAGAGTTCAAAGCATTTTTCAACTTCAGCAGAATTCCCAGAACAATGGAAGAGTTCCAAAGCATTGTTAAACATCAGCAGAATTCCGAGAACAATGGAAGAGTTCCAAAGCATTTTTAAACTTCAGCAGAATTCCCAGAACAATGGAAGAGTTACAAAGCATTGTTAAAGATCAGCGGAATTCCGAGAACAATGGAAGAGTTCCAAAGCGTTTTTAAACTTCAGCAGATTTCCGAGAACAATGGAAGAGTTCCAAAGCATTTTTAAACTTCAGGAGAATTCCGAGAACAATGGAAGAGTTCCATAGCATTTTTAAACTTCAGCGGAATTCCGAGAACAAGGGAAGAGTTCCAAAGCATTTTTAAACTTCAGCGGAATTCCGTGAACAATGGAAGAATTCAAAAGCATTGCTAAACATCAGCGGAATTCCGAGAACAATGGAAGAGTTCCAAAGCATTTTTAAACTTCAGCAGACTTGATAGAACAATGGAAGAGTTCCAAAGCATTTTTAAACTTCAGCAGAATTCCGAGAAAAATGGAAGAGTTCCAAAGCATTGTTAAACATCAGCGGAATTCTGAGAACAATGGAAGAGTTCCAAAGCATTTTTAAGCTTCAGCAGAATTCCAAAAACAATGGAAGAGTTCCACAGCATTGTTAAACATCAGCGGAATTCTGAGAACAATGGAAGAGTTCCAAAGCTATTTTAAACTTCAGCAGAATTCCCAGAACAATGGAAGAGTTCCAAAGCATTGTTAAACATCAGCAGTATTCCGAGAACAATGGAAGAGTTCCAAAGCATTTTTAAACCAGCAGAATTCCCAGAACAATGGAAGAGTTCCAAAGCATTGTTAAACATCAGCGGAATTCCGAGAACAATGGAAGTGTTCCAAAGCGTTTTTAAACTTCAGCAGAATTCCGAGAACAATGGAAGAGTTCCAAAGCATTTTTAAACTTCAGCACAATTCCGAGAACAATGAAAGAGTTCCAAAGCATTTTTAAACTTCAGCAGAATTCCGAAAACAATGGAAGAGATCCAAAGCATTGTTAAACATCAGTGGAATTCTGAGAACAATGGAAGAGTTCCAAAGCATTATTAAACTTCAGCGGTATTCCGGGAACAATGGAAGAGTTCCAAAGCATTGTTAAACATCAGCGGAATTCTCAGAACAATGGAAGAGTTCCAAAGCATTTTTAAACTTCAGCGGAATTCCGAGAACAGTGGAAGAGTTCCAAAGCATTGTTAAACATCAGCGTAATTCTGAGAACAATGGAAGAATTCCAAAGCATTTTTCAGCTTCAGCAGAATTCCGAGATCAATGGAAGAGTTCCAAAGCATTGTTTAACATCAGCGGAATTCCGAGAACAATGGAAGAGTTCGAAAGCATTTTTAAACTTCAGCACAATTCCGAGAACAATGGAAGAGTTCCAAAGCATTTTTAAACTTCAGCACAATTCCGAGAACAATGTAAGAGTTCCAAAGCATTGTTAAACATCAGCGGAAAACCGAGAACAATGGAAGAGTTCCAAAGCATTTTTAAACTTCAGCAGAATTCCCAGAACGATGGAAGAGTTCCAAAGCATTGTTAAACATCAGCGGAATTCCGTGAACAATGGAAGAGTTCCAAAGCATTTTTAAACTTCATCGGAATTCCGAGAACAATGGAAGAGTTCCAAAGCATTGTTAAACATCAACATAATTCTGAGAACAATGGAAGAGTTCCAAAGCATTTTTCAACTTCAGCAGAATTCCGAGATCAATGGAAGAGTTCCAAAGCATTGTTAAACATCAGCGGATCTCCGAGAACAATGGTAGAGTTCCAAATCATTTTTAAACTTCATCGGAATTCCGTGAACTATGGAAGAGTTCCAAAGCATTGTTTAACATCAGCGGAATTCCGAGAACAATGGAAGAGTTCCAAAGCATTTTTAAACTTCAGCAGACTTGAGAGAACAATGGAAGAGTTCCAAAGCATTTTTAAACTTCAGCAGAATTCCGAGAAAAATGGAAGAGTTCCAAAGCATTGTTAAACATCAGCGGAATTCCGAGAACAATGGAAGAGTTCCAAAGCATTTTTAAGCTTCAGCAGAATTCCAAAAACAATGGAAGAGTTCCAAAGCATTGTTAAACATCAGCGGAATTCTGAGAACAATGGAAGAGTTCCAAAGCTTTTTTAAACTTCAGCTGAATTCTGAGAACAATGGAAGAGTTCCAAAGCATTGTTAAACATCAGCGGAATTCCGAGAACAATGGAAGAGTTCCAAAGCATTTTTAAACTTCACCAGAATACCCAGAACAATGGAGGAGTTCCAAAGCATTGTTAAACATCAGCGGAATTCCGAGAATAATGGAAGAGTTCCAAAGCATTTTTAAACTTCAGCAGAATTCCCAGAACAATAGAAGAGTTCCAAAGCATTGTTAAACATCAGCGGAATTACGAGAACAATGGAAGAGTTCCAAAGAGTTTTTAAACTTCAGCAGAATTCCGAGAACAATGGAAGAGTTCCAAAGCATTTTTAAACTTCAGCAGAATTCCGAGAACAATGGAAGAGTTCCAAAGCATTTTTTAACTTCAGCAGAATTCCGAGAACAATGGAAGAGTTCCAAAGCATTTTTAAACTTCAGCGGAATTCCGAGAACAAGGGAAGAGTTCCAAAGCATTTTTAAACTTCAGCGGAATTCCGTGAACAATGGAAGAATTCCAAAGCATTGCTAAACATCAGCGGAATTCCGAGAACAATGGAAGAGTTCCAAAGCATTTTTCAACTTCAGAAGAATTCCCAGAACAATGGAAGAGTTCCAAAGCATTGTTAAACATCAGCAGAATTCCGAGAACAATGGAAGAGTTCCAAAGTATTTTTAAACTTCAGCAGAATTCCCTGAACAATGGAAGATTTCCAAAGCATTGTTAAATATCAGCGGAATTCCGAGAACAATGGAAGAGTTCCAAAGCGTTTTTAAACTTCAGCAGATTTCCGAGAACAATGGAAGAGTTCCAAAGCATTATTAAACTTCAGCAGAATTCCGAGAACAATGGAAGAGTTCCATAGCATTTTTAAACTTCAGCGGAATTCCGAGAACAAGGGAAGAGTTCCAAAGCATTTTTAAACTTCAACGGAATTCCGTGAACAATGGAAGAATTCCAAAGCATTGCTAAACATCAGCGGAATTCCGAGAACAATGGAAGAGTTCCAAAGCATTTTTAAACTTCAAAAGACTTGAGAGAACAATGGAAGAGTTCCAAAGCATTTTTAAACTTCAGCAGAATTCCGAGAAAAATGGAAGAGTTCCAAAGCATTGTTAAACATCAGCGGAATTCCGAGAACAATGGAAGAGTTCCAAAGCATTTTTAAGCTTCAGCAGAATTCCAAAAACAATGGAAGAGTTCCAAAGCATTGTTAAACATCAGCGGAATTCTGAGAACAATGGAAGAGTTTCAAAGCTTTTTTAAACTTCAGCTGAATTCTGAGAACAATGGAAGAGTTCCAAAGCATTGTTAAACATCAGCAGAATTCCGAGAACAATGGAAGAGTTCCAAATCATTTTTAAACTTCAGCAGAATTCCCAGAACAATGGAAGAGTTCCAAAGCATTGTTAAACATCAGCGGAATTCCGAGAACAATGGAAGAGTTCCAAAGCATTGTTAAACATCAGCGGAATTCCGAGAACAATGTAAGAGTACCAAAGCGTTTTTAAACTTCATCAGATTTCCGAGAACAATGGAAGAGTTCCAAAGCATTATTAAACTTCAGCAGAATTCCGAGAACAATGGAAGAGTACCATAGCATTTTTAAAATTCAGCGGAATTCCGAGAACAAGGGAAGAGTTCCAAAGCATTTTTAAACTTCAGCGGAATTCCGTGAACAATGGAAGAATTCCAAAGCATTGCTAAACATCAGCGGAATTCCGAGAACAATGGAAGAGTTCCAAAGCATTTTTAAACTTCAACAGACTTGAGTGAACAATGGAAGAGTTCCAAAGCATTTTTAAACTTCAGCAGAATTCCGAGAAAAATGGAAGAGTTCCAAAGCATTGTTAAACATCAGCGGAATTCCGAGAACAATGGAAGAGTTCCAAAGCATTTTTAAGCTTCAGCAGAATTCCAAAAACAATGGAAGAGTTCCAAAGCATTATTAAACATCAGCGGAATTCTGAGAACAATGGAAGAGTTTCAAAGCTTTTTTAAACTTCAGCTGAATTCTGAGAGCAATGGAAGAGTTCCAAAGCATTGTTAAACATTAGCAGAATTCCGAGAACAATGGAAGAGTTCCAAAGCATTTTTAAACTTCAGCAGAATTCCCAGAACAATGGAAGAGTTCCAAAGCATTGTTAAACATCAGCGGAATTCCGAGAACAATGGAAGAGTTCCAAAGCGTTTTTAAACTTCAGCAGAATTCCGAGAACAATGGAAGAGTTCCAAAGCATTTTTAACTTCAGCAGAATTCCCAGAACAATGGAAGAGTTCCAAAGCCTTGTTAAACATCAGCAGAATTCCGAGAACAATGGAAGAGTTCCAAAGCATTTTTAAACTTCAGCAGAATTCCCAGAACAATGGAAGAGTTCCAAAGCATTGTTAAACATCAGCGGAATTCCGAGAACAATGGAAGAGTTCCAAAGCATTGTTAAACATCAGCGGAATTCCGAGAACAATGGAAGAGTTCCAAAGCATTGTTAAACATCAGCGGAATTCTGAGAACAATGGAAGATTTCCAAAGCATTTTTAAACTTCATCAGAATTCCCAGAACAATGGAAGAGTTCCAAAGCATTGTTAAACATCAGCGGAATTCCGAGAACAATGGAAGAGTTCCAAAGCGTTTTTAAACTTCAGCAGAATTCCGAGAGCAATGGAAGAGTTCCAAAGCATTTTTAAACTTCAGCAGAATTCCCAGAACAATGGAAGAGTTCCATAGCATTTTTAAACTTCAGCGGAATTCCGAGAACAAGGGAAGAGTTCCAAAGCATTTTTAAACTTCAGCGGAATTCCGAGTACAAGGGAAGAGTTCCAAAGCATTTTTAAACTTCAGCAGAATTCCGAGAACAATGGAAGAGTTCCAAAGCATTTTTAAACTTCAGCACAATTCCGAGAACAATGAAAGAGTTCCAAAGCATTTTTAAACTTCAGCAGAATTCCGAAAACAATGGAAGAGATCCAAAGCATTGTTAAACATCAGCGGAATTCTGAGAACAATGGAAGAGTTCCAAAGCATTATTAAACTTCAGCGGAATTCCGGGAACAATGGAAGAGTTCCAAATCATTGTTAAACATCAGCGGAATTCTCAGAACAATGGAAGAGTTCCAAAGCATTTTTAAACTTCAGCGGAATTCCGAGAACAGTGGAAGAGTTCCAAAGCATTGTTAAACATCAGCGTAATTCTGAGAACAATGGAAGAATTCCAAAGCATTTTTCAGCTTCAGCAGAATTCCGAGATCAATGGAAGAGTTCCAAAGCATTGTTTAACATCAGCGGAATTCCGAGAACAATGGAAGAGTTCGAAAGCATTTTTAAACTTCAGCACAATTCCGAGAACAATGGAAGAGTTCCAAAGCATTTTTAAACTTCAGCAGAATTCCGAGAACAATGTAAGAGTTCCAAAGCATTGTTAAACATCAGCGGAAATCCGAGAACAATGGAAGAGTTCCAAAGCATTTTTAAACTTCAGCAGAATTCCCAGAACAATGGAAGAGTTCCAAAGCATTGTTAAACATAAGCGGAATTCCAAGAACAATGGAAGATTTCCAAAGCATTTTTAAACTTCATCGGAATTCCGAGAACAATGGAAGAGTTCCAAAGCATTGTTAAACAACAACATAATTCTGAGAACAATGGAAGAGTTCCAAAGCATTTTTCAACTTCAGCAGAATTCCAAGATCAATGGAAGAGTTCCAAAGCATTGTTAAACATCAGCGGATCTCCGAGAACAATGGTAGAGTTCCAAATCATTTTTAAACTTCATCGGAATTCCGTGAACTATGGAAGAGTTCCAAAGCATTGTTTAACATCAGCGGAATTCCGAGAACAATGGAAGAGTTCCAAAGCATTTTTAAACTTCAGCAGACTTGAGAGAACAATGGAAGAGTTCCAAAGCATTTTTAACTTCAGCAGAATTCCGAGAAAAATGGAAGAGTTCCAAAGCATTGTTAAACATCAGCGGAATTCCGAGAACAATGGAAGAGTTCCAAAGCATTTTTAAGCTTCAGCAGAATTCCAAAAACAATGGAAGAGTTCCAAAGCATTGTTAAACATCAGCGGAATTCTGAGAACAATGGAACAGTTCCAAAGCTTTTTTAAACTTCAGCTGAATTCTGAGAACAATGGAAGAGTTCCAAAGCATTGTTAAACATCAGCGGAATTCCGAGAACAATGGAAGAGTTCCAAAGCATTTTTAAACTTCAGCAGAATTCCGAGAACAATGGAAGAGTTCCAAAGCATTTTTAAACTTCAGCACAATTCCGAGAACAATGAAAGAGTTCCAAAGCATTTTTAAACTTCAGCAGAATTCCGAAAACAATGGAAGAGATCCAAAGCATTGTTAAACATCAGCGGAATTCTGAGAACAATGGAAGAGTTCCAAAGCATTATTAAACTTCAGCGGAATTCCGGGAACAATGGAAGAGTTCCAAATCATTGTTAAACATCAGCGGAATTCTGAGAACAATGGAATAGTTCCAAAGCATTATTAAACTTCAGCGGAATTCCGGGAACAATGGAAGAGTTCCAAAGCATTGTTAAACATCAGCGGAATTCTCAGAACAATGGAAGAGTTCCAAAGCATTTTTAAACTTCAGCGGAATTCCGAGAACAGTGGAAGAGTTCCAAAGCATTGTTAAACATCAGCATAATTCTGAGAACAATGGAAGAATTCCAAAGCATTTTTCAGCTTCAGCAGAATTCCGAGATCAATGGAAGAGTTCCAAAGCATTGTTTAACATCAACGGAATTCCGAGAACAATGGAAGAGTTCGAAAGCATTTTTAAACTTCAGCACAATTCTGAGAACAATGGAAGAGTTCCAAAGCATTTTTAAACTTCAGCAGAATTCCGAGAACAATGTAAGAGTTCCAAAGCATTGTTAAACATCAGCGGAAATCCGAGAACAATGGAAGAGTTCCAAAGCATTTTTAAACTTCAGCAGAATTCCCAGAACAATGGAAGAGTTCCAAAGCATTGTTAAACATAAGCGGAATTCCAAGAACAATGGAAGATTTCCAAAGCATTTTTAAACTTCATCGGAATTCCGAGAACAATGGAAGAGTTCCAAAGCATTGTTAAACAACAACATAATTCTGAGAACAATGGAAGAGTTCCAAAGCATTTTTCAACTTCAGCAGAATTCCAAGATCAATGGAAGAGTTCCAAAGCATTGTTAAACATCAGCGGATCTCCGAGAACAATGGTAGAGTTCCAAATCATTTTTAAACTTCATCGGAATTCCGTGAACTATGGAAGAGTTCCAAAGCATTGTTTAACATCAGCGGAATTCCGAGAACAATGGAAGAGTTCCAAAGCATTTTTAAACTTCAGCAGACTTGAGAGAACAATGGAAGAGTTCCAAAGCATTTTTAACTTCAGCAGAATTCCGAGAAAAATGGAAGAGTTCCAAAGCATTGTTAAACATCAGCGGAATTCCGAGAACAATGGAAGAGTTCCAAAGCATTTTTAAACTTCAGCAGAATTCCCAGAACAATGGAAGAGTTCCAAAGCATTGTTAAACATCAGCGGAATTCCGAGAACAATGGAAGAGTTCCAAAGCGTTTTTAAACTTCAGCAGAATTCCGAGAACAATGGAAGAGTTCCAAAGCATTTTTAAACTTCAGCAGAATTCCCAGAACAATGGAAGAGTTCCAAAGCCTTGTTAAACATCAGCAGAATTCCGAGAACAATGGAAGAGTTCCAAAGCATTTTTAAACTTCAGCAGAATTCCCAGAACAATGGAAGAGTTCCAAAGCATTGTTAAACATCAGCGGAATTCCGAGAACAATGGAAGAGTTCCAAAGCATTGTTAAACATCAGCGGAATTCCGAGAACAATGGAAGAGTTCCAAAGCATTGTTAAACATCAGCGGAATTCTGAGAACAATGGAAGATTTCCAAAGCATTTTTAAACTTCATCAGAATTCCCAGAACAATGGAAGAGTTCCAAAGCATTGTTAAACATCAGCGGAATTCCGAGAACAATGGAAGAGTTCCAAAGCGTTTTTAAACTTCAGCAGAATTCCGAGAGCAATGGAAGAGTTCCAAAGCATTTTTAAACTTCAGCAGAATTCCCAGAACAATGGAAGAGTTCCATAGCATTTTTAAACTTCAGCGGAATTCCGAGAACAAGGGAAGAGTTCCAAAGCATTTTTAAATTTCAGCGGAATTCCGAGTACAAGGGAAGAGTTCCAAAGCATTTTTAAACTTCAGCAGAATTCCGAGAACAATGGAAGAGTTCCAAAGCATTTTTAAACTTCAGCACAATTCCGAGAACAATGAAAGAGTTCCAAAGCATTTTTAAACTTCAGCAGAATTCCGAAAACAATGGAAGAGATCCAAAGCATTGTTAAACATCAGCGGAATTCTGAGAACAATGGAAGAGTTCCAAAGCATTATTAAACTTCAGCGGAATTCCGGGAACAATGGAAGAGTTCCAAATCATTGTTAAACATCAGCGGAATTCTGAGAACAATGGAAGAGTTCCAAAGCATTATTAAACTTCAGCGGAATTCCGGGAACAATGGAAGAGTTCCAAAGCATTGTTAAACATCAGCGGAATTCTCAGAACAATGGAAGAGTTCCAAAGCATTTTTAAACTTCAGCGGAATTCCGAGAACAGTGGAAGAGTTCCAAAGCATTGTTAAACATCAGCGTAATTCTGAGAACAATGGAAGAATTCCAAAGCATTTTTCAGCTTCAGCAGAATTCCGAGATCAATGGAAGAGTTCCAAAGCATTGTTTAACATCAGCGGAATTCCGAGAACAATGGAAGAGTTCGAAAGCATTTTTAAACTTCAGCACAATTCCGAGAACAATGGAAGAGTTCCAAAGCATTTTTAAACTTCAGCAGAATTCCGAGAACAATGTAAGAGTTCCAAAGCATTGTTAAACATCAGCGGAAATCCGAGAACAATGGAAGAGTTCCAAAGCATTTTTAAACTTCAGCAGAATTCCCAGAACAATGGAAGAGTTCCAAAGCATTGTTAAACATAAGCGGAATTCCAAGAACAATGGAAGATTTCCAAAGCATTTTTAAACTTCATCGGAATTCCGAGAACAATGGAAGAGTTCCAAAGCATTGTTAAACAACAACATAATTCTGAGAACAATGGAAGAGTTCCAAAGCATTTTTCAACTTCAGCAGAATTCCAAGATCAATGGAAGAGTTCCAAAGCATTGTTAAACATCAGCGGATCTCCGAGAACAATGGTAGAGTTCCAAATCATTTTTAAACTTCATCGGAATTCCGTGAACTATGGAAGAGTTCCAAAGCATTGTTTAACATCAGCGGAATTCCGAGAACAATGGAAGAGTTCCAAAGCATTTTTAACTTCAGCAGAATTCCGAGAAAAATGGAAGAGTTCCAAAGCATTGTTAAACATCAGCGGAATTCCGAGAACAATGGAAGAGTTCCAAAGCATTTTTAAGCTTCAGCAGAATTCCAAAAACAATGGAAGAGTTCCAAAGCATTGTTAAACATCAGCGGAATTCTGAGAACAATGGAACAGTTCCAAAGCTTTTTTAAACTTCAGCTGAATTCTGAGAACAATGGAAGAGTTCCAAAGCATTGTTAAACATCAGCGGAATTCCGAGAACAATGGAAGAGTTCCAAAGCATTTTTAAACTTCAGCAGAATTCCGAGAACAATGGAAGAGTTCCAAAGCATTTTTAAACTTCAGCACAATTCCGAGAACAATGAAAGAGTTCCAAAGCATTTTTAAACTTCAGCAGAATTCCGAAAACAATGGAAGAGATCCAAAGCATTGTTAAACATCAGCGGAATTCTGAGAACAATGGAAGAGTTCCAAAGCATTATTAAACTTCAGCGGAATTCCGGGAACAATGGAAGAGTTCCAAATCATTGTTAAACATCAGCGGAATTCTGAGAACAATGGAATAGTTCCAAAGCATTATTAAACTTCAGCGGAATTCCGGGAACAATGGAAGAGTTCCAAAGCATTGTTAAACATCAGCGGAATTCTCAGAACAATGGAAGAGTTCCAAAGCATTTTTAAACTTCAGCGGAATTCCGAGAACAGTGGAAGAGTTCCAAAGCATTGTTAAACATCAGTGTAATTCTGAGAACAATGGAAGAATTCCAAAGCATTTTTCAGCTTCAGCAGAATTCCGAGATCAATGGAAGAGTTCCAAAGCATTGTTTAACATCAACGGAATTCCGAGAACAATGGAAGAGTTCGAAAGCATTTTTAAACTTCAGCACAATTCTGAGAACAATGGAAGAGTTCCAAAGCATTTTTAAACTTCAGCAGAATTCCGAGAACAATGTAAGAGTTCCAAAGCATTGTTAAACATCAGCGGAAATCCGAGAACAATGGAAAAGTTCCAAAGCATTTTTAAACTTCAGCAGAATTCCCAGAACAATGGAAGAGTTCCAAAGCATTGTTAAACATAAGCGGAATTCCAAGAACAATGGAAGATTTCCAAAGCATTTTTAAACTTCATCGGAATTCCGAGAACAATGGAAGAGTTCCAAAGCATTGTTAAACAACAACATAATTCTGAGAACAATGGAAGAGTTCCAAAGCATTTTTCAACTTCAGCAGAATTCCAAGATCAATGGAAGAGTTCCAAAGCATTGTTAAACATCAGCGGATCTCCGAGAACAATGGTAGAGTTCCAAATCATTTTTAAACTTCATCGGAATTCCGTGAACTATGGAAGAGTTCCAAAGCATTGTTTAACATCAGCGGAATTCCGAGAACAATGGAAGAGTTCCAAAGCATTTTTAAACTTCAGCAGACTTGAGAGAACAATGGAAGAGTTCCAAAGCATTTTTAACTTCAGCAGAATTCCGAGAAAAATGGAAGAGTTCCAAAGCATTGTTAAACATCAGCGGAATTCCGAGAACAATGGAAGAGTTCCAAAGCATTTTTAAACTTCAGCAGAATTCCCAGAACAATGGAAGAGTTCCAAAGCATTGTTAAACATCAGCGGAATTCCGAGAACAATGGAAGAGTTCCAAAGCGTTTTTAAACTTCAGCAGAATTCCGAGAACAATGGAAGAGTTCCAAAGCATTTTTAAACTTCAGCAGAATTCCCAGAACAATGGAAGAGTTCCAAAGCCTTGTTAAACATCAGCAGAATTCCGAGAACAATGGAAGAGTTCCAAAGCATTTTTAAACTTCAGCAGAATTCCCAGAACAATGGAAGAGTTCCAAAGCATTGTTAAACATCAGCGGAATTCCGAGAACAATGGAAGAGTTCCAAAGCATTGTTAAACATCAGCGGAATTCCGAGAACAATGGAAGAGTTCCAAAGCATTGTTAAACATCAGCGGAATTCTGAGAACAATGGAAGATTTCCAAAGCATTTTTAAACTTCATCAGAATTCCCAGAACAATGGAAGAGTTCCAAAGCATTGTTAAACATCAGCGGAATTCCGAGAACAATGGAAGAGTTCCAAAGCGTTTTTAAACTTCAGCAGAATTCCGAGAGCAATGGAAGAGTTCCAAAGCATTTTTAAACTTCAGCAGAATTCCCAGAACAATGGAAGAGTTCCATAGCATTTTTAAACTTCAGCGGAATTCCGAGAACAAGGGAAGAGTTCCAAAGCATTTTTAAATTTCAGCGGAATTCCGAGTACAAGGGAAGAGTTCCAAAGCATTTTTAAACTTCAGCAGAATTCCGAGAACAATGGAAGAGTTCCAAAGCATTTTTAAACTTCAGCACAATTCCGAGAACAATGAAAGAGTTCCAAAGCATTTTTAAACTTCAGCAGATTTCCGAAAACAATGGAAGAGATCCAAAGCATTGTTAAACATCAGCGGAATTCTGAGAACAATGGAAGAGTTCCAAAGCATTATTAAACTTCAGCGGAATTCCGGGAACAATGGAAGAGTTCCAAATCATTGTTAAACATCAGCGGAATTCTGAGAACAATGGAAGAGTTCCAAAGCATTATTAAACTTCAGCGGAATTCCGGGAACAATGGAAGAGTTCCAAAGCATTGTTAAACATCAGCGGAATTCTCAGAACAATGGAAGAGTTCCAAAGCATTTTTAAACTTCAGCGGAATTCCGAGAACAGTGGAAGAGTTCCAAAGCATTGTTAAACATCAGCGTAATTCTGAGAACAATGGAAGAATTCCAAAGCATTTTTCAGCTTCAGCAGAATTCCGAGATCAATGGAAGAGTTCCAAAGCATTGTTTAACATCAGCGGAATTCCGAGAACAATGGAAGAGTTCGAAAGCATTTTTAAACTTCAGCACAATTCCGAGAACAATGGAAGAGTTCCAAAGCATTTTTAAACTTCAGCAGAATTCCGAGAACAATGTAAGAGTTCCAAAGCATTGTTAAACATCAGCAGAAATCCGAGAACAATGGAAGAGTTCCAAAGCATTTTTAAACTTCAGCAGAATTCCCAGAACAATGGAAGAGTTCCAAAGCATTGTTAAACATAAGCGGAATTCCAAGAACAATGGAAGATTTCCAAAGCATTTTTAAACTTCATCGGAATTCCGAGAACAATGGAAGAGTTCCAAAGCATTGTTAAACAACAACATAATTCTGAGAACAATGGAAGAGTTCCAAAGCATTTTTCAACTTCAGCAGAATTCCAAGATCAATGGAAGAGTTCCAAAGCATTGTTAAACATCAGCGGATCTCCGAGAACAATGGTAGAGTTCCAAATCATTTTTAAACTTCATCGGAATTCCGTGAACTATGGAAGAGTTCCAAAGCATTGTTAAACATCAGCGGAATTCTGAGAACAATGGAACAGTTCCAAAGCTTTTTTAAACTTCAGCTGAATTCTGAGAACAATGGAAGAGTTCCAAAGCATTGTTAAACATCAGCGGAATTCCGAGAACAATGGAAGAGTTCCAAAGCATTTTTAAACTTCAGCAGAATTCCGAGAACAATGGAAGAGTTCCAAAGCATTTTTAAACTTCAGCACAATTCCGAGAACAATGAAAGAGTTCCAAAGCATTTTTAAACTTCAGCAGAATTCCGAAAACAATGGAAGAGATCCAAAGCATTGTTAAACATCAGCGGAATTCTGAGAACAATGGAAGAGTTCCAAAGCATTATTAAACTTCAGCGGAATTCCGGGAACAATGGAAGAGTTCCAAATCATTGTTAAACATCAGCGTAATTCTGAGAACAATGGAAGAGTTCCAAAGCATTATTAAACTTCAGCGGAATTCCGGGAACAATGGAAGAGTTATAAAGCATTGTTAAACATCAGCGGAATTCTCAGAACAATGGAAGAGTTCCAAAGCATTTTTAAACTTCAGCGGAATTCCGAGAACAGTGGAAGAGTTCCAAAGCATTGTTAAACATCAGCGTAATTCTGAGAACAATGGAAGAATTCCAAAGCATTTTTCAGCTTCAGCTGAATTCCGAGATCAATGGAAGAGTTCCAAAGCATTGTTTAACATCAACGGAATTCCGAGAACAATGGAAGAGTTCGAAAGCATTTTTAAACTTCAGCACAATTCCGAGAACAATGGAAGAGTTCCAAAGCATTTTTAAACTTCAGCAGAATTCCGAGAACAATGTAAGAGTTCCAAAGCATTGTTAATCATCAGCGGAAATCCGAGAACAATGGAAGAGTTCCAAAGCATTTTTAAACTTCAGCAGAATTCCCAGAACAATGGAAGAGTTCCAAAGCATTGTTAAACATAAGCGGAATTCCAAGAACAATGGAAGATTTCCAAAGCATTTTTAAACTTCATCGGAATTCCGAGAACAATGGAAGAGTTCCAAAGCATTGTTAAACAACAACATAATTCTGAGAACAATGGAAGAGTTCCAAAGCATTTTTCAACTTCAGCAGAATTCCAAGATCAATGGAAGAGTTCCAAAGCATTGTTAAACATCAGCGGAACTCCGAGAACAATGGTAGAGTTCCAAATCATTTTTAAACTTCATCGGAATTCCGTGAACTATGGAAGAGTTCCAAAGCATTGTTTAACATCAGCGGAATTCCGAGAACAATGGAAGAGTTCCAAAGCATTTTTAAACTTCAGCAGACTTGAGAGAACAATGGAAGAGTTCCAAAGCATTTTTAACTTCAGCAGAATTCCGAGAAAAATGGAAGAGTTCCAAAGCATTGTTAAACATCAGCGGAATTCCGAGAACAATGGAAGAGTTCCAAAGCATTTTTAAGCTTCAGCAGAATTCCAAAAACAATGGAAGAGTTCCAAAGCATTGTTAAACATCAGCGGAATTCTGAGAACAATGGAACAGTTCCAAAGCTTTTTTAAACTTCAGCTGAATTCTGAGAACAATGGAAGAGTTCCAAAGCATTGTTAAACATCAGCGGAATTCCGAGAACAATGGAAGAGTTCGAAAGCATTTTTAAACTTCACCAGAATACCCAGAACAATGGAAGAGTTCCAATGCATTGTTAAACATCAGCAGAATTCCGAGAAAAATGGAAGAGTTCCAAAGCATTTTTAAACTTCAGCAGAATTCCCAGAACAATAGAAGAGTTCCAAAGCATTGTTAAACATCAGCGGAATTACGAGAACAATGGAAGAGTTCCAAAGAGTTTTTAAACTTCAGCAGAATTCCGAGAACAATGGAAGAGTTCCAAAGCATTTTTAAACTTCAGCAGAATTCCGAGAACAATGGAAGAGTTCCAAAGCATTTTTTAACTTCAGCAGAATTCCGAGAACAATGGAAGAGTTCCAAAGCATTTTTAAACTTCAGCGGAATTCCGAGAACAAGGGAAGAGTTCCAAAGCATTTTTAAACTTCAGCGGAATTCCGTGAACAATGGAAGAATTCCAAAGCATTGCTAAACATCAGCGGAATTCCGAGAACAATGGAAGAGTTCCAAAGCTTTTTTCAACTTCAGAAGAAATCCCAGAACAATGGAAGAGTTCCAAAGCATTGTTAAACATCAGCAGAATTCCGAGAACAATGGAAGAGTTCCAAAGCATTTTTAAACTTCAGCAGAATTCCCTGAACAATGGAAGAGTTCCAAAGCATTGTTAAATATCAGCGGAATTCCGAGAACAATGGAAGAGTTCCAAAGCGTTTTTAAACTTCAGCAGATTTCCGAGAACAATGGAAGAGTTCCAAAGCATTATTAAACTTCAGCAGAATTCCGAGAACAATGGAAGAGTTCCATAGCATTTTTAAACTTCAGCGGAATTCCGAGAACAAGGGAAGAGTTCCAAAGCATTTTTAAACTTCAGCGGAATTCCGTGAACAATGGAAGAATTCCAAAGCATTGCTAAACATCAGCGGAATTCCGAGAACAATGGAAGAGTTCCAAAGCATTTTTAAACTTCAACAGACTTGAGAGAACAATGGAAGAGTTCCAAAGCATTTTTAAACTTCAGCAGAATTCTGAGAAAAATGGAAGAGTTCCAAAGCATTGTTAAACATCAGCGGAATTCCGAGAACAATGGAAGAGTTCCAAAGCATTTTTAAGCTTCAGCAGAATTCCAAAAACAATGGAAGAGTTCCAAAGCATTGTTAAACATCAGCGGAATTCTGAGAACAATGGAAGAGTTTCAAAGCTTTTTTAAACTTCAGCTGAATTCTGAGAACAATGGAAGAGTTCCAAAGCATTGTTAAACATCAGCAGAATTCCGAGAACAATGGAAGAGTTCCAAATCATTTTTAAACTTCAGCAGAATTCCCAGAACAATGGAAGAGTTCCAAAGCATTGTTAAACATCAGCGGAATTCCGAGAACAATGGAAGAGTTCCAAAGCATTGTTAAACATCAGCGGAATTCCGAGAACAATGTAAGAGTTCCAAAGCGTTTTTAAACTTCATCAGATTTCCGAGAACAATGGAAGAGTTCCAAAGCATTATTAAACTTCAGCAGAATTCCGAGAACAATGGAAGAGTACCATAGCATTTTTAAAATTCAGCGGAACTCCGAGAAAAAGGGAAGAGTTCCAAAGCATTTTTAAACTTCAGCGGAATTCCGTGAACAATGGAAGAATTCCAAAGCATTGCTAAACATCAGCGGAATTCCGAGAACAATGGAAGAGTTCCAAAGCATTTTTAAACTTCAACAGACTTGAGAGAACAATGGAAGAGTTCCAAAGCATTTTTAAACTTCAGCAGAATTCCGAGAAAAATGGAAGAGTTCCAAAGCATTGTTAAACATCAGCGGAATTCCGAGAACAATGGAAGAGTTCCAAAGCATTGTTAAACATCAGCGGAATTCCCAGAACAATGGAAGAGTTCCAAAGCATTGTTAAACATCAGCGGAATTCTGAGAACAATGGAAGAGTTTCAAAGCTTTTTTAAACTTCAGCTGAATTCTGAGAGCAATGGAAGAGTTCCAAAGCATTGTTAAACATTAGCAGAATTCCGAGAACAATGGAAGAGTTCCAAAGCATTTTTAAACTTCAGCAGAATTCCCAGAACAATGGAAGAATTCCAAAGCCTTGTTAAACATCAGCAGAATTCCGAGAACAATGGAAGAGTTCCAAAGCATTTTTAAACTTCAGCAGAATTCCCAGAACAATGGAAGAGTTCCAAAGCATTGTTAAACATCAGCGGAATTCTGAGAACAATGGAAGAGTTCCAAAGCATTGTTAAACATCAGCGGAATTCTGAGAACAATGGAAGATTTCCAAAGCATTTTTAAACTTCATCAGAATTCCCAGAACAATGGAAGAGTTCCAAAGCATTGTTAAACATCAGCGGAATTCCGAGAACAATGGAAGAGTTCCAAAGCGTTTTTAAACTTCAGCAGAATTCCGAGAGCAATGGAAGAGTTCCAAAGCATTTTTAAACTTCAGCAGAATTCCGAGAACAATGGAAGAGTTCCATAGCATTTTTAAACTTCAGCGGAATTCCGAGAACAAGGGAAGAGTTCCAAAGCATTTTTAAACTTCAGCGGAATTCCGAGTACAAGGGAAGAGTTCCAAAGCATTTTTAAACTTCAGCAGAATTCCGAGAACAATGTAAGAGTTCCAAAGCATTTTTAAACTTCAGCACAATTCCGAGAACAATGAAAGATTTCCAAAGCATTTTTAAACTTCAGCAGAATTCCGAAAACAATGGAAGAGATCCAAAGCATTGTTAAACATCAGCGGAATTCTGAGAACAATGGAAGAGTTCCAAAGCATTATTAAACTTCAGCGGAATTCCGGGAACAATGGAAGAGTTCCAAATCATTGTTAAACATCAACGGAATTCTGAGAACAATGGAAGAGTTCCAAAGCATTATTAAACTTCAGCGGAATTCCGGGAACAATGGAAGAGTTCCAAAGCATTGTTAAACATCAGCGGAATTCTCAGAACAATGGAAGAGTTCCAAAGCATTTTTAAACTTCAGCGGAATTCCGAGAACAGTGGAAGAGTTCCAAAGCATTGTTAAACATCAGCGTAATTCTGAGAACAATGGAAGAATTCCAAAGCATTTTTCAGCTTCAGCAGAATTCCGAGATCAATGGAAGAGTTCCAAAGCATTGTTTAACATCAACGGAATTCCGAGAACAATGGAAGAGTTCCAAAGCATTATTAAACTTCAGCGGAATTCCGGGAACAATGGAAGAGTTCCAAATCATTGTTAAACATCAACGGAATTCTGAGAACAATGGAAGAGTTCCAAAGCATTATTAAACTTCAGCGGAATTCCGAGAACAATGGAAGAGTTCCAAAGCGTTTTTAAACTTCAGCAGAATTCCGAGAGCAATGGAAGAGTTCCAAAGCATTTTTAAACTTCAGCAGAATTCCGAGAACAATGGAAGAGTTCCATAGCATTTTTAAACTTCAGCGGAATTCCGAGAACAAGGGAAGAGTTCCAAAGCATTTTTAAACTTCAGCGGAATTCCGAGTACAAGGGAAGAGTTCCAAAGCATTTTTAAACTTCAGCAGAATTCCGAGAACAATGTAAGAGTTCCAAAGCATTTTTAAACTTCAGCACAATTCCGAGAACAATGAAAGATTTCCAAAGCATTTTTAAACTTCAGCAGAATTCCGAAAACAATGGAAGAGATCCAAAGCATTGTTAAACATCAGCGGAATTCTGAGAACAATGGAAGAGTTCCAAAGCATTATTAAACTTCAGCGGAATTCCGGGAACAATGGAAGAGTTCCAAATCATTGTTAAACATCAACGGAATTCTGAGAACAATGGAAGAGTTCCAAAGCATTATTAAACTTCAGCGGAATTCCGGGAACAATGGAAGAGTTCCAAAGCATTGTTAAACATCAGCGGAATTCTCAGAACAATGGAAGAGTTCCAAAGCATTTTTAAACTTCAGCGGAATTCCGAGAACAGTGGAAGAGTTCCAAAGCATTGTTAAACATCAGCGTAATTCTGAGAACAATGGAAGAATTCCAAAGCATTTTTCAGCTTCAGCAGAATTCCGAGATCAATGGAAGAGTTCCAAAGCATTGTTTAACATCAACGGAATTCCGAGAACAATGGAAGAGTTCGAAAGCATTTTTAAACTTCAGCACAATTCCGAGAACAATGGAAGAGTTCCAAAGCATTTTTAAACTTCAGCAGAATTCCGAGAACAATGTAAGAGTTCCAAAGCATTGTTAAACATCAGCGGAAATCCGAGAACAATGGAAGAGTTCCAAAGCATTTTTAAACTTCAGCAGAATTCCCAGAACAATGGAAGAGTTCCAAAGCATTGTTAAACATAAGCGGAATTCCAAGAACAATGGAAGATTTCCAAAGCATTTTTAAACTTCATCGGAATTCCGAGAACAATGGAAGAGTTCCAAAGCATTGTTAAACAACAACATAATTCTGAGAACAATGGAAGACTTCCAAAGCATTTTTCAACTTCAGCAGAATTCCAAGATCAATGGAAGAGTTCCAAAGCATTGTTAAACATCAGCGGATCTCCGAGAACAATGGTAGAGTTCCAAATCATTTTTAAACTTCATCGGAATTCCGTGAACTATGGAAGAGTTCCAAAGCATTGTTTAACATCAGCGGAATTCCGAGAACAATGGTAGAGTTCCAAAGCATTTTTAAACTTCAGCAGACTTGAGAGAACAATGGAAGAGTTCCAAAGCATTTTTAACTTCAGCAGAATTCCGAGAAAAATGGAAGAGTTCCAAAGCATTGTTAAACATCAGCGGAATTCCGAGAACAATGGAAGAGTTCCAAAGCATTTTTAAGCTTCAGCAGAATTCCAAAAACAATGGAAGAGTTCCAAAGCATTGTTAAACATCAGCGGAATTCTGAGAACAATGGAAGAGTTCCAAAGCTTTTTTAAACTTCAGCTGAATTCTGAGAACAATGGAAGTGTTCCAAAGCATTGTTAAACATCAGCGGAATTCCGAGAACAATGGAAGAGTTCCAAAGCATTTTTAAACTTCACCAGAATACCCAGAACAATGGAAGAGTTCCAAAGCATTGTTAAACATCAGCAGAATTCCCAGAACAATGGAAGAGTTCCAAAGCATTGTTAAACATCAGCGCAATTCCGAGAACAATGGAAGAGTTCGAAAGCGTTTTTAAACTTCAGCAGAATTCCGAGAGCAATGGAAGAGTTCCAAAGCATTTTTAAACTTCAGCAGAATTCCCAGAACAATAGAAGAGTTCCAAAGCATTGTTAAACATCAGCGGAATTACGAGAACAATGGAAGAGTTCCAAAGAGTTTTTAAACTTCAGCAGAATTCCGAGAACAATGGAAGAGTTCTAAAGCATTTTTAAACTTCAGCAGAATTCCGAGAACAATGGAAGAGTTCCAAAGCATTTTTAAACTTCAGCAGAATTCCGAGAACAATGGAAGAGTTCCAAAGCATTTTTAAACTTCAGCGGAATTCCGAGAACAAGGGAAGAGTTCCAAAGCATTTTTAAACTTCAGCGGAATTCCGTGAACAATGGAAGAATTCCAAAGCATTGCTAAACATCAGCGGAATTCCGAGAACAATGGAAGAGTTCCAAAGCATTTTTCAACTTCAGAAGAATTCCCAGAACAATGGAAGAGTTCCAAAGCATTGTTAAACATCAGCAGAATTCCGAGAACAATGGAAGAGTTCCAAAGCATTTTTAAACTTCAACAGACTTGAGAGAACAATGGAAGAGTTCCAAAGCATTTTTAAACTTCAGCAGAATTCCGAGAAAAATGGAAGAGTTCCAAAGCATTGTTAAACATCAGCGGAATTCCGAGAACAATGGAAGAGTTCCAAAGCATTTTTAAGCTTCAGCAGAATTCCAAAAACAATGGAAGAGTTCCAAAGCATTGTTAAACATCAGCGGAATTCTGAGAACAATGGAAGAGTTTCAAAGCTTTTTTAAACTTCAGCTGAATTCTGAGAACAATGGAAGAGTTCCAAAGCATTGTTAAACATCAGCAGAATTCCGAGAACAATGGAAGAGTTCCAAATCATTTTTAAACTTCAGCAGAATTCCCAGAACAATGGAAGAGTTCCAAAGCATTGTTAAACATCAGCGGAATTCTGAGAACAATGGAAGAGTTCCAAAGCATTGTTAGACATCAGCGGAATTCCGAGAGCAATGGAAGAGTTCCAAAGCGTTTTTAAACTTCATCAGATTTCCGAGAACAATGGAAGAGTTCCAAAGCATTATTAAACTTCAGCAGAATTCCGAGAACAATGGAAGAGTACCATAGCATTTTTAAAATTCAGCGGAATTCCGAGAACAAGGGAAGAGTTCCAAAGCATTTTTAAACTTCAGCGGAATTCCGTGAACAATGGAAGAATTCCAAAGCATTGCTAAACATCAGCGGAATTCCGAGAACAATGGAAGAGTTCCAAAGCATTTTTAAACTTCAACAGACTTGAGAGAACAATGGAAGAGTTCCAAAGCATTTTTAAACTTCAGCAGAATTCCGAGAAAAATGGAAGAGTTCCAAAGCATTGTTAAACATCAGCGGAATTCCGAGAACAATGGAAGAGTTCCACAGCATTTTTAAGCTTCAGCAGAATTCCAAAAACAATGGAAGAGTTCCAAAGCATTGTTAAACATCAGCGGATTTCTGAGAACAATGGAAGAGTTTCAAAGCTTTTTTAAACTTCAGCTGAATTCTGAGAGCAATGGAAGAGTTCCAAAGCATTGTTAAACATCAGCAGAATTCCGAGAACAATGGAAGAGTTCCAAAGCATTTCTAAACTTCAGCAGAATTCCCAGAACAATGGAAGAGTTCCAAAGCATTGTTAAACATCAGCAGAATTCCGAGAACAATGGAAGAGTTCCAAAGCATTTTTAAACTTCAGCAGAATTCCCAGAACAATGGAAGAGTTCCAAAGCATTGTTAAACATCAGCGGAATTCCGAGAACAATGGAAGAGTTCCAAAGCGTTTTTAAACTTCAGCAGAATTCCGAGAACAATGGAAGAGTTCCAAAGCATTTTTAAACTTCAGCAGAATTCCCAGAACAATGGAAGAGTTCCAAAGCCTTGTTAAACATCAGCAGAATTCCGAGAACAATGGAAGAGTTCCAAAGCATTTTAAAACTTCAGCAGAATTCCCAGAACAATGGAAGAGTTCCAAAGCATTGTTAAACATCAGCGGAATTCCGGGAACAATGGAAGAGTTCCAAAGCATTGTTAAACATCAGCGGAATTCCGGGAACAATGGAAGAGTTCCAAAGCATTGTTAAACATCAGCGGAATTCTCAGAACAATGGAAGAGTTCCAAAGCATTTTTAAACTTCAGCGGAATTCCGAGAACAGTGGAAGAGTTCCAAAGCATTGTTAAACATCAGCGTAATTCTGAGAACAATGGAAGAATTCCAAAGCATTTTTCAGCTTCAGCAGAAATGCGAGATCAATGGAAGAGTTCCAAAGCATTGTTAAACATCAACGGAATTCCGAGAACAATGGAAGAGTTCCAAAGCATTTTTAAGCTTCAGCAGAATTCCAAAAACAATGGAAGAGTTCCAAAGCATTGTTAAACATCAGCGGAATTATGAGAACAATGGAAGAGTTCCAAAGCTTTTTTAAACTTCAGCTGATTTCTGAGAACAATGGAAGAGTTCCAAAGCATTGTTAAACATCAGCGGAATTCCGAGAACAATGGAAGAGTTCCAAAGCATTTTTAAACTTCACCAGAATGCCCAGAACAATGGAAGAGTTCCAAAGCATTGTTAAACATCAGCAGAATTCCGAGAAAAATGGAAGAGTTTCAAAGCATTTTTAAACTTCAGCAGAATTCCCAGAACAATAGAAGAGTTCCAAAGCATTGTTAAACATCAGCGGAATTACGAGAACAATGGAAGAGTTCCAAAGCATTTTTAAACTTCAGCAGAATTCCGAGAACAATGGAAGAGTTCCAAAGCATTTTTAAACTTCAGCAGAATTCCGAGAAAAATGGAAGAGTTCCAAAGCATTTTTAAACTTCAGCAGAATTCCCAGAACAATGGAAGAGTTCCAAAGCATTGTTAAACATCAGCGGAATTCCGGGAACAATGGAAGAGTTCCAAAGCATTGTTAAACATCAGCGGAATTCTCAGAACAATGGAAGAGTTCCAAAGCATTTTTAAACTTCAGCGGAATTCCGAGAACAGTGGAAGAGTTCCAAAGCATTGTTAAACATCAGCGTAATTCTGAGAACAATGGAAGAATTCCAAAGCATTTTTCAGCTTCAGCAGAAATCCGAGATCAATGGAAGAGTTCCAAAGCATTGTTTAACCTCAACGGAATTCCGAGAACAATGGAAGAGTTCGAAAGCATTTTTAAACTTCAGCACAATTCCGAGAACAATGGAAGAGTTCCAAAGCATTTTTAAACTTCAGCAGAATTCCGAGAACAATGTAAGAGTTCCAAAGCATTGTTAAACATCAGCGGAAATCCGAGAACAATGGAAGAGTTCCAAAGCATTTTTAAACTTCAGCAGAATTCCCAGAACAATGGAAGAGTTCCAAAGCATTGTTAAACATAAGCGGAATTCCAAGAACAATGGAAGATTTCCAAAGCATTTTTAAACTTCATCGGAATTCCGAGAACAATGGAAGAGTTCCAAAGCATTGTTAAACATCAACATAATTCTGAGAACAATGGAAGAGTTCCAAACATTTTTCAACTTCAGCAGAATTCCGAGATCAATGGAAGAGTTCCAAAGCATTGTTAAACATCAGCGGATCTCCGAGAACAATGGTAGAGTACCAAATCAATTTTAAACTTCATCGGAATTCTGTGAACTATGGAAGAGTTCCAAAGCATTGTTTAACATCAGTGGAATTCCGAGAACAATGGAAGAGTTCCAAAGCATTTTTAAACTTCAGCAGACTTGAGAGAACAATGGAAGAGTTCCAAAGCACTTTTAAACTTCAGCAGAATTCCGAGAAAAATGGAAGAGTTCCAAAGCATTGTTAAACATCAACGGAATTCCGAGAACAATCGAAGAGTTCCAAAGCATTTTTCAGCTTCAGCAGAATTCCAAAAACAATGGAAGAGTTCCAAAGCATTGTTAAACATCAGCGGAATACTGAGAACAATGGAAGAGTTCCAAAGCTTTTTTAAACTTCAGCTGATTTCTGAGAACAATGGAAGAGTTCCAAAGCATTGTTAAACATCAGCGGAATTCCGAGAACAATGGAAGAGTTCCAAAGCATTTTTAAACTTCACCAGAATACCCAGAACAATGGAAGAGTTCCAAAGCATTGTTAAACATCAGCAGAATTCTGAGAAAAATGGAAGAGTTCCAAAGCATTTTTAAACTTCAGCAGAATTCCCAGAATAGAAGTGTTCCAAAGCATTGTTAAACATCAGCGGAATTACGAGAATAATGGAAGAGTTCCAAAGAGTTTTTAAACTTCAGCAGAATTCCGAGAACAATGGAAGAGTTCCAAAGCATTTTTAAACTTCAGCAGAATTCTGAGAACAATGGAAGAGTTCCAAAGCATTTTTAAACTTCAGCAGAATTCCGAGAACAATGGAAGAGTTCCAAAGCATTTTTAAACTTCATCGGAATTCCGAGAACAAGGGAAGAGTTCCAAAGCATTTTTAAACTTCAGCGGAATTCCGTGAACAATGGAAGAATTCCAAAGCATTGCTAAACATCAGCGGAATTCCGAGAACAATGGAAGAGTTCCAAAGCATTTTTCAACTTCAGAAGAATTCCCAGAACAATGGAAGAGTTCCAAAGCATTGTTAAACATCAACAGAATTCCGAGAACAATGGAAGAGTTCCAAAGCATTTTTAAACTTCAGCAGAATTCCATGAACAATGGAAGAATTCCAAAGCATTGCTAAACATCAGTGGAATTCCGAGAACAATGGAAGAGTTCCAAAGCATTTTTAAACTTCAACAGACTTGAGAGAACAATGGAAGAGTTCCAAAGCATTTTTAAACTTCAGCAGAATTCAGGGAAAAATGGAAGAGTTCCAAAGCATTGTTAAACATCAGCGGAATTCTGAGAACAATGGAAGAGTTCCAAAGCATTTTTAAGCTTCAGCAGAATTCCAAAAACAATGGAAGAGTTCCAAAGACTTGTTAAACATCAGCGGAATTCTGAGAACAATGGAAGAGTTTCAAAGCTTTTTTAAACTTCAGCTGAATTCTGAGAACAATGGAAGAGTTCCAAAGCATTGTTACACATCAGCAGAATTCCGAGAACAATGGAAGAGTTCCAAATCATTTTTAAACTTCAGCAGAATTCCCAGAACAATGGAAGAGTTCCAAAGCATTGTTAAACATCAGCGGAATTCCGAGAACAATGGAAGAGTTCCAAAGCATTGTTAAACATCAGCGGAATTCCGAGAACAATGGAAGAGTTCCAAAGCGTTTTTAAACTTCAGCAGATTTCCGAGAACAATGGAAGAGTTCCAAAGCATTTTTAAACTTCAGCAGAATTCCGAGAACAATGTAAGAGTTCCAAAGCATTGTTAAACATCAGCGGAAATCCGAGAACAATGGAAGAGTTCCAAAGAATTTTTAAACTTCAGCAGAATTCCCAGAACAATGGAAGAGTTCCAAAGCATTGTTAAACATAAGCGGAATTCCAAGAACAATGGAAGAGTTCCAAAGCATTTTTAAACTTCATCGGAATTCCGAGAACAATGGAAGATTTCCAAAGCATTGTTAAACATCAACATAATTCTGAGAACAATGGAAGAGTTCCAAAGCATTTTTCAACTTCAGCAGAATTCCGAGATCAATGGAAGAGTTCCAAAGCATTGTTAAACATCAGCGGATCTCCGAGAACAATGGTAGAGTACCAAATCATTTTTAAACTTCATCGGAATTCCGTGAACTATGGAAGAGTTCCAAAGCATTGTTTAACATCAGCGGAATTCCGAGAACAATGGAAGAGTTCCAAAGCATTTTTAAACTTCAGCAGACTTGAGAGAACAATGGAAGAGTTCCAAAGCATTTTTAAACTTCAGCAGAATTCCGAGAAAAATGGAAGAGTTCCAAAGCATTGTTAAACATCAGCGGAATTCCGAGAACAATGGAAGAGTTCCAAAGCATTTTTAAGCTTCAGCAGAATTCCAAAAACAATGGAAGAGTTCCAAAGCATTGTTAAACATCAGCGGAATTCTGAGAACAATGGAAGAGTTCCAAAGCTTTTTTAAACTTCAGCTGAATTCTGAGAACAATGGAAGAGTTCCAAAGCATTGTTAAACATCAGCAGAATTCCGAGAACAATGGAAGAGTTCCAAAGCATTTTTAAACTTCACCAGAATACCCATAACAATGGAAAAGTTCCAAAGCATTGTTAAACATCAGCAGAATTCCGAGAAAAATGGAAGAGTTCCAAAGCATTTTTAAACTTCAGCAGAATTCCCAGAACAATAGAAGAGTTCCAAAGCATTGATAAACATCAGCGGAATTACGAGAACAATGGAAGAGTTCCAAAGAGTTTTTAAACTTCAGCAGAATTCCGAGAACAATGGAAGAGTTCCAAAGCATTTTTAAACTTCAGCAGAATTCCGAGAACAATGGAGGAGTTCCAAAGCATTTTTAAACTTCAGCAGAATTCCGAGAACAATGGAAGAGTTCCAAAGCATTTTTAAACTTCAGCGGAATTCCGAGAACAAGGGAAGAGTTCCAAAGCATTTTTAAACTTCAGCGGAATTCCGTGAACAATGGAAGAATTCCAAAGCATTGCTAAACATCAGCGGAATTCCGAGAACAATGGAAGAGTTCCAAAGCATTTTTAAACTTCAACAGACTTGAGAGAACAATGGAAGAGTTCCAAAGCATTTTTAAACTTCAGCAGAATTCCCAGAACAATGGAAGAGTTCCAAAGCATTGTTAAACATCAGCGGAATTCTGAGAACAATGGAAGAGTTTCAAAGCTTTTTTAAACTTCAGCTGAATTCTGAGAGCAATGGAAGAGTTCCAAAGCACTGTTAAACATCAGCAGAATTCCGAGAACAATGGAAGAGTTCCAAAGCATTTCTAAACTTCAGCAGAATTCCCAGAACAATGGAAGAGTTCCAAAGCATTGTTAAACATCAGCAGAATTCCGAGAACAATGGAAGAGTTCCAAAGCATTTTTAAAGTTCAGCAGAATTCCCAGAACAATGGAAGAGTTCCAAAGCATTGTTAAACATCAGCGGAATTCCGAGAACAATGGAAGAGTTCCAAAGCGTTTTTAAACTTCAGCAGAATTCCGAGAACAATGGAAGAGTTCCAAAGCATTTTTAAACTTCAGCAGAATTCCCAGAACAATGGAAGAGTTCCAAAGCATTGTTAAACATCAGCAGAATTCCCAGAACAATGGAAGAGTTCCAAAGCATTGTTAAACATCAGCGCAATTCCGAGAACAATGGAAGAGTTCGAAAGCGTTTTTAAACTTCAGCAGAATTCCGAGAGCAATGGAAGAGTTCCAAAGCATTTTTAAACTTCAGCAGAATTCCGAGAACAATGGAAGAGTTCCATAGCATTTTTAAACTTCAGCGGAATTCCGAGAACAAGGGAAGAGTTCCAAAGCATTTTTAAACTTCAGCAGAATTCCCAGAACAATGGAAGAGTTCCAAAGCATTGTTAAACATCAGCAGAATTCCCAGAACAATGGAAGAGTTCCAAAGCATTGTTAAACATCAGCGCAATTCCGAGAACAATGGAAGAGTTCGAAAGCGTTTTTAAACTTCAGCAGAATTCCGAGAGCAATGGAAGAGTTCCAAAGCATTTTTAAACTTCAGCAGAATTCCGAGAACAATGGAAGAGTTCCATAGCATTTTTAAACTTCAGCGGAATTCCGAGAACAAGGGAAGAGTTCCAAAGCATATTTAAACTTCAGCGGAATTCCGTGAACAATGGAAGAATTCCAAAGCATTGCTAAACATCAGTGGAATTCCGAGAACAATGGAAGAGTTCCAAAGCATTTTTCAACTTCAGCAGAATTCCGAGAACAATGGAAGAGTTCCAAAGTATTTTTACACTTCAGCAGAATTCCGAGAAAAATGGAAGAGTTTCAAAGCATTGTTAAACATCAGTGGAATTCCGAGAACAATGGAAGAGTTCCACAGCATTTTTAAACTTCAGCAGAATTCCAAAAACAATGGAAGAGTTCCAAAGCATTGTTAAACATCAGCGGCATTCTGAGAACAATGGAAGAGTTCCAAAGCTTTTATAAACTTCAGCTGAGTTGCGAGAACAATATAAGAGTTCCAATGCATTGTTAAACATCAGCGGAATTCCGAGAACAATGGTAGAGTTCCAAAGCATTTTTAAACTTCAGCAGATTTCCCAGAACAATGGAACAGTTCCAAAGCATTGTTAAACATCAGAGGAATTCCGAGAACAATGGAAGAGTTCCAAAGCATTTTTAAACTTCAGCAGAATTCCCAGAACAATGGAAGAGTTCCAAAGCATTTTTAAACATCAGCGGAATTCCGAGAACAATGTAAGAGTTCCACAGCATTGTTAAACATCAGCGGAAATCCGAGAACAATGGAAGAGTTCCAAAGAATTTTTAAACTTCAGCAGAATTCCCAGAACAATGGAAGAGTTCCAAAGCATTGTTAAACATAAGCGGAATTCCAAGAACAATGGAAGAGTTCCAAAGCATTTTTAAACTTCATCGGAATTCCGAGAACAATGGAAGATTTCCAAAGCATTGTTAAACATCAACATAATTATGAGAACAATGGAAGAGTTTCAAAGCATTTTTCAACTTCAGCAGAATTCCGAGATCAATGGAAGAGTTCCAAAGCATTGTTAAACATCAGCAGATCTCCGAGAACAATGGTAGAGTACCAAATCATGTTTAAACTTCATCGGAATTCCGTGAACTATGGAAGAGTTCCAAAGCATTGTTTAACATCAGCGGAATTCCGAGAACAATGGAAGAGTTCCAAAGCATTTTTAAACTTCAGCAGACTTTAGAGAACAATGGAAGAGTTCCAAAGCATTTTTAAACTTCAGCAGAATTCCGAGAAAAATGGAAGAGTTCCAAAGCATTGTTAAACTTCAGCAGAATTCCGAGAACAATGGAAGAGTTCCATAGCATTTTTAAACTTCAGCGGAATTCCGAGAACAAGGGAAGAGTTCCAAAGCATTTTTAAACTTCAGCGGAATTCCGTGAACAATGGAAGAATTCCAAAGCATTGCTAAACATCTGCGGAATTCCGAGAACAATGGAAGAGTTCCAAAGCATTTTTAAACTTCAACAGACTTGAGAGAACAATGGAAGAGTTCCAAAGCATTTTTAAACTTCAGCAGAATTCCGAGAAAAATGGAAGAGTTCCAAAGCATTGTTAAACATCAGTGGAATTCTGAGAACAATGGAAGAGTTCCAAAGCATTTTTAAGCTTCAGCAGAATTCCAAAAACAATGGAAGAGTTCCAAAGCATTGTTAAACATCAGCGGAATTCTGAGAACAATGGAAGAGTTTCAAAGCTTTTTTAAACTTCAGCTGAATTCTGAGAACAATGGAAGAGTTCCAAAGCATTGTTAAACATCAGCAGAATTCCGAGAACAATGGATGGGTTCCAAATCATTTTTAAACTTCAGCAGAATTCCCAGAACAATGGAAGAGTTCCAAAGCATTGTTAAACATCAGCGGAATTCCGAGAACAATGGAAGAGTTCCAAAGCATTGTTAAACATCAGCGGAATTCCGAGAACAATGGAAGAGTTCCAAAGCGTTTTTAAACTTCAGCAGATTTCCGAGAACAATGGAAGAGTTCCAAAGCATTATTAAACTACAGCAGAATTCCGAGAACAATGGAAGAGTACCATAGCATTTTTAACTTCAGCGGACTTCCGAGAACAAGGGAAGAGTTCCAAAGCATTTTTAAACTTCAGCGGAATTCCGTGAACAATGGAAGAGTTCCAAAGCATTTTTAAACTTCAACAGACTTGAGAGAACAATGGAAGAGTTCCAAAGCATTTTTAAACTTCAGCAGAATTCCGAGAAAAATGGAAGAGTTCCAAAGCATTGTTAAACATCAGCGGAATTCCGAGAACAATGGAAGAATTCCAAAGCATTTTTAAGCTTCAGCAGAATTCCAAAAACAATGGAAGAGTTCCAAAGCATTGTTAAACATCAGCGGAATTCTGAGAACAATGGAAGAGTTTCAAAGCTTTTTTAAACTTCAGCTGAATTCTGAGAGCAATGGAAGAGTTCCAAAGCATTGTTAAACATCAGCAGAATTCCGAGAACAATGGAAGAGTTCCAAAGCATTTCTAAACTTCAGCAGAATTCCCAGAACAATGGAAGATTTCCAAAGCATTGTTAAACATCAGCAGAATTCCGAGAACAATGGAAGAGTTCCAAAGCATTTTTAAAGTTCAGCAGAATTCCCAGAACAACGGAAGAGTTCCAAAGCATTGTTAAACATCAGCGGAATTCCGAGAACAATGGAAGAGTTCCAAAGCGTTTTTAAACTTCAGCAGAATTCCGAGAACAATGGAAGAGTTCCAAAGCATTTTTAAACTTCAGCAGAATTCCCAGAACAATGGAAGAGTTCCAAAGCATTGTTAAACATCAGCAGAATTCCGAGAACAATGGAAGAGTTCCAAAGCATTTTTAAACTTCAGCAGAATTCCCAGAACAATGGAAGAGTTCCAAAGCATTGTTAAACATCAGCGGAATTCCGAGAACAATGGAAGAGTTCGAAAGCGTTTTTAAACTTCAGCAGAATTCCGAGAGCAATGGAAGAATTCCAAAGCATTTTTAAACTTCAGCAGAATTCCGAGAACAATGGAAGAGTTCCATAGCATTTTTAAACTTCAGCGGAATTCCGAGAAAAAGGGAAGAGTTCCAAAGCATTTTTAAACTTCAGCGGAATTCCGTGAACAATGGAAGAATTCCAAAGCATTGCTAAACATCAGTGGAATTCCGAGAACAATGGAAGAGTTCCAAAGCATTTTTCAACTTCAGCAGAATTCCGAGAACAATGGAAGAGTTCCAAAGTATTTTTACACTTCAGCAGAATTCCGAGAAAAATGGAAGAGTTCCAAAGCATTGTTAAACATCAGCGGAATTCCGAGAACAATGGAAGAGTTGAACAGCATTTTTAAACTTCAGCAGAATTCCAAAAACAATGGAAGAGTTCCAAAGCATTGTTAAACATCAGCGGCATTCTGAGAACAATGGAAGAGTTCCAAAGCTTTTATAAACTTCAGCTGAGTTCCGAGAACAATATAAGAGTTCCAAAGCATTGTTAAACATCAGCGGAATTCCGAGAACAATGGTAGAGTTCCAAAGCATTTTTAAACTTCAGCAGATTTCCCAGAACAATGGAACAGTTCCAAAGCATTGTTAAACATCAGCGGAATTCCGAGAACAATGGAAGAGTTCGAAAACGTTTTTAAACTTCAGCAGAATTCCGAGAGCAATGGAAGAGTTCCAAAGCATTTTTAAACTTCAGCAGAATTCCGAGAACAATGGAAGAGTTCCATAGCATTTTTAAACTTCAGCGGAATTCCGAGATCAAGGGAAGAGTTCCAAAGCATTTTTAAACTTCAGCGGAAATCCGTGAACAATGGAAGAATTCCAAAGCATTGCTAAACATCAGTGGAATTCCGAGAACAATGGAAGAGTTCCAAAGCATTTTTCAACTTCAGCAGAATTCCGAGAACAATGGAAGAGTTCCAAAGTATTTTTACACTTCAGCAGAATTCCGAGAAAAATGGAAGAGTTCCAAAGCATTGTTAAACATCAGCGGAATTCCGAGAACAATGGAAGAGTTCCACAGCATTTTTAAACTTCAGCAGAATTCCAAAAACAATGGAAGAGTTCCAAAGCATTGTTAAACATCAGCGGCATTCTGAGAACAATGGAAGAGTTCCAAAGCTTTTATAAACTTCAGCTGAGTTCCGAGAACAATATAAGAGTTCCAAAGCATTGTTAAACATCAGCGGAATTCCGAGAACAATGGTAGAGTTCCAAAGCATTTTTAAACTTCAGCAGATTTCCCAGAACAATGGAACAGTTCCAAAGCATTGTTAAACATCAGAGGAATTCCGAGAACAATGGAAGAGTTCCAAAGCATTTTTAAACTTCAGCAGAATTCCCAGAACAATGGAAGAGTTCCAAAGCATTTTTAAACATCAGCAGAATTCCGAGAACAATGGAAGAGTTCCAAAGCATTTTTAAACTTCAGCAGAATTCCCAGAACAATGGAAGAGTTCCAAAGCATTGTTAAACATCAGCGGAATTCCGAGAACAATGGAAGAGTTCCAAAGCATTGTTAAACATCAGCGGAATTCCGAGAACAATGGAAGAGTTCCAAAGCGTTTTTAAACTTCAGCAGATTTCCGAGAACAATGGAAGAGTTCCAAAGCATTTTTAAACTTCAGCAGAATTCCGAGAACAATGTAAGAGTTCCAAAGCATTGTTAAACATCAGCGGAAATCCGAGAACAATGGAAGAGTTCCAAAGAATTTTTAAACTTCAGCAGAATTCCCAGAACAATGGAAGAGTTCCAAAGCATTGTTAAACATAAGCGGAATTCCAAGAACAATGGAAGAGTTCCAAAGCATTTTTAAACTTCATCGGAATTCCGAGAACAATGGAAGATTTCCAAAGCATTGTTAAACATCAACATAATTATGAGAACAATGGAAGAGTTCCAAAGCATTTTTCAACTTCAGCAGAATTCCGAGATCAATGGAAGAGTTCCAAAGCATTGTTAAACATCAGCGGATCGCCGAGAACAATGGTAGAGTACCAAATCATTTTTAAACTTCATCGGAATTCCGTGAACTATGGAAGAGTTCCAAAGCATTGTTTAACATCAGCGGAATTCCGAGAACAATGGAAGAGTTCCAAAGCATTTTTAAGCTTCAGCAGACTTGAGAGAACAATGGAAGAGTTCCAAAGCATTTTTAAACTTCAGCAGAATTCCGAGAAAAATGGAAGAGTTCCAAAGCATTGTTAAACTTCACCAGAATTCCGAGAACAATGGAAGAGTTCCATAGCATTTTTAAACTTCAGCGGAATTCCGAGAACAAGGGAAGAGTTCCAAAGCATTTTTAAACTTCAGCGGAATTCCGTGAACAATGGAAGAATTCCAAAGCATTGCTAAACATCAGCGGAATTCCGAGAACAATGGAAGAGTTCCAAAGCATTTTTAAACTTCAACAGACTTGAGAGAACAATGGAAGAGTTCCAAAGCATTTTTAAACTTCAGCAGAATTCCGAGAAAAATGGAAGAGTTCCAAAGCATTGTTAAACATCAGCGGAATTCTGAGAACAATGGAAGAGTTCCAAAGCATTTTTAAGCTTCAGCAGAATTCCAAAAACAATGGAAGGGTTCCAAAGCATTGTTAAACATCAGCGGAATTCTGAGAACAATGGAAGAGTTTCAAAGCTTTTTTAAACTTCAGCTGAATTCTGAGAACAATGGAAGAGTTCCAAAGCATTGTTAAACATCAGCAGAATTCCGAGAACAATGGAAGAGTTCCAAATCATTTTTAAACTTCAGCAGAATTCCCAGAACAATGGAAGAGTTCCAAAGCATTGTTAAACATCAGCGGAATTCCGAGAACAATGGAAGAATTCCAAAGCGTTTTTAAACTTCAGCAGATTTCCGAGAACAATGGAAGAGTTCCAAAGCATTATTAAACTACAGCAGAATTCCGAGAACAATGGAAGAGTACCATAGCATTTTTAAACTTCAGCGGACTTCCGAGAACAAGGGAAGAGTTCCAAAGCATTTTTAAACTTCAGCGGAATTCCGTGAACAATGGAAGAGTTCCAAAGCATTTTTAAACTTCAACAGACTTGAGAGAACAATGGAAGAGTTCCAAAGCATTTTTAAACTTCAGCAGAATTCCGAGAAAAATGGAAGGGTTCCAAAGCATTGTTAAACATCAGCTGAATTCCGAGAACAATGGAAGAATTCCAAAGCATTTTTAAGCTTCAGCAGAATTCCAAAAACAATGGAAGAGTTCCAAAGCATTTTTAAAAATCAGCGGAATTCTGAGAACAATGGAAGAGTTTCAAAGCTTTTTTAAACTTCAGCTGAATTCTGAGAGCAATGGAAGAGTTCCAAAGCATTGTTAAACATCAGCAGAATTCCGAGAACAATGGAAGAGTTCCAAAGCATTTCTAAACTTCAGCAGAATTCCCAGAACAATGGAAGAGTTCCAAAGCATTGTTAAACATCAGCAGAATTCCGAGAACAATGGAAGAGTTCCAAAGCATTTTTAAAGTTCAGCAGAATTCCCAGAACAATGGAAGAGTTCCAAAGCATTGTTAAACATCAGCGGAATTCCGAGAACAATGGAAGAGTTCCAAAGCGTTTTTAAACTTCAGCAGAATTCCGAGAACAATGGAAGAGTTCCAAAGCATTTTTAAACTTCAGCAGAATTCCCAGAACAATGGAAGAGTTCCAAAGCATTGTTAAACATCAGCAGAATTCCGAGAACAATGGAAGAGTTCCAAAGCATTTTTAAACTTCAGCAGAATTCCCAGAACAATGGAAGAGTTCCAAAGCATTGTTAAACATCAGCGGAATTCCGAGAACAATGGAAGAGTTCGAAAGCGTTTTTAAACTTCAGCAGAATTCCGAGAGCAATGGAAGAGTTCCAAAGCATTTTTAAACTTCAGCAGAATTCCGAGAACAATGGAAGAGTTCCATAGCATTTTTAAACTTCAGCGGAATTCCGAGAACAAGGGAAGAGTTCCAAAGCATTTTTAAACTTCAGCGGAATTCCGTGAACAATGGAAGAAGTCCAAAGCATTGCTAAACATCAGTGGAATTCCGAGAACAATGGAAAAGTTCCAAAGCATTTTTCAACTTCATCAGAATTCCGAGAACAATGGAAGAGTTCCAAAGTATTTTTACACTTCAGCAGAATTCCGAGAAAAATGGAAGAGTTCCAAAACATTGTTAAACATCAGCGGAATTCCAAGAACAATGGAAGAGTTCCACAGCATTTTTAAACTTCAGCAGAATTCCAAAAACAATGGAAGAGTTCCAAAGCATTGTTAAACATCAGCGGCATTCTGAGAACAATGGAAGAGTTCCAAAGCTTTTATAAACATCAGCTGAGTTCCGAGAACAATATAAGAGTTCCAAAGCATTGTTAAACATCAGCGGAATTCCGAGAACAATGGAAGAGTTCCAAAGCATTTTTAAACTTCAGCAGATTTCCGAGAACAATGGAAGAGTTCCAAAGCATTATTAAACTACAGCAGAATTCCGAGAACAATGGAAGAGTACCATAGCATTTTTAAACTTCAGTGGACTTCCGAGAACAAGGGAAGAGTTCCAAAGCATTTTTAAACTTCAGCGGAATTCCGTGAACAATGGAAGAGTTCCAAAGCATTTTTAAACTTCAACAAACTTGAGAGAACAATGGAAGAGTTCCAAAGCATTTTTAAACTTCAGCAGAATTCCGAGAAAAATGGAAGAGTTCCAAAGCATTGTTAAACATCAGCGGAATTCCGAGAACAATGGAAGAATTCCAAAGCATTTTTAAGCTTCAGCAGAATTCCAAAAACAATGGAAGAGTTCCAAAGCATTTTTAAACATCAGCGGAATTCTGAGAACAATGGAAGAGTTTCAAAGCTTTTTTAAACTTCAGCTGAATTCTGAGAGCAATGGAAGAGTTCCAAAGCATTGTTAAACATCAGCAGAATTCCGAGAACAATGGAAGAGTTCCAAAGCATTTCTAAACTTCAGCAGAATTCCCAGAACAATGGAAGAGTTCCAAAGCATTGTTAAACATCAGCAGAATTCCGAGAACAATGGAAGAGTTCCAAAGCATTTTTAAAGTTCAGCAGAATTCCCAGAACAATGGAAGAGTTCCAAAGCATTGTTAAACATCAGCGGAATTCCGAGAACAATGGAAGAGTTCCAAAGCGTTTTTAAACTTCAGCAGAATTCCGAGAACAATGGAAGAGTTCCAAAGCATTTTTAAACTTCAGCAGAATTCCCAGAACAATGGAAGAGTTCCAAAGCATTGTTAAACATCAGCAGAATTCCGAGAACAATGGAAGAGTTCCAAAGCATTTTTAAACTTCAGCAGAATTCCCAGAACAGTGGAAGAGTTCCAAAGCATTGTTAAACATCAGCGGAATTCCGAGAACAATGGAAGAGTTCGAAAGCGTTTTTAAACTTCAGCAGAATTCCGAGAGGAATGGAAGAGTTCCAAAGCATTTTTAAACTTCAGCAGAATTCCGAGAACAATGGAAGAGTTCCATAGCATTTTTAAACTTCAGCGGAATTCCGAGAACAAGGGAAGAGTTCCAAAGCATTTTTAAACTTCAGCGGAATTCCGTGAACAATGGAAGAATTCCAAAGCATTGCTAAACATCAGTGGAATTCCGAGAATAATGGAAGAGTTCCAAAGCATTTTTCAACTTCATCAGAATTCCGAGAACAATGGAAGAGTTCCAAAGTATTTTTACACTTCAGCAGAATTCCGAGAAAAATGGAAGAGTTCCAAAGCATTGTTAAACATCAGCGGAATTCCAAGAACAATGGAAGAGTTCCACAGCATTTTTAAACTTCAGCAGAATTCCAAAAACAATGGAAGAGTTCCAAAGCATTGTTAAACATCAGCGGCATTCTGAGAACAATGGAAGAGTTCCAAAGCTTTTATAAACATCAGCTGAGTTCCGAGAACAATATAAGAGTTCCAAAGCATTGTTAAACATCAGCGGAATTCCGAGAACAATGGTAGAGTTCCAAAGCATTTTTAAACTTCAGCAGATTTCCCAGAACAATGGAACAGTTCCAAAGCATTGTTAAACATCAGAGGAATTCTGAGAACAATGGAAGAGTTCCAAAGCATTTTTAAACTTCAGCAGAATTCCCAGAACAATGGAAGTGTTCCAAAGCATTGTTAAACATCAGCGGAATTCCGAGAACAACGGAAGAGTTCCAAAGCTTATTTAAACTTCAGCTGAATTCCGAGAACAATTGAAGAGTTCCAAAGCATTGTTAAACATCAGCGGAATTCCGAGAACAATGGAAGAGTTCCAAAGCATTTTTAAACTTAAGCAGAAATCCCAGAACAATGGAAGAGTTCCAAAGCATTTTTAAACATCAGCGGAATTCCGAGAACAATGGAAGAGTTCCAAAGCATTTCTAAACTTCAGAAGAATTCCCAGAACAATGGAAGAGTTCCAAAGCATTGTTAAACATCAACGGAATTCCGATAACAATGGAAGAGTTCCAAAGCATTTTTAAACTTCAGCAGAATTCCCAGAACAATAGAAGAGTTCCAAAGCATTGTTAAACATCAGCGGAATTACGAGAACAATGGAAGAGTTCCAAAGAGTTTTTAAACTTCAGCAGAATTCCGAGAACAATGCAAGAGTTCCAAAGCATTTTTAAACTTCAGCGGTATTCCGAGAACAAGGGAAGAGTTCCAAAGCATTTTTAAACTTCAGCGGAATTCCGTGAACAATGGATGAATTCCAAAGCATTGCTAAACATCAGCGGAATTCCGAGAACAATGGAAGAGTTCCAAAGCATTTTTCAACTTCAGAAGAATTCCCAGAACAATGGACGAGTTCCAAAGCATTGTTACACATCAGCAGAATTCCGAGAACAATGGAAGAGTTCCAAAGCATTTTTAAACTTCAGAAGATTTCCGAGAACAATGGAAGAGTTCCAAAGCATTATTAAACTTCAGCAGAATTCCGAGAACAATGGAAGAGTTCCGTAGCATTTTTAAACTTCAGCGGAATTCCGAGAACAAGGGAAGAGTTCCAAAGCATTTTTAAACTTCAGCGGAATTCCGTGAACAATGGAAGAATTCCAAAGCATTGCTAAACATAAGCGGAATTCCGAGAACAATGGAAGAGTTCCAAAGCATTTTTAAACTTCAACAGACTTGAGAGAACAATGGAAGAGTTCCAAAGCATTTTTAAACTTCAGCAGAATTCCGAGAAAAATGGAAGCGTTCCAAAGCATTGTTAAACATCAGCGGAATTCCGAGAACAATGCAAGAGTTCCAAACCATTTTTAAGCTTCAGCAGAATTCCAAAAACAATGGAAGAGTTCCAAAGCATTGTTAAACATCAGCGGAATTCTGAGAACAATGGAAGAGTTTCAAAGCTTTTTTAAACTTCAGCTGAATTCTGAGAACAATGGAAGAGTTCCAAAGCATTGTTAAACATCAGCGGAATTCCGAGAACAATGGAAGAGTTCCAAAGCGTTTTTAAACTTCAGCAGAATTCCGAGAACAATGGAAGAGTTCCAAAGCATTTTTAAACTTCAGCAGAATTCCCAGAACAATGGAAGAGTTCCAAAGCATTGTTAAACATCAGCAGAATTCCGAGAACAATGGAAGAGTTCCAAAGCATTTTTAAACTTCAGCAGAATTCCCAGAACAATGGAAGAGTTCCAAAGCATTGTTAAACATCAGCGGAATTCTGAGAACAATGGAAGAGTTCCAAAGCGTTTTTAAACTTCAGCAGAATTCCGAGAGCAATGGAAGAGTTCCAAAGCATTTTTAAACTTCAGCAGAATTCCGAGAACAATGGAAGAGTTCCATAGCATTTTTAAACTTCAGCGGAATTCCGAGAACAAGGGAAGAGTTCCAAAGCATTTTTAAACTTCAGCGGAATTCCGTGAACAATGGAAGAATTCCAAAGCATTGCTAAACATCAGTGGAATTCCGAAAACAATGGAAGAGTTCCAAAGCATTTTTCAACTTCAGCAGAATTCTGAGAACAATGGAAAAGTTCCAAAGTATTTCTACACTTCAGCAGAATTCCGAGAAAAATGGAAGAGTTCCAAAGCATTGTTAAACATCAGCGGAATTCCGAGAACAATGGAAGAGTTCCACAGCATTTTTAAACTTCAGCAGAATTCCAAAAACAATGGAAGAGTTCCAAAGCATTAAACATCAGCGGCATTCTGAGAACAATGGAAAAGTTCCAAAGCTTTTATAAACTTCAGCTGAATTCCGAGAACAATATAAGAGTTCCAAATCATTGTTAAACATCAGCGGAATTCCGAGAACAATGGTAGAGTTCCAAAGCATTTTTAAACTTCAGCAGATTTCCCAGAACAATGGAACAGTTCCAAAGCATTGTTAAACATCAGAGGAATTCCGAGAACAATGGAAGAGTTCCAAAGCATTTTTAAACTTCAGCAGAATTCCCAGAACAATGGAAGAGTTCCAAAGCATTTTTAAACATCAGCGGAATTCCGAGAACAATGGAAGAGTTCCAAAGCATTTTTAAACTTCAGAAGAATTCCCAGAACAATGGAAGAGTTCCAAAGCATTGTTAAACATCAACGGAATTCCGAGAACAATGGAAGAGTTCCAAAGCATTTTTAAACTTCAGCAGAATTCCGAGAACAATGGAAGAGTTCCAAAGCATTTTTAAACTTCAGCAGATTTCCGAGAACAATGGAAGAGTTCCATAGCATTTTTAAACTTCAGCGGAATTCCGAGAGCAATGGAAGAGTTCCAAGGCATTTTTAAACTTCAGCGGAATTCCGAGAACAAGGGAAGAGTTCCAAAGCGTTTTTAAACTTCAGCAGAATTCCGAGAACAATGGAAGAGTTCCAAAGCATTTTTAAACTTCAGGAGATTTCCCAGAACAATGGAGCAGTTTCAAAGCATTGTTAAACAACAGCGGAATTACGAGAACAATGGAAGAGTTCCAAAGCATTTTTAAACTTCAGCAGAATTCCCAGAACAATGGAAGAGTTCCAAAGCATTGTTAAACATCAGCGGAATTCTGAGAACAATGGAAGAGTTGCAAAGCTTATTTAAACTTCAGCTGAATTCCGAGAAGAATGGAAGAGTTCCAAAGCATTGTTAAACATCAGCGGAATTCCGAGAACAATGGAAGAGTTCAAAACATTTTTAAACTTCAGCAGAATTCCCAGGACAATGGAAGAGTTCCAAAGCATTTTTAAACATCAGCGGAATTCCGAAAACAATGGAAGAGTTCCAAAGCATTTTTAAACTTCAGCAGAATTCCCAAAACAATGGAAGAGTTCCAAAGCATTGTTAAACATCAATGGAATTCCGAGAACAATGGAAGAGTTCCAAAGCATTTTTAAACTTCAGCGGAATTCCGAGAACAATGGAAGAGTTCCAAACCATTTTTAAACTTTAGCAGAATTCCCAAAACAATGGAAGAGTTCCAAAGCATTGTTAAACATCAGAGGAATTCCGAGAACAATGGAAGAGTTCCAAAGCATTTTTAAACTTCAGCAGAATTCCCAGAACAATGGAAGAGTTCCAATGCATTGTTAAACATCAGCGGAATTCGGAGAACAATGGAAGAGTTCCAAAGCATTTTTAAACTTCAGCAGAATTCCGAGAACAATGGAAGAGTTCCAAAGCATTTTTAAACTTCAGCAGAATTCCGAGAACAATGGAAGCGTTCCATAGCATTTTTAAGCTTCAGCTGAATTCCGACAACAAGGGAAGAGTTCCAAAGCATTTTTAAACTTCAGCGGAATTTCGTGAATAATGGAAGAATTCCAAAGCATTGCTAAACATCAGCGGAAATCCGAGAACAATGGAAGAGTTCCAAAGCATTTTTAAACTTCAGCAGAATTCTGAGAACAATGGAAGTGTTCCAAAGCATTTTTAAACTTCAGCAGAATTCCGAGAACAATGGAAGTATTCCATAGCATTTGTAAACTTCAGCAGAATTTTGAGAACAAGGGAAGAGTTCCAAAGCATTTTTAAACTTCAGCGGATTTCCGTGAACAATAGAAGAATTCCAAAGCATTGCTAAAAATCAGCAGAATTCCGAGAACAATGGAAGAGTTCCAAAGCATTTTTAAACTTCAGCAGAATTCCGAGAACAATGGAAGAGTTCCAAAGCAATGTTAAACTTCAGCAGAATTCCGAGAACAATGGAAGAATTCCAAATCATTGTTAAACATCAGCGGAATTCCGAGAACAATGGAAGAGTTCCAAACCATTTTTAAACTTCAGCAGTATTCCGAGAACAATGGAAGAGTTCCAAAGCATTTTTAAACTTCAGCAGAATTCCGAGAACAATGGAAGAGTTCCAAAGCATTTTTAAACTTCAGCAGAATTCCGAGAACAATGGAAGAGTTCCAAATCATTGTTAAACATCAGCGGAATTCCGAGAACAATGGAAGAGTTCCAAAGCATTTTTAAACTTCAGCGGAATTCCGTGAACAATGGAAGAATTCCAAAACATTGCTGAACATCAGTGGAATTCCGAGAACAATGGAAGAGTTCCAAAGCATTTTTCAACTTCAGCAGAATTCCGAGAACAATGGAAGAGTTCCAAAGCATTTTAAAACTTCAGCAGAATTCCGAAAAAAATGGAAGAGTTCCAAAGCATTGTTAAACATCAGCAGAATTCCGAGAACAATGGAAGAGTTCCACAGCATTTTTAAACTTCAGCAGAATTCCAAAAACAATGGAAGAGTTCCAAAGCATTGTTAAACATCAGCGGCATTCTGAGAACAATGGAAGAGTTCCAAAGCTTTTGTAAACTTCAGCTGAATTCCGAGAACAATATAAGAGTTCCAAAGCATTGTTAAACATCAGCGGAATTCCCAGAACAATGGTAGAGTTCCAACGCATTTTTAAACTTCAGCAGATTTCCCAGAACAATGGAACAGTTCCAAAGCATTGTTAAACATCAGCAGAATTCCGAGAACAATGCAAGAGTTCCAAAGCATTTTTAAACTTCAGCAGATTTCCCAAAACAATGGATGAGTTCCAAAGCATTGTTAAACATCAGCGGAATTCCGAGAACAATGGAAGAGTTCCAAAGCGTTTTTAAACTTCAGCAGAATTTCGAGAACAATGGAAGCGTTCCAAAGCATTTTTAAACTTCAGCAGAATTCCGAGAACAATGGAAGAGTTCCAAATCATTGTTAAACATCAGCGGAATTCCGAGAACAATGGAAGAGTTCCAAAGCATTTTTAAACTTCAGCAGAATTCCGAGAACAATGGAAGAGATTCAAAGCATTTTTAAACTTCAGCAGAATTCCCAGAATGATGGAAGAGTTCCAAAGCATTGTTAAACATCAGCGAAATTCTGAGAACAATGGAAGAGTTCAAAAGCATTTTTAAACTTCAGCAGAATTATGAGAACAATGGAAGAATTCCAAAGCATTGTTAAACATCAGCGGAATTTTCAGAACAATGGAAGAGTTCCAAAGCATTTTTAAACTTCAGCAGAATTCCGAGAACAATGTAAGAGTTCCAAAGCATTGTTAAACATCAGCGGAATTCCGAGAACAATGGAAGAGTTCCAAAGCATTTTTAAACTTCAGCAGAATTCCGAGAACAATGGAAGAGTTCCAAAGCATTTTTAAACTTCAGCAGAATTCCGAGAACAATGGAAGAGTTCCAAATCATTTTTAGACATCAGCGGAATTCCGAGAACAATGGAAGAGTTCCAAAGCATTCTTAAACTTCAGCGGAATTCCGTGAACAATGGAAGAATTCCAAAGCATTGCTAAACATCAGTGGAATTCTGAGAACAATGGAAGAGTTCCAAAGCATTTTTCAACTTCAGCAGAATTCCGAGAACAATGGAAGAGTTCCAAAGCATTTTTAAACTTCAGCAGAATTCCGAGAAAAATGGAAGAGTTCCAAAGCATTGTTAAACATCAGCAGAATTCCGAGAACAATGGAAGAGTTCCACAGCATTTTTAAACTTCAGCAGAATTCCAAAAACTATGGAAGAGTTCCAAAGCATTGTTAAACATCAGCGGCATTCTGAGAACAATGGAAAAGTTCCAAAGCTTTTATAAACTTCAGCTGAATTCCGAGAAAAATATAAGAGTTCCAAAGCATTGTTAAACATCAGCGGAATTCCGAGAACAATGGTAGAGTTCCAACGCATTTTTAAACTTCAGCAGATTTCCCAGAACAATGGAACAGTTCCAAAGCATTGTTAAACATCAGCAGAATTCCGAGAACAATGCAAGAGTTCCAAAGCATTTTTAAACTTCAGCAGAATTCCCAAAACAATGGAAGAGTTCCAAAGCATTGTTAAACATCAGCGGAATTCCGAGAACAATGGAAGAGTTCCAAAGCATTGTTAAACATCAGCGGAATTCCGAGAACAATGGAAGAGTTCCAAAGCGTTTTTAAACTTTACCTGAATTCCGAGAACAATGCAAGAGTTCCAAAGCATTTTTAAACTTCAGCAGAATTCCGAGAAAAATGGAACTGTTCCATAGCATTTTTAAGCTTCAGCGGAATTCCGAGAAAAAGGCAAGAGTTCCAAAGCATTTTTAAACTTCAGCAGGATTTCGTGAACAATGGAAGAATTCCAAAGCATTGCTAATCATCAGCGAATTCCGAGAACAATGGAAGAGTTCCAAAGCATTTTTAAACTTCAGCAGAATTCCCAGAACAATGGAAGAGTTCCAAAGCATTGTTAAACATCAGCGGAATTCCAACAACAATGGAAGAGTTCCAAAGCATTTTTAAACTTCAGCGGAATTCCGAGAACAATGGAAGAGTTCCAAAGCATTGTTAAACATCAGCGTAATTCTGAGAACAATGGAAGAATTCCAAAGCATTTTTCAACTTCAGCAGAATTCCGAGATCAATAGAAGAGTTCCAAAGCATTGTTTAACATCAGCGGAATTCCGAGAACAATGGAAGAGTTCCAAAGCATTTTTAAACTTCAGCACAATTCCGAGAACAATGGAAGAGTTCCAAAGCATTGTTAAACATCAGCGGATTTCCGAGAACAATGGAAGAGTTCCAAAGCATTTTTAAACTTCAACAGACTTGAGAGAACAATGGAAGAGTTCCAAAGCATTTTTAAACTTCAGCAGAATTCCGAGAACAATGGAAGAGATCCAAAGCATTTTTAAACTTCAGCAGAATTCCGAGAACAATGGAAGAGTTCCAAATCATTGTTAGACATCAGCGGAATTCCGAGAACAATGGAAGAGTTCCAAAGCATTCTTAAACTTCAGCGGAATTCCGTGAACAATGGAAGAATTCCAAAGCATTGCTAAACATCAGTGGAATTCCGAGAACAATGGAAGAGTTCCAAAGCATTTTTAAACTTCAACAGACTTGAGAGAACAATGGAAGAGTTCCAAAGCATTTTTAAACTTCAGCAGAATTCCGAGAAAAATGGAAGACTTCCAAAGCATTGTTAAACATCAGCGGAATTCTGAGAACAATGGAAGAGTTCCAAAGCTTTTTTAAACTTCAGCTGAATTCCGAGAACAATGGAAGAGTTCCAAAGCATTGTTAAACATCAGCGGAATTCCGAGAACAATGGAAGAGTTCCAAAGCATTTTTAAACTTCAGCAGAATTCCCAGAACAATGGAAGAGTTCCAAAGCATTTTTAAACATCAGCGGAATTCCGAGAACAATGGAAGAGTTCCAAAGCATTTTTAAACTTCAGCAGAATTCCCAGAACAATGGAAGAGTTCCAAAGCATTTTTAAACTTCAGCAGATTTCCGAGAACAATGGAAGAGTTCCATAGCATTTTTAAACTTCAGCGTAATTCCGAGAACAAGGGCAGAGTTCAAAGCATTTTTAAACTTCAGCGGAATTCCGAGAAAAATGGAAGAGTTCCAAAGCATTGTTAAACATCAGCGGAATTCCGAGAACAATGGAAGAGTTCCAAAGCATTTTTAAACTTCAGCAGAATTCCCAGAATAATGGAAGAGTTCCAAAGCATTGTTAAACATCAGCAGAATTCCGAGAACAATGGAAGAGTTCCAAAGCATTTTTAAACTTCAGCAGAACTCCGAGAACAATGGAAGAGTTCCATAGCATTTTTAAACTTCAGCAGAATTCCGAGAACAAGGGAAGAGTTCCAAAGCATTTTTAAACTTCAGCAGAATTCCGTGAACAATGGAACAATTCCAAAGCATTGCTAAACATCAGCGGAATTCCGAGAACAATGGAAGAGTTCCAAAGCATTTTTAAACTTCAGCAGAATTCCGAGAACAATGGAAGAGTTCCAAAGCATTTTTAAACTTCAGCAGAATTCCGAGAACAATGGAAGAGTTCCAAAGCATTTTTAAACTTCAGCAGAATTCCCAGAAAAATGGAAGAGTTCCAAAGCATTTTTAAACTTCAGCAGAATTCCGAGAACAATGGAAGAGTTTCAAAGCATTTTTAATCTTCAGCAGAATTCCCAGAATGATGGAAGAGTTCCAACGCATTGTTAAACATCAGCATAATTCCGAGAACAATGGAAGAGTTCCAAAGAATTTTTAAACTTCAGCGGAATTCTGAGAACAATGGAAGAATTCCAAAGCATTGTTAAGCATCAGCGGAATTCTCAGAACAATGGAAGAGTTCCAAAGCATTTTTAAACTTCAGCAGATTTCCGAGAACAATGTAAGAGTTCCAAAGCATTGTTAAACATCAGCGGAATTCCGGAAACAATGTAAGAGTTCCAAAGCATTTTTAAACTTCGGCAGAATTCCGAGAACAATGGAAGCGTTCCAAAGCATTTTTAAACTTCAGCAGAATTCCGAGAACAATGGAAGAGTTCCAAATCATTGTTAAACATCAGCGGAAATCCGAGAACAAAGGAAGAGTTCCAAAGAATTTTTAAACTTCAGCAGAATTCCGAGAACAATGGAAGAGTTTCAAAGCATTTTTAAACTTCACCAGAATTCCCAGAATGATGGAAGAGTTCCAAAGCATTGTTAAACATTAGCGGAATTCCGAGAACAATGGAAGAGTTCCAAAGCATTTTTAAACTTCAGCTGAATTCCGAGAACAACGGAAGAGTTCCAAAGCATTGCTAAACATCAGCAGAATTCCGAGAACAATTGAAGAGTTCCAAACCATTTTTAAACTTTAGCAGAATTCCCAGAACAATGGAAGAGTTCCAAAGCATTGTTAAACATCAGCGGAATTCCGAGAACAATGGAAGAGTTCCAAAGCATTTTTAAACTTCAGCAGAATTCCCAGAACAATGGAATAGCTCCAAAGCATTGTTAAACATCAGCGGAATTCGGAGAACAATGGAAGAGTTCCAAAGCATTTTTAAACTTCAGCAGAATTCCGAGAACAATGGAAGAGTTCCAAAGCAATTTTAAACTTCAGCAGAATTCCGAGAACAATGGAAGCGTTCCATAGCATTTTTAAACTTTAGCAGAATTCCGACAACAAGTGAAGAGTTCCAAAGCATTTTTAAACTTCAGCGGAATTTCGTGAACAATGAAAGAATTCCCAAGCATTGCTAAACATCAGCGGAATTCGGAGAACAATGGAAGAGTTCCAAAGCATTTTTAAACTTCAGCAGAATTACAAGAACAATGGAAAAGTTCCAAAGCATTTTTAAACTTCAGCAGAGTTCCGAGAACAATGGAAGTATTCCATAGCATTTGTAAACTTCAGCGGAATTTTGAGAACAAGGGAAGTGTTCCAAAGCATTTTTAAACTTCAGCGGATTTCCGTGAACAATGGAAGAATTCCAAAGCATTGCTAAAAATCAGCGGAATTCCGAGAACAATGGAAGAGTTCCAAAGCATTTCTAAACTTCAGCAGAATTCCGAGAACAATGGAAGAGTTCCAAAGCATTTTTAAACTTCAGCAGAATTCCGAGAACAATGGAAGAGTTTCAAAGAATTTTTAATCTTCAGCAGCATTCCCAGAATGATGGAAGAGTTCCAACGCATTGTTAAACATCAGCAGAATTCCGAGAACAATGGAAGAGTTCCAAAGCATTTTTAAACTTCAGCGGAATTCTGAGAACAATGGAAGAATTCCAAAGCATTGTTAAGCATCAGCGGAATTCTCAGAACAATGGAAGAGTTCCAAAGCATTTTTAAACTTCAGCAGATTTCGAGAACAATGTAAGAGTTCCAAAGCATTGTTAAACATCAGCGGAATTCCGGAAACAATGTAAGAGTTCCAAAGCATTTTTAAACTTCGGCAGAATTCCGAGAACAATGGAAGCGTTCCAAAGCATTTTTAAACTTCAGCAGAATTCCGAGAACAATGGAAGAGTTCCAAATCATTGTTAAACATCAGCGGAAATCCGAGAACAAAGGAAGAGTTCCAAAGAATTTTTAAACTTCAGCAGAATTCCGAGAACAATGGAAGAGTTTCAAAGCATTTTTAAACTTCAGCAGAATTCCCAGAATGATGGAAGAGTTCCAAAGCATTGTTAAACATTAGCGGAATTCCGAGAACAATGGAAGAGTTCCAAAGCATTTTTAAACTTCAGCGGAATACTGAGAACAATGGAAGAGTTCCAAAGCATTGTTAAACATCAGCGGAATTCTCAGAACAATGGAAGAGTTCCAAAGCGTTTTTAAACTTCAGCAGAATTCCGAGAACAACGGAAGGGTTCCAAAGCATTGCTAAACATCAGCAGAATTCAGAGAACAATGGAAGAGTTCCAAACCATTTTTAAACTTTAGCAGAATTCCCAGAACAATGGAAGAGTTCCAAAGCATTGTTAAACATCAGCGGAATTCCGAGAACAATGGAAGAGTTCCAAAGCATTTTTAAACTTCAGCAGAATTCCTAGAACAATGGAATAGTTCCAAAGCATTGTTAAACATCAGCGGAATTCGGAGAACAATGGAAGAGTTCCAAAGCATTTTTAAACTTCAGCAGAATTCCGAGAACAATGGAAGAGTTCCAAAGCAATTTTAAACTTCAGCAGAATTCCGAGAACAATGGAAGCGTTCCATAGCATTTTTAAACTTTAGCAGAATTCCGACAACAAGGGAAGAGTTCCAAAGCATTTTTAAACTTCAGCGGAATTTCATGAACAATGAAAGAATTCCAAAGCATTGCTAAACATCAGCGGAATTCGGAGAACAATGGAAGAGTTCCAAAGCATTTTTAAACTTCATCAGAATTACAAGAACAATGGAAAAGTTCCAAAGCATTTTTAAACTTCAGCAGAATTCCGAGAACAATGGAAGTATTCCATAGCATTTGTAAACTTCAGCGGAATTTTGAGAACAAGGGAAGTGTTCCAAAGCATTTTTAAACTTCAGCGGATTTCCGTGAACAATGGAAGAATTCCAAAGCATTGCTAAAAATCAGCGGAATTCCGAGAACAATGGAAGAGTTCCAAAGCATTTTTAAACTTCAGCAGAATTCCGAGAACAATGGAAGAGTTCCAAAGCATTTTTAAACTTCAGCAGAATTCTGAGAACAATGGAAGAGCTCCAAATCATTGTTAAACATCAGCGGAATTCCAAGAACAATGGAAGAGTTCCAAAGCATTTTTAAACTTCACCAGAATTCCGAGAACAATGGAAGAGTTTCAAAGCATTTTTAAACTTCAGCAGAATTCCCAGAATGATGGAAGAGTTCCAAAGCATTGTTAAACATCAGCGAAATTCCGAGAACAATGGAAGAGTTCCAAAGCATTTTTAAACTTCAGCGAAATTCTGAGAACAATGGAAGAATTCCAAAAGCATTGTTAAACATCAGCGGAATTCTCAGAACAATGGAAGAGTTCCAAAGCATTTTTAAACTTCAGCAGAATTCCGAGAACAATGTAAGAGTTCCAAAGCATTGTTAAACATCAGCGGAATTCCGAGAACAATGGAAGAGTTCCAAAGCATTTTTAAACTTCAGCAGAATTCCGAGAACAATGGAAGAGTTCCAAAGCATTTTTAAACTTCAGTAGAATTCCGAGAACAATGGAAGAGTTCCAAATCATTGTTAAATATCAGCGGAATTCCGAGAACAATGGAAGAGTTCCAAAGCATTTTTAAACTTCAGCGGAATTCCATGAACAATGGAAGAATTCCAAAGCATTGCTAAACATCAGTGGAATTCCGAGAACAATGGAAGAGTTTCAAAGCATTTTTCAACTTCAGCAGAATTCCGAAAACAATGGAAGAGTTCCAAATCATTTTTAAACTTCAGCAGAATTCCGAGAAAAATGGAAGAGTTCCAAAGCATTGTTAAACATCAGCAGAATTCCGAGAACAATGGAAGAGTTCCACAGCATTTTTAAACTTCAGCAGAACTCCAAAAACAATGGAAGAGTTCCAAAGCAATGTTAAACATCAGCGGCATTCTGAGAACAATGGAAGAGTTCCAAAGCTTTTATAAACTTCAGCTGAATTCCGAGAACAATATAAGAGTTCCAAAGCATTGTTAAACATCAGCGGAATTCCGAGAACAATGGTAGAGTTCCAACGCATTTTTAAACTTCAGCAGATTTCCCAGAACAATGGAACAGTTCCAAAGCATTGCTAAACATCAGCAGAATTCCGAGAACAATGCAAGAGTTCCAAAGCATTTTTAAACTTCAGCAGAATTCCCAAAACAATGGAAGAGTTCCAAAGCATTGTTAAACATCAGCGGAATTCCGAGAACAATGGAAGAGTTCCAAAGCGTTTTTAAACTTTAGCTGAATTCCGAGAACAATGCAAGAGTTCCAAACCATTTTTAAACTTCAGCAGAATTCCGAGAAAAATGGAACTGTTCCATAGCATTTTTAAGCTTCAGCGGAATTTCGAGAAAAAGGGAAGAGTTCCAAAGCATTTTTAAACTTCAGCGGAATTTGGTGAACAATGGATGAATTCCAAAGCATTGCTAAACATTAGCGGAATTCCGAGAACAATGGAAGAGTTCCAAAGCATTTTTAAACTTCAGCAGAATTCCCAGAACAATGAAGAGTTCCAAAGCATTGTTAAACATCAGCGGAATTCCAACAACAATGGAAGAGTTCCAAAGCATTTTTAAACTTCAGCGGAATTCCGAGAACAATGGAAGAGTTCCAAAGCATTGTTAAACATCAGCGTAATTCTGAGAACAATGGAAGAATTCCAAAGCATTTTTCAACTTCAGCAGAATTCCGAGATCAATAGAAGAGTTAAAAAGCATTGTTTAACATCAGCGGAATTCCGAGAACAATGGAAGAGTTCCAAAGCATTTTTAAACTTCAGCACAATTCCGAGAACAATGGAAGAGTTCCAAAGCATTGTTAAACATCAGCGGATTTCCGAGAACAATGGAAGAGTTCCAAAGCATTTTTAAACTTCAACAGACTTGAGAGAACAATGTAAGAGTTCCAAAGCATTGTTAAACATCAGTGGAATTCTGAGAACAATGGAAGAGTTCCAAAGCTTTTTTAAACTTCAGCGGAATTCCGAGAACAATGGAAGAGTTCCAAAGCATTGTTAAACATCAGCGGAATTCCGAGAACAATGGAAGAGTTCCAAAGCATTTTTAAACTTCAGCAGAATTCCCAGAACAATGGAAGAGTTCCAAAGCATTTTTAAACATCAGCGGAATTCCGAGAACAATGGAAGAGTTCCAAAGCATTTTTAAACTTCAGCAGAATACCCAGAACAATGGAAGAGTTCCAAAGCATTTTTAAACTTCAGCAAATTTCCGAGAACAATGGAAGAGTTCCATAGCATTTTTAAACTTCAGCGGAATTCCGAGAAAAAGGGCAGAGTTCAAAGCATTTTTAAATTTCAGCGGAATTCCGTGAACAATGGAAGAATTCCAAAGCATTGCTAAACATCAGCGGAATTCCGAGAACAATGGAAGAGTTCCAAAGCATTTTTAAACTTCAGCAGAATTCCGAGAACAATGGAAGAGTTCCAAAGCATTTTTAAACTTCAGCAAAATTCCGAGAACAATGGAAGAGTTCCAAAGCATTTTTAAACTTCAGCAGAATTCCGAGAACAATGGAAGAGTTTCAAAGCATTTTTAATCTTCAGCAGAATTCCCAGAATGATGGAAGAGTTCCAACGCATTATTAAACATCAGCAGAATTCCGAGAACAATGGAAGAGTTCCAAAGCATTTTTAAACTTCAACGGAATTCTGAGAACAATGGAAGAATTCCAAAGCATTGTTAAGCATCAGCGGAATTCTCAGAACAATGGAAGAGTTCCAAAGCATTTTTAAACTTCAGCAGATTTCCGAGAACAATGTAAAAGTTCCAAAGCATTGTTAAACATCAGCGGAATTCCGAAAACAATGTAAGAGTTCCAAAGCATTTTTAAACTTCGGCAGAATTACGAGAACAATGGAAGCGTTCCAAAGGATTTTTAAACTTCAGCAGAATTCCGAGAACAACGGAAGAGTTCCAAATCATTGTTAAACATCAGTGGAAATCCGAGAACAAAGGAAGAGTTCCAAAGCGTTTTTAAACTTCAGCAGAATTCCGAGAACAATGGAAGAGTTTCAAAGCATTTTTAAACTTCAGCAGAATTCCCAGAATGATGGAAGAGTTCCAAAGCATTGTTAAACATTAGCGGAATTCCGAGAACAATGGAAGAGTTCCAAAGCATTTTTAAACTTCAGCGGAATTCTGAGAACAATGGAAGAATTCCAAAGCATTGTTAAACATCAGCGGAATTCTCAGAACAATGGAAGAGTTCCAAAGCATTTTTAAACTTCAGCAGAATTCCGAGAACAATGGAAGAGTTCCAAAGCATTTTTAAACTTCAGCAGAATTCCGAGAAAAATGGAAAAGTTCCACAGAATTGTTAAACATCAGCGGAATTCCGAGAACAATGGAAGAGTTCCAAAGCATTTTTAAACTTCAGCAGAATTCCAAAAACTATTTAAGAGTTCCAAAGCATTGTTAAACATCAGCTGCATTCTGAGAACAATGGAAGAGTTCCAAAGCTTTTTTAAACTTCAGCTGAATTCCGCGAACAACGGAAGAGTTCCAAAGCATTGTTAAACATCAGCAGAATTCCGAGAACAATGGAAGAGTTCCAAACCATTTTTAAACTTTAGCAGAATTCCCAGAACAATGTAAGAGTTCCAAAGCATTGTTAAACATCAGCGGAATTCCGAGAACAATGGAAGAGTTCCAAAGCATTTTTAAACTTCAGCAGAATTCCCAGAACAATGGAAGAGTTCCAAAGCATTGTTAAATATCAGCAGAATTCCGAGAACAATGGAAGAGTTTCAAAGCATTTTGAAACTTCAGCGGAATTCCGTGAAAAATGAAAGAATTCCAAAGCATTGCTAAACATCAGTGGAATTCCGAGAACAATGGAAGAGTTCTAAAGCATTTTTCAACTTCAGCAGAATTCCGAGAACAATGGAAGAGTTCCAAAGCATTTTTAAACTTCAGCAGAATTCCGAGAAAAATGGAAGAGTTCCACAGCATTGTTAAACATCAGCACAATTCCGAGAACAATGGAAGAGTTCCACAGCATTTTTAAACTTCAGCAGAATTCCAAAAACAATGGAAGAGTTCCAAAGCATTGTTAAACATCAGCGGCATTCTGAGAACAATGGAAGAGTTCCAAAGCTTTTATAAACTTCAGCTGAATTCCGAGAACAATATAAGAGTTCCAAAAGCATTGTTAAACATCAGCGGAATTCCGAGAACAATGGTAGAGTTCCAAAGCATTTTTAAACTTCAGCAGAATTCCCAAAACAATGGAAGAGTTCCAAAGCATTGTTAAACATCATCGGAATTCCGAGAACAATGGAAGAGTTCCAAAGCGTTTTTAAACTTTAGCTGAATTCCGAGAACAATGCAAGAGTTCCAAAGCATTTTTAAACTTCAGCAGAATTCCGAGAAAAATGGAACTGTTCCATAGCATTTTTAAGCTTCAGCGGAATTCCGAGAAAAAGGCAAAAGTTCCAAAGCATTTTTAGACTTCAGCGGAATTTCGTGAACAATGGAAGAATTCCAAAGCATTGCTAAACATCAGCGGAATTTCGAGAACAATGGAAGAGTTCCAAAGCATTTTTAAACTTCAGCAGATTTCCCAGAACAATGGAAGAGTTCCAAAGCATTGCTAAACATCAGCGGAATTCCGAGAACAATGGAAAAGTTCCAAAGCATTTTTAAACTTCAGGAGAATTCCCAGAACAATGGAAGAGTTCCAAAGCATTTTTAAACTTCAGCGGAATTCCGAGAAAAATGTAAGAGTTCCAAAGCATTGTTAAACATCAGCGGAATTCCGAGAACAATGGAAGAGTTCCAAAGCATTTTTAAACTTCAGCAGAATTCCCAGAACAATGGAAGAGTTCCAAAGCATTGTTAAAGATCAGCAGAATTCCGAGAACAATGGAAGAGTTCCAAAGCATTTTTAAACTTCAGCAGAATTCCGAGAACAATGGAAGAGTTCCATAGCATTTTTAAACTTCAGCAGAATTCCGAGAACAATGGAAGAGTTCCAAAGCATTTTTAAACTTCAGCAGAATTCCGAGAAAAATGGAAAAGTTCCACAGAATTGTTAAACATCAGCGGAATTCCGAGAACAATGGAAGAGTTCCAAAGCATTTTTAAACTTCAGCAGAATTCCAAAAACTATTTAAGAGTTCCAAAGCATTGTTAAACATCAGCTGCATTCTGAGAACAATGGAAGAGTTCCAAAGCTTTTTTAAACTTCAGCTGAATTCCGCGAACAACGGAAGAGTTCCAAAGCATTGTTAAACATCAGCAGAATTCCGAGAACAATGGAAGAGTTCCAAACCATTTTTAAACTTTAGCAGAATTCCCAGAACAATGTAAGAGTTCCAAAGCATTGTTAAACATCAGCGGAATTCCGAGAACAATGGAAGAGTTCCAAAGCATTTTTAAACTTCAGCAGAATTCCCAGAACAATGGAAGAGTTCCAAAGCATTGTTAAATATCAGCAGAATTCCGAGAACAATGGAAGAGTTTCAAAGCATTTTGAAACTTCAGCGGAATTCCGTGAAAAATGAAAGAATTCCAAAGCATTGCTAAACATCAGTGGAATTCCGAGAACAATGGAAGAGTTCCAAAGCATTTTTCAACTTCAGCAGAATTCCGAGAACAATGGAAGAGTTCCAAAGCATTTTTAAACTTCAGCAGAATTCCGAGAAAAATGGAAGAGTTCCACAGCATTGTTAAACATCAGCACAATTCCGAGAACAATGGAAGAGTTCCACAGCATTTTTAAACTTCAGCAGAATTCCAAAAACAATGGAAGAGTTCCAAAGCATTGTTAAACATCAGCGGCATTCTGAGAACAATGGAAGAGTTCCAAAGCTTTTATAAACTTCAGCTGAATTCCGAGAACAATATAAGAGTTCCAAAAGCATTGTTAAACATCAGCGGAATTCCGAGAACAATGGTAGAGTTCCAAAGCATTTTTAAACTTCAGCAGAATTCCCAAAACAATGGAAGAGTTCCAAAGCATTGTTAAACATCATCGGAATTCCGAGAACAATGGAAGAGTTCCAAAGCGTTTTTAAACTTTAGCTGAATTCCGAGAACAATGCAAGAGTTCCAAAGCATTTTTAAACTTCAGCAGAATTCCGAGAAAAATGGAACTGTTCCATAGCATTTTTAAGCTTCAGCGGAATTCCGAGAAAAAGGCAAAAGTTCCAAAGCATTTTTAGACTTCAGCGGAATTTCGTGAACAATGGAAGAATTCCAAAGCATTGCTAAACATCAGCGGAATTTCGAGAACAATGGAAGAGTTCCAAAGCATTTTTAAACTTCAGCAGATTTCCCAGAACAATGGAAGAGTTCCAAAGCATTGCTAAACATCAGCGGAATTCCGAGAACAATGAAAAAGTTCCAAAGCATTTTTAAACTTCAGGAGAATTCCCAGAACAATGGAAGAGTTCCAAAGCATTTTTAAACTTCAGCGGAATTCCGAGAAAAATGTAAGAGTTCCAAAGCATTGTTAAACATCAGCGGAATTCCGAGAACAATGGAAGAGTTCCAAAGCATTTTTAAACTTCAGCAGAATTCCCAGAACAATGGAAGAGTTCCAAAGCATTGTTAAAGATCAGCAGAATTCCGAGAACAATGGAAGAGTTCCAAAGCATTTTTAAACTTCAGCAGAATTCCGAGAACAATGGAAGAGTTCCATAGCATTTTTAAACTTCAGCGGAATTCCGAGAACAAGGGAAGAGTTCCAAAGCATTTTTAAACTTCAGCGGATTTCCGTGAACAATGGAAGAATTCCAAAGCATTGCTAAACATCAGCGGAATTCCGAGAACAATGGAAGAGTTCCAAAGCATTTTTAAACTTCAGCAGAATTCCGAGAACAATGGAAGAGTTCCAAAGCATTTTTAAACTTCAGCAGAATTCCGAGAACAATGGAAGAGTTCCAAAGCATTTTTAAACTTCAGCAGAATTCCGAGAACAATGGAAGAGTTCCAAATCATTGTTGAACATCAGCGGAAATCCGAGAACAAAGGAAGAGTTCTGAAGCATTTTTAAACTTCAGCTGAATTCCGAGAACAATGGAAGAGTTCCAAAGCATTGTTAAACATCAGCGGAATTCCGAGAACAATGGAAGAGTTCCAAAGCATTTTTAAACTTCAGCAGAATTCCCAGAACAATGGAAGAGTTCCAAAGCATTTTTAAACATCAGCGGAATTCCGAGAACAATGGAAGAGTTCCAAAGCATTTTTAAACTTCAGCAGAATACCCAGAACAATGGAAGAGTTCCAAAGCATTTTTAAACTTCAGCAGATTTCCGAGAACAATGGAAGAGTTCCATAGCATTTTTAAACTTCAGCGGAATTCCGAGAAAAAGGGCAGAGTTCAAAGCATTTTTAAATTTCAGCGGAATTCCGTGAATAATGGAAGAATTCCAAAGCATTGCTAAACATCAGCAGAATTCCGAGAACAATGGAAGAGTTCCAAAGCATTTTTAAACTTCAGGAGAATTCCCAGAACAATGGAAGAGTTCCAAAGCATTTTTAAACTTCAGCGGATGTCCGTGAACAATGGAAGAATTCCAAAGCATTGCTAAACATCAGCGGAATTCCGAGAACAATGGAAGAGTTCCAAAGCATTTTTAAACTTCAGCAGAATTCCGAGAACAATGGAAGAGTTCCAAAGCATTTTTAAACTTCAGCAAAATTCCGAGAACAATGGAAGAGTTCCAAAGCATTTTTAAACTTCAGCAGAATTCCGAGAACAATGGAAGAGTTTCAAAGCATTTTTAATCTTCAGCAGAATTCCCAGAATGATGGAAGAGTTCCAACGCATTATTAAACATCAGCAGAATTCCGAGAACAATGGAAGAGTTCCAAAGCATTTTTAAACTTCAACGGAATTCTGAGAACAATGGAAGAATTCCAAAGCATTGTTAAGCATCAGCGGAATTCTCAGAACAATGGAAGAGTTCCAAAGCATTTTTAAACTTCAGCAGATTTCCGAGAACAATGTAAAAGTTCCAAAGCATTGTTAAACATCAGCGGAATTCCGAAAACAATGTAAGAGTTCCAAAGCATTTTTAAACTTCGGCAGAATTACGAGAACAATGGAAGCGTTCCAAAGGATTTTTAAACTTCAGCAGAATTCCGAGAACAACGGAAGAGTTCCAAATCATTGTTAAACATCAGCGGAAATCCGAGAACAAAGGAAGAGTTCCAAAGCGTTTTTAAACTTCAGCAGAATTCCGAGAACAAAGGAAGAGTTTCAAAGCATTTTTAAACTTCAGCAGAATTCCCAGAATGATGGAAGAGTTCCAAAGCATTGTTAAACATTAGCGGAATTCCGAGAACAATGGAAGAGTTCCAAAGCATTTTTAAACTTCAGCGGAATTCTGAGAACAATGGAAGAATTCCAAAGCATTGTTAAACATCAGCGGAATTCTCAGAACAATGGAAGAGTTCCAAAGCATTTTTAAACTTCAGCAGAATTCCGAGAACAATGGAAGAGTTCCAAAGCATTTTTAAACTTCAGCAGAATTCCGAGAAAAATGGAAAAGTTCCACAGAATTGTTAAACATCAGCGGAATTCCGAGAACAATGGAAGAGTTCCAAAGCATTTTTAAACTTCAGCAGAATTCCAAAAACTATTTAAGAGTTCCAAAGCATTGTTAAACATCAGCTGCATTCTGAGAACAATGGAAGAGTTCCAAAGCTTTTTTAAACTTCAGCTGAATTCCGCGAACAACGGAAGAGTTCCAAAGCATTGTTAAACATCAGCAGAATTCCGAGAACAATGGAAGAGTTCCAAACCATTTTTAAACTTTAGCAGAATTCCCAGAACAATGTAAGAGTTCCAAAGCATTGTTAAACATCAGCGGAATTCCGAGAACAATGGAAGAGTTCCAAAGCATTTTTAAACTTCAGCAGAATTCCCAGAACAATGGAAGAGTTCCAAAGCATTGTTAAACATCAGCGGAATTCGGAGAACAATGGAAGAGTTCCAAAGCATTTTTAAACTTCAGCAGAATTTCCAGAACAATGGAAGAGTTCCAAAGCATTGTTAAATATCAGCAGAATTCCGAGAACAATGGAAGAGTTTCAAAGCATTTTGAAACTTCAGCGGAATTCCGTGAAAAATGTAAGAGTTCCAAAGCATTGTTAAACATCAGCGGAATTCCGAGAACAATGGAAGAGTTCCAAAGCATTTTTAAACTTCAGCAGAATTCCCAGAACAATGGAAGAGTTCCAAAGCATTGTTAAAGATCAGCAGAATTCCGAGAACAATGGAAGAGTTCCAAAGCATTTTTAAACTTCAGCAGAATTCCGAGAACAATGGAAGAGTTCCATAGCATTTTTAAACTTCAGCGGAATTCCGAGAACAAGGGAAGAGTTCCAAAGCATTTTTAAACTTCAGCGGATTTCCGTGAACAATGGAAGAATTCCAAAGCATTGCTAAACATCAGCGGAATTCCGAGAACAATGGAAGAGTTCCAAAGCATTTTTAAACTTCAGCAGAATTCCGAGAACAATGGAAGAGTTCCAAAGCATTTTTAAACTTCAGCAGAATTCCGAGAACAATGGAAGAGTTCCAAAGCATTTCTAAACTTCAGCAGAATTCCGAGAACAATGGAAGAGTTCCAAATCATTGTTAAACATCAGCGGAAATCCGAGAACAAAGGAAGAGTTCCGAAGCATTTTTAAACTTCAGCAGAATTCCGAGAACAATGGAAGAGTTTCAAAGCATTTTTAAACTTCAGCAGAATTCCGAGAACAATGGAAGAGTTTCAAAGCATTTTTAAACTTCAGTAGAATTCCCAGAATGATGGAAGAGTTCCAAAGCATTGTTAAACATTAGCGGAATTCCGAGAACAATGGAAGAGTTCCAAAGCATTTTTAAACTTCAGCGGAATTCCGAGAACAATGGAAGAGTTCCAAAGCATTTTTAAACTTCAGCAGAATTCCAAAAACTATGGAAGAGTTCCAAAGCATTGTTAAACATCAGCGGCATTCTGAGAACAATGGAAGAGTTCCAAAGCTTTTTTAAACTTCAGCTGAATTTCGAGAACAACGGAAGAGTTCCAAAGCATTGTTAAACATCAGCAGAATTCTGAGAACAATGGAAGAGTTCCAAACCATTTTTAAACTTTAGCAGATTTCCCAGAACAATGGAAGAGATCCAAAGCATTGTTAAATATCAGCGGAATTCCGAGAACAATGGAAGAGTTCCAAAGCATTTTTAAACTTCAGCAGAATTCCCAGAACAATGGAAGAGTTCCAAAGCATTGTTAAACATCAGCAGAATTCGGAGAACAATGGAAGAGTTCCAAAGCATTTTTAAACTTCAGCAGAATTCCGAGAACAATGGAAGAGTTCCAAAGCATTTTTAAACTTCAGCAGAATTCCGAGAACAATGGAAGCGTTCCATAGCATTTTTAAGCTTCAGCGGAATTCCGACAACAAGGGAAGAGTTCCAAAGCATTTTTAAACTTCAGCGGAATTTCTTGAGCAATGGAAGAATTCCAAAGCATTGCTAAACATCAGCGGTATTCCGAGAACAATGGAAGAGTTCCAAAGCATTTTTAAACTTCAGCAGATTTCCGAGAACAATGGAAGAGTTCCAAAGCATTTTTAAACTTCAGCAGAATTCCGAGAACAATGGAAGTATTCCATAGCATTTGTAAATTCAGCGGAATTTTGAGAACAAGGGAAGAGTTCCAAAGCATTTTTAAACTTCAGCAGATTTCCGTGAACAATGGAAGAATTCCAAAGCATTGCTAAAAATCAGCGGAATTCCGAGAACAATGGAAGAGTTCCAAAGCATTTTTAAACTTCAGCAGAATTCCGAGAACAATGGAAGAGTTCCGAAGCAATTTTAAACTTCAGCAGAATTCCGAGAACAATGGAAGAGTTCCAAATCATTGTTAAACATCAGCGGAATTCCGAGAACAATGGAAGAGTTCCAAAGCATTTTTAAACTTCAGCAGAATTCCTAGAACAATGGAAGAGTTTCAAAGCTTTTTTAAACTTCAGCAGAATTCCCAGAATGATGGAAGAGTTCCAAAGCATTGTTAAACATCAGCGAAATTCCGAGAACAATGGAAGAGTTCCAAAGCATTTTTAAACTTCAGCGGAATTCTGAGAACAATGGAAGAATTCCAAAGCATTGTTAAACATCAGCGGAATTCTCAGAACAATGGAAGAGTTCCAAAGCATTTTTAAACTTCAGCAGAATTCCGAGAACAATGTAAGAGTTCCAAAGCATTGTTAAACATCAGCGGAATTCCGAGAAAAATGGAAGAGTTCCAAAGCATTTTTAAAATTCAGCAGAATTCCGAAAACAATGGAAGAGTTCCAAAGCATTTTTAAACTTCAGCAGAATTCCAAGGACAATGGAAGAGTTCCAAGTCATTGTTAAACATCAGCGGAATTCCCAGAACAATGGAAGAGTTCCAAAGCATTTTTAAACTTCAGCAGAATTCCGAGAACAATGGAAGAGTTCCAAAGCATTTTTAAACTTCAGCAGAATTCCCAGAACAATGGAAGAGTTCCAAAGCATTGTTAAACATCAGCAGAATTCCGAGAACAATGGAAGAGTTCCAAAGCATTTTTAAACTTCAGCAGAATTCCGAGAACAATGGAAGTGTTCCATAGCATTTTTAAACTTCAGCGGAATTACGAGAACAAGGGAAGAGTTCCAAAGCACTTTTAAACTTCAGCGGATTTCCGTGAACAATGGAAGAATTCCAAAGCATTGCTAAACATCATTGGAATTCCGAGAACAATGGAAGAGTTCCAAAGCATTTTTAAACTTCAGCAGAATTCCGAGAACAATGGAAGCGTTCCATAGCATTTTTAAGCTTCAGCGGAATTCCGACAACAAGGGAAGAGTTCCAAAGCATTTTTAAACTTCAGCGGAATTTCTTGAGCAATGGAAGAATTCCAAAGCATTGCTAAACATCAGCGGAATTCCGAGAACAATGGAAGAGTTCCAAAGCATTTTTAAACTTCAGCAGATTTCCGAGAACAATGGAAGAGTTCCAAAGCATTTTTAAACTTCAGCAGAATTCCGAGAACAATGGAAGTATTCCATAGCATTTGTAAATTCAGCGGAATTTTGAGAACAAGGGAAGAGTTCCAAAGCATTTTTAAACTTCAGCAGATTTCCGTGAACAATGGAAGAATTCCAAAGCATTGCTAAAAATCAGCGGAATTCCGAGAACAATGGAAGAGTTCCAAAGCATTTTTAAACTTCAGCAGAATTCCGAGAACAATGGAAGAGTTCCAAAGCAATTTTAAACTTCAGCAGAATTCCGAGAACAATGGAAGAGTTCCAAATCATTGTTAAACATCAGCGGTATTCCGAGAACAATGGAAGAGTTCCAAAGCATTTTTAAACTTCAGCAGAATTCCTAGAACAAAGGAAGAGTTTCAAAGCATTTTTAAACTTCAGCAGAATTCCCAGAATGATGGAAGAGTTCCAAAGCATTGTTAAACATCAGCGAAATTCCGAGAACAATGGAAGAGTTCCAAAGCATTTTTAAACTTCAGCGGAATTCTGAGAACAATGGAAGAATTCCAAAGCATTGTTAAACATCAGCGGAATTCTCAGAACAATGGAAGAGTTCCAAAGCATTTTTAAACTTCAGCAGAATTCCGAGAACAATGTAAGAGTTCCAAAGCATTGTTAAACATCAGCGGAATTCCGAGAAAAATGGAAGAGTTCCAAAGCATTTTTAAACTTCAGCAGAATTCCGAAAACAATGGAAGAGTTCCAAAGCATTTTTAAACTTCAGCAGAATTCCAAGGACAATGGAAGAGTTCCAAGTCATTGTTAAACATCAGCGGAATTCCCAGAACAATGGAAGAGTTCCAAAGCATTTTTAAACTTCAGCAGAATTCCGAGAACAATAGAAGAGTTCCAAAGCATTTTTAAACTTCAGCAGAATTCCCAGAACAATGGAAGAGTTCCAAAGCATTGTTAAACATCAGCAGAATTCCGAGAACAATGGAAGAGTTCCAAAGCATTTTTAAACTTCAGCAGAATTCCGAGAACAATGGAAGAGTTCCATAGCATTTTTAAACTTCAGCGGAATTCCGAGAACAAGGGAAGAGTTCCAAAGCATTTTTAAACTTCAGCGGATTTCCGTGAACAATGGAAGAATTCCAAAGCATTGCTACACATCATTGGAATTCCGAGAACAATGGAAGAGTTCCAAAGCATTTTTAAACTTCAGCAGAATTTCGAGAACAATGGAAGAGTTCCAAAGCATTTTTAAACTTCAGCAGAATTCCAAAAACTATGGAAGAGTTCCAAAGCATTGTTAAACATCAGCGGCATTCTGAGAACAACGGAAGAGTTCCAAAGCTTTTTTAAACTTCAGCTGAATTCCGAGAACAACGGAAGAGTTCCAAAGCATTGTTAAACATCAGCAGAATTCCGAGAACAATGGAAGAGTTCCAAACCATTTTTAAACTTTAGCAGAATTCCCAGAACAATGGAAGAGTTCCAAAGCATTGTTAAACATCATCTGAATTCCGAGAACAATGGAAGAGTTCCAAAGCATTTTTAAACTTCAGCAGAATTCCCAGAACAATGGAAGAGTTCCAAAGCATTGTTAAACATCAGCGGAATTCCGAGAACAATGGAAGAGTTCCAAAGCATTTTTAAACTTCAGCAGAATTCCCAGAATGATGGAAGAGTTCCAACGCATTGTTAAACATCAGCAGAATTCCGAGAACAATGGAAGAGTTTCAAAGCATATTTAAACTTCAGTAGAATTCCCAGAATGATGGAAGAGTTCCAAAGCATTGGTAAACATCAGCGTAATTCCGAGAACAAGGGAAGAGTTCCAAAGCATTTTTAAACTTCAGCGGAATTCTGAGAAAAATGGAAGAATTCCAAAGCATTGTTAAGCATCAGCGGAATTCTCAGAACAATGGAAGAGTTCCAAAGCATTTTTAAACTTCAGCAGACTTCCGAGAACAATGTAAGAGCTCCAAAGCATTGTTAAACATCAGCGGAATTCCGAAAACAATGTAAGAGTTCCAAAGCATTTTTAAACTTCGGCAGAATTCCGAGAACAATGGAAGCGTTCCAAAGCATTTTTAAACTTCAGCAGAATTCCGAGAACAATGGAAGAGTTCCAAATCATTGTTAAACATCAGCGAAAATCCGAGAACAAAGGAAGAGTTCCGAAGCATTTTTAAACTTCAGCAGAATTCCGAGAACAATGAAAGAGTTTCAAAGCATTTTTAAACTTCAGCAGAATTCCCAGAACAATGGAAGAGTTCCAAAGCATTGTTAAACATCAGCAGAATTCCGAGAACAATGGAAGAGTTCCAAAGCATTTTTAAACTTCAGCAGAATTCCGAGAACAATGGAAGAGTTCCATAGCATTTTAAAATTTCAGCAGAATTCCGAGAACAAGGGAAGAGTTCCAAAGCATTTTTAAACTTCAGCGGATTTCCGTGAACAATGGAAGAATTCCAAAGCATTGCTAAACATCAGCGGAATTCCGAGAACAATGGAAGAGTTCCAAAGCATTTTTAAACTTCAGCAGAATTCCGAGAACAATGGAAGAGTTCCAAAGCATTTTTAAACTTCAGCAGAATTCCAAAAACTATGGAAGAGTTCCAAAGCATTGTTAAACATCAGCGGCATTCTGAGAACAATGGAAGAGTTCCAAAGCTTTTTTAAACTTCAGCTGAATTCCGAGAACAACGGAAGAGTTCCAAAGCATTGTTAAACATCAGCAGAATTCCGAGAACAATGGAAGAGTTCCAAACCATTTTTAAACTTTAGCAGAATTCCCAGAACAATGGAATAGTTCCAAAGCATTGTTAAACATCAGCTGAATTCCGAGAACAATGGAAGAGTTCCAAAGCATTTTTAAACTTCAGCAGAATTCCCAGAACAATGGAAGCGTTCCAAAGCATTGTTAAACATCAGCGGAATTCCGAGAACAATGGAAGAGTTCCAAAGCATTTTTAAACTTCAGCAGAATTCCGAGAACAATGGAAGAGTTCCAAAGCATTTTTAAATTTCAGCAGAATTCCGAGAACAATGGTAGCGTTCCATAGCATTTTTAAACTTCAGCGGAATTCCGACAACAAGGGAAGAGTTCCAAAGCATTTTTAAACTTCAGCAGAATTCCCAGAACAATGGAAGAGTTCCAAAGCATTTTTAAACTTCAGCAGAATTCCAAGAACAATGGAAGAGTTTCAAATCATTTTTAAACTTCAGCAGAATTCCCAGAATGATGGAAGAGTTCCAACGCATTGTTAAACATCAGCAGAATTCCGAGAACAATGGAAGAGTTTCAAAGCATTTTTAAACTTCAGCAGAATTCCCAGAATGATGGAAGAGTTCCAAAGCATTGGTAAACATCAGCGTAATTCCGAGAACAATGGAAGAGTTCCAAAGCATTTTTAAACTTCAGCGGAATTCTGAGAAAAATGGAAGAATTCCAAAGCATTGTTAAGCATCAGCGGAATTCTCAGAACAATCGAAGAGTTCCAAAGCATTTTTAAACTTCAGCAGATTTTTGAGAACAATGGAAGAGTTCCAAAGCATTGTTAAACATCAGCGGAATTCCGAAAACAATGTAAGAGTTCCAAAGCATTTTTAAACTTCGGCAGAATTCCGAGAACAATGGAAGCGTTCCAAAGCATTTTTAAACTTCAGCAGAATTCCGAGAACAATGGAAGAGTTCCAAATCATTGTTAAACATCAGCGAAAATCCGAGAACAAAGGAAGAGTTCCGAAGCATTTTTAAACTTCAGCAGAATTCCGAGAACAATGGAAGAGTTTCAAAGCATTTTTAAACTTCAGCAGAATTCCCAGAATTATGGAAGAGTTCCAAAGCATTGTTAAACATTAGCGGAATTCCGAGAACAATGGAAGAGTTCCAAAGCATTTTTAAACTTCAGCGGAATTCTGAGAACAATGGAAGAATTCCAAAGCATTGTTAAACATCAGCGGAATTCTCAGAACAATGGAAGAGTTCCAAAGCGTTTTTAAACTTCAGCAGAATTCCGAGAACAATGGAAGAGTTCCAAAGCATTTTTAAACTTCAGCAGAATTCCGAGAAAAATGGAAGAGTTCCAAAGCATTTTTAAACATCAGCGGAATTCCGAGAACAATGGAAGAGTTCCAAAGCATTTTTAAACTTCAGCAGAATTCCAAAAACTATGGAAGAGTTCCATAGCATTTTTAAACTTCAGCGGAATTACGAGAACAAGGGAAGAGTTCCAAAGCACTTTTAAACTTCAGCGGATTTCCGTGAACAATGGAAGAATTCCAAAGCATTGCTAAACATCATTGGAATTCCGAGAACAATGGAAGAGTTCCAAAGCATTTTTAAACTTCAGCAGAATTCCGAGAACAATGGAAGCGTTCCATAGCATTTTTAAGCTTCAGCGGAATTCCGACAACAAGGGAAGAGTTCCAAAGCATTTTTAAACTTCAGCGGAATTTCTTGAGCAATGGAAGAATTCCAAAGCATTGCTAAACATCAGCGGAATTCCGAGAACAATGGAAGAGTTCCAAAGCATTTTTAAACTTCAGCAGATTTCCGAGAACAATGGAAGAGTTCCAAAGCATTTTTAAACTTCAGCAGAATTCCGAGAACAATGGAAGTATTCCATAGCATTTGTAAATTCAGCGGAATTTTGAGAACAAGGGAAGAGTTCCAAAGCATTTTTAAACTTCAGCAGATTTCCGTGAACAATGGAAGAATTCCAAAGCATTGCTAAAAATCAGCGGAATTCCGAGAACAATGGAAGAGTTCCAAAGCATTTTTAAACTTCAGCAGAATTCCGAGAACAATGGAAGAGTTCCAAAGCAATTTTAAACTTCAGCAGAATTCCGAGAACAATGGAAGAGTTCCAAATCATTGTTAAACATCAGCGGTATTCCGAGAACAATGGAAGAGTTCCAAAGCATTTTTAAACTTCAGCAGAATTCCTAGAACAAAGGAAGAGTTTCAAAGCATTTTTAAACTTCAGCAGAATTCCCAGAATGATGGAAGAGTTCCAAAGCATTGTTAAACATCAGCGAAATTCCGAGAACAATGGAAGAGTTCCAAAGCATTTTTAAACTTCAGCGGAATTCTGAGAACAATGGAAGAATTCCAAAGCATTGTTAAACATCAGCGGAATTCTCAGAACAATGGAAGAGTTCCAAAGCATTTTTAAACTTCAGCAGAATTCCGAGAACAATGTAAGAGTTCCAAAGCATTGTTAAACATCAGCGGAATTCCGAGAAAAATGGAAGAGTTCCAAAGCATTTTTAAACTTCAGCAGAATTCCGAAAACAATGGAAGAGTTCCAAAGCATTTTTAAACTTCAGCAGAATTCCAAGGACAATGGAAGAGTTCCAAGTCATTGTTAAACATCAGCGGAATTCCCAGAACAATGGAAGAGTTCCAAAGCATTTTTAAACTTCAGCAGAATTCCGAGAACAATGGAAGAGTTCCAAAGCATTTTTAAACTTCAGCAGAATTCCCAGAACAATGGAAGAGTTCCAAAGCATTGTTAAACATCAGCAGAATTCCGAGAACAATGGAAGAGTTCCAAAGCATTTTTAAACTTCAGCAGAATTCCGAGAACAATGGAAGAGTTCCATAGCATTTTTAAACTTCAGCGGAATTCCGAGAACAAGGGAAGAGTTCCAAAGCATTTTTAAACTTCAGCGGATTTCCGTGAACAATGGAAGAATTCCAAAGCATTGCTACACATCATTGGAATTCCGAGAACAATGGAAGAGTTCCAAAGCATTTTTAAACTTCAGCAGAATTCCGAGAACAATGGAAGAGTTCCAAAGCATTTTTAAACTTCAGCAGAATTCCAAAAACTATGGAAGAGTTCCAAAGCATTGTTAAACATCAGCGGCATTCTGAGAACAACGGAAGAGTTCCAAAGCTTTTTTAAACTTCAGCTGAATTCCGAGAACAACGGAAGAGTTCCAAAGCATTGTTAAACATCAGCAGAATTCCGAGAACAATGGAAGAGTTCCAAACCATTTTTAAACTTTAGCAGAATTCCCAGAACAATGGAAGAGTTCCAAAGCATTGTTAAACATCATCTGAATTCCGAGAACAATGGAAGAGTTCCAAAGCATTTTTAAACTTCAGCAGAATTCCCAGAACAATGGAAGAGTTCCAAAGCATTGTTAAACATCAGCGGAATTCCGAGAACAATGGAAGAGTTCCAAAGCATTTTTAAACTTCAGCAGAATTCCCAGAATGATGGAAGAGTTCCAACGCATTGTTAAACATCAGCAGAATTCCGAGAACAATGGAAGAGTTTCAAAGCATATTTAAACTTCAGTAGAATTCCCAGAATGATGGAAGAGTTCCAAAGCATTGGTAAACATCAGCGTAATTCCGAGAACAATGGAAGAGTTCCAAAGCATTTTTAAACTTCAGCGGAATTCTGAGAAAAATGGAAGAATTCCAAAGCATTGTTAAGCATCAGCGGAATTCTCAGAACAATGGAAGAGTTCCAAAGCATTTTTAAACTTCAGCAGACTTCCGAGAACAATGTAAGAGCTCCAAAGCATTGTTAAACATCAGCGGAATTCCGAAAACAATGTAAGAGTTCCAAAGCATTTTTAAACTTCGGCAGAATTCCGAGAACAATGGAAGCGTTCCAAAGCATTTTTAAACTTCAGCAGAATTCCGAGAACAATGGAAGAGTTCCAAATCATTGTTAAACATCAGCGAAAATCCGAGAACAAAGGAAGAGTTCCGAAGCATTTTTAAACTTCAGCAGAATTCCGAGAACAATGAAAGAGTTTCAAAGCATTTTTAAACTTCAGCAGAATTCCCAGAACAATGGAAGAGTTCCAAAGCATTGTTAAACATCAGCAGAATTCCGAGAACAATGGAAGAGTTCCAAAGCATTTTTAAACTTCAGCAGAATTCCGAGAACAATGGAAGAGTTCCATAGCATTTTAAAATTTCAGCAGAATTCCGAGAACAAGGGAAGAGTTCCAAAGCATTTTTAAACTTCAGCGGATTTCCGTGAACAATGGAAGAATTCCAAAGCATTGCTAAACATCAGCGGAATTCCGAGAACAATGGAAGAGTTCCAAAGCATTTTTAAACTTCAGCAGAATTCCGAGAACAATGGAAGAGTTCCAAAGCATTTTTAAACTTCAGCAGAATTCCAAAAACTATGGAAGAGTTCCAAAGCATTGTTAAACATCAGCGGCATTCTGAGAACAATGGAAGAGTTCCAAAGCTTTTTTAAACTTCAGCTGAATTCCGAGAACAACGGAAGAGTTCCAAAGCATTGTTAAACATCAGCAGAATTCCGAGAACAATGGAAGAGTTCCAAACCATTTTTAAACTTTAGCAGAATTCCCAGAACAATGGAATAGTTCCAAAGCATTGTTAAACATCAGCTGAATTCCGAGAACAATGGAAGAGTTCCAAAGCATTTTTAAACTTCAGCAGAATTCCCAGAACAATGGAAGCGTTCCAAAGCATTGTTAAACATCAGCGGAATTCCGAGAACAATGGAAGAGTTCCAAAGCATTTTTAAACTTCAGCAGAATTCCGAGAACAATGGAAGAGTTCCAAAGCATTTTTAAATTTCAGCAGAATTCCGAGAACAATGGTAGCGTTCCATAGCATTTTTAAACTTCAGCGGAATTCCGACAACAAGGGAAGAGTTCCAAAGCATTTTTAAACTTCAGCAGAATTCCCAGAACAATGGAAGAGTTCCAAAGCATTTTTAAACTTCAGCAGAATTCCAAGAACAATGGAAGAGTTTCAAATCATTTTTAAACTTCAGCAGAATTCCCAGAATGATGGAAGAGTTCCAACGCATTGTTAAACATCAGCAGAATTCCGAGAACAATGGAAGAGTTTCAAAGCATTTTTAAACTTCAGCAGAATTCCCAGAATGATGGAAGAGTTCCAAAGCATTGGTAAACATCAGCGTAATTCCGAGAACAATGGAAGAGTTCCAAAGCATTTTTAAACTTCAGCGGAATTCTGAGAAAAATGGAAGAATTCCAAAGCATTGTTAAGCATCAGCGGAATTCTCAGAACAATCGAAGAGTTCCAAAGCATTTTTAAACTTCAGCAGATTTTTGAGAACAATGGAAGAGTTCCAAAGCATTGTTAAACATCAGCGGAATTCCGAAAACAATATAAGAGTTCCAAAGCATTTTTAAACTTCGGCAGAATTCCGAGAACAATGGAAGCGTTCCAAAGCATTTTTAAACTTCAGCAGAATTCCGAGAACAATGGAAGAGTTCCAAATCATTGTTAAACATCAGCGAAAATCCGAGAACAAAGGAAGAGTTCCGAAGCATTTTTAAACTTCAGCAGAATTCCGAGAACAATGGAAGAGTTTCAAAGCATTTTTAAACTTCAGCAGAATTCCCAGAATTATGGAAGAGTTCCAAAGCATTGTTAAACATTAGCGGAATTCCGAGAACAATGGAAGAGTTCCAAAGCATTTTTAAACTTCAGCGGAATTCTGAGAACAATGGAAGAATTCCAAAGCATTGTTAAACATCAGCGGAATTCTCAGAACAATGGAAGAGTTCCAAAGCGTTTTTAAACTTCAGCAGAATTCCGAGAACAATGGAAGAGTTCCAAAGCATTTTTAAACTTCAGCAGAATTCCGAGAAAAATGGAAGAGTTCCAAAGCATTTTTAAACATCAGCGGAATTCCGAGAACAATGGAAGAGTTCCAAAGCATTTTTAAACTTCAGCAGAATTCCAAAAACTATGGAAGAGTTCCAAAGCATTGTTAAACATCAGCGGCATTCTGAGAACAATGGAAGAGTTCCAAAGCTTTTTTAAACTTCAGCAGAATTCCGAAAACAATGGAAGAGTTCCAAAGCATTTTTAAACTTCAGCAGAATTCCAAGGACAATGGAAGAGTTCCAAATCATTGTTAAACATCAGCGGAATTCCCAGAACAATGGAAGAGTTCCAAAGCATTTTTAAACTTCAGCAGAATTCCGAGAACAATGGAAGAGTTCCAAACCATTTTTAAACTTTAGCAGAATTCCCAGAACAATGGAAGAGTTCCAAAGCATTGTTAAACATCAGCGGAATTCCGAGAACAATGGAAGAGATCCAAAGCATTTTTAAACTTCAGCAGAATTTCCAGAACAATGGAAGAGTTCCAAAGCATTGTTAAACATCAGCGGAATTCCGAGAACAATGGAAGAGTTCCAGAGCATTTTTAAACTTCAGCAGAATTCCGAGAACAATGGAAGAGTTCCAAAGCATTTTTAAACTTCAGCAGAATTCCTAGAACAATGGAAACGTTCCATAGCATTTTTAAACTTCAGTGGAATTCCGACAACAAGGGAAGAGTTCCAAAGCATTTTTAAACTTCAGCGGAATTACGAGAACAAGGGAAGAGTTCCAAAGCACTTTTAAACTTCAGCGGATTTCCGTGAACAATGGAAGAATTCCAAAGCATTGCTAAACATCATTGGAATTCCGAGAACAATGGAAGAGTTCCAAAGCATTTTTAAACTTCAGCAGAATTCCGAGAACAATGGAAGCGTTCCATAGCATTTTTAAGCTTCAGCGGAATTCCGACAACAAGGGAAGAGTTCCAAAGCATTTTTAAACTTCAGCGGAATTTCTTGAGCAATGGAAGAATTCCAAAGCATTGCTAAACATCAGCGGAATTCCGAGAACAATGGAAGAGTTCCAAAGCATTTTTAAACTTCAGCAGATTTCCGAGAACAATGGAAGAGTTCCAAAGCATTTTTAAACTTCAGCAGAATTCCGAGAACAATGGAAGTATTCCATAGCATTTGTAAATTCAGCGGAATTTTGAGAACAAGGGAAGAGTTCCAAAGCATTTTTAAACTTCAGCAGATTTCCGTGAACAATGGAAGAATTCCAAAGCATTGCTAAAAATCAGCGGAATTCCGAGAACAATGGAAGAGTTCCAAAGCATTTTTAAACTTCAGCAGAATTCCGAGAACAATGGAAGAGTTCCAAAGCAATTTTAAACTTCAGCAGAATTCCGAGAACAATGGAAGAGTTCCAAATCATTGTTAAACATCAGCGGTATTCCGAGAACAATGGAAGAGTTCCAAAGCATTTTTAAACTTCAGCAGAATTCCTAGAACAAAGGAAGAGTTTCAAAGCATTTTTAAACTTCAGCAGAATTCCCAGAATGATGGAAGAGTTCCAAAGCATTGTTAAACATCAGTGAAATTCCGAGAACAATGGAAGAGTTCCAAAGCATTTTTAAACTTCAGCGGAATTCTGAGAACAATGGAAGAATTCCAAAGCATTGTTAAACATCAGCGGAATTCTCAGAACAATGGAAGAGTTCCAAAGCATTTTTAAACTTCAGCAGAATTCCGAGAACAATGTAAGAGTTCCAAAGCATTGTTAAACATCAGCGGAATTCCGAGAAAAATGGAAGAGTTCCAAAGCATTTTTAAACTTCAGCAGAATTCCGAAAACAATGGAAGAGTTCCAAAGCATTTTTAAACTTCAGCAGAATTCCAAGGACAATGGAAGAGTTCCAAGTCATTGTTAAACATCAGCGGAATTCCCAGAACAATGGAAGAGTTCCAAAGCATTTTTAAACTTCAGCAGAATTCCGAGAACAATGGAAGAGTTCCAAAGCATTTTTAAACTTCAGCAGAATTCCCAGAACAATGGAAGAGTTCCAAAGCATTGTTAAACATCAGCAGAATTCCGAGAACAATGGAAGAGTTCCAAAGCATTTTTAAACTTCAGCAGAATTCCGAGAACAATGGAAGAGTTCCATAGCATTTTTAAACTTCAGCGGAATTCCGAGAACAAGGGAAGAGTTCCAAAGCATTTTTAAACTTCAGCGGATTTCCGTGAACAATGGAAGAATTCCAAAGCATTGCTACACATCATTGGAATTCCGAGAACAATGGAAGAGTTCCAAAGCATTTTTAAACTTCAGCAGAATTCCGAGAACAATGGAAGAGTTCCAAAGCATTTTTAAACTTCAGCAGAATTCCAAAAACTATGGAAGAGTTCCAAAGCATTGTTAAACATCAGCGGCATTCTGAGAACAACGGAAGAGTTCCAAAGCTTTTTTAAACTTCAGCTGAATTCCGAGAACAACGGAAGAGTTCCAAAGCATTGTTAAACATCAGCAGAATTCCGAGAACAATGGAAGAGTTCCAAACCATTTTTAAACTTTAGCAGAATTCCCAGAACAATGGAAGAGTTCCAAAGCATTGTTAAACATCATCTGAATTCCGAGAACAATGGAAGAGTTCCAAAGCATTTTTAAACTTCAGCAGAATTCCCAGAACAATGGAAGAGTTCCAAAGCATTGTTAAACATCAGCGGAATTCCGAGAACAATGGAAGAGTTCCAAAGCATTTTTAAACTTCAGCAGAATTCCCAGAATGATGGAAGAGTTCCAACGCATTGTTAAACATCAGCAGAATTCCGAGAACAATGGAAGAGTTTCAAAGCATATTTAAACTTCAGTAGAATTCCCAGAATGATGGAAGAGTTCCAAAGCATTGGTAAACATCAGCGTAATTCCGAGAACAATGGAAGAGTTCCAAAGCATTTTTAAACTTCAGCGGAATTCTGAGAAAAATGGAAGAATTCCAAAGCATTGTTAAGCATCAGCGGAATTCTCAGAACAATGGAAGAGTTCCAAAGCATTTTTAAACTTCAGCAGACTTCCGAGAACAATGTAAGAGCTCCAAAGCATTGTTAAACATCAGCGGAATTCCGAAAACAATGTAAGAGTTCCAAAGCATTTTTAAACTTCGGCAGAATTCCGAGAACAATGGAAGCGTTCCAAAGCATTTTTAAACTTCAGCAGAATTCCGAGAACAATGGAAGAGTTCCAAATCATTGTTAAACATCAGCAAAAATCCGAGAACAAAGGAAGAGTTCCGAAGCATTTTTAAACTTCAGCAGAATTCCGAGAACAATGAAAGAGTTTCAAAGCATTTTTAAACTTCAGCAGAATTCCCAGAACAATGGAAGAGTTCCAAAGCATTGTTAAACATCAGCAGAATTCCGAGAACAATGGAAGAGTTCCAAAGCATTTTTAAACTTCAGCAGAATTCCGAGAACAATGGAAGAGTTCCATAGCATTTTAAAATTTCAGCAGAATTCCGAGAACAAGGGAAGAGTTCCAAAGCATTTTTAAACTTCAGCGGATTTCCGTGAACAATGGAAGAATTCCAAAGCATTGCTAAACATCAGCGGAATTCCGAGAACAATGGAAGAGTTCCAAAGCATTTTTAAACTTCAGCAGAATTCCGAGAACAATGGAAGAGTTCCAAAGCATTTTTAAACTTCAGCAGAATTCCAAAAACTATGGAAGAGTTCCAAAGCATTGTTAAACATCAGCGGCATTCTGAGAACAATGGAAGAGTTCCAAAGCTTTTTTAAACTTCAGCTGAATTCCGAGAACAACGGAAGAGTTCCAAAGCATTGTTAAACATCAGCAGAATTCCGAGAACAATGGAAGAGTTCCAAACCATTTTTAAACTTTAGCAGAATTCCCAGAACAATGGAATAGTTCCAAAGCATTGTTAAACATCAGCTGAATTCCGAGAACAATGGAAGAGTTCCAAAGCATTTTTAAACTTCAGCAGAATTCCCAGAACAATGGAAGCGTTCCAAAGCATTGTTAAACATCAGCGGAATTCCGAGAACAATGGAAGAGTTCCAAAGCATTTTTAAACTTCAGCAGAATTCCGAGAACAATGGAAGAGTTCCAAAGCATTTTTAAATTTCAGCAGAATTCCGAGAACAATGGTAGCGTTCCATAGCATTTTTAAACTTCAGCGGAATTCCGACAACAAGGGAAGAGTTCCAAAGCATTTTTAAACTTCAGCAGAATTCCCAGAACAATGGAAGAGTTCCAAAGCATTTTTAAACTTCAGCAGAATTCCAAGAACAATGGAAGAGTTTCAAATCATTTTTAAACTTCAGCAGAATTCCCAGAATGATGGAAGAGTTCCAACGCATTGTTAAACATCAGCAGAATTCCGAGAACAATGGAAGAGTTTCAAAGCATTTTTAAACTTCAGCAGAATTCCCAGAATGATGGAAGAGTTCCAAAGCATTGGTAAACATCAGCGTAATTCCGAGAACAATGGAAGAGTTCCAAAGCATTTTTAAACTTCAGCGGAATTCTGAGAAAAATGGAAGAATTCCAAAGCATTGTTAAGCATCAGCGGAATTCTCAGAACAATCGAAGAGTTCCAAAGCATTTTTAAACTTCAGCAGATTTTTGAGAACAATGGAAGAGTTCCAAAGCATTGTTAAACATCAGCGGAATTCCGAAAACAATGTAAGAGTTCCAAAGCATTTTTAAACTTCGGCAGAATTCCGAGAACAATGGAAGAGTTCCAAATCATTGTTAAACATCAGCGAAAATCCGAGAACAAAGGAAGAGTTCCGAAGCATTTTTAAACTTCAGCAGAATTCCGAGAACAATGGAAGAGTTTCAAAGCATTTTTAAACTTCAGCAGAATTCCCAGAATTATGGAAGAGTTCCAAAGCATTGTTAAACATTAGCGGAATTCTGAGAACAATGGAAGAGTTCCAAAGCATTTTTAAACTTCAGCGGAATTCTGAGAACAATGGAAGAATTCCAAAGCATTGTTAAACATCAGCGGAATTCTCAGAACAATGGAAGAGTTCCAAAGCGTTTTTAAACTTCAGCAGAATTCCGAGAACAATGGAAGAGTTCCAAAGCATTTTTAAACTTCAGCAGAATTCCGAGAAAAATGGAAGAGTTCCAAAGCATTTTTAAACATCAGCGGAATTCCGAGAACAATGGAAGAGTTCCAAAGCATTTTTAAACTTCAGCAGAATTCCAAAAACTATGGAAGAGTTCCAAAGCATTGTTAAACATCAGCGGCATTCTGAGAACAATGGAAGAGTTCCAAAGCTTTTTTAAACTTCAGCAGAATTCCGAAAACAATGGAAGAGTTCCAAAGCATTTTTAAACTTCAGCAGAATTCCAAGGACAATGGAAGAGTTCCAAATCATTGTTAAACATCAGCGGAATTCCCAGAACAATGGAAGAGTTCCAAAGCATTTTTAAACTTCAGCAGAATTCCGAGAACAATGGAAGAGTTCCAAACCATTTTTAAACTTTAGCAGAATTCCCAGAACAATGGAAGAGTTCCAAAGCATTGTTAAACATCAGCGGAATTCCGAGAACAATGGAAGAGATCCAAAGCATTTTTAAACTTCAGCAGAATTTCCAGAACAATGGAAGAGTTCCAAAGCATTGTTAAACATCAGCGGAATTCCGAGAACAATGGAAGAGTTCCAGAGCATTTTTAAACTTCAGCAGAATTCCGAGAACAATGGAAGAGTTCCAAAGCATTTTTAAACTTCAGCAGAATTCCTAGAACAATGGAAACGTTCCATAGCATTTTTAAACTTCAGTGGAATTCCGACAACAAGGGAAGAGTTCCAAAGCATTTTTAAACTTCAGCAGAATTCCCAGAACAATGGAAGAGTTCCAAAGCATTTTTAAACTTCAGCAGAATTCCGAGAACAATGGAAGAGTTGCAAAGCATTTTTAAACTTCAGCAGAATTCCCAGAATGATGGAAGAGTTCCAACGCATTGTTAAACATCAGCAGAATTCCGAGAACAATGGAAGAGTTTCAAAGCATTTTTAAACTTCAGCAGAATTCCCAGAATGATGGAAGAGTTCCAAAGCATTGGTAAACATCAGCGTAATTCCGAGAACAATGGAAGAGTTCCAAAGCATTTTTAAACTTCAGCGGAATTCTGAGAAAAATGGAAGAATTCCAAAGCATTGTTAAGCATCAGCGGAATTCTCAGAACAATCGAAGAGTTCCAAAGCATTTTTAAACTTCAGCAGATTTTTGAGAACAATGTTAGAGTTCCAAAGCATTGTTAAACATCAGCGGAATTCCGAAAACAATGTAAGAGTTCCAAAGCATTTTTAAACTTCGGCAGAATTCCGAGAACAATGGAAGCGTTCCAAAGCATTTTTAAACTTCAGCAGAATTCCGAGAACAATGGAAGAGTTCCAAATCATTGTTAAACATCAGCGAAAATCCGAGAACAAAGGAAGAGTTCCGAAGCATTTTTAAACTTCAGCAGAATTCCGAGAACAATGGAAGAGTTTCAAAGCATTTTTAAACTTCAGCAGAATTCCCAGAATTATGGAAGAGTTCCAAAGCATTGTTAAACATTAGCGGAATTCCGAGAACAATGGAAGAGTTCCAAAGCATTTTTAAACTTCAGCGGAATTCTGAGAACAATGGAAGAATTCCAAAGCATTGTTAAACATCAGCGGAATTCTCAGAACAATGGAAGAGTTCCAAAGCGTTTTTAAACTTCAGCAGAATTCCGAGAACAATGGAAGAGTTCCAAAGCATTTTTAAACTTCAGCAGAATTCCGAGAAAAATGGAAGAGTTCCAAAGCATTTTTAAACATCAGCGGAATTCCGAGAACAATGGAAGAGTTCCAAAGCATTTTTAAACTTCAGCAGAATTCCAAAAACTATGGAAGAGTTCCAAAGCATTGTTAAACATCAGCGGCATTCTGAGAACAATGGAAGAGTTCCAAAGCTTTTTTAAACTTCAGCAGAATTCCGAAAACAATGGAAGAGTTCCAAAGCATTTTTAAACTTCAGCAGAATTCCAAGGACAATGGAAGAGTTCCAAATCATTGTTAAACATCAGCGGAATTCCCAGAACAATGGAAGAGTTCCAAAGCATTTTTAAACTTCAGCAGAATTCCGAGAACAATGGAAGAGTTCCAAACCATTTTTAAACTTTAGCAGAATTCCCAGAACAATGGAAGAGTTCCAAAGCATTGTTAAACATCAGCGGAATTCCGAGAACAATGGAAGAGATCCAAAGCATTTTTAAACTTCAGCAGAATTTCCAGAACAATGGAAGAGTTCCAAAGCATTGTTAAACATCAGCGGAATTCCGAGAACAATGGAAGAGTTCCAGAGCATTTTTAAACTTCAGCAGAATTCCGAGAACAATGGAAGAGTTCCAAAGCATTTTTAAACTTCAGCAGAATTCCTAGAACAATGGAAACGTTCCATAGCATTTTTAAACTTCAGTGGAATTCCGACAACAAGGGAAGAGTTCCAAAGCATTTTTAAACTTCAGCGGAATTACGAGAACAAGGGAAGAGTTCCAAAGCACTTTTAAACTTCAGCGGATTTCCGTGAACAATGGAAGAATTCCAAAGCATTGCTAAACATCATTGGAATTCCGAGAACAATGGAAGAGTTCCAAAGCATTTTTAAACTTCAGCAGAATTCCGAGAACAATGGAAGCGTTCCATAGCATTTTTAAGCTTCAGCGGAATTCCGACAACAAGGGAAGAGTTCCAAAGCATTTTTAAACTTCAGCGGAATTTCTTGAGCAATGGAAGAATTCCAAAGCATTGCTAAACATCAGCGGAATTCCGAGAACAATGGAAGAGTTCCAAAGCATTTTTAAACTTCAGCAGATTTCCGAGAACAATGGAAGAGTTCCAAAGCATTTTTAAACTTCAGCAGAATTCCGAGAACAATGGAAGTATTCCATAGCATTTGTAAATTCAGCGGAATTTTGAGAACAAGGGAAGAGTTCCAAAGCATTTTTAAACTTCAGCAGATTCCTGTGAACAATGGAAGAATTCCAAAGCATTGCTAAAAATCAGCGGAATTCCGAGAACAATGGAAGAGTTCCAAAGCATTTTTAAACTTCAGCAGAATTCCGAGAACAATGGAAGAGTTCCAAAGCAATTTTAAACTTCAGCAGAATTCCGAGAACAATGGAAGAGTTCCAAATCATTGTTAAACATCAGCGGTATTCCGAGAACAATGGAAGAGTTCCAAAGCATTTTTAAACTTCAGCAGAATTCCTAGAACAAAGGAAGAGTTTCAAAGCATTTTTAAACTTCAGCAGAATTCCCAGAATGATGGAAGAGTTCCAAAGCATTGGTAAACATCAGCGAAATTCCGAGAACAATGGAAGAGTTCCAAAGCATTTTTAAACTTCAACGGAATTCTGAGAACAATGGAAGAATTCCAAAGCATTGTTAAACATCAGCGGAATTCTCAGAACAATGGAAGAGTTCCAAAGCATTTTTAAACTTCAGCAGAATTCCGAGAACAATGTAAGAGTTCCAAAGCATTGTTAAACATCAGCGGAATTCCGAGAAAAATGGAAGAGTTCCAAAGCATTTTTAAACTTCAGCAGAATTCCGAAAACAATGGAAGAGTTCCAAAGCATTTTTAAACTTCAGCAGAATTCCAAGGACAATGGAAGAGTTCCAAGTCATTGTTAAACATCAGCGGAATTCCCAGAACAATGGAAGAGTTCCAAAGCATTTTTAAACTTCAGCAGAATTCCGAGAACAATGGAAGAGTTCCAAAGCATTTTTAAACTTCAGCAGAATTCCCAGAACAATGGAAGAGTTCCAAAGCATTGTTAAACATCAGCAGAATTCCGAGAACAATGGAAGAGTTCCAAAGCATTTTTAAACTTCAGCAGAATTCCGAGAACAATGGAAGAGTTCCATAGCATTTTTAAACTTCAGCGGAATTCCGAGAACAAGGGAAGAGTTCCAAAGCATTTTTAAACTTCAGCGGATTTCCGTGAACAATGGAAGAATTCCAAAGCATTGCTACACATCATTGGAATTCCGAGAACAATGGAAGAGTTCCAAAGCATTTTTAAACTTCAGCAGAATTCCGAGAACAATGGAAGAGTTCCAAAGCATTTTTAAACTTCAGCAGAATTCCAAAAACTATGGAAGAGTTCCAAAGCATTGTTAAACATCAGCGGCATTCTGAGAACAACGGAAGAGTTCCAAAGCTTTTTTAAACTTCAGCTGAATTCCGAGAACAACGGAAGAGTTCCAAAGCATTGTTAAACATCAGCAGAATTCCGAGAACAATGGAAGAGTTCCAAACCATTTTTAAACTTTAGCAGAATTCCCAGAACAATGGAAGAGTTCCAAAGCATTGTTAAACATCATCTGAATTCCGAGAACAATGGAAGAGTTCCAAAGCATTTTTAAACTTCAGCAGAATTCCCAGAACAATGGAAGAGTTCCAAAGCATTGTTAAACATCAGCGGAATTCCGAGAACAATGGAAGAGTTCCAAAGCATTTTTAAACTTCAGCAGAATTCCCAGAATGATGGAAGAGTTCCAACGCATTGTTAAACATCAGCAGAATTCCGAGAACAATGGAAGAGTTTCAAAGCATATTTAAACTTCAGTAGAATTCCCAGAATGATGGAAGAGTTCCAAAGCATTGGTAAACATCAGCGTAATTCCGAGAACAATGGAAGAGTTCCAAAGCATTTTTAAACTTCAGCGGAATTCTGAGAAAAATGGAAGAATTCCAAAGCATTGTTAAGCATCAGCGGAATTCTCAGAACAATGGAAGAGTTCCAAAGCATTTTTAAACTTCAGCAGACTTCCGAGAACAATGTAAGAGCTCCAAAGCATTGTTAAACATCAGCGGAATTCCGAAAACAATGTAAGAGTTCCAAAGCATTTTTAAACTTCGGCAGAATTCCGAGAACAATGGAAGCGTTCCAAAGCATTTTTAAACTTCAGCAGAATTCCGAGAACAATGGAAGAGTTCCAAATCATTGTTAAACATCAGCGAAAATCCGAGAACAAAGGAAGAGTTCCGAAGCATTTTTAAACTTCAGCAGAATTCCGAGAACAATGAAAGAGTTTCAAAGCATTTTTAAACTTCAGCAGAATTCCCAGAACAATGGAAGAGTTCCAAAGCATTGTTAAACATCAGCAGAATTCCGAGAACAATGGAAGAGTTCCAAAGCATTTTTAAACTTCAGCAGAATTCCGAGAACAATGGAAGAGTTCCATAGCATTTTAAAATTTCAGCAGAATTCCGAGAACAAGGGAAGAGTTCCAAAGCATTTTTAAACTTCAGCGGATTTCCGTGAACAATGGAAGAATTCCAAAGCATTGCTAAACATCAGCGGAATTCCGAGAACAATGGAAGAGTTCCAAAGCATTTTTAAACTTCAGCAGAATTCCGAGAACAATGGAAGAGTTCCAAAGCATTTTTAAACTTCAGCAGAATTCCAAAAACTATGGAAGAGTTCCAAAGCATTGTTAAACATCAGCGGCATTCTGAGAACAATGGAAGAGTTCCAAAGCTTTTTTAAACTTCAGCTGAATTCCGAGAACAACGGAAGAGTTCCAAAGCATTGTTAAACATCAGCAGAATTCCGAGAACAATGGAAGAGTTCCAAACCATTTTTAAACTTTAGCAGAATTCCCAGAACAATGGAATAGTTCCAAAGCATTGTTAAACATCAGCTGAATTCCGAGAACAATGGAAGAGTTCCAAAGCATTTTTAAACTTCAGCAGAATTCCCAGAACAATGGAAGCGTTCCAAAGCATTGTTAAACATCAGCGGAATTCCGAGAACAATGGAAGAGTTCCAAAGCATTTTTAAACTTCAGCAGAATTCCGAGAACAATGGAAGAGTTCCAAAGCATTTTTAAATTTCAGCAGAATTCCGAGAACAATGGTAGCGTTCCATAGCATTTTTAAACTTCAGCGGAATTCCGACAACAAGGGAAGAGTTCCAAAGCATTTTTAAACTTCAGCAGAATTCCCAGAACAATGGAAGAGTTCCAAAGCATTTTTAAACTTCAGCAGAATTCCAAGAACAATGGAAGAGTTTCAAATCATTTTTAAACTTCAGCAGAATTCCCAGAATGATGGAAGAGTTCCAACGCATTGTTAAACATCAGCAGAATTCCGAGAACAATGGAAGAGTTTCAAAGCATTTTTAAACTTCAGCAGAATTCCCAGAATGATGGAAGAGTTCCAAAGCATTGGTAAACATCAGCGTAATTCCGAGAACAATGGAAGAGTTCCAAAGCATTTTTAAACTTCAGCGGAATTCTGAGAAAAATGGAAGAATTCCAAAGCATTGTTAAGCATCAGCGGAATTCTCAGAACAATCGAAGAGTTCCAAAGCATTTTTAAACTTCAGCAGGTTTTTGAGAACAATGGAAGAGTTCCAAAGCATTGTTAAACATCAGCGGAATTCCGAAAACAATGTAAGAGTTCCAAAGCATTTTTAAACTTCGGCAGAATTCCGAGAACAATGGAAGAGTTCCAAATCATTGTTAAACATCAGCGAAAATCCGAGAACAAAGGAAGAGTTCCGAAGCATTTTTAAACTTCAGCAGAATTCCGAGAACAATGGAAGAGTTTCAAAGCATTTTTAAACTTCAGCAGAATTCCCAGAATTATGGAAGAGTTCCAAAGCATTGTTAAACATTAGCGGAATTCCGAGAACAATGGAAGAGTTCCAAAGCATTTTTAAACTTCAGCGGAATTCTGAGAACAATGGAAGAATTCCAAAGCATTGTTAAACATCAGCGGAATTCTCAGAACAATGGAAGAGTTCCAAAGCGTTTTTAAACTTCAGCAGAATTCCGAGAACAATGGAAGAGTTCCAAAGCATTTTTAAACTTCAGCAGAATTCCGAGAAAAATGGAAGAGTTCCAAAGCATTTTTAAACATCAGCGGAATTCCGAGAACAATGGAAGAGTTCCAAAGCATTTTTAAACTTCAGCAGAATTCCAAAAACTATGGAAGAGTTCCAAAGCATTGTTAAACATCAGCGGCATTCTGAGAACAATGGAAGAGTTCCAAAGCTTTTTTAAACTTCAGCAGAATTCCGAAAACAATGGAAGAGTTCCAAAGCATTTTTAAACTTCAGCAGAATTCCAAGGACAATGGAAGAGTTCCAAATCATTGTTAAACATCAGCGGAATTCCCAGAACAATGGAAGAGTTCCAAAGCATTTTTAAACTTCAGCAGAATTCCGAGAACAATGGAAGAGTTCCAAACCATTTTTAAACTTTAGCAGAATTCCCAGAACAATGGAAGAGTTCCAAAGCATGGTTAAACATCAGCGGAATTCCGAGAACAATGGAAGAGTTCCAGAGCATTTTTAAACTTCAGCAGAATTCCGAGAACAATGGAAGAGTTCCAAAGCATTTTTAAACTTCAGCAGAATTCCTAGAACAATGGAAACGTTCCATAGCATTTTTAAACTTCAGTGGAATTCCGACAACAAGGGAAGAGTTCCAAAGCATTTTTAAACTTCAGCAGAATTCCCAGAACAATGGAAGAGTTCCAAAGCATTTTTAAACTTCAGCAGAATTCCGAGAACAATGGAAGAGTTGCAAAGCATTTTTAAACTTCAGCAGAATTCCCAGAATGATGGAAGAGTTCCAACGCATTGTTAAACATCAGCAGAATTCCGAGAAAAATGGAAGAGTTCCAAAGCATTTTTAAACTTCAGTTTAATTCTGAGAACAATGGAAGAATTCCAAAGCATTGTTAAGCATCAGCGGAATTCTCAGAACAATGGAAGAGTTCCAAAGCATTTTTAAACTTCAGCAGATTTCCGAGAACAATGTAAGAGTTCCAAAGCATTGTTAAACATCAGCGGAATTCCGAAAACAATGTAAGAGTTCCAAAGCATTTTTAAACTTCGGCAGAATTCCGAGAACAATGGAAGTGTTCCAAAGCATTTTTAAACTTCAGCAGAATTCCGAGAACAATGGAAGAGTTTCAAAGCATTTTTAAACTTCAGCAGAATTCCCAGAATGATGGAAGAGTTTCAAAGCATTGTTAAACATTAGCGGAATTCCGAGAACAATGGAAGAGTTCCAAAGCATTTTTAAACTTCAGCGGAATTCTGAGAACAATGGAAGAATTCCAAAGCATTGTTAAACATCAGCGGAATTCTCAGAACAATGGAAGAGTTCCAAAGCGTTTTTAAACTTCAGCAGAATTCCGAGAACAATGGAAGAGTTCCAAAGCATTTTTAATCTTCAGCAAAATTCCGAGAAAAATGGAAGAGTTCCAAAGCATTGTTAAACATCAGCGGAATTCCGAGAACAATGGAAGAGTTCCAAAGCATTTTTAAACTTCAGCAGAATTCCAAAAACTATGGAAGAGTTCCAAAGCATTGTTAAACATCAGCGGCATTCTGAGAACAATGGAAGAGTTCCAAAGCTTTTTTAAACTTCAGCTGAATTCCGAGAACAACGGAAGAGTTCCAAAGCATTGTTAAACATCAGCAGAATTCCGAGAACAATGGAAGAGTTCCAAACCATTTTTAAACTTTAGCAGAATTCCCAGAACAATGGAAGAGTTCCAAAGCATTGTTAAACATCAGCGGAATTCCGAGAACAATGGAAGAGTTCCAAAGCATTTTTAAACTTCAGCAGAATTCCCAGAACAATGGAAGAGTTCCAAAGCATTGTTAAACATCAGCGGAATTCGGAGAACAATGGAAGAGTTCCAAAGCATTTTTAAACTTCAGCAGAATTCCGAGAACAATGGAAGAGTTCCAAAGCATTTTTAAACTTCAGCAGAATTCCGAGAACAATGGAAGCGTTCCATAGCATTTTTAAACTTCAGCGGAATGCAGACAACAAGGGAAGAGTTCCAAAGCATTTTTAAACTTCAGCGGAATTTCGTGAACATTGGAAGAATTCCAAAGCATTGCTAAACATCAGCGGAATTCCGAGAACAATGGAAGAGTTCCAAAGCATTTTTAAACTTCAGCAGAATTCCGAGAACAATGGAAGAGTTCCAAAGCATTTTTAAACTTCAGCAGAATTCCGAGAACAATGGAGGTATTCCATAACATTTGTAAACTTCAGCGGAATTTTGAGAACAAGGGAAGAGTTCCAAAGCATTTTTAAACTTCAGCAGAATTCCGAGAACAATGTAAGAGGTCCAAATCATTGTTAATCATCAGCGGAATTCCGAGAACAATGGAAGAGTTCCAAAGCATTTTTAAACTTCAGCAGAATTCTGAGAACAATGGAAGAGTTTCAAAGCATTTTTGAACTTCAGCAGAATTCCCAGAATGATGGAAGAGTTCCAAAGCATTGTTAAACATCAGCGAAATTCCGAGAACAATGGAAGAGTTCCAAAGTATTTTTAAACTTCAGCGGAATTCTGAGAACAATGGAAGAATTCCAAAGCATTGTTAAACATCAGCTGAATTCTCAGAACAATGGAAGAGTTCCAAAGCATTTTTAAACTTCAGCAGAATTCTGAGAACAATGTAAGAGTTCCAAAGCATTGTTAAACATCAGTGGAATTCCGAGAACAATGGAAGAGTTCCAAAGCATTTTTAAACTTCAGCAGAATTCCGAGAACAATGGAAGAGTTCCAAAGCATTTTTAAACTTCAGCAGAATTCCGAGAGCAATGGAAGAGTTCCAAATCATTGTTAAACATCAGCGGAATTCCGAGAACAATGTAAGAGTTCCAAAGCATTTTTAAACTACAGCAGAATTCCGAGAACAATGGAAGAGTTACAAACCATTTTTAAACTTTAGCAGAATTCCCAGAACAAAGGAAGAGTTCCAAAGCATTGTTAAACATCAGCGGAATTCCGAGAACAATGGAAGAGTGCCAAAGCATTTTTAAACTTCAGCAGAATTCCCAGAACAATGGAAGAGTTCCAAAGCATTGTTAAACATCAGCGGAATTCCGAGAACAATGGAAGAGTTCCAAAGCATTTTTGAACTTCAGCAGAATTCCGAGAACAGTGGAAGAGTTCCAAAGCATTTTTAAACTTCAGCAGAATTCCGAGAACAATGGAAGAGTTCCAAAGCATTTTTAAATTTCAGCAGAATTCCGAGAACAATGGTAGCGTTCCATAGCATTTTTAAACTTCAGCGGAATTCCGACAACAAGGGAAGAGTTCCAAAGCATTTTTAAACTTCAGCAGAATTCCCAGAACAATGGAAGAGTTCCAAAGCATTTTTAAACTTCAGCAGAATTCCGAGAACAATGGAAGAGTTTCAAAGCATTTTTAAACTTCAGCAGAATTCCCAGAATGATGGAAGAGTTCCAACGCATTGTTAAACATCAGCAGAATTCCGAGAACAATGGAAGAGTTCCAAAGCATTTTTAAACTTCAGCGGAATTCTGAGAAAAATGGAAGAATTCCAAAGCATTGTTAAGCATCAGCGGAATTCTCAGAACAATGGAAGAGTTCCAAAGCATTTTTAAACTTCAGCAGATTTTTGAGAACAATGTAAGAGCTCCAAAGCATTGTTAAACATCAGCGGAATTCCGAAAACAATGTAAGAGGTCCAAAGCATTTTTAAACTTCGGCAGAATTCCGAGAACAATGTAAGCGTTCCAAAGCATTTTTAAACTTCAGCAGAATTCCGAGAACAATGGAAGAGTTCCAAATCATTGTTAAACATCAGCAGAATTCCGAGAACAATGGAAGAGTTCCAAAGCATTTTTAAACTTCAGCAGAATTCCAAAAACTATGGAAGAGTTCCAAAGCATTGTTAAACATCAACGGCATTCTGAGAACAATGGAAGAGTTCCAAAGCTTTTTTAAACTTCAGCTGAATTCCGAGAACAACGGAAGAGTTCCAAAGCATTGTTAAACATCAGCAGAATTCCGAGAACAATGGAAGAGTTCCAAACCATTTTTAAACTTTAGCAGAATTCCCAGAACAATGGAATAGTTCCAAAGCATTGTTAAACATCAGCTGAATTCCGAGAACAATGGAAGAGTTCCAAAGCATTTTTAAACTTCAGCAGAATTCCCAGAACAATGGAAGCGTTCCAAAGCATTGTTAAACATCAGCGGAATTCCGAGAACAATGGAAGAGTTCCAAAGCATTTTTAAACTTCAGCAGAATTCCGAGAACAATGGAAGAGTTCCAAAGCATTTTTAAATTTCAGCAGAATTCCGAGAACAATGGTAGCGTTCCATAGCATTTTTAAACTTCAGCGGAATTCCGACAACAAGGGAAGAGTTCCAAAGCATTTTTAAACTTCAGCAGAATTCCCAGAACAATGGAAGAGTTCCAAAGCATTTTTAAACTTCAGCAGAATTCCAAGAACAATGGAAGAGTTTCAAATCATTTTTAAACTTCAGCAGAATTCCCAGAATGATGGAAGAGTTCCAACGCATTGTTAAACATCAGCAGAATTCCGAGAACAATGGAAGAGTTTCAAAGCATTTTTAAACTTCAGCAGAATTCCCAGAATGATGGAAGAGTTCCAAAGCATTGGTAAACATCAGCGTAATTCCGAGAACAATGGAAGAGTTCCAAAGCATTTTTAAACTTCAGCGGAATTCTGAGAAAAATGGAAGAATTCCAAAGCATTGTTAAGCATCAGCGGAATTCTCAGAACAATCGAAGAGTTCCAAAGCATTTTTAAACTTCAGCAGATTTTTGAGAACAATGGAAGAGTTCCAAAGCATTGTTAAACATCAGCGGAATTCCGAAAACAATGTAAGAGTTCCAAAGCATTTTTAAACTTCGGCAGAATTCCGAGAACAATGGAAGCGTTCCAAAGCATTTTTAAACTTCAGCAGAATTCCGAGAACAATGGAAGAGTTCCAAATCATTGTTAAACATCAGCGAAAATCCGAGAACAAAGGAAGAGTTCCGAAGCATTTTTAAACTTCAGCAGAATTCCGAGAACAATGGAAGAGTTTCAAAGCATTTTTAAACTTCAGCAGAATTCCCAGAATTATGGAAGAGTTCCAAAGCATTGTTAAACATTAGCGGAATTCCGAGAACAATGGAAGAGTTCCAAAGCATTTTTAAACTTCAGCGGAATTCTGAGAACAATGGAAGAATTCCAAAGCATTGTTAAACATCAGCGGAATTCTCAGAACAATGGAAGAGTTCCAAAGCGTTTTTAAACTTCAGCAGAATTCCGAGAACAATGGAAGAGTTCCAAAGCATTTTTAAACTTCAGCAGAATTCCGAGAAAAATGGAAGAGTTCCAAAGCATTTTTAAACATCAGCGGAATTCCGAGAACAATGGAAGAGTTCCAAAGCATTTTTAAACTTCAGCAGAATTCCAAAAACTATGGAAGAGTTCCAAAGCATTGTTAAACATCAGCGGCATTCTGAGAACAATGGAAGAGTTCCAAAGCTTTTTTAAACTTCAGCAGAATTCCGAAAACAATGGAAGAGTTCCAAAGCATTTTTAAACTTCAGCAGAATTCCAAGGAAAATGGAAGAGTTCCAAATCATTGTTAAACATCAGCGGAATTCCCAGAACAATGGAAGAGTTCCAAAGCATTTTTAAACTTCAGCAGAATTCCGAGAACAATGGAAGAGTTCCAAACCATTTTTAAACTTTAGCAGAATTCCCAGAACAATGGAAGAGTTCCAAAGCATTGTTAAACATCAGCGGAATTCCGAGAACAATGGAAGAGATCCAAAGCATTTTTAAACTTCAGCAGAATTTCCAGAACAATGGAAGAGTTCCAAAGCATTGTTAAACATCAGCGGAATTCCGAGAACAATGGAAGAGTTCCAGAGCATTTTTAAACTTCAGCAGAATTCCGAGAACAATGGAAGAGTTCCAAAGCATTTTTAAACTTCAGCAGAATTCCTAGAACAATGGAAACGTTCCATAGCATTTTTAAACTTCAGTGGAATTCCGACAACAAGGGAAGAGTTCCAAAGCATTTTTAAACTTCAGCAGAATTCCCAGAACAATGGAAGAGTTCCAAAGCATTTTTAAACTTCAGCAGAATTCCGAGAACAATGGAAGAGTTGCAAAGCATTTTTAAACTTCAGCAGAATTCCCAGAATGATGGAAGAGTTCCAACGCATTGTTAAACATCAGCAGAATTCCGAGAAAAATGGAAGAGTTCCAAAGCATTTTTAAACTTCAGTTTAATTCTGAGAACAATGGAAGAATTCCAAAGCATTGTTAAGCATCAGCGGAATTCTCAGAACAATGGAAGAGTTCCAAAGCATTTTTAAACTTCAGCAGATTTCCGAGAACAATGTAAGAGTTCCAAAGCATTGTTAAACATCAGCGGAATTCCGAAAACAATGTAAGAGTTCCAAAGCATTTTTAAACTTCGGCAGAATTCCGAGAACAATGGAAGTGTTCCAAAGCATTTTTAAACTTCAGCAGAATTCCGAGAACAATGGAAGAGTTTCAAAGCATTTTTAAACTTCAGCAGAATTCCCAGAATGATGGAAGAGTTTCAAAGCATTGTTAAACATTAGCGGAATTCCGAGAACAATGGAAGAGTTCCAAAGCATTTTTAAACTTCAGCGGAATTCTGAGAACAATGGAAGAATTCCAAAGCATTGTTAAACATCAGCGGAATTCTCAGAACAATGGAAGAGTTCCAAAGCGTTTTTAAACTTCAGCAGAATTCCGAGAACAATGGAAGAGTTCCAAAGCATTTTTAATCTTCAGCAAAATTCCGAGAAAAATGGAAGAGTTCCAAAGCATTGTTAAACATCAGCGGAATTCCGAGAACAATGGAAGAGTTCCAAAGCATTTTTAAACTTCAGCAGAATTCCAAAAACTATGGAAGAGTTCCAAAGCATTGTTAAACATCAGCGGCATTCTGAGAACAATGGAAGAGTTCCAAAGCTTTTTTAAACTTCAGCTGAATTCCGAGAACAACGGAAGAGTTCCAAAGCATTGTTAAACATCAGCAGAATTCCGAGAACAATGGAAGAGTTCCAAACCATTTTTAAACTTTAGCAGAATTCCCAGAACAATGGAAGAGTTCCAAAGCATTGTTAAACATCAGCGGAATTCCGAGAACAATGGAAGAGTTCCAAAGCATTTTTAAACTTCAGCAGAATTCCCAGAACAATGGAAGAGTTCCAAAGCATTGTTAAACATCAGCGGAATTCGGAGAACAATGGAAGAGTTCCAAAGCATTTTTAAACTTCAGCAGAATTCCGAGAACAATGGAAGAGTTCCAAAGCATTTTTAAACTTCAGCAGAATTCCGAGAACAATGGAAGCGTTCCATAGCATTTTTAAACTTCAGCGGAATTCAGACAACAAGGGAAGAGTTCCAAAGCATTTTTAAACTTCAGCGGAATTTCGTGAACATTGGAAGAATTCCAAAGCATTGCTAAACATCAGCGGAATTCCGAGAACAATGGAAGAGTTCCAAAGCATTTTTAAACTTCAGCAGAATTCCGAGAACAATGGAAGAGTTCCAAAGCATTTTTAAACTTCAGCAGAATTCCGAGAACAATGGAGGTATTCCATAACATTTGTAAACTTCAGCGGAATTTTGAGAACAAGGGAAGAGTTCCAAAGCATTTTTAAACTTCAGCAGAATTCCGAGAACAATGTAAGAGGTCCAAATCATTGTTAATCATCAGCGGAATTCCGAGAACAATGGAAGAGTTCCAAAGCATTTTTAAACTTCAGCAGAATTCTGAGAACAATGGAAGAGTTTCAAAGCATTTTTTAACTTCAGCAGAATTCCCAGAATGATGGAAGAGTTCCAAAGCATTGTTAAACATCAGCGAAATTCCGAGAACAATGGAAGAGTTCCAAAGTATTTTTAAACTTCAGCGGAATTCTGAGAACAATGGAAGAATTCCAAAGCATTGTTAAACATCAGCTGAATTCTCTGAACAATGGAAGAGTTCCAAAGCATTTTTAAACTTCAGCAGAATTCTGAGAACAATGTAAGAGTTCCAAAGCATTGTTAAACATCAGTGGAATTCCGAGAACAATGGAAGAGTTCCAAAGCATTTTTAAACTTCAGCAGAATTCCGAGAACAATGGAAGAGTTCCAAAGCATTTTTAAACTTCAGCAGAATTCCGAGAGCAATGGAAGAGTTCCAAATCATTGTTAAACATCAGCGGAATTCCGAGAACAATGTAAGAGTTCCAAAGCATTTTTAAACTACAGCAGAATTCCGAGAACAATGGAAGAGTTACAAACCATTTTTAAACTTTAGCAGAATTCCCAGAACAAAGGAAGAGTTCCAAAGCATTGTTAAACATCAGCGGAATTCCGAGAACAATGGAAGAGTGCCAAAGCATTTTTAAACTTCAGCAGAATTCCCAGAACAATGGAAGAGTTCCAAAGCATTGTTAAACATCAGCGGAATTCCGAGAACAATGGAAGAGTTCCAAAGCATTTTTAAACTTCAGCAGAATTCCGAGAACAGTGGAAGAGTTCCAAAGCATTTTTAAACTTCAGCAGAATTCCGAGAACAATGGAAGAGTTCCAAAGCATTTTTAAATTTCAGCAGAATTCCGAGAACAATGGTAGCGTTCCATAGCATTTTTAAACTTCAGCGGAATTCCGACAACAAGGGAAGAGTTCCAAAGCATTTTTAAACTTCAGCAGAATTCCCAGAACAATGGAAGAGTTCCAAAGCATTTTTAAACTTCAGCAGAATTCCGAGAACAATGGAAGAGTTTCAAAGCATTTTTAAACTTCAGCAGAATTCCCAGAATGATGGAAGAGTTCCAACGCATTGTTAAACATCAGCAGAATTCCGAGAACAATGGAAGAGTTCCAAAGCATTTTTAAACTTCAGCGGAATTCTGAGAAAAATGGAAGAATTCCAAAGCATTGTTAAGCATCAGCGGAATTCTCAGAACAATGGAAGAGTTCCAAAGCATTTTTAAACTTCAGCAGATTTTTGAGAACAATGTAAGAGCTCCAAAGCATTGTTAAACATCAGCGGAATTCCGAAAACAATGTAAGAGGTCCAAAGCATTTTTAAACTTCGGCAGAATTCCGAGAACAATGTAAGCGTTCCAAAGCATTTTTAAACTTCAGCAGAATTCCGAGAACAATGGAAGAGTTCCAAATCATTGTTAAACATCAGCGAAAATCCGAGAACAACGGAAGAGTTCCGAAGCATTTTTAAACTTCAGCAGAATTCCGAGAACAATGGAAGAGTTTCAAAGCATTTTTAAACTTCAGCAGAATTCCCAGAATGATGGAAGAGTTCCAAAGCATTGTTAAACATTAGCGGAATTCCGAGAACAATGGAAGAGTTCCAAAGCATTTTTAAACTTCAGCGGAATTCTGAGAACAATGGAAGAATTCCAAAGCATTGTTAAACATCAGCGGAATTCTCAGAACAATGGAAGAGTTCCAAAGCGTTTTTAAACTTCAGCAGAATTCCGAGAACAATGGAAGAGTTCCAAAGCATTTTTAAACTTCAGCAGAATTCCCAGAACAATGGAAGAGTTCCAAAGCAATGTTAAACATCAGCGGAATTCGGAGAACAATGGAAGAGTTCCAAAGCATTTTTAAACTTCAGCAGAATTCCGAGAACAATGGAAGAGTTCCAAAGCATTTTTAAACTTCAGCAGAATTCCAAGAACAATGTAAGCGTTCCATAGCATTTTTAAGCTTCAGCGGAATTCCGACAACAAGGGAAGAGTTCCAAAGCATTTTTAAACTTCAGCGGAATTTCTTGAGCAATGGAAGAATTCCAAAGCATTGCTAAACATCAGCGGAAGTCCGAGAACAATGGAAGAGTTCCAAAGCATTTTTAAACTTCAGCAGATTTCCGAGAACAATGGAAGAGTTCCAAAGCATTTTTAAACTTCAGCAGAATTCCGAGAACAATGGAAGTATTCCATAGCATTTGTAAATTCAGCGGAATTTTGAGAACAAGGGAAGAGTTCCAAAGCATTTTTAAACTTCAGCAGATTTCCGTGAACAATGGAAGAATTCCAAACCATTGCTAAAAATCAGCGGAATTCCGAAAACAATGGAAGAGTTCCAAAGCATTTTTAAACTTCAGCAGAATTCCGAGAACATTGGAAGAGTTCCAAAGCAATTTTAAACTTCAGCAGAATTCCGAGAACAATGGAAGAGTTCCAAATCATTGTTAAACATCAGCGGAATTCTGAGAACAATGGAAGAGTTCCAAAGCATTTTTAAACTTCAGCAGAATTCCCAGAACAATGGAAGACTTTCAAAGCATTTTTAAACTTCAGCAGAATTCCCAGAATGATGGAAGAGTTCCAAAGCATTGTTAAACATCAGCGAAATTCCGAGAACAATGGAAGAGTTCCAAAGCATTTTTAAACTTCAGCGGAATTCTGAGAGCAATGGAAGAATTCCAAAGCATTGTTAAACATCAGCGGAATTCTCAGAACAATGGAAGAGTTCCAAAGCATTTTTAAACTTCAGCAGAATTCCGAGAACAATGTAAGAGTTCCAAAACATTGTTAAACATCAGCGGAATTCCGAGAAAAATGGAAGAGTTCCAAAGCATTTTTAAACTTCAGCAGAATTCCGAAAACAATGGAAGAGTTCCAAAGCATTTTTAAACTTCAGCAGAATTCCAAGGACAATGGAAGAGTTCCAAATCATTGTTAAACATCAGCGGAATTCCCAGAACAATGGAAGAGTTCCAAAGCATTGTTAAACTTCAGCAGAATTCCGAGAACAATGGAAGAGTTCCAAACCATTTTTAAACTTTAGCAGAATTCCCAGAACAATGGAAGAGTTCCAAAGCATTGTTAAACATCAGCGGAATTCCGAGAACAATGGAAGAGATCCAAAGCATTTTTAAACTTCAGCAGAATTCCCAGAACAATGGAAGAGTTCCAAAGCATTGTTAAACATCAGCGGAATTTCGAGAACAATGGAAGAGTTCCAAAGCATTTTTAAACTTCAGCAGAATTCCGAGAACAATGGAAGAGTTCCAAAGCATTTTTAAACTTCAGCAGAATTCCTAGAACAATGGAAGCGTTCCATAGCATTTTTAAACTTCAGCGGAATTCCGACAACAAGGGAAGAGTTCCAAAGCATTTTTAAACTTCAGCAGAATTCCCAGAACAATGGAAGAGTTCCAAAGCATTTTTAAACTTCAGCAGAATTCCGAGAACAATGGAAGAGTTGCAAAGCATTTTTAAACTTCAGCAGAATTCCCAGAATGATGGAAGAGTTCCAACGCATTGTTAAACATCAGCAGAATTCCGAGAAAAATGGAAGAGTTCCAAAGCATTTTTAAACTTCAGTTTAATTCTGAGAACAATGGAAGAATTCCAAAGCATTGTTAAGCATCAGCGGAATTCTCAGAACAATGGAATAGTTCCAAAGCATTTTTAAACTTCAGCAGATTTCCGAGAACAATGTAATAGTTCCAAAGCAATGTTAAACATCAGCGGAATTCCGAAAAAAATGTAAGAGTTCCAAAGCATTTTTAAACTTCGGCAGAATTCCGAGAACAATGGAAGTGTTCCAAAGCATTTTTAAACTTCAGCAGAATTCCGAGAACAATGGAAGAGTTTCAAAGCATTTTTAAACTTCAGCAGAATTCCCAGAATGATGGAAGAGTTCCGAAGCATTGTTAAACATTAGCGGAATTCCGAGAACAATGGAAGAGTTCCAAAGCATTTTTAAACTTCAGCGGAATTCTGAGAACAATGGAAGAATTCCAAAGCATTGTTAAACATCAGCGGAATTCTCAGAACAATGGAAGAGTTCCAAAGCGTTTTTAAACTTCAGCAGAATTCCGAGAACAATGGAAGAGTTCCAAAGCATTTTTAAACTTCAGCAAAATTCCGAGAAAAATGGAAGAGTTCCAAAGCATTGTTAAACATCAGCGGAATTCCGAGAACAATGGAAGAGTTCCAAAGCATTTTTAAACTTCAGCAGAATTCCAAAAACTATGGAAGAGTTCCAAAGCATTGTTAAACCTCAGCGGCATTCTGAGAACCATGGAATAGTTCCAAAGCTTTTTTAAACTTCAGCTGAATTCCGAGAACAACGGAAGAGTTCCAAAGCATTGTTAAACATCAGCAGAATTCCGAGAACAATGGAAGAGTTCCAAACCATTTTTAAACTTTAGCAGAATTCCCAGAACAATGGAAGAGTTCCAAAGCATTGTTAAACATCAGCGGAATTCCGAGAACAATGGAAGAGTTCCAAAGCATTTTTAAACTTCAGCAGAATTCCCAGAACAATGGAAGAGTTCCAAAGCATTGTTAAACATCAGCTGAATTCCGAGAACAATGGAAGAGTTCCAAAGCATTTTTAAACTTCAGCAGAATTCCCAGAACAATGGAAGAGTTCCAAAGCACTGTTAAACATCAGCGGAATTCCGAGAACAATGGAAGAGTTCCAAAGCATTTTTAAACTTCAGCAGAATTCCGAGAACAATGGAAGAGTTCCAAAGCATTTTTAAATTTCAGCAGAATTCCGAGAACAATGGTAGCGTTCCATAGCATTTTTAAACTTCAGCGGAATTCCGACAACAAGGGAAGAGTTCCAAAGCATTTTTAAACTTCAGCAGAATTCCCAGAACAATGGAAGAGTTCCAAAGCATTTTTAAACTTCAGCAGAATTCCGAGAACAATGGAAGAGTTTCAAAGCATTTTTAAACTTCAGCAGAATTCCCAGAATGATGGAAGAGTTCCAACGCATTGTTAAACATCAGCAGAATTCCGAGAACAATGGAAGAGTTCCAAAGCATTTTTAAACTTCAGCAGAATTCCAAAAACTATGGAAGAGTTCCAAAGCATTGTTAAACATCAGCGGCATTCTGAGAACAATGGAATAGTTCCAAAGCTTTTTTAAACTTCAGCTGAATTCCGAGAACAACGGAAAAGTTCCAAAGCATTGTTAAACATCAGCAGAATTCCGAGAACAATGGAAGAGTTCCAAACCATTTTTAAACTTTAGCAGAATTCCCAGAACAATGGAAGAGTTCCAAAGCATTGTTAAACATCAGCGGAATTCCGAGAACAATGGAAGAGTTCCAAAGCATTTTTAAACTTCAGCAGAATTCCCAGAACAATGGAAGAGTTCCAAAGCATTGTTAAACATCAGCTGAATTCCGAGAACAATGGAAGAGTTCCAAAGCATTTTTAAACTTCAGCAGAATTCCCAGAACAATAGAAGAGTTCCAAAGCATTGTTAAACATCAGCGGAATTCCGAGAACAATGGAAGAGTTCCAAAGCATTTTTAAACTTCAGCAGAATTCCGAGAACAATGGAAGAGTTCCAAAGCATTTTTAAATTTCAGCAGAATTCCGAGAACAATGGTAGCGTTCCATAGCATTTTTAAACTTCAGCGGAATTCCGACAACAAGGGAAGAGTTCCAAAGCATTTTTAAACTTCAGCAGAATTCCCAGAACAATGGAAGAGTTCCAAAGCATTTTTAAACTTCAGCAGAATTCCGAGAACAATGGAAGAGTTTCAAAGCATTTTTAAACTTCAGCAGAATTCCCAGAATGATGGAAGAGTTCCAACGCATTGTTAAACATCAGCAGAATTCCGAGAACAATGGAAGAGTTTCAAAGCATTTTTAAACTTCAGCAGAATTCCCAGAATGATGGAAGAGTTCCAAAGCATTGGTAAACATCAGCGTAATTCCGAGAACAATGGAAGAGTTCCAAAGCATTTTTAAACTTCAGCGGAATTCTGAGAAAAATGGAAGAATTCCAAAGCATTGTTAAGCATCAGCGGAATTCTCAGAACAATCGAAGAGTTCCAAAGCATTTTTAAACTTCAGCAGATTTTTGAGAACAATGGAAGAGTTCCAAAGCATTGTTAAACATCAGCGGAATTCCGAAAACAATGTAAGAGTTCCAAAGCATTTTTAAACTTCGGCAGAATTCCGAGAACAATGGAAGCGTTCCAAAGCATTTTTAAACTTCAGCAGAATTCCGAGAACAATGGAAGAGTTCCAAATCATTGTTAAACATCAGCGAAAATCCGAGAACAAAGGAAGAGTTCCGAAGCATTTTTAAACTTCAGCAGAATTCCGAGAACAATGGAAGAGTTTCAAAGCATTTTTAAACTTCAGCAGAATTCCCAGAATGATGGAAGAGTTCCAAAGCATTGTTAAACATTAGCGGAATTCCGAGAACAATGGAAGAGTTCCAAAGCATTTTTAAACTTCAGCGGAATTCTGAGAACAATGGAAGAATTCCAAAGCATTGTTAAACATCAGCGGAATTCTCAGAACAATGGAAGAGTTCCAAAGCGTTTTTAAACTTCAGCAGAATTCCGAGAACAATGGAAGAGTTCCAAAGCATTTTTAAACTTGAGCAGAATTCCGAGAAAAATGGAAGAGTTCCAAAGAATTTTTAAACATCAGCGGAATTCCGAGAACAATGGAAGAGTTCCAAAGCATTTTTAAACTTCAGCAGAATTCCAAAAACTATGGAAGAGTTCCAAAGCACTGTTAAACATCAGCGGCATTCTGAGAACAATGGAAGAGTTCCAAAGCTTTTTTAAACTTCAGCAGAATTCCGAGAACAACGGAAGAGTTCCAAAGCATTGTTAAACATCAGCAGAATTCTGAGAACAATGGAAGAGTTCCAAACCATTTTTAAACTTTAGCAGAATTCCGAGAACAATGGAAGAGATCCAAAGCATTGTTAAACATCAGCGGAATTCCGAGAACAATGGAAGAGTTCCAAAGCATTTTTAAACTTCAGCGGAATTCTGAGAACAATGGAAGAATTCCAAAGCATTGTTAAACATCAGCTAAATTCTCAGAACAATGGAAGAGTTCCAAAGCATTTTTAAAGTTCAGCAGAATTCCGAGAACATTGGAAGAGTTCCAAAGCAATTTTAAACTTCAGCAGAATTCCGAGAACAATGGAAGAGTTCCAAATCATTGTTAAACATCAGCGGAATTTCGAGAACAATGGAAGAGTTCCAAAGCATTTTTAAACTTCAGCAGAATTCCGAGAACAATGGAAGAGTTCCAAAGCATTTTTAAACTTCAGCAGAATTCCTAGAACAATGGAAGCGTTCCATAGCATTTTTAAACTTCAGCGGAATTCCGACAACAAGGGAAGAGTTCCAAAGCATTTTTAAACTTCAGCAGAATTCCCAGAACAATGGAAGAGTTCCAAAGCATTTTTAAACTTCAGCAGAATTCCGAGAACAATGGAAGAGTTGCAAAGCATTTTTAAACTTCAGCAGAATTCCCAGAATGATGGAAGAGTTCCAACGCATTGTTAAACATCAGCAGAATTCCGAGAAAAATGGAAGAGTTCCAAAGCATTTTTAAACTTCAGTTTAATTCTGAGAACAATGGAAGAATTCCAAAGCATTGTTAAGCATCAGCGGAATTCTCAGAACAATGGAATAGTTCCAAAGCATTTTTAAACTTCAGCAGATTTCCGAGAACAATGTAATAGTTCCAAAGCAATGTTAAACATCAGCGGAATTCCGAAAAAAATGTAAGAGTTCCAAAGCATTTTTAAACTTCGGCAGAATTCCGAGAACAATGGAAGTGTTCCAAAGCATTTTTAAACTTCAGCAGAATTCCGAGAACAATGGAAGAGTTTCAAAGCATTTTTAAACTTCAGCAGAATTCCCAGAATGATGGAAGAGTTCCGAAGCATTGTTAAACATTAGCGGAATTCCGAGAACAATGGAAGAGTTCCAAAGCATTTTTAAACTTCAGCGGAATTCTGAGAACAATGGAAGAATTCCAAAGCATTGTTAAACATCAGCGGAATTCTCAGAACAATGGAAGAGTTCCAAAGCGTTTTTAAACTTCAGCAGAATTCCGAGAACAATGGAAGAGTTCCAAAGCATTTTTAAACTTCAGCAAAATTCCGAGAAAAATGGAAGAGTTCCAAAGCATTGTTAAACATCAGCGGAATTCCGAGAACAATGGAAGAGTTCCAAAGCATTTTTAAACTTCAGCAGAATTCCAAAAACTATGGAAGAGTTCCAAAGCATTGTTAAACCTCAGCGGCATTCTGAGAACCATGGAATAGTTCCAAAGCTTTTTTAAACTTCAGCTGAATTCCGAGAACAACGGAAGAGTTCCAAAGCATTGTTAAACATCAGCAGAATTCCGAGAACAATGGAAGAGTTCCAAACCATTTTTAAACTTTAGCAGAATTCCCAGAACAATGGAAGAGTTCCAAAGCATTGTTAAACATCAGCGGAATTCCGAGAACAATGGAAGAGTTCCAAAGCATTTTTAAACTTCAGCAGAATTCCCAGAACAATGGAAGAGTTCCAAAGCATTGTTAAACATCAGCTGAATTCCGAGAACAATGGAAGAGTTCCAAAGCATTTTTAAACTTCAGCAGAATTCCCAGAACAATGGAAGAGTTCCAAAGCACTGTTAAACATCAGCGGAATTCCGAGAACAATGGAAGAGTTCCAAAGCATTTTTAAACTTCAGCAGAATTCCGAGAACAATGGAAGAGTTCCAAAGCATTTTTAAATTTCAGCAGAATTCCGAGAACAATGGTAGCGTTCCATAGCATTTTTAAACTTCAGCGGAATTCCGACAACAAGGGAAGAGTTCCAAAGCATTTTTAAACTTCAGCAGAATTCCCAGAACAATGGAAGAGTTCCAAAGCATTTTTAAACTTCAGCAGAATTCCGAGAACAATGGAAGAGTTTCAAAGCATTTTTAAACTTCAGCAGAATTCCCAGAATGATGGAAGAGTTCCAACGCATTGTTAAACATCAGCAGAATTCCGAGAACAATGGAAGAGTTCCAAAGCATTTTTAAACTTCAGCAGAATTCCAAAAACTATGGAAGAGTTCCAAAGCATTGTTAAACATCAGCGGCATTCTGAGAACAATGGAATAGTTCCAAAGCTTTTTTAAACTTCAGCTGAATTCCGAGAACAACGGAAGAGTTCCAAAGCATTGTTAAACATCAGCAGAATTCCGAGAACAATGGAAGAGTTCCAAACCATTTTTAAACTTTAGCAGAATTCCCAGAACAATGGAAGAGTTCCAAAGCATTGTTAAACATCAGCGGAATTCCGAGAACAATGGAAGAGTTCCAAAGCATTTTTAAACTTCAGCAGAATTCCCAGAACAATGGAAGAGTTCCAAAGCATTGTTAAACATCAGCTGAATTCCGAGAACAATGGAAGAGTTCCAAAGCATTTTTAAACTTCAGCAGAATTCCCAGAACAATAGAAGAGTTCCAAAGCATTGTTAAACATCAGCGGAATTCCGAGAACAATGGAAGAGTTCCAAAGCATTTTTAAACTTCAGCAGAATTCCGAGAACAATGGAAGAGTTCCAAAGCATTTTTAAATTTCAGCAGAATTCCGAGAACAATGGTAGCGTTCCATAGCATTTTTAAACTTCAGCGGAATTCCGACAACAAGGGAAGAGTTCCAAAGCATTTTTAAACTTCAGCAGAATTCCCAGAACAATGGAAGAGTTCCAAAGCATTTTTAAACTTCAGCAGAATTCCGAGAACAATGGAAGAGTTTCAAAGCATTTTTAAACTTCAGCAGAATTCCCAGAATGATGGAAGAGTTCCAACGCATTGTTAAACATCAGCAGAATTCCGAGAACAATGGAAGAGTTTCAAAGCATTTTTAAACTTCAGCAGAATTCCCAGAATGATGGAAGAGTTCCAAAGCATTGGTAAACATCAGCGTAATTCCGAGAACAATGGAAGAGTTCCAAAGCATTTTTAAACTTCAGCGGAATTCTGAGAAAAATGGAAGAATTCCAAAGCATTGTTAAGCATCAGCGGAATTCTCAGAACAATCGAAGAGTTCCAAAGCATTTTTAAACTTCAGCAGATTTTTGAGAACAATGGAAGAGTTCCAAAGCATTGTTAAACATCAGCGGAATTCCGAAAACAATGTAAGAGTTCCAAAGCATTTTTAAACTTCGGCAGAATTCCGAGAACAATGGAAGCGTTCCAAAGCATTTTTAAACTTCAGCAGAATTCCGAGAACAATGGAAGAGTTCCAAATCATTGTTAAACATCAGCGAAAATCCGAGAACAAAGGAAGAGTTCCGAAGCATTTTTAAACTTCAGCAGAATTCCGAGAACAATGGAAGAGTTTCAAAGCATTTTTAAACTTCAGCAGAATTCCCAGAATGATGGAAGAGTTCCAAAGCATTGTTAAACATTAGCGGAATTCCGAGAACAATGGAAGAGTTCCAAAGCATTTTTAAACTTCAGCGGAATTCTGAGAACAATGGAAGAATTCCAAAGCATTGTTAAACATCAGCGGAATTCTCAGAACAATGGAAGAGTTCCAAAGCGTTTTTAAACTTCAGCAGAATTCCGAGAACAATGGAAGAGTTCCAAAGCATTTTTAAACTTGAGCAGAATTCCGAGAAAAATGGAAGAGTTCCAAAGAATTTTTAAACATCAGCGGAATTCCGAGAACAATGGAAGAGTTCCAAAGCATTTTTAAACTTCAGCAGAATTCCAAAAACTATGGAAGAGTTCCAAAGCACTGTTAAACATCAGCGGCATTCTGAGAACAATGGAAGAGTTCCAAAGCTTTTTTAAACTTCAGCAGAATTCCGAGAACAACGGAAGAGTTCCAAAGCATTGTTAAACATCAGCAGAATTCTGAGAACAATGGAAGAGTTCCAAACCATTTTTAAACTTTAGCAGAATTCCGAGAACAATGGAAGAGATCCAAAGCATTGTTAAACATCAGCGGAATTCCGAGAACAATGGAAGAGTTCCAAAGCATTTTTAAACTTCAGCGGAATTCTGAGAACAATGGAAGAATTCCAAAGCATTGTTAAACATCAGCTAAATTCTCAGAACAATGGAAGAGTTCCAAAGCATTTTTAAAGTTCAGCAGAATTCCGAGAACATTGGAAGAGTTCCAAAGCAATTTTAAACTTCAGCAGAATTCCGAGAACAACGGAAGAGTTCCAAATCATTGTTAAACATCAGCGGAATTCTGAGAACAATGGAAGAGTTCCAAAGCATTTTTAAACTTCAGCAGAATTCCCAGAACAATGGAAGAGTTTCAAAGCATTTTTAAACTTCAGCAGAATTCCCAGAATGATGGAAGAGTTCCAAAGCATTGTTAAACATCAGCAAAATTCCGAGAACAATGGAAGAGTTCCAAAGCATTTTTAAACTTCAGCGGAATTCTGAGAACAATGGAAGAATTCCAATGCATTGTTAAACATCAGCGGAATTCTCAGAACAATGGAAGAGTTCCAAAGCATTTTTAAACTTCAGCAGAATTCCGAGAACAATGTAAGAGTTCCAAAACATTGTTAAACATCAGCGGAATTCCGAGAAAAATGGAAGAGTTCCAAAGCATTTTTAAACTTCAGCAGAATTCCGAAAACAATGGAAGAGTTCCAAAGCATTTTTAAACTTCAGCAGAATTCCAAGGACAATGGAAGAGTTCCAAATCATTTTTAAACATCAGCGGAATTCCCAGAACAATGGAAGAGTTCCAAAGCATTGTTAAACTTCAGCAGAATTCCGAGAACAATTGAAGAGTTCCAAACCATTTTTAAACTTTAGCAGAATTCCCAGAACAATGGAAGAGTTCCAAAGCATTGTTAAACATCAGCGGAATTCCGAGAACAATGGAAGAGATCCAAAGCATTTTTAAACTTCAGCAGAATTCCCAGAACAATGGAAGAGTTCCAAAGCATTGTTAAACATCAGCGGAATTTCGAGAACAATGGAAGAGTTCCAAAGCATTTTTAAACTTCAGCAGAATTCCGTGAACAATGGAAGAGTTCCAAAGCATTTTTAAACTTCAGCAGAATTCCTAGAACAATGGAAGCATGCCATAGCATTTTTAAACTTCAGCGGAATTCCGACAACAAGGGAAGAGTTCCAAAGCATTTTTAAACTTCAGCAGAATTCCCAGAACAATGGAAGAGTTCCAAAGCATTTTTAAACTTCAGCAGAATTCCGAGAACAATGGAAGAGTTGCAAAGCATTTTTAAACTTCAGCAGAATTCCCAGAATGATGGAAGAGTTCCAACGCATTGTTAAACATCAGCAGAATTCCGAGAAAAATGGAAGAGTTCCAAAGCATTTTTAAACTTCAGTTTAATTCTGAGAACAATGGAAGAATTCCAAAGCATTGTTAAGCATCAGCGGAATTCTCAGAACAATGGAATAGTTCCAAAGCATTTTTAAACTTCAGCAGATTTCCGAGAACAATGTAATAGTTCCAAAGCATTGTTAAACATCAGCGGAATTCCGAAAACAATGTAAGAGTTCCAAAGCATTTTTAAACTTCGGCAGAATTCCGAGAACAATGGAAGTGTTCCAAAGCATTTTTAAACTTCAGCAGAATTCCGAGAACAATGGAAGAGTTTCAAAGCATTTTTAAACTTCAGCAGAATTCCCAGAATGATGGAAGAGTTCCAAAGCATTGTTAAACATTAGCGGAATTCCGAGAACAATGGAAGAGTTCCAAAGCATTTTTAAACTTCAGCGGAATTCTGAGAACAATGGAAGAATTCCAAAGCATTGTTAAACATCAGCGGAATTCTCAGAACAATGGAAGAGTTCCAAAGCGTTTTTAAACTTCAGCAGAATTCCGAGAACAATGGAAGAGTTCCAAAGCATTTTTAAACTTCAGCAAAATTCCGAGAAAAATGGAAGAGTTCCAAAGCATTGTTAAACATCAGCGGAATTCCGAGAACAATGGAAGAGTTCCAAAGCATTTTTAAACTTCAGCAGAATTCCAAAAACTATGGAAGAGTTCCAAAGCATTGTTAAACATCAGCGGCATTCTGAGAACAATGGAATAGTTCCAAAGCTTTTTTAAACTTCAGCTGAATTCCGAGAACAATGGAAGAGTTCCAAAGCATTGTTAAACATCAGCAGAATTCCGAGAACAATGGAAGAGTTCCAAACCATTTTTAATCTTTAGCAGAATTCCCAGAACAATGGAAGAGTTCCAAAGCATTGTTAAACATCAGCAGATTTCCGAGAACAATGGAAGAGTTCCAAAGCATTTTTAAACTTCAGCAGAATTCCCAGAACAAGGGAAGAGTTCCAAAGCATTGTTAAACATCAGCTGAATTCCGAGAACAATGGAAGAGTTCCAAAGCATTTTTAAACTTCAGCAGAATTCCCAGAACAATGGAAGAGTTCCAAAGCATTGTTAAACATCAGCGGAATTCCGAGAACAATGGAAGAGTTCCAAAGCATTTTTAAACTTCAGCAGAATTCCGAGAACAATGGAAGAGTTCCAAAGCATTTTTAAATTTCAGCAGAATTCCGAGAACAATGGTAGCGTTCCATAGCATTTTTAAACTTCAGCGGAATTCCGACAACAAGGGAAGAGTTCCAAAGCATTTTTAAACTTCAGCAGAATTCCCAGAACAATGGAAGAGTTCCAAAGCATTTTTAAACTTCAGCAGAATTCCGAGAACAATGGAAGAGTTTCAAAGCATTTTTAAACTTCAGCAGAATTCCCAGAATGATGGAAGAGTTCCAACGCATTGTTAAACATCAGCAGAATTCCGAGAACAATGGAAGAGTTTCAAAGCATTTTTAAACTTCAGCAGAATTCCCAGAATGATGGAAGAGTTCCAAAGCATTGGTAAACATCAGCGTAATTCCGAGAACAATGGAAGAGTTCCAAAGCATTTTTAAACTTCAGCGGAATTCTGAGAAAAATGGAAGAATTCCAAAGCATTGTTAAGCATCAGCGGAATTCTCAGAACAATCGAAGAGTTCCAAAGCATTTTTAAACTTCAGCAGATTTTTGAGAACAATGGAAGAGTTCCAAAGCATTGTTAAACATCAGCGGAATTCCGAAAACAATGTAAGAGTTCCAAAGCATTTTTAAACTTCGGCAGAATTCCGAGAACAATGGAAGCGTTCCAAAGCATTTTTAAACTTCAGCAGAATTCCGAGAACAATGGAAGAGTTCCAAATCATTATTAAACATCAGCGAAAATCCGAGAACAAAGGAAGAGTTCCAAAGCATTTTTAAACTTCGGCAGAATTCCGAGAACAATGGAAGCGTTCCAAAGCATTTTTAAACTTCAGCGGAATTCTGAGAACAATGGAAGAATTCCAAAGCATTGTTAAACATCAGCGGAATTCTCAGAACAATGGAAGAGTTCCAAAGCGTTTTTAAACTTCAGCAGAATTCCGAGAACAATGGAAGAGTTCCAAAGCATTTTTAAACTTGAGCAGAATTCCGAGAAAAATGGAAGAGTTCCAAACTATTTTTAAACATCAGCGGAATTCCGAGAACAATGGAAGAGTTCCAAAGCATTTTTAAACTTCAGCAGAATTCCAAAAACTATGGAAGAGTTCCAAAGCATTGTTAAACATCAGCGGCATTCTGAGAACAATGGAAGAGTTCCAAAGCTTTTTTAAACTTCAGCAGAATTCCGAGAACAACGGAAGAGTTCCAAAGCATTGTTAAACATCAGCAGAATTCTGAGAACAATGGAAGAGTTCCAAACCATTTTTAAACTTTAGCAGAATTCCGAGAACAATGGAAGAGATCCAAAGCATTGTTAAACATCAGCGGAATTCCGAGAACAATGGAAGAGTTCCAAAGCATTTTTAAACTTCAGCGGAATTCTGAGAACAATGGAAGAATTCCAAAGCATTGTTAAACATCAGCGGAATTCTCAGAACAATGGAAGAGTTCCAAAGCATTTTTAAACTTCAGCAGAATTCCGAGAACAATGTAAGAGTTCCAAAGCATTGTTAAACATCAGCGGAATTCCGAGAAAAATGGAAGAGTTCCAAAGCATTTTTAAACTTCAGCAGAATTCCGAAAACAATGGAAGAGTTCCAAAGCATTTTTAAACTTCAGCAGAATTCCAAGGACAATGGAAGAGTTCCAAATCATTGTTAAACATCAGCGGAATTCCCAGAACAATGGAAGAGTTCCAAAGCATTTTTAAACTTCAGCAGAATTCCGAGAACAATGGAAGAGTTCCAAACCATTTGTAAACTTTAGCAGAATTCCCAGAACAATGGAAGAGTTCCAAAGCATTGTTAAACATCAGCGGAATTCCGAGAACAATGGAAGAGATCCAAAGCATTTTTAAACTTCAGCAGAATTCCCAGAACAATGGAAGAGTTCCAAAGCATTGTTAAACATCAGCGGAATTCCGAGAACAATGGAAGAGTTCCAAAGCATTTTTAAACTTCAGCAGAATTCCGAGAACAATGGAAGAGTTCCAAAGCATTTTTAAACTTCAGAGGAATTCCTAGAACAATGGAAGCGTTCCATAGCATTTTTAAACTTCAGTGGAATTCCGACAACAAGGGAAGAGTTCCAAAGCATTTTTAAACTTCAGCAGAATTCCCAGAACAATGGAAGAGTTCCAAAGCATTTTTAAACTTCAGCAGAATTCCGAGAACAATGGAAGAGTTGCAAAGCATTTTTAAACTTCAGCAGAATTCCCAGAATGATGGAAGAGTTCCAACGCATTGTTAAACATCAGCAGAATTCCGAGAAAAATGGAAGAGTTCCAAAGCATTTTTAAACTTCAGTTTAATTCTGAGAACAATGGAAGAATTCCAAAGCATTGTTAAGCATCAGCGGAATTCTCAGAACAATGGAAGAGTTCCAAAGCATTTTTAAACTTCAGCAGATTTCCGAGAACAATGTAAGAGTTCCAAAGCATTGTTAAACATCAGCGGAATTCCGAAAACAATGTAAGAGTTCCAAAGCATTTTTAAACTTCGGCAGAATTCCGAGAACAATGGAAGTGTTCCAAAGCATTTTTAAACTTCAGCAGAATTCCGAGAACAATGGAAGAGTTTCAAAGCATTTTTAAACTTCAGCAGAATTCCCAGAATGATGGAAGAGTTCCAAAGCATTGTTAAACATTAGCGGAATTCCGAGAACAATGGAAGAGTTCCAAAGCATTTTTAAACTTCAGCGGAATTCTGAGAACAATGGAAGAATTCCAAAGCATTGTTAAACATCAGCGGAATTCTCAGAACAATGGAAGAGTTCCAAAGCGTTTTTAAACTTCAGCAGAATTCCGAGAACAATGGAAGAGTTCCAAAGCATTTTTAAACTTCAGCAAAATTCCGAGAAAAATGGAAGAGTTCCAAAGCATTGTTAAACATCAGCGGAATTCCGAGAACAATGGAAGAGTTCCAAAGCATTTTTAAACTTCAGCAGAATTCCAAAAACTATGGAAGAGTTCCAAAGCATTGTTAAACATCAGCGGCATTCTGAGAACAATGGAAGAGTTCCAAAGCTTCTTTAAACTTCAGCTGAATTCCGAGAACAACGGAAGAGTTCCAAAGCATTGTTAAACATCAGCAGAATTCCGAGAACAATGGAAGAGTTCCAAACCATTTTTAAACTTTAGCAGAATTCCCAGAACAATGGAAGAGTTCCAAAGCATTGTTAAACATCAGCGGAAATCCGAGAACAATGGAAGAGTTCCAAAGCATTTTTAAACTTCAGCAGAATTCCCAGAACAATGGAAGAGTTCCAAAGCATTGTTAAACATCAGCGGAATTCGGAGAACAATGGAAGAGTTCCAAAGCATTTTTAAACTTCAGCAGAATTCCGAGAACAATGGAAGAGTTCCAAAGCATTGTTAAACATCAGCGGAATTCCGAGAACAATGGAAGAGTTCCAAAGCATTTTTAAACTTCAGCGGAATTCTGAGAACAATGGAAGAATTCCAAAGCATTGTTAAACATCAGCGGAATTCTCAGAACAATGGAAGAGTTCCAAAGCATTTTTAAACTTCAGCAGAATTCCGAGAACAATGTAAGAGTTCCAAAGCATTGTTAAACATCAGCGGAATTCCGAGAAAAATGGAAGAGTTCCAAAGCATTTTTAAACTTCAGCAGAATTCCGAAAACAATGGAAGAGTTCCAAAGCATTTTTAAACTTCAGCAGAATTCCAAGGACAATGGAAGAGTTCCAAATCATTGTTAAACATCAGCGGAATTCCCAGAACAATGGAAGAGTTCCAAAGCATTTTTAAACTTCAGCAGAATTCCGAGAACAATGGAAGAGTTCCAAACCATTTTTAAACTTTAGCAGAATTCCCAGAACAATGGAAGAGTTCCAAAGCATTGTTAAACATCAGCGGAATTCCGAGAACAATGGAAGAGATCCAAAGCATTTTTAAACTTCAGCAGAATTCCCAGAACAATGGAAGAGTTCCAAAGCATTGTTAAACATCAGCGGAATTCCGAGAACAATGGAAGAGTTCCAAAGCATTTTTAAACATCAGCAGAATTCCAAAAACTATGGAAGAGTTCCAAAGCATTGTTAAACATCAGCGGCATTCTGAGAACAATGGAAGAGTTCCAAAGCTTTTTTAAACTTCAGCTGAATTCCGAGAACAACGGAAGAGTTCCAAAGCATTGTTAAACATCAGCAGAATTCCGAGAACAATGGAAGAGTTCCAAACCATTTTTAAACTTTAGCAGAATTCCCAGAACAATGGAAGAGTTCCAAAGCATTGTTAAACATCAGCGGAATTCCGAGAACAATGGAAGAGTTCCAAAGCATTTTTAAACTTCAGCAGAATTCCCAGAACAATGGAAGAGTTCCAAAGCATTGTTAAACATCAGCGGAATTCGGAGAACAATGGAAGAGTTCCAAAGCATTTTTAAACTTCAGCAGAATTCCGAGAACAATGGAAGAGTTCCAAAGCATTGTTAAACATCAGCGGAATTCCGAGAACAATGGAAGAGTTCCAAAGCATTTTTAAACTTCAGCGGAATTCTGAGAACAATGGAAGAATTCCAAAGCATTGTTAAACATCAGCGGAATTCTCAGAACAATGGAAGAGTTCCAAAGCATTTTTAAACTTCAGCAGAATTCCGAGAACAATGTAAGAGTTCCAAAGCATTGTTAAACATCAGCGGAATTCCGAGAAAAATGGAAGAGTTCCAAAGCATTTTTAAACTTCAGCAGAATTCCGAAAACAATGGAAGAGTTCCAAAGCATTTTTAAACTTCAGCAGAATTCCAAGGACAATGGAAGAGTTCCAAATCATTGTTAAACATCAGCGGAATTCCCAGAACAATGGAAGAGTTCCAAAGCATTTTTAAACTTCAGCAGAATTCCGAGAACAATGGAAGAGTTCCAAACCATTTTTAAACTTTAGCAGAATTCCCAGAACAATGGAAGAGTTCCAAAGCATTGTTAAACATCAGCGGAATTCCGAGAACAATGGAAGAGATCCAAAGCATTTTTAAACTTCAGCAAAATTCCCAGAACAATGGAAGAGTTCCAAAGCATTGTTAAACATCAGCGGAATTCCGAGAACAATGGAAGAGTTCCAAAGCATTTTTAAACTTCAGCAGAATTCCGAGAACAATGGAAGAGTTCCAAAGCATTTTTAAACTTCAGCAGAATTCCTAGAACAATGGAAGCGTTCCATAGCATTTTTAAACTTCAGTGGAATTCCGACAACAAGGGAAGAGTTCCACAGCATTTTTAAACTTCAGCAGAATTCCCAGAACAATGGAAGAGTTCCAAAGCATTTTTAAACTTCAGCAGAATTCCGAGAACAATGGAAGAGTTGCAAAGCATTTTTAAACTTCAGCAGAATTCCCAGAATGATGGAAGAGTTCCAACGCATTGTTAAACATCAGCAGAATTCCGAGAAAAATGGAAGAGTTCCAAAGCATTTTTAAACTTCAGTTTAATTCTGAGAACAATGGAAGAATTCCAAAGCATTGTTAAGCATCAGCGGAATTCTCAGAACAATGGAAGAGTTCCAAAGCATTTTTAAACTTCAGCAGATTTCCGAGAACAATGTAAGAGTTCCAAAGCATTGTTAAACATCAGCGGAATTCCGAAAACAATGTAAGAGTTCCAAAGCATTTTTAAACTTCGGCAGAATTCCGAGAACAATGGAAGTGTTCCAAAGCATTTTTAAACTTCAGCAGAATTCCGAGAACAATGGAAGAGTTTCAAAGCATTTTTAAACTTCAGCAGAATTCCCAGAATGATGGAAGAGTTCCAAAGCATTGTTAAACATTAGCGGAATTCCGAGAACAATGGAAGAGTTCCAAAGCATTTTTAAACTTCAGCGGAAATCTGAGAACAATGGAAGAATTCCAAAGCATTGTTAAACATCAGCGGAATTCTCAGAACAATGGAAGAGTTCCAAAGCATTTTTAAACTTCAGCAGAATTCCGAGAACAATGTAAGAGTTCCAAAGCATTGTTAAACATCAGCGGAATTCCGAGAAAAATGGAAGAGTTCCAAAGCATTTTTAAACTTCAGCAGAATTCCGAAAACAATGGAAGAGTTCCAAAGCATTTTTAAACTTCAGCAGAATTCCAAGGACAATGGAAGAGTTCCAAATCATTGTTAAACATCAGCGGAATTCCCAGAACAATGGAAGAGTTCCAAAGCATTTTTAAACTTCAGCAGAATTCCGAGAACAATGGAAGAGTTCCAAACCATTTTTAAACTTTAGCAGAATTCCCAGAACAATGGAAGAGTTCCAAAGCATTGTTAAACATCAGCGGAATTCCGAGAACAATGGAAGAGATCCAAAGCATTTTTAAACTTCAGCAGAATTCCCAGAACAATGGAAGAGTTCCAAAGCATTGTTAAACATCAGCAGAATTCCGAGAACAATGGAAGAGTTCCAAAGCATTTTTAAACTTCAGCAGAATTCCGAGAACAATGGAAGAGTTCCAAAGCATTTTTAAACTTCAGCAGAATTCCTAGAACAATGGAAGCGTTCCATAGCATTTTTAAACTTCAGTGGAATTCCGACAACAAGGGAAGAGTTCCACAGCATTTTTAAACTTCAGCAGAATTCCCAGAACAATGGAAGAGTTCCAAAGCATTTTTAAACTTCAGCAGAATTCCGAGAACAATGGAAGAGTTGCAAAGCATTTTTAAACTTCAGCAGAATTCCCAGAATGATGGAAGAGTTCCAACGCATTGTTAAACATCAGCAGAATTCCGAGAAAAATGGAAGAGTTCCAAAGCATTTTTAAACTTCAGTTTAATTCTGAGAACAATGGAAGAATTCCAAAGCATTGTTAAGCATCAGCGGAATTCTCAGAACAATGGAAGAGTTCCAAAGCATTTTTAAACTTCAGCAGATTTCCGAGAACAATGTAAGAGTTCCAAAGCATTGTTAAACATCAGCGGAATTCCGAAAACAATGTAAGAGTTCCAAAGCATTTTTAAACTTCGGCAGAATTCCGAGAACAATGGAAGTGTTCCAAAGCATTTTTAAACTTCAGCAGAATTCCGAGAACAATGGAAGAGTTTCAAAGCATTTTTAAACTTCAGCAGAATTCCCAGAATGATGGAAGAGTTCCAAAGCATTGTTAAACATTAGCGGAATTCCGAGAACAATGGAAGAGTTCCAAAGCATTTTTAAACTTCAGCGGAATTCTGAGAACAATGGAAGAATTCCAAAGCATTGTTAAACATCAGCGGAATTCTCAGAACAATGGAAGAGTTCCAAAGCGTTTTTAAACTTCAGCAGAATTCCGAGAACAATGGAAGAGTTCCAAAGCATTTTTAAACTTCAGCAGAATTCCAAAAACTATGGAAGAGTTCCAAAGCATTGTTAAACATCAGCGGCATTCTGAGAACAATGGAAGAGTTCCAAAGCTTTTTTAACCTTCAGCTGAATTCCGAGAACAACGGAAGAGTTCCAAAGCATTGTTAAACATCAGCAGAATTCCGAGAACAATGGAAGAGTTCCAAACCATTTTTAAACTTTAGCAGAATTCCCAGAACAATGGAAGAGTTCCAAAGCATTGTTAAACATCAGCGGAATTCCGAGAACAATGGAAGAGTTCCAAAGCATTTTTAACCTTCAGCAGAATTCCCAGAACAATGGAAGAGTTCCAAAGCATTGTTAAACATCAGCGGAATTCGGAGAACAATGGAAGAGTTCCAAAGCATTTTTAAACTTCAGCAGAATTCCGAGAACAATGGAAGAGTTCCAAAGCATTTTTAAACTTCAGCAGAATTCCGAGAACAATGGAAGCGTTCCATAGCATTTTTAAACTTCAGCGGAATTCAGACAACAAGGGAAGAGTTCCAAAGCATTTTTAAACTTCAGCGGAATTTCGTGAACAATGGAAGAATTCCAAAGCATTGCTAAACATCAGCGGAATTCCGAGAACAATGGAAGAGTTCCAAAGCATTTTTAAACTTCAGCAGAATTCCGAGAACAATGGAAGAGTTCCAAAGCATTTTTAAACTTCAGCAGAATTCCGAGAACAATGTAGGTATTCCATAGCATTTGTAAACTTCAGCGGAATTTTGAGAACAAGGGAAGAGTTCCAAAGCATTTTTAAACTTCAGCAGAATTCCGAGAACAATGTAAGAGGTCCAAATCATTGTTAAACATCAGCGGAATTCCGAGAACAATGGAAGAGTTCCAAAGCATTTTTAAACTTCAGCAGAATTCTGAGAACAATGGAAGAGTTTCAAAGCATTTTTGAACTTCAGCAGAATTCCCAGAATGATGGAAGAGTTCCAAAGCATTGTTAAACATCAGCGAAATTCCGAGAACAATGGAAGAGTTCCAAAGTATTTTTAAACTTCAGCGGAATTCTGAGAACAATGGAAGAATTCCAAAGCATTGTTAAACATCAGCTGAATTCTCAGAACAATGGAAGAGTTCCAAAGCATTTTTAAACTTCAGCAGAATTCTGAGAACAATGTAAGAGTTCCAAATCATTGTTAAACATCAGTGGAATTCCGAGAACAATGGAAGAGTTCCAAAGCATTTTTAAACTTCAGCAGAATTCCGAGAACAATGGAAGAGTTCCAAAGCATTTTTAAACTTCAGCAGAATTCCGAGAACAATGGAAGAGTTCCAAATCATTGTTAAACATCAGCGGAATTCCGAGAACAATATAAGAGTTCCGAAGCATTTTTAAACTACAGCAGAATTCCGAGAACAATGGAAGAGTTACAAACCATTTTTAAACTTTAGCAGAATTCCCAGAACAAAGGAAGAGTTCCAAAGCATTGTTAAACATCATCGGAATTCCGAGAACAATGGAAGAGTGCCAAAGCATTTTTAAACTTCAGCAGAATTCCCAGAACAATGGAAGAGTTCCAAAGCATTGTTAAACATCAGCGGAATTCCGAGAACAATGGAAGAGTTCCAAAGCATTTTTAAACTTCAGCAGAATTCCGAGAACAGTGGAAGAGTTCCAAAGCATTTTTAAACTTCAGCAGAATTCCGAGAACAATGGAAGAGTTCCAAAGCATTTTTAAATTTCAGCAGAATTCCGAGAACAATGGTAGCGTTCCATAGCATTTTTAAACTTCAGCGGAATTACGACAACAAGGGAAGAGTTCCAAAGCATTTTTAAACTTCAGCAGAATTCCCAGAACAATGGAAGAGTTCCAAAGCATTTTTAAACTTCAGCAGAATTCCGAGAACAATGGAAGAGTTTCAAAGCATTTTTAAACTTCAGCAGAATTCCCAGAATGATGGAAGAGTTCCAATGCATTGTTAAACATCAGCAGAATTCCGAGAACAATGGAAGAGTTCCAAAGCATTTTTAAACTTCAGCGGAATTCTGAGAAAAATGGAAGAATTCCAAAGCATTGTTAATCATCAGCGGAATTCTCAGAACAATGGAAGAGTTCCAAAGCATTTTTAAACTTCAGCAGATTTTTGAGAACAATGTAAGAGCTCCAAAGCATTGTTAAACATCAGCGGAATTCCGAAAACAATGTAAGAGGTCCAAAGCATTTTTAAACTTCGGCAGAATTCCGAGAACAATGGAAGCGTTCCAAAGCATTTTTAAACTTCAGCAGAATTCCGAGAACAATGGAAGAGTTCCAAATCATTGTTAAACATCAGCGAAAATCCGAGAACAACGGAAGAGTTCCGAAGCATTTTTAAACTTCAGCAGAATTCCGAGAACAATGGAAGAGTTTCAAAGCATTTTTAAACTTCAGCAGAATTCCCAGAATGATGGAAGAGTTCCAAAGCATTGTTAAACATTAGCGGAATTCCGAGAACAATGGAAGAGTTCCAAAGCATTTTTAAACTTCAGCGGAATTCTGAGAACAATGGAAGAATTCCAAAGCATTGTTAAACATCAGCGGAATTCTCAGAACAATGGAAGAGTTCCAAAGCGTTTTTAAACTTCAGCAGAATTCCGAGAACAATGGAAGAGTTCCAAAGCATTTTTAAACTTCAGCAAAATTCCGAGAAAAATGGAAGAGTTCCAAAGCATTGTTAAACATCAGCGGAATTCCGAGAACAATGGAAGAGTTCCAAAGCATTTTTAAACTTCAGCAGAATTCCAAAAACTATGGAAGAGTTCCAAGCATTGTTAAACATCAGCGGCATTCTGAGAACAATGGAAGAGTTCCAAAGCTTTTTTAAACTTCAGGTGAATTCCGAGAACAACGGAAGAGTTCCAAAGCATTGTTAAACATCAGCAGAATTCCGAGAACAATGGAAGAGTTCCAAACCATTTTTAAACTTTAGCAGAATTCCCAGAACAATGGAAGAGTTCCAAAGCATTGTTAAACATCAGCGGAATTCCGAGAACAATGGAAGAGTTCCAAAGCATTTTTAAACTTCAGCAGAATTCCCAGAACAATGGAAGAGTTCCAAAGCATTGTTAAACATCAGCGGAATTCGGAGAACAATGGAAGAGTTCCAAAGCATTTTTAAACTTCAGCAGAATTCCGAGAACAATGGAAGAGTTCCAAAGCATTTTTAAACTTCAGCAGAATTCCGAGAACAATGGAAGCGTTCCATAGCATTTTTAAACTTCAGCGGAATTCAGACAACAAGGGAAGAGTTCCAAAGCATTTTTAAACTTTAGCGGAATTTCGTGAACAATGGAAGAATTCCAAAGCATTGCTAAACATCAGCGGATTTCCGAGAACAATGGAAGAGTTCCAAAGCATTTTTAAACTTCAGCAGAATTCCGAGAACAATGGAAGAGTTCCAAAGCATTTTTAAACTTCAGCAGAATTCCGAGAACAATGGAGGTATTCCATAGCATTTGTAAACTTCAGCGGAATTTTGAGAACAAGGGAAGAGTTCCAAAGCATTTTTAAACTTCAGCAGAATTCCGAGAACAATGTAAGAGGTCCAAATCATTGTTAAACATCAGCGGAATTCCGAGAACAATGGAAGAGTTCCAAAGCATTTTTAAACTTCAGCAGAATTCTGAGAACAATGGAAGAGTTTCAAAGCATTTTTGAACTTCAGCAGAATTCCCAGAATGATGGAAGAGTTCCAAAGCATTGTTAAACATCAGCGAAATTCCGAGAACAATGGAAGAGTTCCAAAGTATTTTTAAACTTCAGCGGAATTCTGAGAACAATGGAAGAATTCCAAAGCATTGTTAAACATCAGCTGAATTCTCAGAACAATGGAAGAGTTCCAAAGCATTTTTAAACTTCAGCAGAATTCTGAGAACAATGTAAGAGTTCCAAAGCATTGTTAAACATCAGTGGAATTCCGAGAACAATGGAAGAGTTCCAAAGCATTTTTAAACTTCAGCAGAATTCCGAGAACAATGGAAGAGTTCCAAATCATTGTTAAACATCAGCGGAATTCCGAGAACAATGTAAGAGTTCCAAAGCATTTTTAAACTACAGCAGAATTCCGAGAACAATGGAAGAGTTACAAACCATTTTTAAACTTTAGCAGAATTCCCAGAACAAAGGAAGAGTTCCAAAGCATTGTTAAACATCATCGGAATTCCGAGAACAATGGAAGAGTGCCAAAGCATTTTTAAACTTCAGCAGAATTCCCAGAACAATGGAAGAGTTCCAAAGCATTGTTAAACATCAGCGGAATTCCGAGAACAATGGAAGAGTTCCAAAGCATTTTTAAACTTCAGCAGAATTCCGAGAACAGTGGAAGAGTTCCAAAGCATTTTTAAACTTCAGCAGAATTCCGAGAACAATGGAAGAGTTCCAAAGCATTTTTAAATTTCAGCAGAATTCCGAGAACAATGGTAGCGTTCCATAGCATTTTTAAACTTCAGCGGAATTCCGACAACAAGGGAAGAGTTCCAAAGCATTTTTAAACTTCAGCAGAATTCCCAGAACAATGGAAGAGTTCCAAAGCATTTTTAAACTTCAGCAGAATTCCGAGAACAATGGAAGAGTTTCAAAGCATTTTTAAACTTCAGCAGAATTCCCAGAATGATGGAAGAGTTCCAACGCATTGTTAAACATCAGCAGAATTCCGAGAACAATGGAAGAGTTCCAAAGCATTTTTAAACTTCAGCGGAATTCTGAGAAAAATGGAAGAATTCCAAAGCATTGTTAAGCATCAGCGGAATTCTCAGAAGAATGGAAGAGTTCCAAAGCATTTTTAAACTTCAGCAGATTTTTGAGAACAATGTAAGAGCTCCAAAGCATTGTTAAACATCAGCGGAATTCCGAAAACAATGTAAGAGGTCCAAAGCATTTTTAAACTTCGGCAGAATTCCGAGAACAATGGAAGCGTTCCAAAGCATTTTTAAACTTCAGCAGAATTCCGAGAACAATGGAAGAGTTCCAAATCATTGTTAAACATCAGCGAAAATCCGAGAACAACGGAAGAGTTCCGAAGCATTTTTAAACTTCAGCAGAATTCCGAGAACAATGGAAGAGTTTCAAAGCATTTTTAAACTTAAGCAGAATTCCCAGAATGATGGAAGAGTTCCAAAGCATTGTTAAACATTAGCGGAATTCCGAGAACAATGGAATAGTTCCAAAGCATTTTTAAACTTCAGCGGAATTCTGAGAACAATGGAAGAATTCCAAAGCATTGTTAAACATCAGCGGAATTCTCAGAACAATGGAAGAGTTCCAAAGCGTTTTTAAACTTCAGCAGAATTCCGAGAACAATGGAAGAGTTCCAAAGCATTTTTAAACTTCAGCAGAATTCCGAGAAAAATGGAAGAGTTCCAAAGCATTGTTAAACATCAGCGGAATTCCGAGAACAATGGAAGAGTTCCAAAGCATTTTTAAACTTCAGCAGAATTCCAAAAACTATGGAAGAGTTCCAAAGCATTGTTAAACATCAGCGGCATTCTGAGAACAATGGAAGAGTTCCAAAGCTTTTTTAAACTTCAGCTGAATTCCGAGAACAACGGAAGAGTTCCAAAGCATTGTTAAACATCAGCAGAATTCTGAGAACAATGGAAGAGTTCCAAACCATTTTTAAACTTTAGCAGAATTCCCAGAACAATGGAAGAGATCCAAAGCATTGTTAAACATCAGCAGAATTCCGAGAACAATGGAAGAGTTCCAAAGCATTTTTAAACTTCAGCAGAATTCCCAGAACAATGGAAGAGTTCCAAAGCAATGTTAAACATCAGCGGAATTCGGAGAACAATGGAAGAGTTCCAAAGCATTTTTAAACTTCAGCAGAATTCCGAGAACAATGGAAGAGTTCCAAAGCATTTTTAAACTTCAGCAGAATTCCAAGAACAATGTAAGCGTTCCATAGCATTTTTAAGCTTCAGCGGAATTCCGACAACAAGGGAAGAGTTCCAAAGCATTTTTAAACTTCAGCGGAATTTCTTGAGCAATGGAAGAATTCCAAAGCATTGCTAAACATCAGCGGAATTCCGAAAACAATGGAAGAGTTCCAAAGCATTTTTAAACTTCAGCAGATTTCCGAGAACAATGGAAGAGTTCCAAAGCTTTTTTAAACTTCAGGTGAATTCCGAGAACAACGGAAGAGTTCCAAAGCATTGTTAAACATCAGCAGAATTCCGAGAACAATGGAAGAGTTCCAAACCATTTTTAAACTTTAGCAGAATTCCCAGAACAATGGAAGAGTTCCAAAGCATTGTTAAACATCAGCGGAATTCCGAGAACAATGGAAGAGTTCCAAAGCATTTTTAAACTTCAGCAGAATTCCCAGAACAATGGAAGAGTTCCAAAGCATTGTTAAACATCAGCGGAATTCGGAGAACAATGGAAGAGTTCCAAAGCATTTTTAAACTTCAGCAGAATTCCGAGAACAATGGAAGAGTTCCAAAGCATTTTTAAACTTCAGCAGAATTCCGAGAACAATGGAGGCGTTCCATAGCTTTTTTAAACTTCAGCGGAATTCAGACAAGGGAAGAGTTCCAAAGCATTTTTAAACTTCAGCGGAATTTCGTGAACAATGGAAGAATTCCAAAGCATTGCTAAACATCAGCGGAATTCCGAGAACAATGGAAGAGTTCCAAAGCATTTTTAAACATCAGCAGAATTCCGAGAACAATGGAAGAGTTCCAAAGCATTTTTAAACTTCAGCAGAATTCCGAGAACAATGGAGGTATTCCATAGCATTTGTAAACTTCAGCGGAATTTTGAGAACAAGGGAAGAGTTCCATAGCATTTTTAAACTTCAGCAGAATTCCGAGAACAATGTAAGAGGTCCAAATCATTGTTAAACATCAGCGGAATTCCGAGAACAATGGAAGAGTTCCAAAGCATTTTTAAACTTCAGCAGAATTCTGAGAACAATGGAAGAGTTTCAAAGCATTTTTGAACTTCAGCAGAATTCCCAGAATGATGGAAGAGTTCCAAAGCATTGTTAAACATCAGCGAAATTCCGAGAACAATGGAAGAGTTCCAAAGTATTTTTAAACTTCAGCGGAATTCTGAGAACAATGGAAGAATTCCAAAGCATTGTTAAACATCAGCTGAATTCTCAGAACAATGGAAGAGTTCCAAAGCATTTTTAAACTTCAGCAGAATTCTGAGAACAATGTAAGAGTTCCAAAGCATTGTTAAACCTCAGTGGAATTCCGAGAACAATGGAAGAGTTCCAAAGCATTTTTAAACTTCAGCAGAATTCCGAGAACAATGGAAGAGTTCCAAAGCATTTTTAAACTTCAGCGGAATTCCGAGAACAATGGAAGAGTTCCAAATCATTGTTAAACATCAGCGGAATTCCGAGAACAATGTAAGAGTTCGAAAGCATTTTTAAACTACAGCAGAATTCCGAGAACAATGGAAGAGTTACAAACCATTTTTAAACTTTAGCAGAATTCCCAGAACAAAGGAAGAGTTCCAAAGCATTGTTAAACATCATCGGAATTCCGAGAACAATGGAAGAGTGCCAAAGCATTTTTAAACTTCAGCAGAATTCCCAGAACAATGGAAGAGTTCCAAAGCATTGTTAAACATCAGCGGAATTCCGAGAACAATGGAAGAGTTCCAAAGCATTTTTAAACTTCAGCAGAATTCCGAGAACAGTGGAAGAGTTCCAAAGCATTTTTAAACTTCAGCAGAATTCCGAGAACAATGGAAGAGTTCCAAAGCATTTTTAAATTTCAGCAGAATTCCGAGAACAATGGTAGCGTTCCATAGCATTTTTAAACTTCAGCGGAATTCCGACAACAAGGGAAGAGTTCCAAAGCATTTTTAAACTTCAGCAGAATTCCCAGAACAATGGAAGAGTTCCAAAGCATTTTTAAACTTCAGCAGAATTCCGAGAACAATGGAAGAGTTTCAAAGCATTTTTAAACTTCAGCAGAATTCCCAGAATGATGGAAGAGTTCCAACGCATTGTTAAACATCAGCAGAATTCCGAGAACAATGGAAGAGTTCCAAAGCATTTTTAAACTTCAGCGGAATTCTGAGAAAAATGGAAGAATTCCAAAGCATTGTTAAGCATCAGCGGAATTCTCAGAACAATGGAAGAGTTCCAAAGCATTTTTAAACTTCAGCAGATTTTTGAGAACAATGTAAGAGCTCCAAAGCATTGTTAAACATCAGCGGAATTCCGAAAACAATGTAAGAGGTCCAAAGCATTTTTAAACTTCGGCAGAATTCCGAGAACAATGGAAGCGTTCCAAAGCATTTTTAAACTTCAGCAGAATTCCGAGAACAATGGAAGAGTTCCAAATCATTGTTAAACATCAGCGAAAATCCGAGAACAACGGAAGAGTTCCGAAGCATTTTTAAACTTCAGCAGAATTCCGAGAACAATGGAAGAGTTTCAAAGCATTTTTAAACTTCAGCAGAATTCCCAGAATGATGGAAGAGTTCCAAAGCATTGTTAAACATTAGCGGAATTCCGAGAACAATGGAAGAGTTCCAAAGCATTTTTAAACTTCAGCGGAATTCTGAGAACAATGGAAGAATTCCAAAGCATTGTTAAACATCAGCGGAATTCTCAGAACAATGGAAGAGTTCCAAAGCGTTTTTAAACTTCAGCAGAATTCCGAGAACAATGGAAGAGTTCCAAAGCATTTTTAAACTTCAGCAGAATTCCGAGAAAAATGGAAGAGTTCCAAAGCATTGTTAAACATCAGCGGAATTCCGAGAACAATGGAAGAGTTCCAAAGCATTTTTAAACTTCAGCAGAATTCCAAAAACTATGGAAGAGTTCCAAAGCATTGTTAAACATCAGCGGCATTCTGAGAACAATGGAAGAGTTCCAAAGCATTGTTAAACATCAGCAGAATTCTGAGAACAATGGAAGAGTTCCAAACCATTTTTAAACTTTAGCAGAATTCCCAGAACAATGGAAGAGATCCAAAGCATTGTTAAACATCAGCGGAATTCCGAGAACAATGGAAGAGTTCCAAAGCATTTTTAAACTTCAGCAGAATTCCCAGAACAATGGAAGAGTTCCAAAGCAATGTTAAACATCAGCGGAATTCGGAGAACAATGGAAGAGTTCCAAAGCATTTTTAAACTTCAGCAGAATTCCGAGAACAATGGAAGAGTTCCAAAGCATTTTTAAACTTCAGCAGAATTCCAAGAACAATGTAAGCGTTCCATAGCATTTTTAAGCTTCAGCGGAATTCCGACAACAAGGGAAGAGTTCCAAAGCATTTTTAAACTTCAGCGGAATTTCTTGAGCAATGGAAGAATTCCAAAGCATTGCTAAACATCAGCGGAATTCCGAGAACAATGGAAGAGTTCCAAAGCATTTTTAAACTTCAGCAGATTTCCGAGAACAATGGAAGAGTTCCAAAGCATTTTTAAACTTCAGCAGAATTCCGAGAACAATGGAAGTATTCCATAGCATTTGTAAATTCAGCGGAATTTTGAGAACAAGGGAAGAGTTCCAAAGCATTTTTAAACTTCAGCAGATTTCCGTGAACAATGGAAGAATTCCAAACCATTGCTAAAAATCAGCGGAATTCCGAGAACAATGGAAGAGTTCCAAAGCATTTTTAAACTTCAGCAGAATTCCGAGAACATTGGAAGAGTTCCAAAGCAATTTTAAACTTCAGCAGAATTCCGAGAACAATGGAAGAGTTCCAAATCATTGTTAAACATCAGCGGAATTCTGAGAACAATGGAAGAGTTCCAAAGCATTTTTAAACTTCAGCAGAATTCCCAGAACAATGGAAGAGTTTCAAAGCATTTTTAAACTTCAGCAGAATTCCCAGAATGATGGAAGAGTTCCAAAGCATTGTTAAACATCAGCGAAATTCCGAGAACAATGGAAGAGTTCCAAAGCATTTTTAAACTTCAGCGGAATTCTGAGAACAATGGAAGAATTCCAAAGCATTGTTAAACATCAGCGGAATTCTCAGAACAATGGAAGAGTTCCAAAGCATTTTTAAACTTCAGCAGAATTCCGAGAACAATGTAAGAGTTCCAAAACATTGTTAAACATCAGCGGAATTCCGAGAAAAATGGAAGAGTTCCAAAGCATTTTTAAACTTCAGCAGAATTCCGAAAACAATGGAAGAGTTCTAAAGCATTTTTAAACTTCAGCAGAATTCCAAGGACAATGGAAGAGTTCCAAATCATTGTTAAACATCAGCGGAATTCCCAGAACAATGGAAGAGCTCCAAAGCATTGTTAAACTTCAGCAGAATTCCGAGAACAATGGAAGAGTTCCAAACCATTTTTAAACTTTAGCAGAATTCCCAGAACAATGGAAGAGTTCCAAAGCATTGTTAAACATCAGCGGAATTCCGAGAACAATGGAAGAGATCCAAAGCATTTTTAAACTTCAGCAGAATTCCCAGAACAATGGAAGAGTTCCAAAGCATTGTTAAACATCAGCGGAATTTCGAGAACAATGGAAGAGTTCCAAAGCATTTTTAAACTTCAGCAGAATTCCGAGAACAATGGAAGAGTTCCAAAGCATTTTTAAACTTCAGCAGAATTCCTAGAACAATGGAAGCGTTCCATAGCATTTTTAAACTTCAGCGGAATTCCGACAACAAGGGAAGAGTTCCAAAGCATTTTTAAACTTCAGCAGAATTCCCAGAAGAATGGAAGAGTTCCAAAGCATTTTTAAACTTCAGCAGAATTCCGAGAACAATGGAAGAGTTGCAAAGCATTTTTAAATTTCAGCAGAATTCCCAGAATGATGGAAGAGTTCCAACGCATTGTTAAACATCAGCAGAATTCGAGAAAAATGGAAGAGTTCCAAAGCATTTTTAAACTTCAGTTTAATTCTGAGAACAATGGAAGAATTCCAAAGCATTGTTAAGCATCAGCGGAATTCTCAGAACAATGGAATAGTTCCAAAGCATTTTTAAACTTCAGCAGATTTCCGAGAACAATGTAATAGTTCCAAAGCATTGTTAAACATCAGCGGAATTGCGAAAACAATGTAAGAGTTCCAAAGCATTTTTAAACTTCGGCAGAATTCCGAGAACAATGGAAGTGTTCCAAAGCATTTTTAAACTTCAGCAGAATTCCGAGAACAATGGAAGAGTTTCAAAGCATTTTTAAACTTCAGCAGAATTCCCAGAATGATGGAAGAGTTCCAAAGCATTGTTAAACATTAGCGGAATTCCGAGAACAATGGAAGAGTTCCAAAGCATTTTTAAACTTCAGCGGAATTCTGAGAACAATGGAAGAAATCCAAAGCATTGTTAAACATCAGCGGAATTCTCAGAACAATGGAAGAGTTCCAAAGCGTTTTTAAACTTCAGCAGAATTCCGAGAACAATGGAAGAGTTCCAAAGCATTTTTAAACTTCAGCAAAATTCCGAGAAAAATGGAAGAGTTCCAAAGCATTGTTAAACATCAGCGGAATTCCGAGAACAATGGAAGAGTTCCAAAGCATTTTTAAACTTCAGCAGCATTCCAAAAACTATGGAAGAGTTCCAAAGCATTGTTAAACATCAGCGGCATTCTGAGAACAATGGAATAGTTCCAAAGCTTTTTTACACTTCAGCTGAATTCCGAGAACAACGGAAGAGTTCCAAAGCATTGTTAAACATCAGCAGAATTCCGAGAACAATGGAAGAGTTCCAAACCATTTTTAAACTTTAGCAAAATTCCCAGAACAATGGAAGAGTTCCAAAGCATTGTTAAACATCAGCGGAATTCCGAGAACAATGGAAGAGTTCCAAAGCATTTTTAAACTTCAGCAGAATTCCCAGAACAATGGAAGAGTTCCAAAGCATTGTTAAACATCAGCGGAATTCGGAGAACAATGGAAGAGTTCCAAAGCATTTTTAAACTTCAGCAGAATTCCGAGAACAATGGAAGAGTTCCAAAGCATTTTTAAACTTCAGCAGAATTCCGAGAACAATGGAAGCGTTCCATAGCATTTTTAAACTTCAGCGGAATTCAGACAACAAGGGAAGAGTTCCAAAGCATTTTTAAACTTCAGCTGAATTTCGTGAACAATGGAAGAATTCCAAAGCATTGCTAAACATCAGCGGAATTCCGAGAACAATGGAAGAGTTCCAAAGCATTTTTAAACTTCAGCAGAATTCCGAGAACAATGGAAGAGTTCCAAAGCATTTTTAAACTTCAGCAGAATTCCGAGAACAATGGAGGTATTCCATAGCATTTGTAAACTTCAGCGGAATTTTGAGAACAAGGGAAGAGTTCCAAAGAATTTTTAACCTTTAGCAGAATTCCGAGAACAATGTAAGAGTTCCAAATCATTGTTAAACATCAGCGGAATTCCGAGAACAATGGAAGAGTTCCAAAGCATTTTTAAACTTCAGCAGAATTCTGAGAACAATGGAAGAGTTTCAAAGCATTTTTGAACTTCAGCAGAATTCCCAGAATGATGGAAGAGTTCCAAAGCATTGTTAAACATCAGCGAAATTCCGAGAACAATGGAAGAGTTCCAAAGTATTTTTAAACTTCAGCGGAATTCTGCGAACAATGGAAGAATTCCAAAGCATTGTTAAACATCAGCTGAATTCTCAGAACAATGGAAGAGTTCCAAAGCATTTTTAAACTTCAGCAGAATTCCGAGAACAATGGAAGAGTTCCAAAGCATTTTTAAACTTCAGCAGAATTCCAAGAACAATGTAAGCGTTCCATAGCATTTTTAAGCTTCAGCGGAATTCCGACAACAAGGGAAGAGTTCCAAAGCATTTTTAAACTTCAGCGGAATTTCTTGAGCAATGGAAGAATTCCAAAGCATTGCTAAACATCAGCGGAATTCCGAGAACAATGGAAGAGTTCCAAAGCATTTTTAAACTTCAGCAGATTTCCGAGAACAATGGAAGAGTTCCAAAGCATTTTTAAACTTCAGCAGAATTCCGAGAACAATGGAAGTATTCCATAGCATTTGTAAATTCAGCGGAATTTTGAGAACAAGGGAAGAGTTCCAAAGCATTTTTAAACTTCAGCAGATTTCCGTGAACAATGGAAGAATTCCAAACCATTGCTAAAAATCAGCGGAATTCCGAGAACAATGGAAGAGTTCCAAAGCATTTTTAAACTTCAGCAGAATTCCGAGAACATTGGAAGAGTTCCAAAGCAATTTTAAACTTCAGCAGAATTCCGAGAACAATGGAAGAGTTCCAAATCATTGTTAAACATCAGCGGAATTCTGAGAACAATGGAAGAGTTCCAAAGCATTTTTAAACTTCAGCAGAATTCCCAGAACAATGGAAGAGTTTCAAAGCATTTTTAAACTTCAGCAGAATTCCCAGAATGATGGAAGAGTTCCAAAGCATTGTTAAACATCAGCGAAATTCCGAGAACAATGGAAGAGTTCCAAAGCATTTTTAAACTTCAGCGGAATTCTGAGAACAATGGAAGAATTCCAAAGCATTGTTAAACATCAGCGGAATTCTCAGAACAATGGAAGAGTTCCAAAGCATTTTTAAACTTCAGCAGAATTCCGAGAACAATGTAAGAGTTCCAAAACATTGTTAAACATCAGCGGAATTCCGAGAAAAATGGAAGAGTTCCAAAGCATTTTTAAACTTCAGCAGAATTCCGAAAACAATGGAAGAGTTCCAAAGCATTTTTAAACTTCAGCAGAATTCCAAGGACAATGGAAGAGTTCCAAATCATTGTTAAACATCAGCGGAATTCCCAGAACAATGGAAGAGTTCCAAAGCATTGTTAAACTTCAGCAGAATTCCGAGAACAATGGAAGAGTTCCAAACCATTTTTAAACTTTAGCAGAATTCCCAGAACAATGGAAGAGTTCCAAAGCATTGTTAAACATCAGCGGAATTCCGAGAACAATGGAAGAGATCCAAAGCATTTTTAAACTTCAGCAGAATTCCCAGAACAATGGAAGAGTTCCAAAGCATTGTTAAACATCAGCGGAATTTCGAGAACAATGGAAGAGTTCCAAAGCATTTTTAAACTTCAGCAGAATTCCGAGAACAATGGAAGAGTTCCAAAGCATTTTTAAACTTCAGCAGAATTCCTAGAACAATGGAAGCGTTCCATAGCATTTTTAAACTTCAGCGGAATTCCGACAACAAGGGAAGAGTTCCAAAGCATTTTTAAACTTCAGCAGAATTCCCAGAAGAATGGAAGAGTTCCAAAGCATTTTTAAACTTCAGCAGAATTCCGAGAACAATGGAAGAGTTGCAAAGCATTTTTAAACTTCAGCAGAATTCCCAGAATGATGGAAGAGTTCCAACGCATTGTTAAACATCAGCAGAATTCGAGAAAAATGGAAGAGTTCCAAAGCATTTTTAAACTTCAGTTTAATTCTGAGAACAATGGAAGAATTCCAAAGCATTGTTAAGCATCAGCGGAATTCTCAGAACAATGGAATAGTTCCAAAGCATTTTTAAACTTCAGCAGATTTCCGAGAACAATGTAATAGTTCCAAAGCATTGTTAAACATCAGCGGAATTCCGAAAACAATGTAAGAGTTCCAAAGCATTTTTAAACTTCGGCAGAATTCCGAGAACAATGGAAGTGTTCCAAAGCATTTTTAAACTTCAGCAGAATTCCGAGAACAATGGAAGAGTTTCAAAGCATTTTTAAACTTCAGCAGAATTCCCAGAATGATGGAAGAGTTCCAAAGCATTGTTAAACATTAGCGGAATTCCGAGAACAATGGAAGAGTTCCAAAGCATTTTTAAACTTCAGCGGAATTCTGAGAACAATGGAAGAATTCCAAAGCATTGTTAAACATCAGCGGAATTCTCAGAACAATGGAAGAGTTCCAAAGCGTTTTTAAACTTCAGCAGAATTCCGAGAACAATGGAAGAGTTCCAAAGCATTTTTAAACTTCAGCAAAATTCCGAGAAAAATGGAAGAGTTCCAAAGCATTGTTAAACATCAGCGGAATTCCGAGAACAATGGAAGAGTTCCAAAGCATTTTTAAACTTCAGCAGCATTCCAAAAACTATGGAAGAGTTCCAAAGCATTGTTAAACATCAGCGGCATTCTGAGAACAATGGAATAGTTCCAAAGCTTTTTTAAACTTCAGCTGAATTCCGAGAACAACGGAAGAGTTCCAAAGCATTGTTAAACATCAGCAGAATTCCGAGAACAATGGAAGAGTTCCAAACCATTTTTAAACTTTAGCAAAATTCCCAGAACAATGGAAGAGTTCCAAAGCATTGTTAAACATCAGCGGAATTCCGAGAACAATGGAAGAGTTCCAAAGCATTTTTAAACTTCAGCAGAATTCCCAGAACAATGGAAGAGTTCCAAAGCATTGTTAAACATCAGCGGAATTCGGAGAACAATGGAAGAGTTCCAAAGAATTTTTAAACTTCAGCAGAATTCCGAGAACAATGGAAGAGTTCCAAAGCATTTTTAAACTTCAGCAGAATTCCGAGAACAATGGAAGCGTTCCATAGCATTTTTAAACTTCAGCGGAATTCAGACAACAAGGGAAGAGTTCCAAAGCATTTTTAAACTTCAGCGGAATTTCGTGAACAATGGAAGAATTCCAAAGCATTGCTAAACATCAGCGGAATTCCGAGAACAATGGAAGAGTTCCAAAGCATTTTTAAACTTCAGCAGAATTCCGAGAACAATGGAAGAGTTCCAAAGCATTTTTAAACTTCAGCAGAATTCCGAGAACAATGGAGGTATTCCATAGCATTTGTAAACTTCAGCGGAATTTTGAGAACAAGGGAAGAGTTCCAAAGAATTTTTAACCTTTAGCAGAATTCCGAGAACAATGTAAGAGTTCCAAATCATTGTTAAACATCAGCGGAATTCCGAGAACAATGGAAGAGTTCCAAAGCATTTTTAAACTTCAGCAGAATTCTGAGAACAATGGAAGAGTTTCAAAGCATTTTTGAACTTCAGCAGAATTCCCAGAATGATGGAAGAGTTCCAAAGCATTGTTAAACATCAGCGAAATTCCGAGAACAATGGAAGAGTTCCAAAGTATTTTTAAACTTCAGCGGAATTCTGCGAACAATGGAAGAATTCCAAAGCATTGTTAAACATCAGCTGAATTCTCAGAACAATGGAAGAGTTCCAAAGCATTTTTAAACTTCAGCAGAATTCTGAGAACAATGTAAGAGTTCCAAAGCATTTTTAAACTTCAGCAGAATTCCGAGAACAATGGAAGAGTTCCAAATCATTGTTAAACATCAGCGGAATTCCGAGAACAATGTAAGAGTTCCAAAGCATTTTTAAACTACAGCAGAATTCCGAGAACAATGGAAGAGTTACAAACCATTTTTAAACTTTAGCAGAATTCCCAGAACAATGGAAGAGTTCCAAAGCATTGTTAAACATCAGCGGAATTCCGAGAACAATGGAAGAGTTCCAAAGCATTTTTAAACTTCAGCAGAATTCCGAGAACAGTGGAAGAGTTCCAAAGCATTTTTAAACTTCAGCAGAATTCCGAGAACAATGGAAGCGTTCCATAGCATTTTTAAACTTCAGCGGAATTCCGACAACAAGGGAAGAGTTCCAAAGCATTTTTAAACTTCAGCGGAATTTCATGAACAATGGAAGAATTCCAAAGCATTGCTAAACATCAGCGGAATTCCGAGAACAATGGAAGAGTTCCAAAGCATTTTTAAACTTCAGCAGAATTCCGAGAACAATGGAAGAGTTTCAAAGCATTTTTAAACTTCAGCAGAATTCTCAAAATGATGGAAGAGTTCCAAAGCATTGTTAAACATCAGCGGAATTCCGAGAACAATGGAAGAGTTCCAAAGCATTTTTAAACTTCAGCGGTATTCTGAGAACAATTGAAGAATTCCAAAGCATTGTTAAACATCAACGGAATTCTCAGAACAATGGAAGAGTTCCAAAGCATTTTTAAAACTTCAGCAGAATTCCGAGAACAATGGAAGAGTTCCAAAGCATTGTTAAACATCAGCGGAATTCTGAGAACAATGGAAGAGTTCCAAAGCATTTTTAAACTTCAGCAGAATTCCCAGAACAATGGAAGAGTTCAAAAGCATTGATAAACATCAGCGGAATTCCGAGAACAATGGAAGAGTACCAAAGAATTTTTAAACTTCAGCGGAATTCCCAGAACAATGGAAGAGTTCCAAAGCATTGTTAAACATCAGCGGTATTCCGAGAACAATGGAAGAGTTCCAAATCATTTTTAAACTTCAGCAGAATTCCCAGAGCAATGGAAGTGTTCCAAAGCATTGTTAAACATCAGCAGAATTCCGAGAACAATGGAAGAGATAAAAAGCATTTTTAAACTTCAGCAGAATTCCCAGAACAATGGAAGAGTTCCAAAGCATTGTTAAACATCAGCGGAATTCCGAGAACAATGGAAGAGATAAAAAGCATTTTTAAACTTCAGCAGAATTCCCAGAACAATGGAAGAGTTCCAAAGCATTTTTAAACTTCAGCAGAATTCTGAGAACAATGTAAGAGTTCCATACCATTTTTAAACTTCAGTGGAATTCTGAGAAAAAGGGAAGAGTTCCAAAGCATTTTTAAACTTCAGCGGAATTCCGAGAACAGGGGAAGAGTTCCAAAGCATTTTTAAACTTCAGCGGATTTCCGTGAACAACGGAAGAATTCCAAAGCATTGCTAAACATCAGCAGAATTCCGAGAACAATGGAAGAGTTCCAAAGCATTTTTAAACTTCGGCGGAATTCCTAGAACAATGGAAGAGTTCCAAAGCATTTTTAAACTTCAGCGGAATTCTGAGAGCAATGGAAGAGTTCTAAAACATTTTTAAACATCAGCGGAATTGCGAGAACAATGGAAGAGTTCCAATGCATTTTTAAACTTCATCTAAATTCTGTGAACAACGGAAGAGTTCCAAAGCATTGTTAAACATCAGCGGAATTCCGAGAACAATGGAAGAGTTCCAAAGCATTTTTAAGCTTCAGCACATTTCTGAGAACAATGGAAGAGTTCCAAAGCATTGTTAAACATCAGCGGTATTCCGAAAACAATGGAAGAGCTCCAAAGCATTTTTGAACTTCAGCAGAATTACGAAAACAATGGAAGAGTTCCAAAGCATTGTTAAACATCAGCGGAATTCAGAGAACAATGGAAGAGTTCCAAAGCTTTTGTAAACTTAAGCAGAATTCCGACAACAGTGGTAGATGGTAGAGTTCCAAAGCATTGTTAAACATCAGCGAAATTCCGAGAACAATGGAAAAGTTCCAAAGCATTTTTAAACTTCAGCGGAATTCTGAGAACAATGGAAGAATTCCAAAGCATTGTTAAACATCAGCGGAATTCTCAGAACAATGGAAGAGTTCCAAATCATTTTTAAACTTCAGCAGAATTCCGAGAACAATGTAATAGTTTCAAAGCATTGTTAAACATCAGCGGAATACCGAGAACAATGGAAGAGTTCCAAAGCATTTTTAAACTTCAGCAGAATTCCGAAAACAATGGAAGAGTTCCAAAGCATTTTTAAACTTCAGCAGAATTCCAAGAACAATGGAAGAGTTCCAAATCATTGTTAAACATCAACGGAATTCCGAGAACAATGGAAGAGTTCCAAAGCATTTTCAAACTTCAGCAGAATTCCGAGAACAATGGAAGAGTTCCAAACCATTTTAAAACTTTAGCAGAATTCCCAGAACAATGGAAGAGTTCCAAAGCATTGTTAAACATCAGCGGCATTCTGAGAACAATGGAAGAGTTGCAAAGTTTTTTAAACTTCAGCTGAATTCCGAGAACAACGGAAGAGTTCCAAAGCATTGTTAAACATCAGCAGAATTCTGAGAACAATGGAAGAGTTCCAAAGCATTTTTAAACTTCAGCAGAATTCCCAGAACAATGGAAGAGTTCCAAAGCATTGTTAAACCTCAGCGGAATTCGGAGAACAATGGAAGAGTTCCAAAGCATTTTTAAACTTCAGCAGAATTCCGAGAACAATGGAAGAGTTCCAAAGCATTTTTAAACTTCAGCAGAATTCCGAGAACAATGGAAGCGTTCCATAGCATTTTTAAACTTCAGCGGAATTCCGACAACAAGGGAAGAGTTCCAAAGCATTTTTAAACTTCAGCGGAATTCCAAAAGCTATGGAAGAGTTCCAAAGCATTGTTAAACATCAGCGGCATTCTGAGAACAATGGAAGAGTTCCAAAGCTTTTTTAAACTTCAGCTGAATTCCGAGAACAACGGAAGAGTTCCAAAGCAATGTTAAACATCAGCAGAATTCTGAGAACAATGGAAGAGTTCCAAAGCATTTTTAAACTTCAGCAGAATTCCCAGAACAATTGAAGAGTTCCAAAGCATTGTTAAACCTCAGCGGAATTCGGAGAACAATGGAAGAGTTCCAAAGCATTTTTAAACTTCAGCAGAATTCCGAGAACAATGGAAGAGTACCAAAGCATTTTTAAACTTCAGCAGAATTCCGAGAACAATGGAAGCGTTCCATAGCATTTTTAAACTTCAGCGGAATTCTGACAACAAGGGAAGAGTTCCAAAGCATTTTTAAACTTCAGCGGAATTTCGTGAGCAATGGAAGAATTCCAAAGCATTGCTAAACATCAGCGGAATTCCGAGAACAATGGAAGAGTTCCAAAGCATTTTTAAACTTCAGCAGATTTCCGAGAACAATGGAAGAGTTCCAAAGCATTTTTAAACTTCAGCAGAATTCCGAGAACAATGGAAGTATTCCATAGCATTTGTAAACTTCAGCGGAATTTTGAGAACAATGGAAGAGTTCCAAAGCATTTTTAAACTTCAGCAGATTTCCGTGAACAATGGAAGAATTCCAAAGCATTGCTAAAAATCAGCGGAAATCCGAGAACAATGGAAGAGTTTCAAAGCATTTTTAAACTTCAGCAGAATTCCGAGAACAATGGAAGAGTTCCAATGCATTTTTAAACTTCAGCAGAATTCCTAGAACAATGGAAGAGTTCCAAATCATTGTTAAACATCAGCGGAATTCCGAGAACAATGGAAGAGTTCCAAAGCATTTTTAAACTTCAGCAGAATTCCGAAAACAATGGAAGAGTTCCAAAGCATTTTTAAACTTCAGCAGAATTCCAAGAACAATGGAAGAGTTCCAAATCATTGTTAAACATCAGCGGAATTCCGAGAACAATGGAAGAGTTCCAAAGCATTTTCAAACTTCAGCAGAATTCCGAGAACAATGGAAGAGTTCCAAACCATTTTAAAACTTTAGCAGAATTCCCAGAACAATGGAAGAGTTCCAAAGCATTGTTAAACATCAGCGGCATTCTGAGAACAATGGAAGAGTTGCAAAGTTTTTTAAACTTCAGCTGAATTCCGAGAACAACGGAAGAGTTCCAAAGCATTGTTAAACATCAGCAGAATTCTGAGAACAATGGAAGAGTTCCAAAGCATTTTTAAACTTCAGCAGAATTCCCAGAACAATGGAAGAGTTCCAAAGCATTGTTAAACCTCAGCGGAATTCGGAGAACAATGGAAGAGTTCCAAAGCATTTTTAAACTTCAGCAGAATTCCGAGAACAATGGAAGAGTTCCAAAGCATTTTTAAACTTCAGCAGAATTCCGAGAACAATGGAAGCGTTCCATAGCATTTTTAAACTTCAGCGGAATTCCGACAACAAGGGAAGAGTTCCAAAGCATTTTTAAACTTCAGCGGAATTCCAAAAACTATGGAAGAGTTCCAAAGCATTGTTAAACATCAGCGGCATTCTGAGAACAATGGAAGAGTTTCAAAGCTTTTTTAAACTTCAGCTGAATTCCGAGAACAACGGAAGAGTTCCAAAGCATTGTTAAACTTCAGCAGAATTCCGAGAACAATGGAAGCGTTCCATAGCATTTTTAAACTTCAGCGGAATTCTGAGAACAATGGAAGAATTCCAAAGCATTGTTAAGCATCAATGGAATTCCGAAAACAATGTAAGAGTTTCAAAGCATTTTTAAACTTTGGCAGAATTCCGAGAACAATGGAAGTGTTCCAAAGCATTTTTAAACTTCAGCAGAATTCCGAGAACAATGGAAGAGTTCCAAATCATTGTTAAACATCAGCGGAAATCCGAGAACAAAGGAAGAGTTCCAAAGCATTTTTAAACTTCAGCAGAATTCCGAGAACAATGGAAGAGTTTCAAAGCATTTTTAAACTTCAGCAGAATTCCCAGAATGATTTAATAGTTCCAAAGCATTGTTATACATTAGCAGAATTCCGAGAACAATGGAAGAGTTCCAAAGCATTTTTAAACTTCAGCAGAATTCCAAAAACTATGGAAGAGTTCCAAAGCATTGTTAAACATCAGCGGCATTCTGAGAACAATGGAAGAGTTCCAAAGCTTTTTTAAACTTCAGCTGAATTCCGAGAACAACGGAAGAGTTCCAAAGCATTGTTAAACATCAGCAGAATTCCGAGAACAATGCAAGAGTTCCAAACCATTTTTAAACTTAAGCAGAATTCCCAGAACAATGGAAGAGTTCCAAAGCATTGTTAAACATCAGCGGAATTCCGAGAACAATGGAAGAGTTCCAAAGCATTTTTAAGCTTCAGCAGAATTCCCAGAACAATGGAAGAGTTCCAAAGCATTGTTAAACTTCAGCGGAATTCTGAGAATAATGGAAGAGTTCCAAAGCTTTTGTAAACTTAAGCAGAATTCCGACAACAATGGTAGAGTTCCAAAGCATTGTTAAACATCAGCGAAATTCCGAGAACAATGGAAGAGTTCCAAAGCATTTTTAAACTTCAGCGGAATTCTGAGAACAATGGAAGAATTCCAAAGCATTGTTAAACATCAGCGGAATTCTCAGAACAATGGAAGAGTTCCAAAGCATTTTTAAACTTCAGCAGAATTCCGAGAACAATGTAAGAGTTCCAAAGCATTGTTAAACATCAGCGGAATTCCGGGAACAATGGAAGAGTTCCAAAGCATTTTTAAACTTCAGCAGAATTCCAAAAACAATGGAAGAGTTCCAAAGCATTTTTAAACTTCAGCAGAATTCCGAGAACAATGGAAGAGTTCCAAATCATTGTTAAACATCAGCGGAATTCCGAGAACAATGGAAGAGTTCCAAAGCATTTTTAAACTTCAGCAGAATTCCGAGAACAATGGAAGAGTTCCAAACCATTTTAAAACTTTAGCAGAATTCCCAGAACAATGGAAGAGTTCCAAAGCATTTTTAAACTTCAGCAGAATTCCGAGAACAATGGAAGAGTTCCAAATCATTGTTAAACATTAGCGGAAATCCGAAAACAAAGGAAGAGTTCCAAAGCATTTTTAAACTTCAACAGAATTCCGAGAACAATGGAAGAGTTTCAAAGCATTTTTAAACTTCAGCAGAATTCCCAGAATGATGGAAGAGTTCCAAAGCATTTTAAAACTTTAGCAGAATTCCCAGAACAATGAAGAGTTCCAAAGCATTGTTAAACATCAGCGGAATTCCGAGAACAATGGAAGAGTTCCAAACCATTTTAAAACTTTAGCAGAATTCCCAGAACAATGGAAGAGTTCCAAAGCATTTTTAAACTTCAGCAGAATTCCGAGAACAATGGAAGAGTTCCAAATCATTGTTAAACATCAGTGGAATTCCGAGAACAATGGAAGAGTTCCAAAGCATTTTAAAACTTTAGAAGAATTCCCAGAACAATGGAAGAGTTCCAAAGCATTTTTAAACTTCAGCAGAATTCCGAGAACAATGGAAGAGTTCCAAATCATTGTTAAACATCAGCGGAAATCCGAGAACAAAGGAAGAGTTCCAAAGCATTTTTAAACTTCAACAGAATTCCGAGAACAATGGAAGAGTTTCAAAGCATTTTTAAACTTCAGCAGAATTCCCAGAATGATGGAAGAGTTCAAAAGCATTGTTAAACATCAGCGAAATTCCGAGAACAATGGAAGAGTTCCAAAGCATTTTTAAACTTCAGCGGAATTCTGAGAACAATGGAAGAATTCCAAAGCATTGTTAAACATCAGCGGAATTCTCAGAACAATGGAAGAGTTCCAAAGCATTTTTAAACTTCAGCAGAATTCCGAGAACAATGGAAGAGTACCAAAGCATTTTTAAACTTCAGCAGAATTCCGAGAACAATGGAAGCGTTCCATAGCATTTTTAAACTTCAGCGGAATTCCGACAACAAGGGAAGAGTTCCAAAGCATTTTTAAACTTCAGCGGAATTTCGTGAGCAATGGAAGAATTCCAAAGCATTGCTAAACATCAGCGGAATTCCGAGAACAATGGAAGAGTTCCAAAGCATTTTTAAACTTCAGCAGATTTCCGAGAACAATGGAAGAGTTCCAAAGCATTTTTAAACTTCAGCAGAATTCCAAAAACAATGGAAGTATTCCATAGCGTTTGTAAACTTCAGCGGAATTTTGAGAACAATGGAAGAGTTCCAAAGCATTTTTAAACTTCAGCAGATTTCCGTGAACAATGGAAGAATTCCAAAGCATTGCTAAAAATCAGCGGAAATCCGAGAACAATGGAAGAGTTTCAAAGCATTTTTAAACTTCAGCAGAATTCCGAGAACAATGGAAGAGTTCCAATGCATTTTTAAACTTCAGCAGAATTCCGAGAACAATGGAAGAGTTCCAAATCATTGTTAAACATCAGCGGAATTCCGAGAACAATGGAAGAGTTCCAAAGCATTTTTAAACTTCAGCAGAATTCCGAGAACAATGGAAGAGTTTCAAAGCATTTTTAAACTTCAGCAGAATTCCCAGAATGATGGAAGAGTTCAAAAGCATTGTTAAACATCAGCGAAATTCCGAGAACAATGGAAGAGTTCCAAAGCATTTTTAAACTTCAGCGGAATTCTGAGAACAATGGAAGAATTCCAAAGCATTGTTAAACATCAGCGGAATTCTCAGAACAATGGAAGAGTTCCAAAGCATTTTTAAACTTCAGCAGAATTCCGAGAACAATGTAAGAGTTCCAAAGCATTGTTAAACATCAGCGGAAATCCGAGAAAAATGGAAGAGTTCCAAAGCATTTTTAAACTTCAGCAGAATTCCGAAAACAATGGAAGAGTTCCAAAGCATTTTTAAACTTCAGCAGAATTCCAAGAACAATGGAAGAGTTCCAAATCATTGTTAAACATCAGCGGAATTCCGAGAACAATGGAAGAGTTCCAAAGCATTTTTAAACTTCAGCAGAATTCCGAGAACAATGGAAGAGTTCCAAACCATTTTTAAACTTTAGCAGAATTCCCAGAACAATGGAAGAGTTCCAAAGCATTGTTAAACATCAGCGGAATTCCGAGAACAATGGAAGAGTTCCAAAGCATTGTTAAACATCAGCGGAATTCCGAGAACAATGGAAGAGTTCCAAAGCATTTTTAAACTTCAGCAGAATTCCGAGAACAATGGAAGAGCTCCAAAGCATTTTTAAACTTCAGCAGAATTCCGAGAACAATGGAAGCGTTCCATAGCATTTTTAAACTTCAGCGGAATTCCGACAACAAGGGAAGAGTTCCAAAGCATTTTTAAACTTCAGCAGACTTCCCAGAACAATGGAAGAGTTCCAAAGCATTTTTAAACTTCAGCAGAATTCCGAGAACAATGGAAGAGTTGCAAAGCATTTTTAAACTTCAGCAGAATTCCCAGAATGATGGAAGATTTCCAGCGCATTGTTAAACATCAGCAGAATTCCGAGAACAATGGAAGAGTTCCAAAGCATTTTTAAACTTCAGCGGAATTCTGAGAACAATGGAAGAATTCCAAAGCATTGTTAAGCATCAACGGAATTCCGAAAACAATGTAAGAGTTTCAAAGCATTTTTAAACTTTGGCAGAATTCCGAGAACAATGGAAGTGTTCCAAAGCATTTTTAAACTTCAGCAGAATTCCGAGAACAATGGAAGAGTTCCAAATCATTGTTAAACATCAGCGGAAATCCGAGAACAAAGGAAGAGTTCCAAAGCATTTTTAAACTTCAGCAGAATTCCGAGAACAATGGAAGAGTTTCAAAGCATTTTTAAACTTCAGCAGAATTCCCAGAATGATTTAAGAGTTCCAAAGCATTGTTAAACATTAGCAGAATTCCGAGAACAATGGAAGAGTTCCAAAGCATTTTTAAACTTCAGCGGAATTCTGAGAACAATGGAAGAATTCCAAAGCATTGTTAAACATCAGCGGAATTCTCAGAACAATGGAAGAGTTCCAAAGCGTTTTTAAACTTCAGCAGAATTCCGAGAACAATGTAAGAGTTCCAAAGCATTTTTAAACTTCAGCAAAATTCCGAGAAAAATGGAAGAGTTCCAAAGCATTGTTAAACATCAGCGGAATTCCGAGAACAATGGAAGAGTTCCAAAGCATTTTTAAACTTCAGCAGAATTCCAAAAACTATGGAAGAGTTCCAAAGCATTGTTAAACATCAGCGGCATTCTGAGAACAATGGAAGAGTTCCAAAGCTTTTTTAAACTTCAGCTGAATTCCGAGAACAACGGAAGAGTTCCAAAGCATTGTTAAACATCAGCAGAATTCCGAGAACAATGGAAGAGTTCCAAACCATTTTTAAACTTAAGCAGAATTCCCAGAACAATGGAAGAGTTCCAAAGCATTGTTAAACATCAGCGGAATTCCGAGAACAATGGAAGAGTTACAAAGCATTTTTAAGCTTCAGCAGAATTCCCAGAACAATGGAAGAGTTCCAAAGCATTGTTAAACTTCAGCGGAACTCTGAGAATAATGGAAGAGTTCCAAAGCTTTTGTAAACTTAAGCAGAATTCCGACAACAATGGTAGAGTTCCAAAGCATTGTTAAACATCAGCGAAATTCCGAGAACAATGGAAGAGTTCCAAAGCATTTTTAAACTTCAGCGGAATTCTGAGAACAATGGAAGAATTCCAAAGCATTGTTAAACATCAGCGGAATTCTCAGAACAATGGAAGAGTTCCAAAGCATTTTTAAACTTCAGCAGAATTCCGAGAACAATGTAAGAGTTCCAAAGCATTGTTAAACATCAGCGGAATTCCGAGAACAATGGAAGAGTTCCAAAGCATTTTTAAACTTCAGCAGAATTCCAAAAACAATGGAAGAGTTCCAAAGCATTTTTAAACTTCAGCAGAATTCCGAGAACAATGGAAGAGTTCCAAATCATTGTTAAACATCAGCGGAATTCCGAGAACAATGGAAGAGTTCCAAAGCATTTTTAAACTTCAGCAGAATTCCGAGAACAATGGAAGAGTTCCAAACCATTTTAAAACTTTAGCAGAATTCCCAGAACAATGGAAGAGTTCCAAAGCATTTTTAAACTTCAGCAGAATTCCGAGAACAATGGAAGAGTTCCAAATCATTGTTAAACATTAGCGGAAATCCGAGAACAAAGGAAGAGTTCCAAAGCATTTTTAAACTTCAACAGAATTCCGAGAACAATGGAAGAGTTTCAGAGCATTTTTAAACTTCAGCAGAATTCCCAGAATGATGGAAGAGTTCCAAAGCATTTTAAAACTTTAGCAGAATTCCCAGAACAATGGAAGAGTTCCAAAGCATTGTTAAACATCAGCGGAATTCCGAGAACAATGGAAGAGTTCCAAACCATTTTAAAACTTTAGCAGAATTCCCAGAACAATGGAAGAGTTCCAAAGCATTTTTAAACTTCAGCGGAATTCTGAGAACAATGGAAGAATTCCAAAGCATTGTTAAACATCAGCGGAATTCTCAGAACAATGGAAGAGTTCCAAAGCATTTTTAAACTTCAGCAGAATTCCGAGAACAATGTAAGAGTTCCAAAGCATTGTTAAACATCAGCGGAAATCCGAGAAAAATGGAAGAGTTCCAAAGCATTTTTAAACTTCAGCAGAATTCCGAAAACAATGGAAGAGTTCCAAAGCATTTTTAAACTTCAGCAGAATTCCAAGAACAATGGAAGAGTTCCAAATCATTGTTAAACATCAGCGGAATTCCGAGAACAATGGAAGAGTTCCAAAGCATTTTTAAACTTCAGCAGAATTCCGAGAACAATGGAAGAGTTCCAAACCATTTTTAAACTTTAGCAGAATTCCCAGAACAATGGAAGAGTTCCAAAGCATTGTTAAACATCAGCGGAATTCCGAGAACAATGGAAGAGTTCCAAAGCATTGTTAAACATCAGCAGAATTCCGAGAACAATGGAAGAGTTCCAAAGCATTTTTAAACTTCAGCAGAATTCCGAGAACAATGGAAGAGCTCCAAAGCATTTTTAAACTTCAGCAGAATTCCGAGAACAATGGAAGCGTTCCATAGCATTTTTAAACTTCAGCGGAATTCCGACAACAAGGGAAGAGTTCCAAAGCATTTTTAAACTTCAGCAGAATTCCCAGAACAATGGAAGAGTTCCAAAGCATTTTTAAACTTCAGCAGAATTCCGAGAACAATGGAAGAGTTGCAAAGCATTTTTAAACTTCAGCAGAATTCCCAGAATGATGGAAGATTTCCAGCGCATTGTTAAACATCAGCAGAATTCCGAGAACAAGGGAAGAGTTCCAAAGCATTTTTAAACTTCAGCGGAATTCTGAGAACAATGGAAGAATTCCAAAGCATTGTTAAGCATCAACGGAATTCCGAAAACAATGTAAGAGTTTCAAAGCATTTTTAAACTTTGGCAGAATTCCGAGAACAATGGAAGTGTTCCAAAGCATTTTTAAACTTCAGCAGAATTCCGAGAACAATGGAAGAGTTCCAAATCATTGTTAAACATCAGCGGAAATCCGAGAACAAAGGAAGAGTTCCAAAGCATTTTTAAACTTCAGCAGAATTCCGAGAACAATGGAAGAGTTTCAAAGCATTTTTAAACTTCAGCAGAATTCCCAGAATGATTTAAGAGTTCCAAAGCATTGTTAAACATTAGCAGAATTCCGAGAACAATGGAAGAGTTCCAAAGCATTTTTAAACTTCAGCAGAATTCCAAAAACTATGGAAGAGTTCCAAAGCATTGTTAAACATCAGCGGCATTCTGAGAACAATGGAAGAGTTCCAAAGCTTTTTTAAACTTCAGCTGAATTCCGAGAACAACGGAAGAGTTCCAAAGCATTGTTAAACATCAGCAGAATTCCGAGAACAATGCAAGAGTTCCAAACCATTTTTAAACTTAAGCAGAATTCCCAGAACAATGGAAGAGTTCCAAAGCATTGTTAAACATCAGCGGAATTCCGAGAACAATGGAAGAGTTCCAAAGCATTTTTAAGCTTCAGCAGAATTCCCAGAACAATGGAAGAGTTCCAAAGCATTGTTAAACTTCAGCGGAATTCTGAGAATAATGGAAGAGTTCCAAAGCTTTTGTAAACTTAAGCAGAATTCCGACAACAATGGTAGAGTTCCAAAGCATTGTTAAACATCAGCGAAATTCCGAGAACAATGGAAGAGTTCCAAAGCATTTTTAAACTTCAGCGGAATTCTGAGAACAATGGAAGAATTCCAAAGCATTGTTAAACATCAGCGGAATTCTCAGAACAATGGAAGAGTTCCAAAGGATTTTTAAACTTCAGCAGAATTCCGAGAACAATGTAAGAGATCCAAAGCATTGTTAAACATCAGCGGAATTCCGAGAACAATGGAAGAGTTCCAAAGCATTTTTAAACTTCAGCAGAATTCCAAAAACAATGGAAGAGTTCCAAAGCATTTTTAAACTTCAGCAGAATTCCGAGAACAATGGAAGAGTTCCAAATCATTGTTAAACATCAGCGGAATTCCGAGAACAATGGAAGAGTTCCAAAGCATTTTTAAACTTCAGCAGAATTCCGAGAACAATGGAAGAGTTCCAAACCATTTTAAAACTTTAGCAGAATTCCCAGAACAATGGCAGAGTTCCAAAGCATTTTTAAACTTCAGCAGAATTCCGAGAACAATGGAAGAGTCCCAAATCATTGTTAAACATTAGCGGAAATCCGAGAACAAAGGAAGAGTTCCAAAGCATTTTTAAACTTCAACAGAATTCCGAGAACAATGGAAGAGTTTCAAAGCATTTTTAAACTTCAGCAGAATTCCCAGAATGATGGAAGAGTTCCAAAGCATTTTAAAACTTTAGCAGAATTCCCAGAACAATGGAAGAGTTCCAAAGCATTGTTAAACATCAGCGGAATTCCGAGAACAATGGAAGAGTTCCAAACCATTTTAAAACTTTAGCAGAATTCCCAGAACAATGGAAGAGTTCCAAAGCATTTTTAAACTTCAGCAGAATTCCGAGAACAATGGAAGAGTTCCAAATCATTGTTAAACATCAGTGGAATTCCGAGAACAATGGAAGAGTTCCAAACCATTTTAAAACTTTAGAAGAATTCCCAGAACAATGGAAGAGTTCCAAAGCATTTTTAAACTTCAGCAGAATTCCGAGAACAATGGAAGAGTTCCAAATCATTGTTAAACATCAGCGGAAATCCGAGAACAAAGGAAGAGTTCCAAAGCATTTTTAAACTTCAACAGAATTCCGAGAACAATGGAAGAGTTTCAAAGCATTTTTAAACTTCAGCAGAATTCCCAGAATGATGGAAGAGTTCAAAAGCATTGTTAAACATCAGCGAAATTCCGAGAACAATGGAAGAGTTCCAAAGCATTTTTAAACTTCAGCGGAATTCTGAGAACAATGGAAGAATTCCAAAGCATTGTTAAACATCAGCGGAATTCTCAGAACAATGGAAGAGTTCCAAAGCATTTTTAAACTTCAGCAGAATTCCCAGAACAATGTAAGAGTTCCAAAGCATTGTTAAACATCAGCGGAATTCCGAGAACAATGGAAGAGTTCCAAAGCATTTTTAAACTTCAGCAGAATTCCAAAAACAATGGAAGAGTTCCAAAGCATTTTTAAACTTCAGCAGAATTCCGAGAACAATGGAAGAGTTCCAAATCATTGTTAAACATCAGCGGAATTCCGAGAACAATGGAAGAGTTCCAAAGCATTTTTAAACTTCAGCAGAATTCCGAGAACAATGGAAGAGTTCCAAACCATTTTAAAACTTTAGCAGAATTCCCAGAACAATGGAAGAGTTCCAAAGCATTTTTAAACTTCAGCAGAATTCCGAGAACAATGGAAGAGTTCCAAATCATTGTTAAACATTAGCGGAAATCCGAGAACAAAGGAAGAGTTCCAAAGCATTTTTAAACTTCAACAGAATTCCGAGAACAATGGAAGAGTTTCAGAGCATTTTTAAACTTCAGCAGAATTCCCAGAATGATGGAAGAGTTCCAAAGCATTTTAAAACTTTAGCAGAATTCCCAGAACAATGGAAGAGTTCCAAAGCATTTTTAAACTTCAACGGAATTCTGAGAACAATGGAAGAATTCCAAAGCATTGTTAAACATCAGCGGAATTCTCAGAACAATGGAAGAGTTCCAAAGCATTTTTAAACTTCAGCAGAATTCCGAGAACAATGTAAGAGTTCCAAAGCATTGTTAAACATCAGCGGAAATCCGAGAAAAATGGAAGAGTTCCAAAGCATTTTTAAACTTCAGCAGAATTCCGAAAACAATGGAAGAGTTCCAAAGCATTTTTAAACTTCAGCAGAATTCCAAGAACAATGGAAGAGTTCCAAATCATTGTTAAACATCAGCGGAATTCCGAGAACAATGGAAGAGTTCCAAAGCATTTTTAAACTTCAGCAGAATTCCGAGAACAATGGAAGAGTTCCAAACCATTTTTAAACTTTAGCAGAATTCCCAGAACAATGGAAGAGTTCCAAAGCATTGTTAAACATCAGCGGAATTCCGAGAACAATGGAAGAGTTCCAAAGCATTGTTAAACATCAGCGGAATTCCGAGAACAATGGAAGAGTTCCAAAGCATTTTTAAACTTCAGCAGAATTCCGAGAACAATGGAAGAGCTCCAAAGCATTTTTAAACTTCAGCAGAATTCCGAGAACAATGGAAGCGTTCCATAGCATTTTTAAACTTCAGCGGAATTCCGACAACAAGGGAAGAGTTCCAAAGCATTTTTAAACTTCAGCAGAATTCCCAGAACAATGGAAGAGTTCCAAAGCATTTTTAAACTTCAGCAGAATTCCGAGAACAATGGAAGAGTTGCAAAGCATTTTTAAACTTCAGCAGAATTCCCAGAATGATGGAAGATTTCCAGCGCATTGTTAAACATCAGCAGAATTCCGAGAACAATGGAAGAGTTCCAAAGCATTTTTAAACTTCAGCGGAATTCTGAGAACAATGGAAGAATTCCAAAGCATTGTTAAGCATCAACGGAATTCCGAAAACTATGTAAGAGTTTCAAAGCATTTTTAAACTTTGGCAGAATTCCGAGAACAATGGAAGTGTTCCAAAGCATTTTTAAACTTCAGCAGAATTCCGAGAACAATGGAAGAGTTCCAAATCATTGTTAAACATCAGCGGAAATCCGAGAACAAAGGAAGAGTTCCAAAGCATTTTTAAACTTCAGCAGAATTCCGAGAACAATGGAAGAGTTTCAAAGCATTTTTAAACTTCAGCAGAATTCCCAGAATGATTTAAGAGTTCCAAAGCATTGTTAAACATTAGCAGAATTCCGAGAACATTGGAAGAGTTCCAAAGCATTTTTAAACTTCAGCGGAATTCTGAGAACAATGGAAGAATTCCAAAGCATTGTTAAACATCAGCGGAATTCTCAGAACAATGGAAGAGTTCCAAAGCGTTTTTAAACTTCAGCAGAATTCCGAGAACAATGTAAGAGTTCCAAAGCATTGTTAAACATCAGCAAAATTCCGAGAAAAATGGAAGAGTTCCAAAGCATTGTTAAACATCAGCGGAATTCCGAGAACAATGGAAGAGTTCCAAAGCATTTTTAAACTTCAGCAAAATTCCGAGAAAAATGGAAGAGTTCCAAAGCATTGTTAAACATCAGCGGAATTCCGAGAACAATGGAAGAGTTCCAAAGCATTTTTAAACTTCAGCAGAATTCCAAAAACTATGGAAGAGTTCCAAAGCATTGTTAAACATCAGCGGCATTCTGAGAACAATGGAAGAGTTCCAAAGCTTTTTTAAACTTCAGCTGAATTCCGAGAACAACGGAAGAGTTCCAAAGCATTGTTAAACATCAGCAGAATTCCGAGAACAATGCAAGAGTTCCAAACCATTTTTAAACTTAAGCAGAATTCCCAGAACAATGGAAGAGTTCCAAAGCATTGTTAAACATCAGCGGAATTCCGAGAACAATGGAAGAGTTCCAAAGCATTTTTAAGCTTCAGCAGAATTCCCAGAACAATGGAAGAGTTCCAAAGCATTGTTAAACTTCAGCGGAATTCTGAGAATAATGGAAGTGTTCCAAAGCTTTTGTAAACTTAAGCAGAATTCCGACAACAATGGTAGAGTTCCAAAGCATTGTTAAACATCAGCGAAATTCCGAGAACAATGGAAGAGTTCCAAAGCATTTTTAAACTTCAGCGGAATTCTGAGAACAATGGAAGAATTCCAAAGCATTGTTAAACATCAGCGGAATTCTCAGAACAATGGAAGAGTTCCAAAGCATTTTTAAACTTCAGCAGAATTCCGAGAACAATGTAAGAGTTCCAAAGCATTGTTAAACATCAGCGGAATTCCGAGAACAATGGAAGAGTTCCAAAGCATTTTTAAACTTCAGCAGAATTCCAAAAACAATGGAAGAGTTCCAAAGCATTTTTAAACTTCAGCAGAATTCCGAGAACAATGGAAGAGTTCCAAATCATTGTTAAACATGAGCGGAATTCCGAGAACAATGGAAGAGTTCCAAAGAATTTTTAAACTTCAGCAGAATTCCGAGAACAATGGAAGAGTTCCAAACCATTTTAAAACTTTAGCAGAATTCCCAGAACAATGGAAGAGTTTCAAAGCATTTTTAAACTTCAGCAGAATTCCGAGAACAATGGAAGAGTTCCAAATCATTGTTAAACATTAGCGGAAATCCGAGAACAAAGGAAGAGTTCCAAAGCATTTTTAAACTTCAACAGAATTCCGAGAACAATGGAAGAGTTTCAAAGCATTTTTAAACTTCAGCAGAATTCCCAGAATGATGGAAGAGTTCCAAAGCATTTCAAAACTTTAGCAGAATTCCCAGAACAATGGAAGAGTTCCAAAGCATTGTTAAACATCAGCGGAATTCCGAGAACAATGGAAGAGTTCCAAACCATTTTAAAACTTTAGCAGAATTCCCAGAACAATGGAAGAGTTCCAAAGCATTTTTAAACTTCAGCAGAATTCCGAGAACAATGGAAGAGTTCCAAATCATTGTTAAACATCAGTGGAATTCCGAGAACAATGGAAGAGTTCCAAACCATTTTAAAACTTTAGAAGAATTCCCAGAACAATGGAAGAGTTCCAAAGCATTTTTAAACTTCAGCAGAATTCCGAGAACAATGGAAGAGTTCCAAATCATTGTTAAACATCAGCGGAAATCCGAGAACAAAGGAAGAGTTCCAAAGCATTTTTAAACTTCAACAGAATTCCGAGAACAATAGAAGAGTTTCAAAGCATTTTTAAACTTCAGCAGAATTCCCAGAATGATGGAAGAGTTCAAAAGCATTGTTAAACATCAGCGAAATTCCGAGAACAATGGAAGAGTTCCAAAGCATTTTTAAACTTCAGCGGAATTCTGAGAACAATGGAAGAATTCCAAAGCATTGTTAAACATCAGCGGAATTCTCAGAACAATGGAAGAGTTCCAAAGCATTTTTAAACTTCAGCAGAATTCCGAGAACAATGTAAGAGTTCCAAATCATTGTTAAACATCAGCGGAAATCCGAGAAACATGGAAGAGTTCCAAAGCATTTTTAAACTTCAGCAGAATTCCGAAAACAATGGAAGAGTTCCAAAGCATTTTTAAACTTCAGCAGAATTCCAAGAACAATGGAAGAGTTCAAATCATTGTTAAACATCAGCGGAATTCCGAGAACAATGGAAGAGTTCCAAAGCATTTTTAAACTTCAGCAGAATTCCGAGAACAATGGAAGAGTTCCAAACCATTTTTAAACTTTAGCAGAATTCCCAGAACAATGGAAGAGTTCCAAAGCATTGTTAAACATCAGCGGAATTCCGTGAACAATGGAAGAGTTCCAAAGCATTTTTAAACTTCAGCGGAATTCTGAGAACAATGGAAGAATTCCAAAGCATTGTTAAACATCAGCGGAATTCTCAGAACAATGGAAGAGTTCCAAAGCGTTTTTAAACTTCAGCAGAATTCCGAGAACAATGGAAGAGTTCCAAAGCATTTTTAAACTTCAGCAGAATTCCGAGAAAAATGGAAGAGTTCCAAAGCATTGTTAAACATCAGCGGAATTCCGAGAACAATGGAAGAGTTCCAAAGCATTTTTAAACTTCAGCAGAATTCCAAAAACTATGGAAGAGTTCCAAAGCATTGTTAAACATCAGGGGCATTCTGAGAACAATGGAAGAGTTCCAAAGCTTTTTTAAACTTCAGCTGAATTCCGAAAACAACGGAAGAGTTCCAAAGCATTGTTAAACATCAGCAGAATTCTGAGAACAATGGAAGAGTTCCAAACCATTTTTAAACTTTAGCAGAATTCCCAGAACAATGGAAGAGTTCCAAAGTATTGTTAAACATCAGCGAAATTCCGAGAACAATGGAAGAGTTCCAAAGCATTTTTAAACTTCAGCAGAATTCCCAGAACAATGGAAGATTTCCAAAGCATTGTTAAACATCAGCGGAATTCGGAGAACAATGGAAGACTTCCAAAGCATTTTTAAACTTCAGCAGAATTCCGAGAACAATGGAAGAGTTCCAAAGCATTTTTAAACTTCAGCAGAATTCCGAGAACAATGGAAGCGTTCCATAGCATTTTTAAACTTCAGCGGAATTCCGACAACAATGGAAGAGTTCCAAAGCATTTTTAAACTTCAGCGGAATTTCTTGAGCAATGGAAGAATTCCAAAGCATTGCTAAACATCAGCGGAATTCCGAGAACAATGGAAGAGTTCCAGAGCATTTTTAAACTTCAGCAGATTTCCGAGAACAATGTAAGAGTTCCAAAGCATTGTTAAACATCAGCGGAATTCCGAGAACAATGTAAGCGTTCCATAGCATTTTTAAACTTCAGCGGAATTCCGACAACAATGGAAGAGTTCCAAAGCATTTTTAAACATCAGCAGATTTCCGTGAACAATGGAAGAATTCCAAAGCATTGTTAAACATCAGCGGAATTCTCAGAACAATGGAAGAGTTCCAAAGCATTTTTAAACTTCAGCAGAATTCCGAGAACAATGTAAGAGTTCCAAAGCATTGTTAAACATCAGCGGAATTCCGAGAACAATGGAAGAGTTCCAAAGCATTTTTAAACTTCAGCAGAATTCCGAAAACAATGGAAGAGTTCCAAAGCATTTTTAAACTTCAGCAGAATTCCGAGAACAATGGAAGAGTTCCAAATCATTGTTAAACATCAGCGGAATTCCGAGAACAATGAAAGAGTTCCAAAGCATTTTTAAACTTCAGCAGAATTCCGAGAACAATGGAAGAGTTCCAAACCATTTTAAAACTTTAGCAGAATTCCCAGAACAATGGAAGAGTTCCAAAGCATTGTTAAACATCAGCGGCATTCTGAGAACAATGGAAGAGTTCCAAAGCTTTTTTAAACTTCAGCTGAATTCCGAGAACAACGGAAGAGTTCCAAAGCATTGTTAAACATCAGCAGAATTCCGAGAACAATGCAAGAGTTCCAAACCATTTTTAAACTTAAGTAGAATTCCCAGAACAATGGAAGAGTTCCAAAGCATTGTTAAACATCAGCGGAATTCCGAGAACAATGGAAGAGTTCCAAAGCATTTTTAAGCTTCAGCAGAATTCCCAGAACAATGGAAGAGTTCCAAAGCATTGTTAAACTTCAGCGGAATTCTGAGAATAATGGAAGAGTTCCAAAGCTTTTGTAAACTTAAGCAGAATTCCGACAACAATGGTAGAGTTCCAAAGCATTGTTAAACATCAGCGAAATTCCGAGAACAATGGAAGAGTTCCAAAGCATTTTTAAACTTCAGCGGAATTCTGAGAACAATGGAAGAATTCCAAAGCATTGTTAAACATCAGCGGAATTCTCAGAACAATGGAAGAGTTCCAAAGGATTTTTAAACTTCAGCAGAATTCCGAGAACAATGTAAGAGTTCCAAAGCATTGTTAAACATCAGCGGAATTCCGAGAACAATGGAAGAGTTCCAAAGCATTTTTAAACTTCAGCAGAATTCCAAAAACAATGGAAGAGTTCCAAAGCATTTTTAAACTTCAGCAGAATTCCGAGAACAATGGAAGAGTTCCAAATCATTGTTAAACATCAGCGGAATTCCGAGAACAATGGAAGAGTTCCAAAGCATTTTTAAACTTCAGCAGAATTCCGAGAACAATGGAAGAGTTCCAAACCATTTTAAAACTTTAGCAGAATTCCCAGAACAATGGCAGAGTTCCAAAGCATTTTTAAACTTCAGCAGAATTCCGAGAACAATGGAAGAGTCCCAAATCATTGTTAAACATTAGCGGAAATCCGAGAACAAAGGAAGAGTTCCAAAGCATTTTTAAACTTCAACAGAATTCCGAGAACAATGGAAGAGTTTCAAAGCATTTTTAAACTTCAGCAGAATTCCCAGAATGATGGAAGAGTTCCAAAGCATTTTAAAACTTTAGCAGAATTCCCAGAACAATGGAAGAGTTCCAAAGCATTGTTAAACATCAGCGGAATTCCGAGAACAATGGAAGAGTTCCAAACCATTTTAAAGCTTTAGCAGAATTCCCAGAACAATGGAAGAGTTCCAAAGCATTTTTAAACTTCAGCAGAATTCCGAGAACAATGGAAGAGTTCCAAATCATTGTTAAACATCAGTGGAATTCCGAGAACAATGGAAGAGTTCCAAACCATTTTAAAACTTTAGAAGAATTCCCAGAACAATGGAAGAGTTCCAAAGCATTTTTAAACTTCAGCAGAATTCCGAGAACAATGGAAGAGTTCCAAATCATTGTTAAACATCAGCGGAAATCCGAGAACAAAGGAAGAGTTCCAAAGCATTTTTAAACTTCAACAGAATTCCGAGAACAATGGAAGAGTTTCAAAGCATTTTTAAACTTCAGCAGAATTCCCAGAATGATGGAAGAGTTCAAAAGCATTGTTAAACATCAGCGAAATTCCGAGAACAATGGAAGAGTTCCAAAGCATTTTTAAACTTCAGCGGAATTCTGAGAACAATGGAAGAATTCCAAAGCATTGTTAAACATCAGCGGAATTCTCAGAACAATGGAAGAGTTCCAAAGCATTTTTAAACTTCAGCAGAATTCCCAGAACAATGTAAGAGTTCCAAAGCATTGTTAAACATCAGCGGAATTCCGAGAACAATGGAAGAGTTCCAAAGCATTTTTAAACTTCAGCAGAATTCCAAAAACAATGGAAGAGTTCCAAAGCATTTTTAAACTTCAGCAGAATTCCGAGAACAATGGAAGAGTTCCAAATCATTGTTAAACATCAGCGGAATTCCGAGAACAATGGAAGAGTTCCAAAGCATTTTTAAACTTCAGCAGAATTCCGAGAACAATGGAAGAGTTCCAAACCATTTTAAAACTTTAGCAGAATTCCCAGAACAATGGAAGTGTTCCAAAGCATTTTTAAACTTCAGCAGAATTCCGAGAACAATGGAAGAGTTCCAAATCATTGTTAAACATTAGCGGAAATCCGAGAACAAAGGAAGAGTTCCAAAGCATTTTTAAACTTCAACAGAATTCCGAGAACAATGGAAGAGTTTCAGAGCATTTTTAAACTTCAGCAGAATTCCCAGAATGATGGAAGAGTTCCAAAGCATTTTAAAACTTTAGCAGAATTCCCAGAACAATGGAAGAGTTCCAAAGCATTTTTAAACTTCAGCGGAATTCTGAGAACAATGGAAGAATTCCAAAGCATTGTTAAACATCAGCGGAATTCTCAGAACAATGGAAGAGTTCCAAAGCATTTTTAAACTTCAGCAGAATTCCGAGAACAATGTAAGAGTTCCAAAGCATTGTTAAACATCAGCGGAAATCCGAGAAAAATGGAAGAGTTCCAAAGCATTTTTAAACTTCAGCAGAATTCCGAAAACAATGGAAGAGTTCCAAAGCATTTTTAAACTTCAGCAGAATTCCAAGAACAATGGAAGAGTTCCAAATCATTGTTAAACATCAGCGGAATTCCGAGAACAATGGAAGAGTTCCAAAGCATTTTTAAACTTCAGCAGAATTCCGAGAACAATGGAAGAGTTCCAAACCATTTTTAAACTTTAGCAGAATTCCCAGAACAATGGAAGAGTTCCAAAGCATTGTTAAACATCAGCGGAATTCCGAGAACAATGGAAGAGTTCCAAAGCATTGTTAAACATCAGCGGAATTCCGAGAACAATGGAAGAGTTCCAAAGCATTTTTAAACTTCAGCAGAATTCCGAGAACAATGGAAGAGCTCCAAAGCATTTTTAAACTTCAGCAGAATTCCGAGAACAATGGAAGCGTTCCATAGCATTTTTAAACTTCAGCGGAATTCCGACAACAAGGGAAGAGTTCCAAAGCATTTTTAAACTTCAGCAGAATTCCCAGAACAATGGAAGAGTTCCAAAGCATTTTTAAACTTCAGCAGAATTCCGAGAACAATGGAAGAGTTGCAAAGCATTTTTAAACTTCAGCAGAATTCCCAGAATGATGGAAGATTTCCAGCGCATTGTTAAACATCAGCAGAATTCCGAGAACAATGGAAGAGTTCCAAAGCATTTTTAAACTTCAGCGGAATTCTGAGAACAATGGAAGAATTCCAAAGCATTGTTAAGCATCAACGGAATTCCGAAAACTATGTAAGAGTTTCAAAGCATTTTTAAACTTTGGCAGAATTCCGAGAACAATGGAAGTGTTCCAAAGCATTTTTAAACTTCAGCAGAATTCCGAGAACAATGGAAGAGTTCCAAATAATTGTTAAACATCAGCGGAAATCCGAGAACAAAGGAAGAGTTCCAAAGCATTTTTAAACTTCAGCAGAATTCCGAGAACAATGGAAGAGTTTCAAAGCATTTTTAAACTTCAGCAGAATTCCCAGAATGATTTAAGAGTTCCAAAGCATTGTTAAACATTAGCAGAATTCCAAGAACATTGGAAGAGTTCCAAAGCATTTTTAAACTTCAGCGGAATTCTGAGAACAATGGAAGAATTCCAAAGCATTGTTAAACATCAGCGGAATTCTCAGAACAATGGAAGAGTTCCAAAGCGTTTTTAAACTTCAGCAGAATTCCGAGAACAATGTAAGAGTTCCAAAGCATTGTTAAACATCAGCAAAATTCCGAGAAAAATGGAAGAGTTCCAAAGCATTGTTAAACATCAGCGGAATTCCGAGAACAATGGAAGAGTTCCAAAGCATTTTTAAACTTCAGCAAAATTCCGAGAAAAATGGAAGAGTTCCAAAGCATTGTTAAACATCAGCGGAATTCCGAGAACAATGGAAGAGTTCCAAAGCATTTTTAAACTTCAGCAGAATTCCAAAAACTATGGAAGAGTTCCAAAGCATTGTTAAACATCAGCGGCATTCTGAGAACAATGGAAGAGTTCCAAAGCTTTTTTAAACTTCAGCTGAATTCCGAGAACAACGGAAGAGTTCCAAAGCATTGTTAAACATCAGCAGAATTCCGAGAACAATGCAAGAGTTCCAAACCATTTTTAAACTTAAGCAGAATTCCCAGAACAATGGAAGAGTTCCAAAGCATTGTTAAACATCAGCGGAATTCCGAGAACAATGGAAGAGTTCCAAAGCATTTTTAAGCTTCAGCAGAATTCCCAGAACAATGGAAGAGTTCCAAAGCATTGTTAAACTTCAGCGGAATTCTGAGAATAATGGAAGTGTTCCAAAGCTTTTGTAAACTTAAGCAGAATTCCGACAACAATGGTAGAGTTCCAAAGCATTGTTAAACATCAGCGAAATTCCGAGAACAATGGAAGAGTTCCAAAGCATTTTTAAACTTCAGCGGAATTCTGAGAACAATGGAAGAATTCCAAAGCATTGTTAAACATCAGCGGAATTCTCAGAACAATGGAAGAGTTCCAAAGCATTTTTAAACTTCAGCAGAATTCCGAGAACAATGTAAGAGTTCCAAAGCATTGTTAAACATCAGCGGAATTCCGAGAACAATGGAAGAGTTCCAAAGCATTTTTAAACTTCAGCAGAATTCCAAAAACAATGGAAGAGTTCCAAAGCATTTTTAAACTTCAGCAGAATTCCGAGAACAATGGAAGAGTTCCAAATCATTGTTAAACATGAGCGGAATTCCGAGAACAATGGAAGAGTTCCAAAGAATTTTTAAACTTCAGCAGAATTCCGAGAACAATGGAAGAGTTCCAAACCATTTTAAAACTTTAGCAGAATTCCCAGAACAATGGAAGAGTTTCAAAGCATTTTTAAACTTCAGCAGAATTCCGAGAACAATGGAAGAGTTCCAAATCATTGTTAAACATTAGCGGAAATCCGAGAACAAAGGAAGAGTTCCAAAGCATTTTTAAACTTCAACAGAATTCCGAGAACAATGGAAGAGTTTCAAAGCATTTTTAAACTTCAGCAGAATTCCCAGAATGATGGAAGAGTTCCAAAGCATTTTAAAACTTTAGCAGAATTCCCAGAACAATGGAAGAGTTCCAAAGCATTGTTAAACATCAGCGGAATTCCGAGAACAATGGAAGAGTTCCAAACCATTTTAAAACTTTAGCAGAATTCCCAGAACAATGGAAGAGTTCCAAAGCATTTTTAAACTTCAGCAGAATTCCGAGAACAATGGAAGAGTTCCAAATCATTGTTAAACATCAGTGGAATTCCGAGAACAATGGAAGAGTTCCAAACCATTTTAAAACTTTAGAAGAATTCCCAGAACAATGGAAGAGTTCCAAAGCATTTTTAAACTTCAGCAGAATTCCGAGAACAATGGAAGAGTTCCAAATCATTGTTAAACATCAGCGGAAATCCGAGAACAAAGGAAGAGTTCCAAAGCATTTTTAAACTTCAACAGAATTCCGAGAACAATGGAAGAGTTTCAAAGCATTTTTAAACTTCAGCAGAATTCCCAGAATGATGGAAGAGTTCAAAAGCATTGTTAAACATCAGCGAAATTCCGAGAACAATGGAAGAGTTCCAAAGCATTTTTAAACTTCAGCGGAATTCTGAGAACAATGGAAGAATTCCAAAGCATTGTTAAACATCAGCGGAATTCTCAGAACAATGGAAGAGTTCCAAAGCATTTTTAAACTTCAGCAGAATTCCGAGAACAATGTAAGAGTTCCAAATCATTGTTAAACATCAGCGGAAATCCGAGAAACATGGAAGAGTTCCAAAGCATTTTTAAACTTCAGCAGAATTCCGAAAACAATGGAAGAGTTCCAAAGCATTTTTAAACTTCAGCAGAATTCCAAGAACAATGGAAGAGTTCAAATCATTGTTAAACATCAGCGGAATTCCGAGAACAATGGAAGAGTTCCAAAGCATTTTTAAACTTCAGCAGAATTCCGAGAACAATGGAAGAGTTCCAAACCATTTTTAAACTTTAGCAGAATTCCCAGAACAATGGAAGAGTTCCAAAGCATTGTTAAACATCAGCGGAATTCCGTGAACAATGGAAGAGTTCCAAAGCATTTTTAAACTTCAGCGGAATTCTGAGAACAATGGAAGAATTCCAAAGCATTGTTAAACATCAGCGGAATTCTCAGAACAATGGAAGAGTTCCAAAGCGTTTTTAAACTTCAGCAGAATTCCGAGAACAATGGAAGAGTTCCAAAGCATTTTTAAACTTCAGCAGAATTCCGAGAAAAATGGAAGAGTTCCAAAGCATTGTTAAACATCAGCGGAATTCCGAGAACAATGGAAGAGTTCCAAAGCATTTTTAAACTTCAGCAGAATTCCAAAAACTATGGAAGAGTTCCAAAGCATTGTTAAACATCAGGGGCATTCTGAGAACAATGGAAGAGTTCCAAAGCTTTTTTAAACTTCAGCTGAATTCCGAAAACAACGGAAGAGTTCCAAAGCATTGTTAAACATCAGCAGAATTCTGAGAACAATGGAAGAGTTCCAAACCATTTTTAAACTTTAGCAGAATTCCCAGAACAATGGAAGAGTTCCAAAGTATTGTTAAACATCAGCGAAATTCCGAGAACAATGGAAGAGTTCCAAAGCATTTTTAAACTTCAGCAGAATTCCCAGAACAATGGAAGATTTCCAAAGCATTGTTAAACATCAGCGGAATTCGGAGAACAATGGAAGACTTCCAAAGCATTTTTAAACTTCAGCAGAATTCCGAGAACAATGGAAGAGTTCCAAAGCATTTTTAAACTTCAGCAGAATTCCGAGAACAATGGAAGCGTTCCATAGCATTTTTAAACTTCAGCGGAATTCCGACAACAATGGAAGAGTTCCAAAGCATTTTTAAACTTCAGCGGAATTTCTTGAGCAATGGAAGAATTCCAAAGCATTGCTAAACATCAGCGGAATTCCGAGAACAATGGAAGAGTTCCAGAGCATTTTTAAACTTCAGCAGATTTCCGAGAACAATGTAAGAGTTCCAAAGCATTGTTAAACATCAGCGGAATTCCGAGAACAATGTAAGCGTTCCATAGCATTTTTAAACTTCAGCGGAATTCCGACAACAATGGAAGAGTTCCAAAGCATTTTTAAACATCAGCAGATTTCCGTGAACAATGGAAGAATTCCAAAGCATTGATAAACATCAGCGGAATTCTCAGAACAATGGAAGAGTTCCAAAGCATTTTTAAACTTCAGCAGAATTCCGAGAACAATGTAAGAGTTCCAAAGCATTGTTAAACATCAGCGGAATTCCGAGAACAATGGAAGAGTTCCAAAGCATTTTTAAACTTCAGCAGAATTCCGAAAACAATGGAAGAGTTCCAAAGCATTTTTAAACTTCAGCAGAATTCCGAGAACAATGGAAGAGTTCCAAATCATTGTTAAACATCAGCGGAATTCCGAGAACAATGAAAGAGTTTCAAAGCATTTTTAAACTTCAGCAGAATTCCGAGAACAATGGAAGAGTTCCAAACCATTTTAAAACTTTAGCAGAATTCCCAGAACAATGGAAGAGTTCCAAAGCATTTTTAAACTTCAGCAGAATTCCGAGAACAATGGAAGAGTTCCAAATCATTGTTAAACATTAGCGGAAATCCGAGAACAAAGGAAGAGTTCCAAAGCATTTTTAAACTTCAACAGAATTCCGAGAATAATGGAAGAGTTTCAAAGCATTTTTAAACTTCAGCAGAATTCCCAGAATGATGGAAGAGTTCCAAAGCATTTTAAAACTTTAGCAGAATTCCCAGAACAATGGAAGAGTTCCAAAGCATTGTTAAACATCAGCGGAATTCCGAGAACAATGGAAGAGTTCCAAACCATTTTAAAACTTTAGCAGAATTCCCAGAACAATGGAAGAGTTCCAAAGCATTTTTAAACTTCAGCAGAATTCCGAGAACAATGGAAGAGTTCCAAATCATTGTTAAACATCAGCGGAAATCCGAGAACAAAGGAAGAGTTCCAAAGCATTTTTAAACTTCAGCAGAATTCCGAGAACAATGGAAGAGTTTCAAAGCATTTTTAAACTTCAACAGAATTCCCAGAATGATGGAAGAGTTCCAAAGCATTGTTAAACATTAGCGGAATTCCGAGAACAATGGAAGAGTTCCAAAGCATTTTTAAACTTCAGCGGAATTCTGAGAACAATGGAAGAATTCCAAAGCATTGTTAAACATCAGCGGAATTCTCAGAACAATGGAAGAGTTCCAAAGCGTTTTTAAACTTCAGCAGAATTCCGAGAACAATGGAAGAGTTCCAAAGCATTTTTAAACTTCAGGAGAATTCCAAGAAAAATGGAAGAGTTCCAAAGCATTGTTAAACATCAGCGGAATTCCGAGAACAATGGAAGAGTTCCAAAGCATTTTTAAACTTCATCAGAATTCCAAAAACTATGGAAGAGTTCCAAAGCATTGTTAAACATTAGCGGCATTCTGAGAACAATGGAAGAGTTCCAAAGCTTTTTTAAACTTCAGCTGAATTCCGAGAACAACGGAAGAGTTCCAAAGCATTTTTAAACATCAGCAGAATTCTGAGAACAATGGAAGAGTTCCAAAGCATTTTTAAACTTCAGCAGAATTCCCAGAACAATGGAAGAGTTCCAAAGCATTGTTAAACCTCAGCGGAATTCGGAGAACAATGGAAGAGTTCCAAAGCATTTTTAAACTTCAGCAGAATTCCGAGAACAATGGAAGAGTTCCAAAGCATTTTTAAACTTCAGCAGAATTCCGAGAACAATGGAAACATTCCATAGCATTTTTAAACTTCAGCGGAATTCCGACAACAAGGGAAGAGTTCCAAAGCATTTTTAAACTTCAGCGGAATTCCAAAAACTATGGAAGAGTTCCAAAGCATTGTTAAACATCAGCGGCATTCTGAGAACAATGGAAGAGTTCCAAAGCTTTTTTAAACTTAAGCTGAATTCCGAGAACAACGGAAGAGTTCCAAAGCATTGTTAAACATCAGCAGAATTCTGAGAACAATGGAAGAGTTCGTAAGCATTTTTAAACTTCAGCAGAATTCCCAGAACAATGGAAGAGTTCCAAAGCATTGTTAAACCTCAGCGGAATTCGGAGAACAATGGAAGAGTTCCAAAGCATTTTTAAACTTCAGCAGAATTCCGAGAACAATGGAAGAGTACCAAAGCATTTTTAAACTTCAGCAGAATTCCGAGAACAATGGAAGCGTTCCAAAGCATTTTTAAACTTCAGCGGAATTCCGACAACAAGGGAAGAGTTCCAAAGCATTTTTAAACTTCAGCGGAATTTCGTGAGCAATGGAAGAATTCCAAAGCATTGCTAAACATCAGCGGAATTCCGAGAACAATGGAAGAGTTCCAAAGCATTTTTAAACTTCAGCAGATTTCCGAGAACAATGGAAGAGTTCCAAAGCATTTTTAAACTTCAGCAGAATTCCGAGAACAATGGAAGTATTCCATAGCATTTGTAAACTTCAGCGGAATTTTGAGAACAAGGGAAGAGTTCCAAAGCATTTTTAAACTTCAGCAGATTTCCGTGAACAATGGAAGAATTCCAAAGCATTGCTAAAAATCAGCGGAATTCCGAGAACAATGGAAGAGTTCCAAAGCATTTTTAAACTTCAGCAGAATTCCGAGAACAATGGAAGAGTTCCAATGCATTTTTAAACTTCAGCAGAATTCCGAGAACAATGGAAGAGTTCCAAATCATTGTTAAACATCAGCGGAATTCCGAGAACAATGGAAGAGTTCCAAAGCATTTTTAAACTTCAGCAGAATTCCGAGAACAATGGAAGAGTTTCAAAGCATTTTTAAACTTCAGCAGAATTCCCAGAATGATGGAAGAGTTCAAAAGCATTGTTAAACATCAGCGAAATTCCGAGAACAATGGAAGAGTTCCAAAGCATTTTTAAACTTCAGCGGTATTCTGAGAACAATGCAAGAATTCCAAAGCATTGTTAAACATCAGCGGAATTCTCAGAACAATGGAAGAGTTCCAAAGCATTTTTAAACTTCAGCAGAATTCCGAGAACAATGTAAGAGTTCCAAAGCATTGTTAAACATCAGCGGAAATCCGAGAAAAATGGAAGAGTTCCAAAGCATTTTTAAACTTCAGCAGAATTCCGAAAACAATGGAAGAGTTCCAAAGCATTTTTAAACTTCAGCAGAATTCCAAGAACAATGGAAGAGTTCCAAATCATTGTTAAACATCAGCGGAATTCCGAGAACAATGGAAGAGTTCCAAAGCATTATTAAACTTCAGCAGAATTCCGAGAACAATGGAAGAGTTCCAAACCATTTTTAAACTTTAGCAGAATTCCCAGAACAATGGAAGAGTTCCAAAGCATTGTTAAACATCAGCGGAATTCCGAGAACAATGGAAGAGTTCCAAAGCATTTTTAAACATCAGCGGAATTCCGAGAACAATGGAAGAGTTCCAAAGCATTTTTAAACTTCAGCAGAATTCCGAGAACAATGGAAGAGCTCCAAAGCATTTTTAAACTTCAGCAGAATTCCGAGAACAATGGAAGCGTTCCATAGCATTTTTAAACTTCAGCGGAATTCCGACAACAAGGGAAGAGTTCCAAAGCATTTTTAAACTTCAGCAGAATTCCGAGAACAATGGAAGAGTTGCAAAGCATTTTTAATCTTCAGCAGAATTCCCAGAATGATGGAAGATTTCCAGCGCATTGTTAAACATCAGCAGAATTCCGAGAACAATGGAAGAGTTCCAAAGCATTTTTAAACTTCAGTGGAATTCTGAGAACAATGGAAGAATTCCAAAGCATTGTTAAGCATCAGCGGAATTCCGAAAACAATGTAAGAGTTTCAAAGCATTTTTAAACTTTGGCAGAATTCCGAGAACAATGGAAGTGTTCCAAAGCACTTTTAAACTTCAGCAGAATTCCGAGAACAATGGAAGAGTTCCAAATCATTGTTAAACATCAGCGGAAATCCGAGAACAAAGGAAGAGTTCCAAAGCATTTTTAAACATTCAGCAGAATTCCGAGAACAATGGAAGAGTTTCAAAGCATTTTTAAACTTCAGCAGAATTCCCAGAATGATTTAAGAGTTCCAAAGCATTGTTAAACATTAGCAGAATTCCGAGAACAATGGAAGAGTTCCAAAGCATTTTTAAACTTCAGCGGAATTCTGAGAACAATGGAAGAATTCCAAAGCATTGTTAAACATCAGCGGAATTCCGAGAACAATGGAAGAGTTCCAAAGCATTTTTAAACTTCAGCAGAATTCCAAAAACTATGGAAGAGTTCCAAAGCATTGTTAAACATCAGCGGCATTCTGAGAACAATGGAAGAGTTCCAAAGCTTTTTTAAACTTCAGCTGAATTCCGAGAACAACGGAAGAGTTCCAAAGCATTGTTAAACATCAGCAGAATTTCGAGAACAATGGAAGAGTTCCAAACCATTTTTAAACTTAAGCAGAATTCCCAGAACAATGGAAGAGTTCCAAAGCATTGTTAAACATCAGCGGAATTCCGAGAACAATGGAAGAGTTCCAAAGCATTTTTAAGCTTCAGCAGAATTCCCAGAACAATGGAAGAGTTCCAAAGCATTGTTAAACATCAGCGGAATTCTGAGAACAATGGAAGAGTTCCAAAGCTTTTGTAAACTTAAGCAGAATTCCGACAACAATGGTAGAGTTCCAAAGCATTGTTAAACATCAGCGAAATTCCGAGAACAATGGAAGAGTTCCAAAGCATTTTTAAACTTCAGCGGAATTCTGAGAACAATGGAAGAATTCCAAAGCATTGTTAAACATCAGCGGAATTCTCAGAACAATGGAAGAGTTCCAAAGCATTTTTAAACTTCAGCAGAATTCCGAGAACAATGTAAGAGTTCCAAAGCATTGTTAAACATCAGCGGAATTCCGAGAACAATGGAAGAGTTCCAAAGCATTTTTAAACTTCAGCAGAATTCCGAAAACAATGGAAGAGTTCCAAAGCATTTTTAAACTTCAGCAGAATTCCGAGAAAAATGGAAGAGTTCCAAATCATTGTTAAACATCAGCGGAATTCCGAGAACAATGGAAGAGTTCCAAAGCATTTTTAAACTTCAGCAGAATTCCGAGAACAATGGAAGAGTTCCAAACCATTTTAAAACTTTAGCAGAATTCCCAGAACAATGGAAGAGTTCCAAAGCATTTTTAAACTTCAGCAGAATTCCGAGAACAATGGAAGAGTTCCAAATCATTGTTAAACATTAGCGGAAATCCGAGAACAAAGGAAGAGTTCCTAAGCATTTTTAAATTTCAACAGAATTCCGAGAACAATGGAAGAGTTTCAAAGCATTTTTAAACTTCAGCAGAATTCCCAGAATGATGGAAGAGTTCCAAAGCATTTTAAAACTTTAGCAGAATTCCCAGAACAATGGAAGAGTTCCAAAGCATTGTTAAACATCAGCGGAATTCCGAGAACAATGGAAGAGTTCCAAACCATTTTAAACCTTTAGCAGAATTCCCAGAACAATGGAAGAGTTCCAAAGCATTTTTAAACTTCAGCAGAATTCCGAGAACAATGGAAGAGTTCCAAAGCATTTTTAAACTTCAGCAGAATTCCGAGAACAATGGAAGAGTTCCAAATCATTGTTAAACATTAGCGGAAATCCGAGAACAAAGGAAGAGTTCCAAAGCATTTTTAAACTTCAACAGAATTCCGAGAACAATGGAAGAGTTTCAAAGCATTTTTAAACTTCAGCAGAATTCCCAGAATGATGGAAGAGTTCCAAAGCTTTTTAAAACTTTAGCAGAATTCCCAGAACAATGGAAGAGTTCCAAAGCATTGTTAAACATCAGCGGAATTCCGAGAACAATGGAAGAGTTCCAAACCATTTTAAACCTTTAGCAGAATTCCCAGAACAATGGAAGAGTTCCAAAGCATTTTTAAACTTCAGCAGAATTCCGAGAACAATGGAAGAGTTCCAAATCATTGTTAAACATCAGTGGAATTCCGAGAACAATGGAAGAGTTCCAAACCATTTTAAAACTTAAGAAGAATTCCCAGAACAATGGAAGAGTTCCAAAGCATTTTTAAACTTCAGCAGAATTCCGAGAACAATGGAAGAGTTCCAAATCATTGTTAAACATCAGCGGAATTCCGAGAACAATGGAAGAGTTCCAAAGCATTTTTAAACTTCAGCAGAATTCCGAGAACAATGGAAGAGTTCCAAACCATTTTAAAACTTTAGCAGAATTCCCAGAACAATGGAAGAGTTCCAAAGCATTTTTAAACTTCAGCAGAATTCCGAGAACAATGGAAGAGTTCCAAATCATTGTTAAACATCAGCGGAAATCCGAGAACAAAGGAAGAGTTCCAAAGCATTTTTAAACTTCAACAGAATTCCGAGAACAATGGAAGAGTTTCAAAGCATTTTTAAACTTCAGCAGAATTCCCAGAATGATGGAAGAGTTCCAAACCATTGTTAAACATTAGCGGAATTCCGAGAACAATGGAAGAGTTCCAAAGCATTTTTAAACTTCAGCGGAATTCTGAGAACAATGGAAGAATACCAAAGCATTGTTAAACATCAGCGGAATTCTCAGAACAATGGAAGAGTTCCAAAGCGTTTTTAAACTTCAGCAGAATTCCGAGAACAATGGAAGAGTTCCAAAGCATTTTTAAACTTCAGCAGAATTCCGAGAAAAATGGAAGTGTTCCAAAGCATTGTTAAACATCAGCGGAATTCCGAGAACAATGGAAGAGTTCCAAAGCATTTTTAAACTTCAGCAGAATTCCAAAAACTATGGAAGAGTTCCAAAGCATTGTTAAACATCAGCGGCATTCTGAGAACAATGGAAGAGTTAAAAAGCTTTTTTAAACTTCAGCTGAATTCCGAGAACAACGGAAGAGTTCCAAAGCACGGTTATACATCAGCAGAATTCTGAGAACAATGGAAGAGTTCCAAACCATTTTTAAACTTTAGCAGAATTCCCAGAACAATGGAAGAGTTCCAAAGCATTGTTAAACATCAGCGGAATTCCGAGAACAATGGAAGAGTTCCAAAGCATTTTTAAACTTCAGCAGAATTCCCAGAACAATGGAAGAGTTCCAAAGCATTGTTAAACATCAGCGGAATTCGGAGAACAATGGAAGAGTTCCAAAGCATTTTTAAACTTCAGCAGAATTCCGAGAACAATGGAAGAGTTCCAAAGCATTTTTAAACTTCAGCAGAATTCCGAGAACAATGGAAGCGTTCCATAGCATTTTTAAACTTCAGCGGAATTCCGAGAACAATGGAAGAGTTCCAAAGCATTTTTTAACTTCAGCGGAATTTCTTGAGCAATGGAAGAATTCCAAAGCATTGCTAAACATCAACGGAATTCCGAGAACAATGGAAGAGTTCCAGAGCATTTTTAAACTTCAGCAGATTTCCGAGAACAATGAAATAGTTCCAAAGCATTTTTAAACTTCAGCAGAATTCCGAGAACAATGGAAGTATTCCATAGCATTTGTAAACTTCAGCGGAATTTTGAGAACAAGGGAAGAGTTCCAAAGCATTTTTAAACTTCAGCAGATATCCGTGAACAATGGAAGAATTCCAAAGCATTGCTAAAAATCAGCGGAATTCCGAGAACAATGGAAGAGTTCCAAAGCATTTTTAAACTTCAGCAGAATTCCGAGAACAATGGAAGAGTTCCAAAGCATTTTTAAACTTCAGCAGAATTCCGAGAACAATGGAAGAGTTCCAAATCATTGTTAAACATCAGCGGAATTCCGAGAACAAATGGAAGAGTTCCAAAGCAATTTTAAACTTCAGCAGAATTCCGAGAACAATGGAAGAGTTTCAAAGCATTTTTAAACTTCAGCAGAATTCCCAGAATGATGGAAGAGTTCAAAAGCATTGTTAAACATCAGCGAAATTCCGAGAACAATGGAAGAGTTCCAAAGCATTTTTAAACTTCAGCGGAATTCTGAGAACAATGGAACAATTCCAAAGCATTGTTAAACATCAGCGGAATTCTCAGAACAATGGAAGAGTTCCAAAGCATTTTTAAACTTCAGCAGAATTCCGAGAACAATGTAAGAGTTCCAAAGCATTGTTAAACATCAGCGGAAATCCGAGAAAAATGGAAGAGTTCCAAAGCATTTTTAAACTTCAGCAGAATTCCGAAAACAATGGAAGAGTTCCAAAGCATTTTTAAACTTCAGCAGAATTCCAAGAACAATGGAAGAGTTCAAATCATTGTTAAACATCAGCGGAATTCCGAGAACAATGGAAGAGTTCCAAAGCATTTTTAAACTTCAGCAGAATTCCGAGAACAATGGAAGAGTTCCAAACCATTTTTAAACTTTAGCAGAATTCCCAGAACAATGGAAGAGTTCCAAAGCATTGTTAAACATCAGCAGAATTCCGAGAACAATGGAAGAGTTTCAAAGCATTTTTAAACTTCAACAGAATTCCGAGAACAATGGAAGAGTTTCAAATCATTTTTAAATTTCAGCAGAATTCCCAGAATGATGGAAGAGTTCCAAAGCATTTTTAAACTTCAGCAGAATTCCCAGAATGATGGAAGAGTTCCAAAGCATTGTTAAACATTAGCGGAATTCCGAGAACAATGGAAGAGTTCCAAAGCATTTTTAAACTTCAGCGGAATTCTGAGAACTATGGAAGAATTCCAAAGCATTGTTAAACATCAGCGGAATTCTCAGAACAATGGAAGAGTTCCAAAGCGTTTTTAAACTTCAGCAGAGTTCTGAGAACAATGGAAGAGTTCCAAAGCATTTTTAAACTTCAGCAGAATTCCGAGAAAAATGGAAGTGTTCCAAAGCATTGTTAAACATCAGCGGAATTCTGAGAACAATGGAAGAGTTCCAAAGCATTTTTAAACTTCAGCAGAATTCCAAAAACTATGGAAGAGTTCCAAAGCATTGTTAAACATCAGCGGCATTCTGAGATCAATGGAAGAGTTAAAAAGCTTTTTTAAACTTCAGCTGAATTCCGAGAACAACGGAAGAGTTCCAAAGCACTGTTATACATCAGCAGAATTCTGAGAACAATGGAAGAGTTCCAAACCATTTTTAAACTTTAGCAGAATTCCCAGAACAATGGAAGAGTTCCAAAGCATTGTTAAACATCAGCGGAATTCCGAGAACAATGGAAGAGTTCCAAAGCATTTTTAAACTTCAGCAGAATTCCCAGAACAATGGAAGAGTTCCAAAGCATTGTTAAACATCAGCGGAATTCGGAGAACAATGGAAGAGTTCCAAAGCATTTTTAAACTTCAGCAGAATTCCGAGAACAATGGAAGAGTTCCAAAGCATTTTTAAACTTCATCAGAATTCCGAGAACAATGGAAGCGTTCCATAGCATTTTTAAACTTCAGCGGAATTCCGACAACAATGGAAGAGTTCCAAAGCATTTTTAAACTTCAGCGGAATTTCTTGAGCAATGGAAGAATTCCAAAGCATTGCTAAACATCAGCGGAATTCCGAGAACAATGGAAGAGTTCCAGAGCATTTTTAAACTTCAGCAGATTTCCGAGAACAATGAAATAGTTCCAAAGCATTTTTAAACTTCAGCAGAATTCCGAGAACAATGGAAGTATTCCATAGCATTTGTAAACTTCAGCGGAATTTTGAGAACAAGGGAAGAGTTCCAAAGCATTTTTAAACTTCAGCAGATTTCCGTGAACAATGGAAGAATTCCAAAGCATTGCTAAAAATCAGCGGAATTCCGAGAACAATGGAAGAGTTCCAAAGCATTTTTAAACTTCAGCAGAAATCCGAGAACAATGGAAGAGTTCCAAAGCATTTTTAAACTTCAGCAGAATTCCGAGAACAATGGAAGAGTTCCAAATCATTGTTAAACATCAGCGGAATTCCGAGAACAATGGAAGAGTTCCAAAGCAATTTTAAACTTCAGCAGAATTCCGAGAACAATGGAAGAGTTTCAAAGCATTTTTAAACTTCAGCAGAATTCCCAGAATGATGGAAGAGTTCAAAAGCATTGTTAAACATCAGCGAAATTCCGAGAACAATGGAAGAGTTCCAAAGCATTTTTAAACTTCAGCGGAATTCTGAGAACAATGGAAGAATTCCAAAGCATTGTTAAACATCAGCGGAATTCTCAGAACAATGGAAGAGTTCCAAAGCATTTTTAAACTTCAGCAGAATTCCGAGAACAATGTAAGAGTTCCAAAGCATTGTTAAACATCAGCGGAAATCCGAGAAAAATGGAAGAGTTCCAAAGCATTTTTAAACTTCAGCAGAATTCCAAGAACAATGGAAGAGTTCAAATCATTGTTAAACATCAGCGGAATTCCGAGAACAATGGAAGAGTTCCAAAGCATTTTTAAACTTCAGCAGAATTCCGAGAACAATGGAAGAGTTCCAAACCATTTTTAAACTTTAGCAGAATTCCCAGAACAATGGAAGAGTTCCAAAGCATTGTTAAACATCAGCAGAATTCCGAGAACAATGGAAGAGTTCCAAAGCATTTTTAAACTTCAACAGAATTCCGAGAACAATGGAAGAGTTTCAAAGCATTTTTAAATTTCAGCAGAATTCCCAGAATGATGGAAGAGTTCCAAAGCATTGTTAAACATTAGCGGAATTCCGAGAACAATGGAAGAGTTCCAAAGCATTTTTAAACTTCAGCGGAATTCTGAGAACAATGGAAGAATTCCAAAGCATTGTTAAACATCAGCAGAATTCTCAGAACAATGGAAGAGTTCCAAAGCGTTTTTAAACTTCAGCAGAATTCCGAGAACAATGGAAGAGTTCCAAAGCATTTTTAAACTTCAGCAGAATTCCGAGAAAAATGGAAGAGTTCCAAAGCATTGTTAAACATCAGCGGAATTCCGAGAACAATGGAAGAGTTCCAAAGCATTTTTAAACTTCAGCAGAATTCCAAAAACTATGGAAGAGTTCCAAAGCATTGTTAAACATCAGCGGCATTCTGAGAACAATGGAAGAGTTCCAAAGCTTTTTTAAACTTCAGCTGAATTCCGAGAACAACGGAAGAGTTCCAAACCATTGTTAAACATCAGCAGAATTCTGAGAACAATGGAAGAGTTCCAAACCATTTTTAAACTTTAGCAGAATTCCCAGAACAATGGAAGAGTTCCAAAGTATTGTTAAACATCAGCGGAATTCCGAGAACAATGGAAGAGTTCCAAAGCATTTTTAAACTTCAGCAGAATTCCGAGAACAATGGAAGAGTTCCAAATCATTGTTAAACATCAGCGGAATTCCGAGAACAATGGAAGAGTTCCAAAGCATTTTTAAACTTCAGCAGAATTCCGAGAACAATGGAAGAGTTCCAAATCATTTTAAAACTTTAGCAGAATTCCCAGAACAATGGAAGAGTTCCAAAGCATTTTTAAACTTCAGCAGAATTCCGAGAACAATGGAAGAGTTCCAAATCATTGTTAAACATCAGCGGAAATCCGAGAACAAAGGAAGAGTTCCAAAGCATTTTTAAACTTCAACAGAATTCCGAGAACAATGGAAGAGTTTCAAAGCATTTTTAAACTTCAGCAGAATTCCCAGAATGATGGAAGAGTTCCAAAGCATTGTTAAACATTAGCGGAATTCCGAGAACAATGGAAGAGTTCCAAAGCATTTTTAAACTTCAGCAGAATTCTGAGAACAATGGAAGAATTCCAAAGCATTGTTAAACATCAGCGGAATTCTCAGAACAATGGAAGAGTTCCAAAGCGTTTTTAAACTTCAGCAGAATTCCGAGAACAATGGAAGAGTTCCAAAGCATTTTTAAACTTCAGCAGAATTCCGAGAAAAATGGAAGAGTTCCAAAGCATTGTTAAACATCAGCGGAATTCCGAGAACAATGGAAGAGTTCCAAAGCATTTTTAAACTTCAGCAGAATTCCAAAAACTATGGAAGAGTTCCAAACCATTGTTAAACATCAGCGGCATTCTGAGAACAATGGAAGAGTTAAAAAGCTTTTTTAAACTTCAGCTGAATTCCGAGAACAACGGAAGAGTTCCAAAGCATTGTTAAACATCAGCAGAATTCTGAGAACAATGGAAGAGTTCCAAACCATTTTTAAACTTTAGCAGAATTCCCAGAACAATGGAAGAGTTCCAAAGCACTGTTAAACATCAGCGGAATTCCGAGAACAATGGAAGAGTTCCAAAGCATTTTTAAACTTCAGCAGAATTCCAAAAACTATGGAAGAGTTCCAAACCATTGTTAAACATCAGCGGCATTCTGAGAACAATGGAAGAGTTAAAAAGCTTTTTTAAACTTCAGCTGAATTCCGAGAACAACGGAAGAGTTCCAAAGCATTGTTAAACATCAGCAGAATTCTGAGAACAATGGAAGAGTTCCAAACCATTTTTAAACTTTAGCAGAATTCCCAGAACAATGGAAGAGTTCCAAAGCATTGTTAAACATCAGCGGAATTCCGAGAACAATGGAAGAGTTCCAAAGCATTTTTAAACTTCAGCAGAATTCCCAGAACAATGGAAGAGTTCCAAAGCATTGTTAAACATCAGCGGAATTCGGAGAACAATGGAAGAGTTCCAAAGCATTTTTAAACTTCAGCAGAATTCCGAGAACAATGGAAGAGTTCCAAAGCATTTTTAAACTTCAGCAGAATTCCGAGAACAATGGAAGCGTTCCATAGCATTTGTAAACTTCAGCGGAATTTTGAGAACAAGGGAAGAGTTCCAAAGCATTTTTAAACTTCAGCAGATTTCCGTGAACAATGGAAGAATTCCAAAGCATTGCTAAAAATCAGCGGAATTCCGAGAACAATGGAAGAGTTCCTAAGCATTTTTAAACTTCAGCAGAATTCCGAGAACAATGGAAGAGTTCCAAATCATTGTTAAACATCAGCGGAATTCCGAGAACAATGGAAGAGTTCCAAAGCAATTTTAAACTTCAGCAGAATTCCGAGAACAATGGAAGAGTTTCAAAGCATTTTAAAACTTCAGCAGAATTCCCAGAATGATGGAAGTGTTCAAAAGCATTGTTAAACATCAGCGAAATTCCGAGAACAATGGAAGAGTTCCAAAGCATTTTTAAACTTCAGCGGAATTCTGAGAACAATGGAAGAATTCCAAAGCATTGTTAAACATCAGCGGAATTCTCAGAACAATGGAAGAGTTCCAAAGCATTTTTAAACTTCAGCAGAATTCCGAGAACAATGTAAGAGTTCCAAAGCATTGTTAAACATCAGCGGAAATCAAAGAAAAATGGAAGAGTTCCAAAGCATTTTTAAACTTCAGCAGAATTCCGAGAACAATGGAAGAGTTCCAAACCATTTTTAAACTTTAGCAGAATTCCCAGAACAATGGAAGAGTTCCAAAGCATTGTTAAACATCAGCGGAATTCCGAGAACAATGTAAGAGTTCCAAAGCATTTTTAAACTTCAACAGAATTCCGAGAACAATGGAAGAGTTTCAAAGCATTTTCAAATTTCAGCAGAATTCCCAGAATGATGGAAGAGTTCCAAAGCATTGTTAAACATTAGCGGAATTCCGAGAACAATGGAAGAGTTCCACAGCATTTTTAAACTTCAGCGGAATTCTGAGAACAATGGAAGAATTCCAAAGCATTGTTAAACATCAGCGGAATTCTCAGAACAATGGAAGAGTTCCAAATCGTTTTTAAACTTCAGCAGAATTCCGAGAACAATGGAAGAGTTCCAAAGCATTTTTAAACTTCAGCAGAATTCCGAGAAAAATGGAAGAGTTCCAAAGCATTGTTAAACATCAGCGGAATTCCGAGAACAATGGAAGAGTTCCAAAGCATTTTTAAACTTCAGCAGAATTCCAAAAACTATGGAAGAGTTCCAAAGCATTGTTAAACATCAGCGGCATTCTGAGAACAATGGAAGAGTTCCAAAGCATTTTTAAACTTCTGCAGAATTCCGAGAACAATGGAAGAGTTCCAAAGCATTTTTAAACTTCAGCAGAATTCCGAGAACAATGGAAGCGTTCCATAGCATTTTTAAACTTCAGCGGAATTCCGACAACAATGGAAGAGTTCCAAAGCATTTTTAAACTTCAGCGGAATTTCTTGAGCAATGGAAGAATTCCAAAGCATTGCTAAACATCAGCGGAATTCCGAGAACAATGGAAGAGTTCCAGAGCATTTTTAAACTTCAGCAGATTTCCGAGAACAATGGAAGAGTTCCAAAGCATTTTTAAACTTCAGCAGAATTCCGAGAACAATGGAAGTATTCCATAGCATTTGTAAACTTCAGCGGAATTTTGAGAACAAGGGAAGATTTCCAAAGCATTTTTAAACATCAGCAGATTTCCGTGAACAATGGAAGAATTCCAAAGCATAGCTAAAAATCAGCGGAATTCCGAGAAAAATGGAAGAGTTCCAAAGCATTTTTAAATTTCAGCAGAATTCCGAGAACAATGGAAGAGTTCCAAAGCATTTTAAAACTTTAGCAGAATTCCCAGAACAATGGAAGAGTTCCAAAGCATTGTTAAACATCAGCGGAATTCCGAGAACAATGGAAGAGTTCCAAACCATTTTAAAACTTTAGCAGAATTCCCAGAACAATGGAAGAGTTCCAAAGCATTTTTAAAATTCAGCAGAATTCCGAGAACAATGGAAGAGTTCCAAATCATTGTTAAACATCAGCGGAATTCCGAGAACAATGGAAGAGTTCCAATGCATTTTTAAACTTCAGCAGAATTCCGAGAACAATGGAAGAGTTCCAAACCATTTTAAAACTTTAGCAGAATTCCCAGAACAATGGAAGAGTTCCAAAGCATTTTTAAACTTCAGCAGAATTCCGAGAACAATGGAAGAGTTCCAAATCATTGTTAAACATCAGCGGAATTCCGAGAACAATGGAAGAGTTCCAAAGCATTTTTAAACTTCAGCAGAATTCCGAGAACAATGGAAGAGTTCCAAACCATTTTAAAACTTTAGCAGAATTCCCAGAACAATGGAAGAGTTCCAAAGCATTTTTAAACTTCAGCAGAATTCCGAGAACAATGGAAGAGTTCCAAATCACTGTAAAACATCAGCGGAATTCCGAGAACAATGGAAGAGTTTCAAAGCATTTTTAAATTTCAGCAGAATTCCCAGAATGATGGAAGAGTTCCAAAGCATTGTTAAACATTAGCGGAATTCCGAGAACAATGGAAGAGTTCCAAAGCATTTATAAACTTCAGCGGAATTCTGAGAGCAATGGAAGAATTCCAAAGCATTGTTAAACATCAGCGGAATTCTCAGAACAATGGAAGAGTTCCAAAGCGTTTTTAAACTTCAGCAGAATTCCGAGAACAATGGAAGAGTTCCAAAGCATTTTTACACTTCAGCAGAATTCCGAGAAAAATTGAAGATTTCCAAAGCATTGTTAAACATCAGCGGAATTCCGAGAACAATGGAAGAGTTCCAAAGCATTTTTAAACTTCAGCAGAATTCCAAAAACTATGGAAGAGTTCCAAAGCATTGTTAAACATCAGCGGCATTCTGAGAACAATGGAAGAGTTCCAAAGCTTTTTAAAACTTCAACTGAATTCCGAGAACAACGGAAATGTTCCAAAGCATTGTTAAACATCAGCAGAATTCTGAGAACAATGGAAGAGTTCCAAACCATTTTTAAACTTTAGCAGAATTTCCAGAACAATGGAAGAGTTCCAAAGTATTGTTAAACATCAGCGGAATTCCGAGAACAATGGAAGAGTTCCAAAGCATTTTTAAACTTCAGCAGAATTCCCAGAACAATGGAAGATTTCCAAAGCATTGTTAAACATCAGCGGAATTCGGAGAACAATGGAAGAGTTCCAAAGCATTTTTAAACTTCAGCAGAATTCCGAGAACAATGGAAGAGTTCCAAAGCATTTTTAAACTTCAGCAGAATTCCGAGAACAATGGAAACGTTCCATAGCATTTTTAAACTTCAGCGGAATTCCGACAACAATGGAAGAGTTCCAAAGCATTTTTAAACTTCAGCGGAATTTCTTGAGCAATGGAAGAATTCCAAAGCATTGCTAAACATCAGCGGAATTCCGAGAACAATGGAGAGTTCCAGAGCATTTTTAAACTTCAGCAGATTTCCGAGAACAATGGAAGAGTTCCAAAGCATTTTTAAACTTCAGCAGAATTCCGAGAACAATGGAAGTATTCCATAGCATTTGTAAACTTCAGCGGAATTTTGAGAACAAGGGAAGAGTTCCAAAGCATTTTTAAACATCAGCAGATTTCTGTGAACAATGGAAGAATTCCAAAGCATTGTTAAACATCAGCGGAATTCTCAGAACAATGGAAGAGTTCCAAAGCATTTTTAAACTTCAGCAGAATTCCGAGAACAATGTAAGAGTTCCAAAGCATTGTTAAACATCAGCGGAATTCCGAGAACAATGGAAGAGTTCCAAAGCATTTTTAAACTTCAGCAGAATTCCGAAAACAATGGAAGATTTCCAAAGCATTTTTTAACTTCAGCAGAATTCCGAGAACAATGGAAGAGTTCCAAATCATTGTTAAACATCAGCGGAATTCCGAGAACAATGGAAGAGTTCCAAAGCATTTTTAAACTTCAGCAGAATTCCGAGAACAATGGAAGAGTTCCAAACCATTTTAAAACTTTAGCAGAATTCCCAGAACAATGGAAGAGTTCCAAAGCATTTTTAAACTTCAGCAGAATACTGAGAACAATGGAAGAGTTCCAAATCATTGTTAAACATTAGCGGAAATCCGAGAACAAAGGAAGAGTTCCAAAGCATTTTTAAACTTCAACAGAATTCCGAGAACAATGGAAGAGTTTCAAAGCATTTTTAAACTTCAGCAGAATTCCCAGAATGATGGAAGAGTTCCAAAGCATTTTAAAACTTTAGCAGAATTCCCAGAACAATGGAAGAGTTCCAAAGCATTGTTAAACATCAGCGGAATTCCGAGAACAATGGAAGAGTTCCAAACCATTTTAAAACTTTAGCAGAATTCCCAGAATAATGGAAGAGTTCCAAAGCATTTTTAAACTTCAGCAGAATTCCGAGAACAATGGAAGAGTTCCAAATCATTGTTAAACATCAGCGGAATTCCGAGAACAATGGAAGAGTTCCAAACCATTTTAAAACTTTAGAAGAATTCCCAGAACAATGGAAGAGTTCCAAAGCATTTTTAAACTTCAGCAGAATTCCGAGAACAATGGAAGAGTTCCAAATCATTGTTAAACATCAGCGGAAATCCGAGAACAAAGGAAGAGTTCCAAAGCATTTTTAAACTTCAACAGAATTCCGAGAACAATGGAAGAGTTTCAAAGCATTTTTAAACTTCAGCAGAATTCCCAGAATGATGGAAGAGTTCCAAAGCATTTTAAAACTTTAGCAGAATTCCCAGAACAATGGAAGAGTTCCAAAGCATTGTTAAACATCAGCGGAATTCCGAGAACAATGGAAGAGTTCCAAAGCATTTTTAAACTTCAGCAGAATTCCGAGAACAATGGAAGAGTTCCAAACCATTTTAAAACTTTAGCAGAATTCCCAGAACAATGGAAGAGTTCCAAAGCATTTTTAAACTTCAGCAGAATTCCGAGAACAATGGAAGAGTTCCAAATCATTGTTAAACATCAGCGGAATTCCGAGAACAATGGAAGAGTTCCAAAGCATTTTTAAACTTCAGCAGAATTCCGAGAACAATGGAAGAGTTCCAAACCATTTTAAAACTTTAGCAGAATTCCCAGAACAATGGAAGAGTTCCAAAGCATTTTTAAACTTCAGCAGAATTCCGAGAACAATGGAAGAGTTCCAAATCATTGTTAAACATCAGCGGAAATCCGAGAACAAAGGAAGAGTTCCAAAGCATTTTTAAACTTCAACAGAATTCCGAGAACAATGGAAGAGTTTCAAAGCATTTTTAAACTTCAGCAGAATTCCCAGAATGATGGAAGAGTTCCAAAGCATTGTTAAACATTAGCGGAATTCCGAGAACAATGGAAGAGTTCCAAAGCATTTTTAAACTTCAGCGGAATTCTGAGAACAATCAAAGAATTCCAAAGCATTGTTAAACATCAGCGGAATTCTCAGAACAATGGAAGAGTTCCAAAGCGTTTTTAAACTTCAGCAGAATTCCGAGAAAAATGGAAGAGTTCCAAAGCATTTTTAAACTTCAGCAGAATTCCGAGAAAAATGGAAGAGTTCCAAAGCATTGTTATACATCAGCGGAATTCCGAAAACAATGGAAGAGTTCCAAAGCATTTTTAAACTTCAGCAGAATTCCAAAAACTATGGAAGAGTTCCAAAGCATTGTTAAACATCAGCGGCATTCTGAGAACAATGGAAGAGTTAAAAAGCTTTTTTAAACTTCAGCTGAATTCCGAGAACAATGGAAGAGTTCCAAAGCATTGTTAAACATCAGCAGAATTCTGAGAACAATGGAAGAGTTCCAAACCATTTTTAAACTTTAGCAGAATTCCCAGAACAATGGAAGAGTTCCAAAGCATTGTTAAACATCAGCGGAATTCCGAGAACAATGGAAGAGTTCCAAAGCATTTTTAAACTTCAGCAGAATTCCCAGAACAATGGAAGAGTTCCAAAGCATTGTTAAAGATCAGCGGAATTCGGAGAACAATGGAAGAGTTCCAAAGCATTTTTAAATTTCAGCAGAATTCCGAGAACAATGGAAGAGTTCCAAAGCATTTTTAAACTTCAGCAGAATTCCGAGAACAATGGAAGCGTTCCATAGCATTTGTAAACTTCAGCGGAATTTTGAGAACAAGGGAAGAGTTCCAAAGCATTTTTAAACTTCAGCAGATTTCCGTGAACAATGGAAGAATTCCAAAGCATTGCTAAAAATCAGCGGAATTCCGAGAACAATGGAAGAGTTCCAAAGCATTTTTAAACTTCAGCAGAATTCCGAGAACAATGGAAGAATTCCAAAGCATTGCTAAAAATCAGCGGAATTCCGAGAACAATGGAAGAGTTCCAAAGCATTTTTAAACTTCAGCAGAATTCCGAGAACAATGGAAGAGTTCTAAAGCATTGTTAAACATCAGCGGAATTCCGAGAACAATGGAAGAATTCCAAAGCATTTTTGAACTTCAGCAGAATTCCAAAAACTATGGAAGAGTTCCAAAGCATTGTTAAACATCAGCGGCATTCTGAGAACAATGGAAGAGTTCCAAAGCTTTTTTAAACTTCAGCTGAATTCCGAGAACAACGGAAATGTTCCAAAGCATTGTTAAACATCAGCAGAATTCTGAGAACAATGGAAGAGTTCCAAACCATTTTTAAACTTTAGCAGAATTCCCAGAACAATGGAAGAGTTCCAAAGTATTGTTAAACATCAGCGGAATTTCGAGAACAATGGAAGAGTTCCAAAGCATTTTTAAACTTCAGCAGAATTCCCAGAACAATGGAAGATTTCCAAAGCATTGTTAAACATTAGCGGAATTCGCAGAACAATGGAAGAGTTCCAAAGCATTTTTAAACTTCAGCAGAATTCCGAGAACAATGGAAGAGTTCCAAAGCATTTTTAAACTTCAGCAGAATTCCGAGAACAATGGAAGCGTTCCATAGCATTTTTAAACTTCAGCGGAATTCCAACAACAATGGAAGAGTTCCAAAGCATTTTTAAACTTCAGCGGAATTTCTTGAGCAATGGAAGAATTCCAAAGCATTGCTAAACATCAGCGGAATTCCGAGAACAATGGAGAGTTCCAGAGCATTTTTAAACTTCAGCAGATTTCCGAGAACAATGGAAGAGTTCCAAAGCATTTTTAAACTTCAGCAGAATTCCGAGAACAATGGAAGTATTCCATAGCATTTGTATACTTCAGCGGAATTTTGAGAACAAGGGAAGAGTTCCAAAGCATTTTTAAACATCAGCAGATTTCTGTGAACAATGGAAGAATTCCAAAGCATTGTTAAACATCAGCGGAATTCTCAGAACAATGGAAGAGTTCCAAAGCATTTTTAAACTTCAGCAGAATTCCGAGAACAATGTAAGAGTTCCAAAGCATTGTTAAACATCAGCGGAATTCCGAGAACAATGGAAGAGTTCCAAAGCATTTTTAAACTTCAGCAGAATTCCGAAAACAATGGAAGATTTCCAAAGCATTTTTTAACTTCAGCAGAATTCCGAGAACAATGGAAGAGTTCCAAATCATTGTTAAACATCAGCGGAATTCCGAGAACAATGGAAGAGTTCCAAAGCATTTTTAAACTTCAGCAGAATTCCGAGAACAATGGAAGAGTTCCAAACCATTTTAAAACTTTAGCAGAATTCCCAGAACAATGGAAGAGTTCCAAAGCATTTTTAAACTTCAGCAGAATACCGAGAACAATGGAAGAGTTCCAAATCATTGTTAAACATTAGCGGAAATCCGAGAACAAAGGAAGAGTTCCAAAGCATTTTTAAACTTCAACAGAATTCCGAGAACAATGGAAGAGTTTCAAAGCATTTTTAAACTTCAGCAGAATTCCCAGAATGATGGAAGAGTTCCAAAGCATTTTAAAACTTTAGCAGAATTCCCAGAACAATGGAAGAGTTCCAAAGCATTGTTAAACATCAGCGGAATTCCGAGAACAATGGAAGAGTTCCAAACCATTTTAAAACTTTAGCAGAATTCCCAGAACAATGGAAGAGTTCCAAAGCATTTTTAAACTTCAGCAGAATTCCGAGAACAATGGAAGAGTTCCAAATCATTGTTAAACATCAGCGGAATTCCGAGAACAATGGAAGAGTTCCAAACCATTTTAAAACTTTAGAAGAATTCCCAGAACAATGGAAGAGTTCCAAAGCATTTTTAAACTTCAGCAGAATTCCGAGAACAATGGAAGCGTTCCATAGCATTTTTAAACTTCAGCGGAATTCCGACAACAATGGAAGAGTTCCAAAGCATTTTTAAACTTCAGCGGAATTTCTTGAGCAATGGAAGAATTCCAAAGCATTGCTAAACATCAGCGGAATTCCGATAACAATGGAAGAGTTCCAGAGCATTTTTAAACTTCAGCAGATTTCCGAGAACAATGGAAGAGTTCCAAAGCATTTTTAAACTTCAGCAGAATTCCGAGAACAATGGAAGTATTCCATAGCATTTGTAAACTTCAGCGGAATTTTGAGAACAAGGGAAGAGTTCCAAAGCATTTTTAAACATCAGCAGATTTCCGTGAACAATGGAAGAATTCCAAAGCATAGCTAAAAATCAGCGGAATTCCGAGAACAATGGAAGAGTTCCAAAGCATTTTTAAATTTCAGCAGAATTCCGAGAACAATGGAAGAGTTCCAAAGCATTTTTAAACTTCAGCAGAATTCCGAGAACAATGGAAGAGTTCCAAATCATTGTTAAACATCAGCGGAATCCCGAGAACAATGGAAGAGTTCCAAAGCATTTTTAAACTTCAGCAGAATTCCGAAAACAATGGAAGAGTTCCAAAGCATTTTTAAACTTCAGCAGAATTCCGAGAACAATGGAAGAGTTCCAAATCATTGTTAAACATCAGCGGAATTCCGAGAACAATGGAAGAGTTCCAAAGCATTTTTAAACTTCAGAAGAATTCCGAGAACAATGGAAGAGTTCCAAACCATTTTAAAACTTTAGCAGAATTCCCAGAACAATGGAAGAGTTCCAAAGCATTTTTAAACTTCAGCAGAATTCCGAGAACAATGGAAGAGTTCCAAATCATTGTTAAACATTAGCGGAAATCCGAGAACAAAGGAAGAGTTCCAAAGCATTTTTAAACTTCAACAGAATTCCGAGAACAATGGAAGAGTTTCAAAGCATTTTTAAACTTCAGCAGAATTCCCAGAATGATGGAAGAGTTCCAAAGCATTTTAAAACTTTAGCAGAATTCCCAGAACAATGGAAGAGTTCCAAAGCATTGTTAAACATCAGCGGAATTCCGAGAACAATGGAAGAGTTCCAAACCATTTTAAAACTTTAGCAGAATTCCCAGAACAATGGAAGAGTTCCAAAGCATTTTTAAAATTCAGCAGAATTCCGAGAACAATGGAAGAGTTCCAAATCATTGTTAAACATCAGCGGAATTCCGAGAACAATGGAAGAGTTCCAATGCATTTTTAAATTTCAGCAGAATTCCGAGAACAATGGAAGAGTTCCAAACCATTTTAAAACTTTAGCAGAATTCCCAGAACAATGGAAGAGTTCCAAAGCATTTTAAAACTTCAGCAGAATTCCGAGAACAATGGAAGAGTTGCAAATCATTGTTAAACATCAGCGGAAATCCGAGAACAAAGGAAGAGTTCCAAAGCATTTTTAAACTTCAACAGAATTCCGAGAACAATGGAAGAGTTTCAAAGCATTTTTAAACTTTAGCAGAATTCCCAGAATGATGGAAGAGTTCCAAAGCATTTTAAAACTTTAGCAGAATTCCCAGAACAATGGAAGAGTTCCAAAGCATTGTTAAACATCAGCGGAATTCCGAGAACAATGGAAGAGTTCCAAAGCATTTTTAAACTTCAGCAGAATTCCGAGAACAATGGAAGAGTTCCAAACCATTTTAAAACTTTAGCAGAATTCCCAGAACAATGGAAGAGTTCCAAAGCATTTTTAAACTTCAGCAGAATTCCGAGAACAATGGAAGAGTTCCAAATCATTGTTAAACATCAGCGGAATTCCGAGAACAATGGAAGAGTTTCAAAGCATTTTTAAATTTCAGCAGAATTCCCAGAATGATGGAAGAGTTCCAAAGCATTGTTAAACATTAGCGGAATTCCGAGAACAATGGAAGAGTTCCAAAGCATTTTTAAACTTCAGCGGAATTCTGAGAACAATGGAAGAATTCCAAAGCATTGTTAAACATCAGCAGAATTCTTAGAACAATGGAAGAGTTCCAAAGCGTTTTTAAACTTCAGCAGAATTCCGAGAACAATGGAAGAGTTCCAAAGCATTTTTACACTTCAGCAGAATTCCGAGAAAAATGGAATATTTCCAAAGCATTGTTAAACATCAGCGGAATTCCGAGAACAATGGAAGAGTTCCAAAGCATTTTTAAACTTCAGCAGAATTCCAAAAACTATGGAAGAGTTCCAAAGCATTGTTAAACATCAGCGGCATTCTGAGAACAATGGAAGAGTTCCAAAGCTTTTTTAAACTTCAGCTGAATTCCGAGAACAACGGAAATGTTCCAAAGCATTGTTAAACATCAGCAGAATTCTGAGAACAATGGAAGAGTTCCAAACCATTTTTAAACTTTAGCAGAATTCCCAGAACAATGGAAGAGTTCCAAAGTATTGTTAAACATCAGCGGAATTTCGAGAACAATGGAAGAGTTCCAAAGCATTTTTAAACTTCAGCAGAATTCCCAGAACAATGGAAGATTTCCAAAGCATTGTTAAACATTAGCGGAATTCGCAGAACAATGGAAGAGTTCCAAAGCATTTTTAAACTTCAGCAGAATTCCGAGAACAATGGAAGAGTTCCAAAGCATTTTTAAACTTCAGCAGAATTCCGAGAACAATGGAAGCGTTCCATAGCATTTTTAAACTTCAGCGGAATTCCAACAACAATGGAAGAGTTCCAAAGCATTTTTAAACTTCAGCGGAATTTCTTGAGCAATGGAAGAATTCCAAAGCATTGCTAAACATCAGCGGAATTCCGAGAACAATGGAGAGTTCCAGAGCATTTTTAAACTTCAGCAGATTTCCGAGAACAATGGAAGAGTTCCAAAGCATTTTTAAACTTCAGCAGAATTCCGAGAACAATGGAAGTATTCCATAGCATTTGTATACTTCAGCGGAATTTTGAGAACAAGGGAAGAGTTCCAAAGCATTTTTAAACATCAGCAGATTTCTGTGAACAATGGAAGAATTCCAAAGCATTGTTAAACATCAGCGGAATTCTCAGAACAATGGAAGAGTTCCAAAGCATTTTTAAACTTCAGCAGAATTCCGAGAACAATGTAAGAGTTCCAAAGCATTGTTAAACATCAGCGGAATTCCGAGAACAATGGAAGAGTTCCAAAGCATTTTTAAACTTCAGCAGAATTCCGAAAACAATGGAAGATTTCCAAAGCATTTTTTAACTTCAGCAGAATTCCGAGAACAATGGAAGAGTTCCAAATCATTGTTAAACATCAGCGGAATTCCGAGAACAATGGAAGAGTTCCAAAGCATTTTTAAACTTCAGCAGAATTCCGAGAACAATGGAAGAGTTCCAAACCATTTTAAAACTTTAGCAGAATTCCCAGAACAATGGAAGAGTTCCAAAGCATTTTTAAACTTCAGCAGAATACCGAGAACAATGGAAGAGTTCCAAATCATTGTTAAACATTAGCGGAAATCCGAGAACAAAGGAAGAGTTCCAAAGCATTTTTAAACTTCAACAGAATTCCGAGAACAATGGAAGAGTTTCAAAGCATTTTTAAACTTCAGCAGAATTCCCAGAATGATGGAAGAGTTCCAAAGCATTTTAAAACTTTAGCAGAATTCCCAGAACAATGGAAGAGTTCCAAAGCATTGTTAAACATCAGCGGAATTCCGAGAACAATGGAAGAGTTCCAAACCATTTTAAAACTTTAGCAGAATTCCCAGAACAATGGAAGAGTTCCAAAGCATTTTTAAACTTCAGCAGAATTCCGAGAACAATGGAAGAGTTCCAAATCATTGTTAAACATCAGCGGAATTCCGAGAACAATGGAAGAGTTCCAAACCATTTTAAAACTTTAGAAGAATTCCCAGAACAATGGAAGAGTTCCAAAGCATTTTTAAACTTCAGCAGAATTCCGAGAACAATGGAAGCGTTCCATAGCATTTTTAAACTTCAGCGGAATTCCGACAACAATGGAAGAGTTCCAAAGCATTTTTAAACTTCAGCGGAATTTCTTGAGCAATGGAAGAATTCCAAAGCATTGCTAAACATCAGCGGAATTCCGATAACAATGGAAGAGTTCCAGAGCATTTTTAAACTTCAGCAGATTTCCGAGAACAATGGAAGAGTTCCAAAGCATTTTTAAACTTCAGCAGAATTCCGAGAACAATGGAAGTATTCCATAGCATTTGTAAACTTCAGCGGAATTTTGAGAACAAGGGAAGAGTTCCAAAGCATTTTTAAACATCAGCAGATTTCCGTGAACAATGGAAGAATTCCAAAGCATAGCTAAAAATCAGCGGAATTCCGAGAACAATGGAAGAGTTCCAAAGCATTTTTAAATTTCAGCAGAATTCCGAGAACAATGGAAGAGTTCCAAAGCATTTTTAAACTTCAGCAGAATTCCGAGAACAATGGAAGAGTTCCAAATCATTGTTAAACATCAGCGGAATCCCGAGAACAATGGAAGAGTTCCAAAGCATTTTTAAACTTCAGCAGAATTCCGAAAACAATGGAAGAGTTCCAAAGCATTTTTAAACTTCAGCAGAATTCCGAGAACAATGGAAGAGTTCCAAATCATTGTTAAACATCAGCGGAATTCCGAGAACAATGGAAGAGTTCCAAAGCATTTTTAAACTTCAGAAGAATTCCGAGAACAATGGAAGAGTTCCAAACCATTTTAAAACTTTAGCAGAATTCCCAGAACAATGGAAGAGTTCCAAAGCATTTTTAAACTTCAGCAGAATTCCGAGAACAATGGAAGAGTTCCAAATCATTGTTAAACATTAGCGGAAATCCGAGAACAAAGGAAGAGTTCCAAAGCATTTTTAAACTTCAACAGAATTCCGAGAACAATGGAAGAGTTTCAAAGCATTTTTAAACTTCAGCAGAATTCCCAGAATGATGGAAGAGTTCCAAAGCATTTTAAAACTTTAGCAGAATTCCCAGAACAATGGAAGAGTTCCAAAGCATTGTTAAACATCAGCGGAATTCCGAGAACAATGGAAGAGTTCCAAACCATTTTAAAACTTTAGCAGAATTCCCAGAACAATGGAAGAGTTCCAAAGCATTTTTAAAATTCAGCAGAATTCCGAGAACGATGGAAGAGTTCCAAATCATTGTTAAACATCAGCGGAATTCCGAGAACAATGGAAGAGTTCCAATGCATTTTTAAACTTCAGCAGAATTCCGAGAACAATGGAAGAGTTCCAAACCATTTTAAAACTTTAGCAGAATTCCCAGAACAATGGAAGAGTTCCAAAGCATTTTAAAACTTCAGCAGAATTCCGAGAACAATGGAAGAGTTGCAAATCATTGTTAAACATCAGCGGAAATCCGAGAACAAAGGAAGAGTTCCAAAGCATTTTTAAACTTCAACAGAATTCCGAGAACAATGGAAGAGTTTCAAAGCATTTTTAAACTTTAGCAGAATTCCCAGAATGATGGAAGAGTTCCAAAGCATTTTAAAACTTTAGCAGAATTCCCAGAACAATGGAAGAGTTCCAAAGCATTGTTAAACATCAGCGGAATTCCGAGAACAATGGAAGAGTTCCAAAGCATTTTTAAACTTCAGCAGAATTCCGAGAACAATGGAAGAGTTCCAAACCATTTTAAAACTTTAGCAGAATTCCCAGAACAATGGAAGAGTTCCAAAGCATTTTTAAACTTCAGCAGAATTCCGAGAACAATGGAAGAGTTCCAAATCATTGTTAAACATCAGCGGAATTCCGAGAACAATGGAAGAGTTTCAAAGCATTTTTAAATTTCAGCAGAATTCCCAGAATGATGGAAGAGTTCCAAAGCATTGTTAAACATTAGCGGAATTCCGAGAACAATGGAAGAGTTCCAAAGCATTTTTAAACTTCAGCGGAATTCTGAGAACAATGGAAGAATTCCAAAGCATTGTTAAACATCAGCAGAATTCTTAGAACAATGGAAGAGTTCCAAAGCGTTTTTAAACTTCAGCAGAATTCCGAGAACAATGGAAGAGTTCCAAAGCATTTTTACACTTCAGCAGAATTCCGAGAAAAATGGAATATTTCCAAAGCATTGTTAAACATCAGCGGAATTCCGAGAACAATGGAAGAGTTCCAAAGCATTTTTAAACTTCAGCAGAATTCCAAAAACTATGGAAGAGTTCCAAAGCATTGTTAAACATCAGCGGCATTCTGAGAACAATGGAAGAGTTCCAAAGCTTTTTTAAACTTCAGCTGAATTCCGAGAACAACGGAAATGTTCCAAAGCATTGTTAAACATCAGCAGAATTCTGAGAACAATGGAAGAGTTCCAAACCATTTTTAAACTTTAGCAGAATTCCCAGAACAATGGAAGAGTTCCAAAGTATTGTTAAACATCAGCGGAATTTCGAGAACAATGGAAGAGTTCCAAAGCATTTTTAAACTTCAGCAGAATTCCCAGAACAATGGAAGATTTCCAAAGCATTGTTAAACATTAGCGGAATTCGCAGAACAATGGAAGAGTTCCAAAGCATTTTTAAACTTCAGCAGAATTCCGAGAACAATGGAAGAGTTCCAAAGCATTTTTAAACTTCAGCAGAATTCCGAGAACAATGGAAGCGTTCCATAGCATTTGTATACTTCAGCGGAATTTTGAGAACAAGGGAAGAGTTCCAAAGCATTTTTAAACATCAGCAGATTTCTGTGAACAATGGAAGAATTCCAAAGCATTGTTAAACATCAGCGGAATTCTCAGAACAATGGAAGAGTTCCAAAGCATTTTTAAACTTCAGCAGAATTCCGAGAAGAATGTAAGAGTTCCAAAGCATTGTTAAACATCAGCGGAATTCCGAGAACAATGGAAGAGTTCCAAAGCATTTTTAAACTTCAGCAGAATTCCGAAAACAATGGAAGATTTCCAAAGCATTTTTTAACTTCAGCAGAATTCCGAGAACAATGGAAGAGTTCCAAATCATTGTTAAACATCAGCGGAATTCCGAGAACAATGGAAGAGTTCCAAAGCATTTTTAAACTTCAGCAGAATTCCGAGAACAATGGAAGAGTTCCAAACCATTTTAAAACTTTAGCAGAATTCCCAGAACAATGGAAGAGTTCCAAAGCATTTTTAAACTTCAGCAGAATACCGAGAACAATGGAAGAGTTCCAAATCATTGTTAAACATTAGCGGAAATCCGAGAACAAAGGAAGAGTTCCAAAGCATTTTTAAACTTCAACAGAATTCCGAGAACAATGGAAGAGTTTCAAAGCATTTTTAAACTTCAGCAGAATTCCCAGAATGATGGAAGAGTTCCAAAGCATTTTAAAACTTTAGCAGAATTCCCAGAACAATGGAAGAGTTCCAAAGCATTGTTAAACATCAGCGGAATTCCGAGAACAATGGAAGAGTTCCAAACCATTTTAAAACTTTAGCAGAATTCCCAGAACAATGGAAGAGTTCCAAAGCATTTTTAAACTTCAGCAGAATTCCGAGAACAATGGAAGAGTTCCAAATCATTGTTAAACATCAGCGGAATTCCGAGAACAATGGAAGAGTTCCAAACCATTTTAAAACTTTAGAAGAATTCCCAGAACAATGGAAGAGTTCCAAAGCATTTTTAAACTTCAGCAGAATTCCGAGAACAATGGAAGAGTTCCAAATCATTGTTAAACATCAGCGGAAATCCGAGAACAAAGGAAGAGTTCCAAAGCATTTTTAAACTTCAACAGAATTCCGAGAACAATGGAAGAGTTTCAAAGCATTTTTAAACTTCAGCAGAATTCCCAGAATGATGGAAGAGTTCCAAAGCATTTTAAAACTTTAGCAGAATTCCCAGAACAATGGAAGAGTTCCAAAGCATTGTTAAACATCAGCGGAATTCCGAGAACAATGGAAGAGTTCCAAAGCATTTTTAAACTTCAGCAGAATTCCGAGAACAATGGAAGAGTTCCAAACCATTTTAAAACTTTAGCAGAATTCCCAGAACAATGGAAGAGTTCCAAAGCATTTTTAAACTTCAGCAGAATTCCGAGAACAATGGAAGAGTTCCAAATCATTGTTAAACATCAGCGGAATTCCGAGAACAATGGAAGAGTTCCAAAGCATTTTTAAACTTCAGCAGAATTCCGAGAACAATGGAAGAGTTCCAAACCATTTTAAAACTTTAGCAGAATTCCCAGAACAATGGAAGAGTTCCAAAGCATTTTTAAACTTCAGCAGAATTCCGAGAACAATGGAAGAGTTCCAAATCATTGTTAAACATCAGCGGAAATCCGAGAACAAAGGAAGAGTTCCAAAGCATTTTTAAACTTCAACAGAATTCCGAGAACAATGGAAGAGTTTCAAAGCATTTTTAAACTTCAGCAGAATTCCCAGAATGATGGAAGAGTTCCAAAGCTTTGTTAAACATTAGCGGAATTCCGAGAACAATGGAAGAGTTCCAAAGCATTTTTAAACTTCAGCGGAATTCTGAGAACAATCAAAGAATTCCAAAGCATTGTTAAACATCAGCGGAATTCTCAGAACAATGGAAGAGTTCCAAAGCGTTTTTAAACTTCAGCAGAATTCCGAGAAAAATGGAAGAGTTCCAAAGCATTTTTAAACTTCAGCAGAATTCCGAGAAAAATGGAAGAGTTCCAAAGCATTGTTATACATCAGCGGAATTCCGAGAACAATGGAAGAGTTCCAAAGCATTTTTAAACTTCAGCAGAATTCCAAAAACTATGGAAGAGTTCCAAAGCATTGTTAAACATCAGCGGCATTCTGAGAACAATGGAAGAGTTAAAAAGCTTTTTTAAACTTCAGCTGAATTCCGAGAACAATGGAAGAGTTCCAAAGCATTGTTAAACATCAGCAGAATTCTGAGAACAATGGAAGAGTTCCAAACCATTTTTAAACTTTACCAGAATTCCCAGAACAATGGAAGAGTTCCAAAGCATTGTTAAACATCAGCGGAATTCCAAGAACAATGGAAGAGTTCCAAAGCATTTTTAAACTTCAGCAGAATTCCCAGAACAATGGAAGAGTTCCAAAGCATTGTTAAACATCAGCGGAATTCGGAGAACAATGGAAGAGTTCCAAAGCATTTTTAAATTTCAGCAGAATTCCGAGAACAATGGAAGAGTTCCAAAGCATTTTTAAACTTCAGCAGAATTCCGAGAACAATGGAAGCGTTCCATAGCATTTGTAAACTTCAGCGGAATTTTGAGAACAAGGGAAGAGTTCCAAAGCATTTTTAAACTTCAGCAGATTTCCGTGAACAATGGAAGAATTCCAAAGCATTGCTAAAAATCAGCGGAATTCCGAGAACAATGGAAGAGTTCCAAAGCATTTTTAAACTTCAGCAGAATTCCGAGAACAATGGAAGAGTTCCAAAGCATTTTTAAACTTCAGCAGAATTCCGAGAACAATGGAAGTATTCCATAGCATTTGTAAACTTCAGCGGAATTTTGAGAACAAGGGAAGAGTTCCAAAGCATTTTTAAACATCAGCAGATTTCCGTGAACAATGGAAGAATTCCAATGCATTGTTAAACATCAGCGGAATTCTCAGAACAATGGAAGAGTTCCAAAGCATTTTTAAACTTCAGCAGAATTCCGAGAACAATGTAAGAGTTCCAAAGCATTGTTAAACATCAGCGTAATTCCGAGAACAATGGAAGAGTTCCAAAGCATTTTTAAACTTCAGCAGAATTCCGAAAACAATGGAAGAGTTCCAAAGTATTTTTAAACTTCAGCAGAATTCCGAGAACAATGGAAGAGTTCCAAATCATTGTTAAACATCAGCGGAATTCCGAGAACAATGGAAGAGTTCCAAAGCATTTTTAAACTTCAGCAGAATTCCGAGAACAATGGAAGAGTTCCAAACCATTTTAAAACTTTAGCAGAATTCCCAGAACAATGGAAGAGTTCCAAAGCATTTTTAAACTTCAGCAGAATACCGAGAACAATGGAAGAGTTCCAAATCATTGTTAAACATTAGCGGAAATCCGAGAACAAAGGAAGAGTTCCAAAGCATTTTTAAACTTCAACAGAATTCCGATAACAATGGAAGAGTTTCAAAGCATTTTTAAACTTCAGCAGAATTCCCAGAATGATGGAAGAGTTCCAAAGCATTTTAAAACTTTAGCAGAATTCCCAGAACAATGGAAGAGTTCCAAAGCATTGTTAAACATCATCGGAATTCCGAGAACAATGGAAGAGTTCCAAACCATTTTAAAACTTTAGCAGAATTCCCAGAACAATGGAAGAGTTCCAAAGCATTTTTAAACTTCAGCAGAATTCCAAGAACAATGGAAGAGTTCCAAATCACTGTTAAACATCAGCGGAATTCCGAGAACAATGGAAGAGTTCCAAACCATTTTAAAACTTTAGAAGAATTCCCAGAACAATGCAAGAGTTCCAAAGCATTTTTAAACTTCAGCAGAATTCCAAGAACAATGGAAGAGTTCCAAATCATTGTTAAACATCAGCGGAAATCCGAGAACAAAGGAAGAGTTCCAAAGCATTTTTAAACTTCAACAGAATTCCGAGAACAATGGAAGAGTTTCAAAGCATTTTTAAACTTCAGCAGAATTCCCAGAATGATGGAAGAGTTCCAAAGCATTTTAAAACTTTAGCAGAATTCCCAGAACAATGGAAGAGTTCCAAAGCATTGTTAAACATCAGCGGAATTCCGAGAACAATGGAAGAGTTCCAAAGCATTTTTAAACTTCAGCAGAATTCCGAGAACAATGGAAGAGTTCCAAACCATTTTAAAACTTTAGCAGAATTCCCAGAACAATGGAAGAGTTCCAAAGCATTTTTAAACTTCAGCAGAATTCCGAGAACAATGGAAGAGTTCCAAATCATTGTTAAACATCAGCGGAATTCCGAGAACAATGGAAGAGTTCCAAAGCATTTTTAAACTTCAGCAGAATTCCGAGAACAATGGAAGAGTTCCAAACCATTTTAAAACTTTAGCAGAATTCCCAGAACAATGGAAGAGTTCCAAAGCATTTTTAAACTTCAGCAGAATTCCGAGAACAATGGAAGAGTTCCAAATCATTGTTAAACATCAGCGGAAATCCGAGAACAAAGGAAGAGTTCCAAAGCATTTTTAAACTTCAATAGAATTCCGAGAACAATGGAAGAGTTTCAAAGCATTTATAAACTTCAGCAGAATTCCCAGAATGATGGAAGAGTTCCAAAGCATTGTTAAACATTAGCGGAATTCCGAGAACAATGGAAGAGTTCCAAAGCATTTTTAAACTTCAGCGGAATTCTGAGAACAATGGAAGAATTCCAAAGCATTGTTAAACATCAGCGGAATTGTCAGAACAATGGAAGAGTTCCAAAGCGTTTTTAAACTTCAGCAGAATTCCGAGAAAAATGGAAGAGTTCCAAAGCATTTTTAAACTTCAGCAGAATTCCGAGAAAAATGGAAGAGTTCCAAAGCATTGTTAAACATCAGCGGAATTCCGAGAACAATGGAAGAGTTCCAAAGCATTTTTAAACTTCAGCAGAATTCCAAAAACTATGGAAGAGTTCCAAAGCATTGTTAAACATCAGCGGCATTCTGAGAACAATGGAAGACTTAAAAAGCTTTTTTAAACTTCAGCTGAATTCCGAGAACAATGGAAGAGTTCCAAAGCATTGTTAAACATCAGCAGAATTCTGAGAACAATGGAAGAGTTCCAAACCATTTTTAAACTTTAGCAGAATTCCCAGAACAATGGAAGAGTTCCAAAGCATTGTTAAACATCAGCAGAATTCCGAGAACAATGGAAGAGTTCCAAAGCATTTTTAAACTTCAGCAGAATTCCCAGAACAATGGAAGAGTTCCAAAGCATTGTTAAACATCAGCGGAATTCGGAGAACAATGGAAGAGTTCCAAAGCATTTTTAAATTTCAGCAGAATTCCGAGAACAATGGAAGAGTTCCAAAGCATTTTTAAACTTCAGCAGAATTCCGAGAACAATGGAAGCGTTCCATAGCATTTGTAAACTTCAGCGGAATTTTGAGAACAAGGGAAGAGTTCCAAAGCATTTTTAAACTTCAGCAGATTTCCGTGAACAATGGAAGAATTCCAAAGCATTGCTAAAAATCAGCGGAATTCCGAGAACAATGGAAGAGTTCCAAAGCATTTTTAAACTTCAGCAGAATTCCGAGAACAATGGAAGAGTTCCAAAGCATTTTTAAACTTCAGCAGAATTCCGAGAACAATGGAAGTATTCCATAGCATTTGTAAACTTCAGCGGAATTTTGAGAACAAGGGAAGAGTTCCAAAGCATTTTTAAACATCAGCAGATTTCCGTGAACAATGGAATAATTCCAAAGCATTGTTAAACATCAGCGGAATTCTCAGAACAATGGAAGAGTTCCAAAGCATTTTTAAACTTCAGCAGAATTCCGAGAACAATGTAAGAGTTCCAAAGCATTGTTAAACATCAGCGTAATTCCGAGAACAATGGAAGAGTTCCAAAGCAGTTTTAAACTTCAGCAGAATTCCGAAAACAATGGAAGAGTTCCAAAGCATTTTTAAACTTCAGCAGAATTCCGAGAACAATGGAAGAGTTCTAAATCATTGTTAAACATCAGCGGAATTCCGAGAACAATGGAAGAGTTCCAAAGCATTTTTAAACTTCAGCAGAATTCCGAGAACAATGGAAGAGTTCCAAACCATTTTAAAACTTTAGCAGAATTCCCAGAACAATGGAAGAGTTCCAAAGCATTTTTAAACTTCAGCAGAATTCCGAGAACAATGGAAGAGTTCCAAATCATTGTTAAACATTAGCGGAAATCCGAGAACAAAGGAAGAGTTCCAAAGCATTTTTAAACTTCAACAGAATTCCGAGAACAATGGAAGAGTTTCAAAGCATTTTTAAACTTCAGCAGAATTCCCAGAATGATGGAAGAGTTCCAAAGCATTTTAAAACTTTAGCAGAATTCCCAGAACAATGGAAGAGTTCCAAAGCATTGTTAAACATCAGCGGAATTCCGAGAACAATGGAAGAGTTCCAAACCATTTTAAAACTTTAGCAGAATTCCCAGAACAATGGAAGAGTTACAAAGCATTTTTAAACTTCAGCAGAATTCCGAGAACAATGGAAGAGTTCCAAATCATTGTTAAACATCAGCGGAATTCCGAGAACAATGGAAGAGTTCCAAACCATTTTAAAACTTTAGAAGAATTCCCAGAACAATGGAAGAGTTCCAAAGCATTTTTAAACTTCAGCAGAATTCCGAGAACAATGGAAGAGTTCCAAATCATTGCTAAACATCAGCGGAAATCCGAGAACAAAGGAAGAGTTCCAAAGCATTTTTAAACTTCAACAGAATTCCGAGAACAATGGAAGAGTTTCAAAGCATTTTTAAACTTCAGCAGAATTCCCAAAATGATGGAAGAGTTCCAAAGCATTTTAAAACTTTAGCAGAATTCCCAGAACAATGGAAGAGTTCCAAAGCATTGTTAAACATCAGCGGAATTCCGAGAACAATGGAAGAGTTCCAAAGCATTTTTAAACTTCAGCAGAATTCCGAGAACAATGGAAGAGTTCCAAACCATTTTAAAACTTTAGCAGAATTCCCAGAACAATGGAAGAGTTCCAAAGCATTTTTAAACTTCAGCAGAATTCCGAGAACAATGGAAGAGTTCCAAATCATTGTTAAACATCAGCGGAATTCCGAGAACAATGGAAGAGTTCCAAAGCATTTTTAAACTTCAGCAGAATTCCGAGAACAATGGAAGAGTTCCAAACCATTTTAAAACTTTAGCAGAATTCCCAGAACAATGGAAGAGTTCCAAAGCATTTTTAAACTTCAGCAGAATTCCGAGAACAATGGAAGAGTTCCAAATCATTGTTAAACATCAGCGGAAATCCGAGAACAAAGGAAGAGTTCCAAAGCATTTTTAAACTTCAACAGAATTCCGAGAACAATGGAAGAGTTTCAAAGCATTTTTAAACTTCAGCAGAATTCCCAGAATGATGGAAGAGTTCCAAAGCATTGTTAAACATTAGCGGAATTCCGAGAACAATGGAAGAGTTCCAAAGCATTTTTAAACTTCAGCGGAATTCTGAGAACAATGGAAGAATTCCAAAGCATTGTTAAACATCAGCGGAATTCTCAGAACAATGGAAGAGTTCCAAAGCGTTTTTAAACTTCAGCAGAATTCCGAGAACAATGGAAGAGTTCCAAAGCATTTTTAAACTTCAGCAGAATTCCGAGAAAAATGGAAGAGTTCCAAAGCATTGTTAAACATCAGCGGAATTCCGAGAACAATGGAAGAGTTCCAAAGCATTTTTAAACTTCAGCAGAATTCCAAAAACTATGGAAGAGTTCCAAAGCATTGTTAAACATCAGCGGCATTCTGAGAACAATGGAAGAGTTAAAAAGCTTTTTTAAACTTCAGCTGAATTCCGAGAACAATGGAAGAGTTCCAAAGCATTGTTAAACATCAGCAGAATTCTGAGAACAATGGAAGAGTTCCAAACCATTTTTAAACTTTAGCAGAATTCCCAGAACAATGGAAGAGTTCCAAAGCATTGTTAAACATCAGCGGAATTCCGAGAACAATGGAAGAGTTCCAAAGCATTTTTAAACTTCAGCAGAATTCCCAGAACAATGGAAGAGTTCCAAAGCATTGTTAAACATCAGCGGAATTCGGAGAACAATGGAAGAGTTCCAAAGCATTTTTAAACTTCAGCAGAATTCCGAGAACAATGGAAGAGTTCCAAAGCATTTTTAAACTTCAGCAGAATTCCGAGAACAATGGAAGCGTTCCATAGCATTTGTAAACTTCAGCGGAATTTTGAGAACAAGGGAAGAGTTCCAAAGCATTTTTAAACTTCAGCAGATTTCCGTGAACAATGGAAGAATTCCAAAGCATTGCTAAAAATCAGCGGAATTCCGAGAACAATGGAAGAGTTCCAAAGCATTTTTAAACTTCAGCAGAATTCCGAGAACAATGGAAGAGTTCCAAAGCATTTTTAAACTTCAGCAGAATTCCGAGAACAATGGAAGAGTTCCAAATCATTGTTAAACATCAGCGGAATTCCGAGAACAATGGAAGAGTTCCAAAGCAATTTTAAACTTCAGCAGAATTCCGAGAACAATGGAAGAATTTCAAAGCATTTTTAAACTTCAGCAGAATTCCCAGAATGATGGAAGAGTTCAAAAGCATTGTTAAACATCAGCGAATTTCCGAGAACAATGGAAGAGTTCCAAAGCATTTTTAAACTTCAGCGGAATTCTGAGAACAATGGAAGAATTCCAAAGCATTGTTAAACATCAGCGGAATTCTCAGAACAATGGAAGAGTTCCAAAGCATTTTTAAACTTCAGCAGAATTCCGAGAACAATGTAAGAGTTCCAAAGCATTGTTAAACATCAGCGGAAATCCGAGAAAAATGGAAGAGTTCCAAAGCATTTTTAAACTTCAGCAGAATTCTGAGAACAATGGAAGAGTTCCAAACCATTTTTAAACTTTAGCAGAATTCCCAGAACAATGGAAGAGTTCCAAAGCATTGTTAAACATCAGCGGAATTCCGAGAAGAATGGAAGAGTTCCAAAGCATTTTTAAACTTCAACAGAATTCCGAGAACAATGGAAGAGTTTCAAAGCATTTTTAAATTTCAGCAGAATTCCCAGAATGATGGAAGAGTTCCAAAGCATTGTTAAACATTAGCGGAATTCCGAGAACAATGGAAGAGTTCCAAAGCATTTTTAAACTTCAGCGGAATTCTGAGAACAATGGAAGAATTCCAAAGCATTGTTAAACATCAGTGGAATTCTCAGAACAATGGAAGAGTTCCAAAGCATTTTTAAACTTCAGCAGAATTCCGAGAACAATGGAAGAGTTCCAAAGCATTTTTAAACTTCAGCAGAATTCCGAGAAAAATGGAAGAGTTCCAAAGCATTGTTAAACATCAGCGGAATTCCGAGAACAATGGAAGAGTTCCAAAGCATTTTTAAACTTCAGCAGAATTCCAAAAACTATTGGAGAGTTCCAAAGCATTGTTAAACATCAGAGGCATTCTGAGAACAATGGAAGAGTTCCAAAGCTTTTTTAAACTTCAGCTGAATTCCGAGAACAACGGAAGAGTTCCAAAGCATTGTTAAACATCAGCAGAATTCTGAGAACAATGGAAGAGTTCCAAACCATTTTTAAACTTTAGCAGAATTCCCAGAACAATGGAAGAGTTCCAAAGTATTGTTAAACATCAGCGGAATTCCGAGAACAATGGAAGAGTTCCAAAGCATTTTTAAACTTCAGCAGAATTCCCAGAACAATGGAAGATTTCCAAAGCATTGTTAAACATCAGCGGAATTCGGAGAACAATGGAAGAGTTCCAAAGCATTTTTAAACTTCAGCAGAATTCCGAGAACAATGGAAGAGTTCCAAAGCATTTTTAAACTTCAGCAGAATTCCGAGAACAATGGAAGCGTTCCATAGCATTTTTAAACTTCAGCGGAATTCCGACAACAATGGAAGAGTTCCAAAGCATTTTTAAACTTCAGCGGAATTTCTTGAGCAATGGAAGAATTCCAAAGCATTGCTAAACATCAGCGGAATTCCGAGAACAATGGAAGAGTTCCAGAGCATTTTTAAACTTCAGCAGATTTCCGAGAACAATGGAAGAGTTCCAAAGCATTTTTAAACTTCAGCAGAATTCCGAGAACAATGGAAGTATTCCATAGCATTTGTAAACTTCAGCGGAATTTTGAGAACAAGGGAAGAGTTCCAAAGCATTTTTAAACATCAGCAGATTTCCGTGAACAATGGAAGAATTCCAAATCATAGCTAAAAATCAGCGGAATTCCGAGAACAATGGAAGAGTTCCAAAGCATTTTTAAATTTCAGCAGAATTCCGAGAACAATGGAAGAGTTCCAAAGCATTTTTAAACTTCAGCAGAATTCCGAGAACAATGGAAGAGTTCCAAATCATTGTTAAACATCAGCGGAATCCCGAGAACAATGGAAGAGTTCCAAAGCATTTTTAAACTTCAGCAGAATTCCGAAAACAATGGAAGACTTCCAAAGCATTTTTAAACTTCAGCAGAATTCCGAGAACAATGGAAGAGTTCCAAATCATTGTTAAACATCAGCGGAATTCCGAGAACAATGGAAGAGTTCCAAAGCATTTTTAAACTTCAGCAGAATTCCGAGAACAATGGAAGAGTTCCAAACCATTTTAAAACTTTAGCAGAATTCCCAGAACAATGGAAGAGTTCCAAAGCATTTTTAAACTTCAGCAGAATTCCGAGAACAATGGAAGAGTTCCAAATCATTGTTAAACTTTAGCGGAAATCCGAGAACAAAGGAAGAGTTCCAAAGCATTTTTAAACTTCAACAGAATTCCGAGAACAATGGAAGAGTTTCAAAGCATTTTTAAACTTCAGCAGAATTCCCAGAAAGATGGAAGAGTTCCAAAGCATTTTAAAACTTTAGCAGAATTCCCAGAACAATGGAAGAGTTCCAAAGCATTTTTAAACTTCAGCAGAATTCCGAGAACAATGGAAGAGTTCCAAACCATTTTAAAACTTTAGCAGAATTCCCAGAACAATGGAAGAGTTCCAAAGCATTTTTAAACTTCAGCAGAATTCCGAGAACAATGGAAGAGTTCCAAATCATTGTTAAACATCAGCGGAATTCCGAGAACAATGGAAGAGTTCCAAAGCATTTTTAAACTTCAGCAGAATTCCGAGAACAATGGAAGAGTTCCAAACCATTTTAAAACTTTAGCAGAATTCCCAGAACAATGGAAGAGTTCCAAAGCATTTTTAAACTTCAGCAGAATTCCGAGAACAATGGAAGAGTTCCAAATCATTGTTAAACATCAGCGGAAATCCGAGAACAAAGGAAGAGTTCCAAAGCATTTTTAAACTTCAACAGAATTACGAGAACAATGGAAGAGTTTCAAAGCATTTTTAAACTTCAGCAGAATTCCCAGAATGATGGAAGAGTTCCAAAGCATTGTTAAACATTAGCGGAATTCCGAGAACAATGGAAGAGTTCCAAAGCATTTTTAAACTTCAGCGGAATTCTGAGAACAATGGAAGAATTCAAAAGCATAGTTAAACATCAGCGGAATTCTCAGAACAATGGAAGAGTTCCAAAGCGTTTTTAAACTTCAGCAGAATTCTGAGAACAATGGAAGAGTTCCAAAGCATTTTTAAACTTCAGCAGAATTCCGAGAAAAATGGAAGAGTTCCAAAGCATTGTTAAACATCAGCGGAATTCCGAGAACAATGGAAGAGTTCCAAAGCATTTTTAAACTTCAGCAGAATTCCAAAAACTATGGAAGAGTTCCAAAGCATTGTTAAACATCAGCGGCATTCTGAGAACAATGGAAGAGTTAAAAAGCTTTTTTAAACTTCAGCTGAATTCCGAGAACAACGGAAGAGTTCCAAAGCATTGTTAAACATCAGCAGAATTCTGAGAACAATGGAAGAGTTCCAAACCATTTTTAAACTTTAGCAGAATTCCCAGAACAATGGAAGAGTTCCAAAGCATTGTTAAACATCAGCGGAATTCCGAGAACAATGGAAGATTTCCAAAGCATTTTTAAACTTCAGCAGAATTCCCAGAACAATGGAAGAGTTCCAAAGCATTGTTAAACATCAGCGGAATTCGGAGAACAATGGAAGAGTTCCAAAGCATTTCTAAACTTCAGCAGAATTCCGAGAACAATGGAAGAGTTCCAAAGCATTTTTAAACTTCAGCAGAATTCCGAGAACAATGGAAGCGTTCCATAGCATTTTTAAACTTCAGCGGAATTCCGACAACAATGGAAGAGTTCCAAAGCATTTTTAAACTTCAGCGGAATTTCTTGAGCAATGGAAGAATTCCAAAGCATTGCTAAACATCAGCGGAATTCCGAGAACAATGGAAGAGTTCCAGAGCATTTTTAAATTTCAGCAGATTTCCGAGAACAATGGAAGAGTTCCAAAGCATTTTTAAACTTCAGCAGAATTCCGAGAACAATGGAAGTATTCCATAGCATTTGTAAACTTCAGCAGAATTTTGAGAACAAGGGAAGAGTTCCAAAGCATTTTTAAACATCAGCAGATTTCCGTGAACAATGGAAGAATACCAAAGCATAGCTAAAAATCAGCGGAATTCCGAGAACAATGGAAGAGTTCCAAAGCATTTTTAAATTTCAGCAGAATTCCGAGAACAATGGAAGAGTTCCAAAGCATTTTTAAACTTCAGCAGAATTCCAAGAACAATGGAAGAGTTCCAAATCATTGTTAAACATCAGCGGAATCCCGAGAACAATGGAAGAGTTCCAAAGCATTTTTAAACTTCAGCAGAATTCCGAAAACAATGGAAGAGTTCCAAAGCATTTTTAAACTTCAGCAGAATTCCCAGAACAATGGAAGAGTTACAAATCATTGTTAAACATCAGCGGAATTCCGAGAACAATGGAAGAGTTCCAAAGCATTTTTAAACTTCAGCAGAATTCCGAGAACAATGGAAGAGTTCCAAACCATTTTAAAACTTTAGCAGAATTCCCAGAACAATGGAAGAGTTCCAAAGCATTTTTAAACTTCAGCAGAATTCCGAGAACAATGGAAGAGTTCAAAATCATTGTTAAACTTTATCGGAAATCCGAGAACAAAGGAAGAGTTCCAAAGCATTTTTAAACTTCAACAGAATTCCGAGAACAATGGAAGAGTTTCAAAGCATTTTTAAACTTCAGCAGAATTCCCAGAATGATGGAAGAGTTCCAAAGCATTTTAAAACTTTAGCAGAATTCCCAGAACAATGGAAGAGTTCCAAAGCATTGTTAAAAATCAGCGGAATTCCGAGAACAATGGAAGAGTTCCAAACCATTTTAAAACTTTAGCAGAATTACCAGAACAATGGAAGAGTTCCAAAGCATTTTTAAACTTCAGCAGAATTCCGAAAACAATGGAAGAGTTCCAAATCATTGTTAAACATCAGTGGAATTCTCAGAACAATCGAAGAGTTCCAAAGCATTTTTAAACTTCAGCAGAATTCCGAGAACAATGGAAGAGTTCCAAACCATTTTAAAACTTTAGCAGAATTCCCAGAACAATGGAAGAGTTCCAAAGCATTTTTAAACTTCAGCAGAATTCCGAGAACAATGGAAGAGTTCCAAATCATTGTTAAACATCAGCGGAAATCCGAGAACAAAGGAAGAGTTCCAAAGCATTTTTAAACTTCAACAGAATTCCGAGAACAATGGAAGAGTTTCAAAGCATTTTTAAACTTCAGCAAAATTCCCAGAATGATGGAAGAGTTCCAAAGCATTTTAAAACTTTAGCAGAATTCCCAGAACAATGGAAGAGTTCCAAAGCATTGTTAAACATCAGCGGAATTCCGAGAACAATGGAAGAGTTCCAAAGCATTTTTAAACTTCAGCAGAATTCCGAGAACAATGGAAGAGTTCCAAACCATTTTAAAACTTTAGCAGAATTCCCAGAACAATGGAAGAGTTCCAAAGCATTTTTAAACTTTAGCAGAATTCCGAGAACAATGGAAGAGTTCCAAATCATTGTTAAACATCAGCGGAATTCCGAGAACAATGGAAGAGTTCCAAAGCATTTTTAAACTTCAGCAGAATTCCGAGAACAATGGAAGAGTTCCAAACCATTTTAAAACTTTAGCAGAATTCCCAGAACAATGGAAGAGTTCCAAAGCATTTTTAAACTTCAGCAGAATTCCGAGAACAATGGAAGACTTCCAAATCATTGTTAAACATCAGCGGAAATCCGAGAACAAAGGAAGAGTTCCAAAGCATTTTTAAACTTCAACAGAATTCCGAGAACAATGGAAGAGTTTCAAAGCATTTTTAAACTTCAGCAGAATTCCCAGAATGATGGAAGAGTTCCAAAGCATTGTTAAACATTAGCGGAATTCCGAGAACAATGGAAGAGTTCCAAAGCATTTTTAAACTTCAGCGGAATTCTGAGAACAATGGAAGAATTCCAAAGCATTGTTAAACATCAGCGGAATTCTCAGAACAATGGAAGAGTTCCAAAGCGTTTTTAAACTTCAGCAGAATTCCGAGAACAATGGAAGAGTTCCAAAGCATTGTTAAACATCAGCGGAATTCCGAGAACAATGGAAGAGTTCCAAAGCATTTTTAAACTTCAGCAGAATTCCAAAAACTATGGAATTGTTCCAAAGCATTGTTAAACATCAGCGGCATTCTGAGAACAATGGAAGAGTTAAAAAGCTTTTTTAAACTTCAGCTGAATTCCGAGAACAACGGAAGAGTTCCAAAGCATTGTTAAACATCAGCAGAATTCTGAGAACAATGGAAGAGTTCCAAACCATTTTTAAACTTTAGCAGAATTCCCAGAACAATGGAAGAGTTCCAAAGCATTGTTAAACATCAGCGGAATTCCGAGAACAATGGAAGATTTCCAAAGCATTTTTAAACTTCAGCAGAATTCCCAGAACAATGGAAGAGTTCCAAAGCATTGTTAAACATCAGCGGAATTCGGAGAACAATGGAAGAGTTCCAAAGCATTTTTAAACTTCAGCAGAATTCCGAGAACAATGGAAGAGTTCCAAAGCATTTTTAAACTTCAGCAGAATTCCGAGAACAATGGAAGCGTTCCATAGCATTTTTAAACTTCAGCGGAATTCCGACAACAATGGAAGAGTTCCAAAGCATTTTTAAACTTCAGCGGAATTTCTTGAGCAATGGAAGAATTCCAAAGCATTGCTAAACATCAGCGGAATTCCGAGAACAATGGAAGAGTTCCAGAGCATTTTTAAACTTCAGCAGATTTCCGAGAACAATGGAAGAGTTCCAAAGCATTTTTAAATTTCAGCAGAATTCCGAGAACAATGGAAGAGTTCCAAAGCATTTTTAAACTTCAGCAGAATTCCAAGAACAATGGAAGAGTTCCAAATCATTGTTAAACATCAGCGGAATCCCGAGAACAATGGAAGAGTTCCAAAGCATTTTTAAACTTCAGCAGAATTCCGAAAACAATGGAAGAGTTCCAAAGCATTTTTAAACTTCAGCAGAATTCCCAGAACAATGGAAGAGTTCCAAATCATTGTTAAACATCAGCGGAATTCCGAGAACAATGGAAGAGTTCCAAAGCATTTTTAAACTTCAGCAGAATTCCGAGAACAATGGAAGAGTTCCAAACCATTTTAAAACTTTAGCAGAATTCCCAGAACAATGGAAGAGTTCCAAAGCATTTTTAAACTTCAGCAGAATTCCGAGAACAATGGAAGAGTTCAAAATCATTGTTAAACTTTAGCGGAAATCCGAGAACAAAGGAAGAGTTCCAAAGCATTTTTAAACTTCAACAGAATTCCGAGAACAATGGAAGAGTTTCAAAGCATTTTTAAACTTCAGCAGAATTCCCAGAATGATGGAAGAGTTCCAAAGCATTTTAAAACTTTAGCAGAATTCCCAGAACAATGGAAGAGTTCCAAAGCATTGTTAAACATCAGCGGAATTCCGAGAACAATGGAAGAGTTCCAAACCATTTTAAAACTTTAGCAGAATTACCAGAACAATGGAAGAGTTCCAAAGCATTTTTAAACTTCAGCAGAATTCCGAAAACAATGGAAGAGTTCCAAATCATTGTTAAACATCAGCGGAATTCTCAGAACAATCGAAGAGTTCCAAAGCATTTTTAAACTTCAGCAGAATTCCGAGAACAATGGAAGAGTTCCAAACCATTTTAAAACTTTAGCAGAATTCCCAGAACAATGGAAGAGTTCCAAAGCATTTTTAAACTTCAGCAGAATTCCGAGAACAATGGAAGAGTTCCAAATCATTGTTAAACATCAGCGGAAATCCGAGAACAAAGGAAGAGTTCCAAAGCATTTTTAAACTTCAACAGAATTCCGAGAACAATGGAAGAGTTTCAAAGCATTTTTAAACTTCAGCAAAATTCCCAGAATGATGGAAGAGTTCCAAAGCATTTTAAAACTTTAGCAGAATTCCCAGAACAATGGAAGAGTTCCAAAGCATTGTTAAACATCAGCGGAATTCCGAGAACAATGGAAGAGTTCCAAAGCATTTTTAAACTTCAGCAGAATTCCGAGAACAATGGAAGAGTTCCAAACCATTTTAAAACTTTAGCAGAATTCCCAGAACAATGGAAGAGTTCCAAAGCATTTTTAAACTTCAGCAGAATTCCGAGAACAATGGAAGAGTTCCAAATCATTGTTAAACATCAGCGGAATTCCGAGAACAATGGAAGAGTTCCAAAGCATTTTTAAACTTCAGCAGAATTCCGAGAACAATGGAAGAGTTCCAAACCATTTTAAAACTTTAGCAGAATTCCCAGAACAATGGAAGAGTTCCAAAGCATTTTTAAACTTCAGCAGAATTCCGAGAACAATGGAAGACTTCCAAATCATTGTTAAACATCAGTGGAAATCCGAGAACAAAGGAAGAGTTCCAAAGCATTTTTAAACTTCAACAGAATTCCGAGAACAATGGAAGAGTTTCAAAGCATTTTTAAACTTCAGCAGAATTCCCAGAATGATGGAAGAGTTCCAAAGCATTGTTAAACATTAGCGGAATTCCGAGAACAATGGAAGAGTTCCAAAGCATTTTTAAACTTCAGCGGAATTCTGAGAACAATGGAAGAATTCCAAAGCATTGTTAAACATCAGCGGAATTCTCAGAACAATGGAAGAGTTCCAAAGCGTTTTTAAACTTCAGCAGAATTCCGAGAACAATGGAAGAGTTCCAAAGCATTGTTAAACATCAGCGGAATTCCGAGAACAATGGAAGAGTTCCAAAGCATTTTTAAACTTCAGCAGAATTCCAAAAACTATGGAATTGTTCCAAAGCATTGTTAAACATCAGCGGCATTCTGAGAACAATGGAAGAGTTAAAAAGCTTTTTTAAACTTCAGCTGAATTCCGAGAACAACGGAAGAGTTCCAAAGCATTGTTAAACATCAGCAGAATTCTGAGAACAATGGAAGAGTTCCAAACCATTTTTAAACTTTAGCAGAATTCCCAGAACAATGGAAGAGTTCCAAAGCATTGTTAAACATCAGCGGAATTCCGAGAACAATGGAAGATTTCCAAAGCATTTTTAAACTTCAGCAGAATTCCCAGAACAATGGAAGAGCTCCAAAGCATTGTTAAACATCAGCGGAATTCGGAGAACAATGGAAGAGTTCCAAAGCATTTTTAAACTTCAGCAGAATTCCGAGAACAATGGAAGAGTTCCAAAGCATTTTTAAACTTCAGCAGAATTCCGAGAACAATGGAAGCGTTCCATAGCATTTTTAAACTTCAGCGGAATTCCGACAACAATGGAAGAGTTCCAAAGCATTTTTAAACTTCAGCGGAATTTCTTGAGCAATGGAAGAATTCCAAAGCATTGCTAAACATCAGCGGAATTCCGAGAACAATGGAAGAGTTCCAGAGCATTTTTAAACTTCAGCAGATTTCCGAGAACAATGGAAGAGTTCCAAAGCATTTTTAAATTTCAGCAGAATTCCGAGAACAATGGAAGAGTTCCAAAGCATTTTTAAACTTCAGCAGAATTCCAAGAACAATGGAAGAGTTCCAAATCATTGTTAAACATCAGCGGAATCCCGAGAACAATGGAAGAGTTCCAAACCATTTTTAAACTTCAGCAGAATTCCGAAAACAATGGAAGAGTTCCAAAGCATTTTTAAACTTCAGCAGAATTCCCAGAACAATGGAAGAGTTCCAAATCATTGTTAAACATCAGCGGAATTCCGAGAACAATGGAAGAGTTCCAAAGCATTTTTAAACTTCAGCAGAATTCCGAGAACAATGGAAGAGTTCCTAACCATTTTAAAACTTTAGCAGAATTCCCAGAACAATGGAAGAGTTCCAAAGCATTTTTAAACTTCAGCAGAATTCCGAGAACAATGGAAGAGTTCAAAATCATTGTTAAACTTTAGCGGAAATCCGAGAACAAAGGAAGAGTTCCAAAGCATTTTTAAACTTCAACAGAATTCCGAGAACAATGGAAGAGTTTCAAAGCATTTTTAAACTTCAGCAGAATTCCCAGAATGATGGAAGAGTTCCAAAGCATTTTAAAACTTTAGCAGAATTCCCAGAACAATGGAAGAGTTCCAAAGCATTGTTAAACATCAGCGGAATTCCGAGAACAATGGAAGAGTTCCAAACCATTTTAAAACTTTAGCAGAATTACCAGAACAATGGAAGAGTTCCAAAGCATTTTTAAACTTCAGCAGAATTCCGAAAACAATGGAAGAGTTCCAAATCATTGTTAAACATCAGCGGAATTCTCAGAACAATCGAAGAGTTCCAAAGCATTTTTAAACTTCAGCAGAATTCCGAGAACAATGGAAGAGTTCCAAACCATTTTAAAACTTTAGCAGAATTCCCAGAACAATGGAAGAGTTCCAAAGCATTTTTAAACTTCAGCAGAATTCCGAGAACAATGGAAGAGTTCCAAATCATTGTTAAACATCAGCGGAAATCCGAGAACAAAGGAAGAGTTCCAAAGCATTTTTAAACTTCAACAGAATTCCGAGAACAATGGAAGAGTTTCAAAGCATTTTTAAACTTCAGCAAAATTCCCAGAATGATGGAAGAGTTCCAAAGCATTTTAAAACTTTAGCAGAATTCCCAGAACAATGGAAGAGTTCCAAAGCATTGTTAAACATCAGCGGAATTCCGAGAACAATGGAAGAGTTCCAAAGCATTTTTAAACTTCAGCAGAATTCCGAGAACAATGGAAGAGTTCCAAACCATTTTAAAACTTTAGCAGAATTCCCAGAACAATGGAAGAGTTCCAAAGCATTTTTAAACTTCAGCAGAATTCCGAGAACAATGGAAGAGTTCCAAATCATTGTTAAACATCAGCGGAATTCCGAGAACAATGGAAGAGTTCCAAAGCATTTTTAAACTTCAGCAGAATTCCGAGAACAATGGAAGAGTTCCAAACCATTTTAAAACTTTAGCAGAATTCCCAGAACAATGGAAGAGTTCCAAAGCATTTTTAAACTTCAGCAGAATTCCGAGAACAATGGAAGACTTCCAAATCATTGTTAAACATCAGTGGAAATCCGAGAACAAAGGAAGAGTTCCAAAGCATTTTTAAACTTCAACAGAATTCCGAGAACAATGGAAGAGTTTCAAAGCATTTTTAAACTTCAGCAGAATTCCCAGAATGATGGAAGAGTTCCAAAGCATTGTTAAACATTAGCGGAATTCCGAGAACAATGGAAGAGTTCCAAAGCATTTTTAAACTTCTGCGGAATTCTGAGAACAATGGAAGAATTCCAAAGCATTGTTAAACATCAGCGGAATTCTCAGAACAATGGAAGAGTTCCAAAGCGTTTTTAAACTTCAGCAGAATTCCGAGAACAATGGAAGAGTTCCAAAGCATTGTTAAACATCAGCGGAATTCCGAGAACAATGGAAGAGTTCCAAAGCATTTTTAAACTTCAGCAGAATTCCAAAAACTATGGAAGAGTTCCAAAGCATTGTTAAACATCAGCGGCATTCTGAGAACAATGGAAGAGTTAAAAAGCTTTTTTAAACTTCCGCTGAATTCCGAGAACAACGGAAGAGTTCCAAAGCATTGTTAAACATCAGCAGAATTCTGAGAACAATGGAAGAGTTCCAAACCATTTTTAAACTTTAGCAGAATTCCCAGAACAATGGAAGAGTTCCAAAGCATTGTTAAACATCAGCGGAATTCCGAGAACAATGGAAGATTTCCAAAGCATTTTTAAACTTCAGCAGAATTCCCAGAACAATGGAAGAGTTCCAAAGCATTGTTAAACATCAGCGGAATTCGGAGAACAATGGAAGAGTTCCAAAGCATTTTTAAACTTCAGCAGAATTCCAAGAACAATGGAAGAGTTCCAAAGCATTTTTAAACTTCAGCAGAATTCCGAGAACAATGGAAGCGTTCCATAGCATTTTTAAACTTCAGCGGAATTCCGACAACAATGGAAGAGTTCCAAAGCATTTTTAAACTTCAGCGGAATTTCTTGAGCAATGGAAGAATTCCAAAGCATTGCTAAACATCAGCGGAATTCCGAGAACAATGGAAGAGTTCCAGAGCATTTTTAAACTTCAGCAGATTTCCGAGAACAATGGAAGAGTTCCAAAGCATTTTTAAATTTCAGCAGAATTCCGAGAACAATGGAAGAGTTCCAAAGCATTTTTAAACTTCAGCAGAATTCCAAGAACAATGGAAGAGTTCCAAATCATTGTTAAACATCAGCGGAATCCCGAGAACAATGGAAGAGTTCCAAAGCATTTTTAAACTTCAGCAGAATTCCCAGAACAATGGAAGAGTTCCAATTCATTGTTAAACATCAGCGGAATTCCGAGAACAATGGAAGAGTTTCAAAGCATTTTTAAACTTCAGCAAAATTCCCAGAATGATGGAAGAGTTCCAAAGCATTTTAAAACTTTAGCAGAATTCCCAGAACAATGGAAGAGTTCCAAAGCATTGTTAAACATCAGCGGAATTCGGAGAACAATGGAAGAGTTCCAAAGCATTTTTAAACTTCAGCAGAATTCCGAGAACAATGGAAGAGTTCCAAACCATTTTAAAACTTTAGCAGAATTCCCAGAACAATGGAAGAGTTCCAAAGCATTTTTAAACTTCAGCAGAATTCCGAGAACAATGGAAGAGTTCCAAATCATTGTTAAACATCAGCGGAATTCCGAGAACAATGGAAGAGTTCCAAAGCATTTTTAAACTTCAGCAGAATTCCGAGAACAATGGAAGAGTTCCAAACCATTTTAAAACTTTAGCAGAATTCCCAGAACAATGGAAGAGTTCCAAAGCATTTTTAAACTTCAGCAGAATTCCGAGAACAATGGAAGACTTCCAAATCATTGTTAAACATCAGCGGAAATCCGAGAACAAAGGAAGAGTTCCAAAGCATTTTTAAACTTCAACAGAATTCCGAGAACAATGGAAGAGTTTCAAAGCATTTTTAACCTTCAGCAGAATTCCCAGAATGATGGAAGAGTTCCAAAGCATTGTTAAACATTAGCGGAATTCCGAGAACAATGGAAGAGTTCCAAAGCATTTTTAAACTTCAGCGGAATTCTGAGAACAATGGAAGAATTCCAAAGCATTGTTAAACATCAGCGGAATTCTCAGAACAATGGAAGAGTTCCAAAGCGTTTTTAAACTTCAGCAGAATTCCGAGAACAATGGAAGAGTTCCAAAGCATTTTTAAACTTCAGCAGAATTCCGAGAAAAATGGAAGAGTTCCAAAGCATTGTTAAACATCAGCGGAATTCCGAGAACAATGGAAGAGTTCCAAAGCATTTTTAAACTTCAGCAGAATTCCAAAAACTATGGAAGAGTTCCAAAGCATTGTTAAACATCAGCGGCATTCTGAGAACAATGGAAGAGTTAAAAAGCTTTTTTAAACTTCAGCTGAATTCCGAGAACAACGGAAGAGTTCCAAAGCATTGTTAAACATCAGCAGAATTCTGAGAACAATGGAAGAGTTCCAAACCATTTTTAAACTTTAGCAGAATTCCCAGAACAATGGAAGAGTTCCAAAGCATTGTTAAACATCAGCGGAATTCCGAGAACAATGGAAGATTTCCAAAGCATTTTTAAACTTCAGCAGAATTCCCAGAACAATGGAAGAGTTCCAAAGCATTGTTAAACATCAGCGGAATTCGGAGAACAATGGAAGAGTTCCAAAGCATTTTTAAACTTCAGCAGAATTCCGAGAACAATGGAAGAGTTCCAAAGCATTTTTAAACTTCAGCAGAATTCCCAGAACAATGGAAGCGTTCCATAGCATTTTTAAACTTCAGCGGAATTCCGACAACAATGGAAGAGTTCCAAAGCATTTTTAAACTTCAGCGGAATTTCTTGAGCAATGGAAGAATTCCAAAGCATTGCTAAACATCAGCGGAATTCCGAGAACAATGGAAGAGTTCCAGAGCATTTTTAAACTTCAGCAGATTTCCGAGAACAATGGAAGAGTTCCAAAGCATTTTTAAATTTCAGCAGAATTCCGAGAACAATGGAAGAGTTCCAAAGCATTTTTAAACTTCAGCAGAATTCCAAGAACAATGGAAGAGTTCCAAATCATTGTTAAACATCAGCGGAATCCCGAGAACAATGGAAGAGTTCCAAAGCATTTTTAAACTTCAGCAGAATTCCGAAAACAATGGAAGAGTTCCAAAGCATTTTTAAACTTCAGCAGAATTCCCAGAACAATGGAAGAGTTCCAAATCATTGTTAAACATCAGCGGAATTCCGAGAACAATGGAAGAGTTCCAAAGCATTTTTAAACTTCAGCAGAATTCCGAGAACAATGGAAGAGTTCCAAACCATTTTAAAACTTTAGCAGAATTCCCAGAACAATGGAAGAGTTCCAAAGCATTTTTAAACTTCAGCAGAATTCCGAGAACAATGGAAGAGTTCCAAATCATTGTTAAACTTTAGCGGAAATCAGAGAACAAAGGAAGAGTTCCAAAGCATTTTTAAACTTCAACAGAATTCCGAGAACAATGGAAGAGTTTCAAAGCATTTTTAAACTTCAGCAGAATTCCCAGAATGATGGAAGAGTTCCAAAGCATTTTAAAACTTTAGCAGAATTCCCAGAACAATGGAAGAGTTCCAAAGCATTGTTAAACATCAGCGGAATTCCGAGAACAATGGAAGAGTTCCAAACCATTTTAAAACTTTAGCAGAATTCCCAGAACAATGGAAGAGTTCCAAAGCATTTTTAAACTTCAGCAGAATTCCGAGAACAATGGAAGAGTTCCAAATCATTGTTAAACATCAGCGGAATTCCGAGAACAATGGAAGAGTTCCAAAGCATTTTTAAACTTCAGCAGAATTCCGAGAACAATGGAAGAGTTCCAAACCATTTTAAAACTTTAGCAGAATTCCCAGAACAATGGAAGAGTTCCAAAGCATTTTTAAACTTCAGCAGAATTCCGAGAACAATGGAAGAGTTCCAAATCATTGTTAAACATCAGCGGAAATCCGAGAACAAAGGAAGAGTTCCAAAGCATTTTTAAACTTAAACAAAATTCCGAGAACAATGGAAGAGTTTCAAAGCATTTTTAAACTTCAGCTGAATTCCGAGAACAACGGAAGAGTTCCAAAGCATTGTTAAACATCAGCAGAATTCTGAGAACAATGGAAGAGTTCCAAACCATTTTTAAACTTTAGCAGAATTCCCAGAACAATGGAAGAGTTCCAAAGCATTGTTAAACATCAGCGGAATTCCGAGAACAATGGAAGATTTCCAAAGCATTTTTAAACTTCAGCAGAATTCCCAGAACAATGGAAGAGCTCCAAAGCATTGTTAAACATCAGCGGAATTCGGAGAACAATGGAAGAGTTCCAAAGCATTTTTAAACTTCAGCAGAATTCCGAGAACAATGGAAGAGTTCCAAAGCATTTTTAAACTTCAGCAGAATTCCGAGAACAATGGAAGCGTTCCATAGCATTTTTAAACTTCAGCGGAATTCCGACAACAATGGAAGAGTTCCAAAGCATTTTTAAACTTCAGCGGAATTTCTTGAGCAATGGAAGAATTCCAAAGCATTGCTAAACATCAGCGGAATTCCGAGAACAATGGAAGAGTTCCAGAGCATTTTTAAACTTCAGCAGATTTCCGAGAACAATGGAAGAGTTCCAAAGCATTTTTAAATTTCAGCAGAATTCCGAGAACAATGGAAGAGTTCCAAAGCATTTTTAAACTTCAGCAGAATTCCAAGAACAATGGAAGAGTTCCAAATCATTGTTAAACATCAGCGGAATCCCGAGAACAATGGAAGAGTTCCAAACCATTTTTAAACTTCAGCAGAATTCCGAAAACAATGGAAGAGTTCCAAAGCATTTTTAAACTTCAGCAGAATTCCCAGAACAATGGAAGAGTTCCAAATCGTTGTTAAACATCAGCGGAATTCCGAGAACAATGGAAGAGTTCCATAGCATTTTTAAACTTCAGCAGAATTCCGAGAACAATGGAAGAGTTCCTAACCATTTTAAAACTTTAGCAGAATTCCCAGAACAATGGAAGAGTTCCAAAGCATTTTTAAACTTCAGCAGAATTCCGAGAACAATGGAAGAGTTCAAAATCATTGTTAAACTTTAGCGGAAATCCGAGAACAAAGGAAGAGTTCCAAAGCATTTTTAAACTTCAACAGAATTCCGAGAACAATGGAAGAGTTTCAAAGCATTTTTAAACTTCAGCTGAATTCCGAGAACAACGGAAGAGTTCCAAAGCATTGTTAAACATCAGCAGAATTCTGAGAACAATGGAAGAGTTCCAAACCATTTTTAAACTTTAGCAGAATTCCCAGAACAATGGAAGAGTTCCAAAGCATTGTTAAACATCAGCGGAATTCCGAGAACAATGGAAGATTTCCAAAGCATTTTTAAACTTCAGCAGAATTCCCAGAACAATGGAAGAGCTCCAAAGCATTGTTAAACATCAGCGGAATTCGGAGAACAATGGAAGAGTTCCAAAGCATTTTTAAACTTCAGCAGAATTCCGAGAACAATGGAAGAGTTCCAAAGCATTTTTAAACTTCAGCAGAATTCCGAGAACAATGGAAGCGTTCCATAGCATTTTTAAACTTCAGCGGAATTCCGACAACAATGGAAGAGTTCCAAAGCATTTTTAAACTTCAGCGGAATTTCTTGAGCAATGGAAGAATTCCAAAGCATTGCTAAACATCAGCGGAATTCGGAGAACAATGGAAGAGTTCCAAAGCATTTTTAAACTTCAGCAGAATTCCGAGAACAATGGAAGAGTTCCAAAGCATTTTTAAACTTCAGCAGAATTCCGAGAACAATGGAAGCGTTCCATAGCATTTTTAAACTTCAGCGGAATTCCGACAACAATGGAAGAGTTCCAAAGCATTTTTAAACTTCAGCGGAATTTCTTGAGCAATGGAAGAATTCCAAAGCATTGCTAAACATCAGCGGAATTCCGAGAACAATGGAAGAGTTCCAGAGCATTTTTAAACTTCAGCAGATTTCCGAGAACAATGGAAGAGTTCCAAAGCATTTTTAAATTTCAGCAGAATTCCGAGAACAATGGAAGAGTTCCAAAGCATTTTTAAACTTCAGCAGAATTCCAAGAACAATGGAAGAGTTCCAAATCATTGTTAAACATCAGCGGAATCCCGAGAACAATGGAAGAGTTCCAAACCATTTTTAAACTTCAGCAGAATTCCGAAAACAATGGAAGAGTTCCAAAGCATTTTTAAACTTCAGCAGAATTCCCAGAACAATGGAAGAGTTCCAAATCGTTGTTAAACATCAGCGGAATTCCGAGAACAATGGAAGAGTTCCATAGCATTTTTAAACTTCAGCAGAATTCCGAGAACAATGGAAGAGTTCCTAACCATTTTAAAACTTTAGCAGAATTCCCAGAACAATGGAAGAGTTCCAAAGCATTTTTAAACTTCAGCAGAATTCCGAGAACAATGGAAGAGTTCAAAATCATTGTTAAACTTTAGCGGAAATCCGAGAACAAAGGAAGAGTTCCAAAGCATTTTTAAACTTCAACAGAATTCCGAGAACAATGGAAGAGTTTCAAAGCATTTTTAAACTTCAGCAGAATTCCCAGAATGATGGAAGAGTTCCAAAGCATTTTAAAACTTTAGCAGAATTCCCAGAACAATGGAAGAGTTCCAAAGCATTGTTAAACATCAGCGGAATTCCGAGAACAATGGAAGAGTTCCAAACCATTTTAAAACTTTAGCAGAATTACCAGAACAATGGAAGAGTTCCAAAGCATTTTTAAACTTCAGCAGAATTCCGAAAACAATGGAAGAGTTCCAAATCATTGTTAAACATCAGCGGAATTCTCAGAACAATCGAAGAGTTCCAAAGCATTTTTAAACTTCAGCAGAATTCCGAGAACAATGGAAGAGTTCCAAACCATTTTAAAACTTTAGCAGAATTCCCAGAACAATGGAAGAGTTCCAAAGCATTTTTAAACTTCAGCAGAATTCCGAGAACAATGGAAGAGTTCCAAATCATTGTTAAACATCAGCGGAAATCCGAGAACAAAGGAAGAGTTCCAAAGCATTTTTAAACTTCAACAGAATTCCGAGAACAATGGAAGAGTTTCAAAGCATTTTTAAACTTCAGCAAAATTCCCAGAATGATGGAAGAGTTCCAAAGCATTTTAAAACTTTAGCAGAATTCCCAGAACAATGGAAGAGTTCCAAAGCATTGTTAAACATCAGCGGAATTCCGAGAACAATGGAAGAGTTCCAAAGCATTTTTAAACTTCAGCAGAATTCCGAGAACAATGGAAGAGTTCCAAACCATTTTAAAACTTTAGCAGAATTCCCAGAACAATGGAAGAGTTCCAAAGCATTTTTAAACTTCAGCAGAATTCCGAGAACAATGGAAGAGTTCCAAATCATTGTTAAACATCAGCGGAATTCCGAGAACAATGGAAGAGTTCCAAAGCATTTTTAAACTTCAGCAGAATTCCGAGAACAATGGAAGAGTTCCAAACCATTTTAAAACTTTAGCAGAATTCCCAGAACAATGGAAGAGTTCCAAAGCATTTTTAAACTTCAGCAGAATTCCGAGAACAATGGAAGACTTCCAAATCATTGTTAAACATCAGCGGAAATCCGAGAACAAAGGAAGAGTTCCAAAGCATTTTTAAACTTCAACAGAATTCCGAGAACAATGGAAGAGTTTCAAAGCATTTTTAAACTTCAGCAGAATTCCCAGAATGATGGAAGAGTTCCAAAGCATTGTTAAACATTAGCGGAATTCCGAGAACAATGGAAGAGTTCCAAAGCATTTTTAAACTTCAGCGGAATTCTGAGAACAATGGAAGAATTCCAAAGCATTGTTAAACATCAGCGGAATTCTCAGAACAATGGAAGAGTTCCAAAGCGTTTTTAAACTTCAGCAGAATTCCGAGAACAATGGAAGAGTTCCAAAGCATTGTTAAACATCAGCGGAATTCCGAGAACAATGGAAGAGTTCCAAAGCATTTTTAAACTTCAGCAGAATTCCAAAAACTATGGAAGAGTTCCAAAGCATTGTTAAACATCAGCGGCATTCTGAGAACAATGGAAGAGTTAAAAAGCTTTTTTAAACTTCCGCTGAATTCCGAGAACAACGGAAGAGTTCCAAAGCATTGTTAAACATCAGCAGAATTCTGAGAACAATGGAAGAGTTCCAAACCATTTTTAAACTTTAGCAGAATTCCCAGAACAATGGAAGAGTTCCAAAGCATTGTTAAACATCAGCGGAATTCCGAGAACAATGGAAGATTTCCAAAGCATTTTTAAACTTCAGCAGAATTCCCAGAACAATGGAAGAGTTCCAAAGCATTGTTAAACATCAGCGGAATTCGGAGAACAATGGAAGAGTTCCAAAGCATTTTTAAACTTCAGCAGAATTCCGAGAACAATGGAAGAGTTCCAAAGCATTTTTAAACTTCAGCAGAATTCCGAGAACAATGGAAGCGTTCCATAGCATTTTTAAACTTCAGCGGAATTCCGACAACAATGGAAGAGTTCCAAAGCATTTTTAAACTTCAGCGGAATTTCTTGAGCAATGGAAGAATTCCAAAGCATTGCTAAACATCAGCGGAATTCCGAGAACAATGGAAGAGTTCCAGAGCATTTTTAAACTTCAGCAGATTTCCGAGAACAATGGAAGAGTTCCAAAGCATTTTTAAATTTCAGCAGAATTCCGAGAACAATGGAAGAGTTCCAAAGCATTTTTAAACTTCAGCAGAATTCCAAGAACAATGGAAGAGTTCCAAATCATTGTTAAACATCAGCGGAATCCCGAGAACAATGGAAGAGTTCCAAAGCATTTTTAAACTTCAGCAGAACTCCGAAAACAATGGAAGAGTTCCAAAGCATTTTTAAACTTCAGCAGAATTCCCAGAACAATGGAAGAGTTCCAAATCATTGTTAAACATCAGCGGAATTCCGAGAACAATGGAAGAGTTCCAAAGCATTTTTAAACTTCAGCAGAATTCCGAGAACAATGGAAGAGTTCCAAACCATTTTAAAACTTTAGCAGAATTCCCAGAACAATGGAAGAGTTCCAAAGCATTTTTAAACTTCAGCAGAATTCCGAGAACAATGGAAGAGTTCCAAATCATTGTTAAACTTTAGCGGAAATCAGAGAACAAAGGAAGAGTTCCAAAGCATTTTTAAACTTCAACAGAATTCCGAGAACAATGGAAGAGTTTCAAAGCATTTTTAAACTTCAGCAAAATTCCCAGAATGATGGAAGAGTTCCAAAGCATTTTAAAACTTTAGCAGAATTCCCAGAACAATGGAAGAGTTCCAAAGCATTGTTAAACATCAGCGGAATTCGGAGAACAATGGAAGAGTTCCAAAGCATTTTTAAACTTCAGCAGAATTCCGAGAACAATGGAAGAGTTCCAAACCATTTTAAAACTTTAGCAGAATTCCCAGAACAATGGAAGAGTTCCAAAGCATTTTTAAACTTCAGCAGAATTCCGAAAACAATGGAAGAGTTCCAAATCATTGTTAAACATCAGCGGAATTCCGAGAACAATGGAAGAGTTCCAAAGCATTTTTAAACTTCAGCAGAATTCCGAGAACAATGGAAGAGTTCCAAACCATTTTAAAACTTTAGCAGAATTCCCAGAACAATGGAAGAGTTCCAAAGCATTTTTAAACTTCAGCAGAATTCCGAGAACAATGGAAGACTTCCAAATCATTGTTAAACATCAGCGGAAATCCGAGAACAAAGGAAGAGTTCCAAAGCATTTTTAAACTTCAACAGAATTCCGAGAACAATGGAAGAATTTCAAAGCATTTTTAACCTTCAGCAGAATTCCCAGAATGATGGAAGAGTTCCAAAGCATTGTTAAACATTAGCGGAATTCCGAGAACAATGGAAGAGTTCCAAAGCATTTTTAAACTTCAGCGGAATTCTGAGAACAATGGAAGAATTCCAAAGCATTGTTAAACATCAGCGGAATTCTCAGAACAATGGAAGAGTTCCAAAGCGTTTTTAAACTTCAGCAGAATTCCGAGAACAATGGAAGAGTTCCAAAGCATTTTTAAACTTCAGCAGAATTCCGAGAAAAATGGAAGAGTTCCAAAGCATTGTTAAACATCAGCGGAATTCCGAGAACAATGGAAGAGTTCCAAAGCATTTTTAAACTTCAGCAGAATTCCAAAAACTATGGAAGAGTTCCAAAGCATTGTTAAACATCAGCGGCATTCTGAGAACAATGGAAGAGTTAAAAAGCTTTTTTAAACTTCAGCTGAATTCCGAGAACAACGGAAGAGTTCCAAAGCATTGTTAAACATCAGCAGAATTCTGAGAACAATGGAAGAGTTCCAAACCATTTTTAAACTTTAGCAGAATTCCCAGAACAATGGAAGAGTTCCAAAGCATTGTTAAACATCAGCGGAATTCCGAGAACAATGGAAGATTTCCAAAGCATTTTTAAACTTCAGCAGAATTCCCAGAACAATGGAAGAGTTCCAAAGCATTGTTAAACATCAGCGGAATTCGGAGAACAATGGAAGAGTTCCAAAGCATTTTTAAACTTCAGCAGAATTCCGAGAACAATGGAAGAGTTCCAAAGCATTTTTAAACTTCAGCAGAATTCCCAGAACAATGGAAGCGTTCCATAGCATTTTTAAACTTCAGCGGAATTCCGACAACAATGGAAGAGTTCCAAAGCATTTTTAAACTTCAGCGGAATTTCTTGAGCAATGGAAGAATTCCAAAGCATTGCTAAACATCAGCGGAATTCCGAGAACAATGGAAGAGTTCCAGAGCATTTTTAAACTTCAGCAGATTTCCGAGAACAATGGAAGAGTTCCAAAGCATTTTTAAATTTCAGCAGAATTCCGAGAACAATGGAAGAGTTCCAAAGCATTTTTAAACTTCAGCAGAATTCCAAGAACAATGGAAGAGTTCCAAATCATTGTTAAACATCAGCGGAATCCCGAGAACAATGGAAGAGTTCCAAAGCATTTTTAAACTTCAGCAGAATTCCGAAAACAATGGAAGAGTTCCAAAGCATTTTTAAACTTCAGCAGAATTCCCAGAACAATGGAAGAGTTCCAAATCATTGTTAAACATCAGCGGAATTCCGAGAACAATGGAAGTGTTCCAAAGCATTTTTAAACTTCAGCAGAATTCCGAGAACAATGGAAGAGTTCCAAACCATTTTAAAACTTTAGCAGAATTCCCAGAACAATGGAAGAGTTCCAAAGCATTTTTAAACTTCAGCAGAATTCCGAGAACAATGGAAGAGTTCCAAATCATTGTTAAACTTTAGCGGAAATCAGAGAACAAAGGAAGAGTTCCAAAGCATTTTTAAACTTCAACAGAATTCCGAGAACAATGGAAGAGTTTCAAAGCATTTTTAAACTTCAGCAGAATTCCCAGAATGATGGAAGAGTTCCAAAGCATTTTAAAACTTTAGCAGAATTCCCAGAACAATGGAAGAGTTCCAAAGCATTGTTAAACATCAGCGGAATTCCGAGAACAATGGAAGAGTTCCAAACCATTTTAAAACTTTAGCAGAATTCCCAGAACAATGGAAGAGTTCCAAAGCATTTTTAAACTTCAGCAGAATTCCGAGAACAATGGAAGAGTTCCAAATCATTGTTAAACATCAGCGGAATTCCGAGAACAATGGAAGAGTTCCAAAGCATTTTTAAACTTCAGCAGAATTCCGAGATCAATGGAAGAGTTCCAAACCATTTTAAAACTTTAGCAGAATTCCCAGAACAATGGAAGAGTTCCAAAGCATTTTTAAACTTCAGCAGAATTCCGAGAACAATGGAAGAGTTCCAAATCATTGTTAAACATCAGCGGAAATCCGAGAACAAAGGAAGAGTTCCAAAGCATTTTTAAACTTCAACAGAATTCCGAGAACAATGGAAGAGTTTCAAAGCATTTTTAAACTTCAGCAGAATTCCCAGAATGATGGAAGAGTTCCAAAGCATTTTAAAACTTTAGCAGAATTCCCAGAACAATGGAAGAGTTCCAAAGCATTGTTAAACATCAGCGGAATTCCGAGAACAATGGAAGAGTTCCAAAGCATTTTTAAACTTCAGCAGAATTCCGAGAACAATGGAAGAGTTCCAAACCATTTTAAAACTTTAGCAGAATTCCCAGAACAATGGAAGAGTTCCAAAGCATTTTTAAACTTCAGCAGAATTCCGAGAACAATGGAAGAGTTCCAAATCATTGTTAAACATCAGCGGAATTCCGAGAACAATGGAAGAGTTCCAAAGCATTTTTAAACTTCAGCAGAATTCCGAGAACAATGGAAGAGTTCCAAACCATTTTAAAACTTTAGCAGAATTCCCAGAACAATGGAAGAGTTCCAAAGCATTTTTAAACTTCAGCAGAATTCCGAGAACAATGGAAGACTTCCAAATCATTGTTAAACATCAGCGGAAATCCGAGAACAAAGGAAGAGTTCCAAAGCATTTTTAAACTTCAGCAGAATTCCGAGAACAATGGAAGAGTTCCAAATCATTGTTAAACTTTAGCGGAAATCCGAGAACAAAGGAAGAGTTCCAAAGCATTTTTAAACTTCAACAGAATTCCGAGAACAATGGAAGAGTTTCAAAGCATTTTTAAACTTCAGCAGAATTCCCAGAATGATGGAAGAGTTCCAAAGCATTTTAAAACTTTAGCAGAATTCCCAGAACAATGGAAGAGTTCCAAAGCATTGTTAAACATCAGCGGAATTCCGAGAACAATGGAAGAGTTCCAAACCATTTTAAAACTTTAGCAGAATTACCAGAACAATGGAAGAGTTCCAAAGCATTTTTAAACTTCAGCAGAATTCCGAAAACAATGGAAGAGTTCCAAATCATTGTTAAACATCAGCGGAATTCTCAGAACAATCGAAGAGTTCCAAAGCATTTTTAAACTTCAGCAGAATTCCGAGAACAATGGAAGAGTTCCAAACCATTTTAAAACTTTAGCAGAATTCCCAGAACAATGGAAGAGTTCCAAAGCATTTTTAAACTTCAGCAGAATTCCGAGAACAATGGAAGAGTTCCAAATCATTGTTAAACATCAGCGGAAATCCGAGAACAAAGGAAGAGTTCCAAAGCATTTTTAAACTTCAACAGAATTCCGAGAACAATGGAAGAGTTTCAAAGCATTTTTAAACTTCAGCAAAATTCCCAGAATGATGGAAGAGTTCCAAAGCATTTTAAAACTTTAGCAGAATTCCCAGAACAATGGAAGAGTTCCAAAGCATTGTTAAACATCAGCGGAATTCCGAGAACAATGGAAGAGTTCCAAAGCATTTTTAAACTTCAGCAGAATTCCAAGAACAATGGAAGAGTTCCAAACCATTTTAAAACTTTAGCAGAATTCCCAGAACAATGGAAGAGTTCCAAAGCATTTTTAAACTTCAGCAGAATTCCGAGAACAATGGAAGAGTTCCAAATCATTGTTAAACATCAGCGGAATTCCGAGAACAATGGAAGAGTTCCAAAGCATTTTTAAACTTCAGCAGAATTCCGAGAACAATGGAAGAGTTCCAAACCATTTTAAAACTTTAGCAGAATTCCCAGAACAATGGAAGAGTTCCAAAGCATTTTTAAACTTCAGCAGAATTCCGAGAACAATGGAAGACTTCCAAATCATTGTTAAACATCAGCGGAAATCCGAGAACAAAGGAAGAGTTCCAAAGCATTTTGAAACTTCAACAGAATTCCGAGAACAATGGAAGAGTTTCAAAGCATTTTTAAACTTCAGCAGAATTCCCAGAATGATGGAAGAGTTCCAAAGCATTGTTAAACATTAGCGGAATTCCGAGAACAATGGAAGAGTTCCAAAGCATTTTTAAACTTCAGCGGAATTCTGAGAACAATGGAAGAATTCCAAAGCATTGTTAAACATCAGCGGAATTCTCAGAACAATGGAAGAGTTCCAAAGCGTTTTTAAACTTCAGCAGAATTCCGAGAACAATGGAAGAGTTCCAAAGCATTTTTAAACTTCAGCAGAATTTCGAGAAAAATGGAAGAGTTCCAAAGCATTGTTAAACATCAGCGGAATTCCGAGAACAATGGAAGAGTTCCAAAGCATTTTTAAACTTCAGCAGAATTCCAAAAACTATGGAAGAGTTCCAAAGCATTGTTAAACATCAGCGGCATTCTGAGAACAATGGAAGAGTTAAAAAGCTTTTTTAAACTTCAGCTGAATTCCGAGAACAACGGAAGAGTTCCAAAGCATTGTTAAACATCAGCAGAATTCTGAGAACAATGGAAGAGTTCCAAACCATTTTTAAACTTTAGCAGAATTCCCAGAACAATGGAAGAGTTCCAAAGCATTGTTAAACATCAGCGGAATTCCGAGAACAATGGAAGATTTCCAAAGCATTTTTAAACTTCAGCAGAATTCCCAGAACAATGGAACAGTTCCAAAGCATTGTTAAACATCAGCGGAATTCGGAGAACAATGGAAGAGTTCCAAAGCATTTTTAAACTTCAGCAGAATTCCGAGAACAATGGAAGAGTTCCAAAGCATTTTTAAACTTCAGCAGAATTCCGAGAACAATGGAAGCGTTCCATAGCATTTTTAAACTTCAGCGGAATTCCGACAACAATGGAAGAGTTCCAAAGCATTTTTAAACTTCAGCGGAATTTCTTGAGCAATGGAAGAATTCCAAAGCATTGCTAAACATCAGCGGAATTCCAAGAACAATGGAAGAGTTCCAGAGCATTTTTAAACTTCAGCAGATTTCCGAGAACAATGGAAGAGTTCCAAAGCATTTTTAAATTTCAGCAGAATTCCGAGAACAATGGAAGAGTTCCAAAGCATTTTTAAACTTCAGCAGAATTCCAAGAACAATGGAAGAGTTCCAAATCATTGTTAAACATCAGCGGAATCCCGAGAACAATGGAAGAGTTCCAAAGCATTTTTAAACTTCAGCAGAATTCCGAAAACAATGGAAGAGTTCCAAAGCATTTTTAAACTTCAGCAGAATTCCCAGAACAATGGAAGAGTTCCAAATCATTGTTAAACATCAGCGGAATTCCGAGAACAATGGAAGAGTTCCAAAGCATTTTTAAACTTCAGCAGAATTCCGAGAACAATGGAAGAGTTCCAAACCATTTTAAAACTTTAGCAGAATTCCCAGAACAATGGAAGAGTTCCAAAGCATTTTTAAACTTCAGCAGAATTCCGAGAACAATGGAAGAGTTCCAAATCATTGTTAAACTTTAGCGGAAATCAGGGAACAAAGGAAGAGTTCCAAAGCATTTTTAAACTTCAACAGAATTCCGAGAACAATGGAAGAGTTTCAAAGCATTTTTAAACTTCAGCAAAATTCCCAGAATGATGGAAGAGTTCCAAAGCATTTTAAAACTTTAGCAGAATTCCCAGAACAATGGAAGAGTTCCAAAGCATTGTTAAACATCAGCGGAATTCGGAGAACAATGGAAGAGTTCCAAAGCATTTTTAAACTTCAGCAGAATTCCGAGAACAATGGAAGAGTTCCAAACCATTTTAAAACTTTAGCAGAATTCCCAGAACAATGGAAGAGTTCCAAAGCATTTTTAAACTTCAGCAGAATTCCGAGAACAATGGAAGAGTTCCAAATCATTGTTAAACATCAGCGGAATTCCGAGAACAATGGAAGAGTTCCAAAGCATTTTTAAACTTCAGCAGAATTCCGAGAACAATGGAAGAGTTCCAAACCATTTTAAAACTTTAGCAGAATTCCCAGAACAATGGAAGAGTTCCAAAGCATTTTTAAACTTCAGCAGAATTCCGAGAACAATGGAAGACTTCCAAATCATTGTTAAACATCAGCGGAAATCCGAGAACAAAGGAAGAGTTCCAAAGCATTTTTAAACTTCAACAGAATTCCGAGAACAATGGAAGAGTTTCAAAGCATTTTTAAACTTCAGCAGAATTCCCAGAATGATGGAAGAGTTCCAAAGCATTGTTAAACATTAGCGGAATTCCGAGAACAATGGAAGAGTTCCAAATCATTTTTAAACTTCAGCGGAATTCTGAGAACAATGGAAGAATTCCAAAGCATTGTTAAACATCAGCGGAATTCTCAGAACAATGGAAGAGTTCCAAAGCATTTTTAAACTTCAGCAGAATTCCGAGAACAATGGAAGAATTCCAAAGCATTTTTAAACTTCAGCAGAATTCCGAGAAAAATGGAAGAGTTCCAAAGCATTGTTAAACATCAGCGGAATTCCGAGAACAATGGAAGAGTTCCAAAGCATTTTTAAACTTCAGCAGAATTCCAAAAACTATGGAAGAGTTCCAAAGCATTGTTAAACATCAGCGGCATTCTGAGAACAATGGAAGAGTTAAAAAGCTTTTTTAAACTTCAGCTGAATTCCGAGAACAACGGAAGAGTTCCAAAGCATTGTTAAACATCAGCAGAATTCTGAGAACAATGGAAGAGTTCCAAACCATTTTTAAACTTTAGCAGAATTCCCAGAACAATGGAAGAGTTCCAAAGCATTGTTAAACATCAGCGGAATTCCGAGAACAATGGAAGATTTCCAAAGCATTTTTAAACTTCAGCAGAATTCCCAGAACAATGGAAGAGTTCCAAAGCATTGTTAAACATCAGCGGAATTCGTAGAACAATGGAAGAGTTCCAAAGCATTTTTAAACTTCAGCAGAATTCCGAGAACAATGGAAGAGTTCCAAAGCATTTTTAAACTTCAGCAGAATTCCGAGAACAATGGAAGCGTTCCATAGCATTTTTAAACTTCAGCGGAATTCCGACAACAATGGAAGAGTTCCAAAGCATTTTTAAACTTCAGCGGAATTTCTTGAGCAATGGAAGAATTCCAAAGCATTGCTAAACATCAGCGGAATTCCGAGAACAATGGAAGAGTTCCAGAGCATTTTTAAACTTCAGCAGATTTCCGAGAACAATGGAAGAGTTCCAAAGCATTTTTAAATTTCAGCAGAATTCCGAGAACAATGGAAGAGTTCCAAAGCATTTTTAAACTTCAGCAGAATTCCAAGAACAATGGAAGAGTTCCAAATCATTGTTAAACATCAGCGGAATCCCGAGAACAATGGAAGAGTTCCAAAGCATTTTTAAACTTCAGCAGAATTCCGAAAACAATGGAAGAGTTCCAAAGCATTTTTAAACTTCAGCAGAATTCCCAGAACAATGGGAGAGTTCCAAATCATTGTTAAACATCAGCGGAATTCCGAGAACAATGGAAGAGTTCCAAAGCATTTTTAAACTTCAGCAGAATTCCGAGAACAATGGAAGAGTTCCAAACCATTTTAAAACTTTAGCAGAATTCCCAGAACAATGGAAGAGTTCCAAAGCATTTTTAAACTTCAGCAGAATTCCGAGAACAATGGAAGAGTTCCAAATCATTGTTAAACTTTAGCGGAAATCAGAGAACAAAGGAAGAGTTCCAAAGCATTTTTAAACTTCAACAGAATTCCGAGAACAATGGAAGAGTTTCAAAGCATTTTTAAACTTCAGCAGAATTCCCAGAATGATGGAAGAGTTCCAAAGCATTTTAAAACTTTAGCAGAATTCCCAGAACAATGGAAGAGTTCCAAAGCATTGTTAAACATCAGCGGAATTCCGAGAACAATGGAAGAGTTCCAAACCATTTTAAAACTTTAGCAGAATTCCCAGAACAATGGAAGAGTTCCAAAGCATTTTTAAACTTCAGCAGAATTCCGAGAACAATGGAAGAGTTCCAAATCATTGTTAAACATCAGCGGAATTCCGAGAACAATGGAAGAGTTCCAAAGCATTTTTAAACTTCAGCAGAATTCCGAGAACAATGGAAGAGTTCCAAACCATTTTAAAACTTTAGCAGAATTCCCAGAACAATGGAAGAGTTCCAAAGCATTTTTAAACTTCAGCAGAATTCCGAGAACAATGGAAGAGTTCCAAATCATTGTTAAACATCAGCGGAAATCCGAGAACAAAGGAAGAGTTCCAAAGCATTTTTAAACTTCAACAGAATTCCGAGAACAATGGAAGAGTTTCAAAGCATTTTTAAACTTCAGCAGAATTCCCAGAATGATGGAAGAGTTCCAAAGCATTTTAAAACTTTAGCAGAATTCCCAGAACAATGGAAGAGTTCCAAAGCATTGTTAAACATCAGCGGAATTCCGAGAACAATGGAAGAGTTCCAAAGCATTTTTAAACTTCAGCAGAATTCCGAAAACAATGGAAGAGTTCCAAACCATTTTAAAACTTTAGCAGAATTCCCAGAACAATGGAAGAGTTCCAAAGCATTTTTAAACTTCAGCAGAATTCCGAGAACAATGGAAGAGTTCCAAATCATTGTTAAACATCAGCGGAATTCCGAGAACAATGGAAGAGTTCCAAAGCATTTTTAAACTTCAGCAGAATTCCGAGAACAATGGAAGAGTTCCAAACCATTTTAAAACTTTAGCAGAATTCCCAGAACAATGGAAGAGTTCCAAAGCATTTTTAAACTTCAGCAGAATTCCGAGAACAATGGAAGAGTTCCAAATCATTGTTAAACATCAGCGGAAATCCGAGAACAAAGGAAGAGTTCCAAAGCATTTTTAAACTTCAACAGAATTCCGAGAACAATGGAAGAGTTTCAAAGCATTTTTAAACTTCAGCAGAATTCCCAGAATGATGGAAGAGTTCCAAAGCATTGTTAAACATTAGCGGAATTCCGAGAACAATGGAAGAGTTCCAAAGCATTTTTAAACTTCAGCGGAATTCTGAGAACAATGGAAGAATTCCAAAGCATTGTAAAACATCAGCGGAATTCTCAGAACAATGGAAGAGTTCCAAAGCGTTTTTAAACTTCAGCAGAATTCCGAGAACAATGGAAGAGTTCCAAAGCATTGTTAAACATCAGCGGAATTCCGAGAACAATGGAAGAGTTCCAAAGCATTTTTAAACTTCAGCAGAATTCCGAGAACAATGGAAGAGTTCCAAAGCATTTTTAAACTTCAGCAGAATTCCAAGAACAATGGAAGAGTTCCAAATCATTGTTAAACATCAGCGGAATCCCGAGAACAATGGAAGAGTTCCAAAGCATTTTTAAACTTCAGCAGAATTCCGAAAACAATGGAAGAGTTCCAAAGCATTTTTAAACTTCAGCAGAATTCCCAGAACAATGGAAGAGTTCCAAATCATTGTTAAACATCAGCGGAATTCCGAGAACAATGGAAGAGTTCCAAAGCATTTTTAAACTTCAGCAGAATTCCGAGAACAATGGAAGAGTTCCAAACCATTTTAAAACTTTAGCAGAATTCCCAGAACAATGGAAGAGTTCCAAAGCATTTTTAAACTTCAGCAGAATTCCGAGAACAATGGAAGAGTTCCAAATCATTGTTAAACTTTAGCGGAAATCAGGGAACAAAGGAAGAGTTCCAAAGCATTTTTAAACTTCAACAGAATTCCGAGAACAATGGAAGAGTTTCAAAGCATTTTTAAACTTCAGCAAAATTCCCAGAATGATGGAAGAGTTCCAAAGCATTTTAAAACTTTAGCAGAATTCCCAGAACAATGGAAGAGTTCCAAAGCATTGTTAAACATCAGCGGAATTCGGAGAACAATGGAAGAGTTCCAAAGCATTTTTAAACTTCAGCAGAATTCCGAGAACAATGGAAGAGTTCCAAACCATTTTAAAACTTTAGCAGAATTCCCAGAACAATGGAAGAGTTCCAAAGCATTTTTAAACTTCAGCAGAATTCCGAGAACAATGGAAGAGTTCCAAATCATTGTTAAACATCAGCGGAATTCCGAGAACAATGGAAGAGTTCCAAAGCATTTTTAAACTTCAGCAGAATTCCGAGAACAATGGAAGAGTTCCAAACCATTTTAAAACTTTAGCAGAATTCCCAGAACAATGGAAGAGTTCCAAAGCATTTTTAAACTTCAGCAGAATTCCGAGAACAATGGAAGACTTCCAAATCATTGTTAAACATCAGCGGAAATCCGAGAACAAAGGAAGAGTTCCAAAGCATTTTTAAACTTCAACAGAATTCCGAGAACAATGGAAGAGTTTCAAAGCATTTTTAAACTTCAGCAGAATTCCCAGAATGATGGAAGAGTTCCAAAGCATTGTTAAACATTAGCGGAATTCCGAGAACAATGGAAGAGTTCCAAATCATTTTTAAACTTCAGCGGAATTCTGAGAACAATGGAAGAATTCCAAAGCATTGTTAAACATCAGCGGAATTCTCAGAACAATGGAAGAGTTCCAAAGCATTTTTAAACTTCAGCAGAATTCCGAGAACAATGGAAGAATTCCAAAGCATTTTTAAACTTCAGCAGAATTCCGAGAAAAATGGAAGAGTTCCAAAGCATTGTTAAACATCAGCGGAATTCCGAGAACAATGGAAGAGTTCCAAAGCATTTTTAAACTTCAGCAGAATTCCAAAAACTATGGAAGAGTTCCAAAGCATTGTTAAACATCAGCGGCATTCTGAGAACAATGGAAGAGTTAAAAAGCTTTTTTAAACTTCAGCTGAATTCCGAGAACAACGGAAGAGTTCCAAAGCATTGTTAAACATCAGCAGAATTCTGAGAACAATGGAAGAGTTCCAAACCATTTTTAAACTTTAGCAGAATTCCCAGAACAATGGAAGAGTTCCAAAGCATTGTTAAACATCAGCGGAATTCCGAGAACAATGGAAGATTTCCAAAGCATTTTTAAACTTCAGCAGAATTCCCAGAACAATGGAAGAGTTCCAAAGCATTGTTAAACATCAGCGGAATTCGTAGAACAATGGAAGAGTTCCAAAGCATTTTTAAACTTCAGCAGAATTCCGAGAACAATGGAAGAGTTCCAAAGCATTTTTAAACTTCAGCAGAATTCCGAGAACAATGGAAGCGTTCCATAGCATTTTTAAACTTCAGCGGAATTCCGACAACAATGGAAGAGTTCCAAAGCATTTTTAAACTTCAGCGGAATTTCTTGAGCAATGGAAGAATTCCAAAGCATTGCTAAACATCAGCGGAATTCCGAGAACAATGGAAGAGTTCCAGAGCATTTTTAAACTTCAGCAGATTTCCGAGAACAATGGAAGAGTTCCAAAGCATTTTTAAATTTCAGCAGAATTCCGAGAACAATGGAAGAGTTCCAAAGCATTTTTAAACTTCAGCAGAATTCCAAGAACAATGGAAGAGTTCCAAATCATTGTTAAACATCAGCGGAATCCCGAGAACAATGGAAGAGTTCCAAAGCATTTTTAAACTTCAGCAGAATTCCGAAAACAATGGAAGAGTTCCAAAGCATTTTTAAACTTCAGCAGAATTCCCAGAACAATGGGAGAGTTCCAAATCATTGTTAAACATCAGCGGAATTCCGAGAACAATGGAAGAGTTCCAAAGCATTTTTAAACTTCAGCAGAATTCCGAGAACAATGGAAGAGTTCCAAACCATTTTAAAACTTTAGCAGAATTCCCAGAACAATGGAAGAGTTCCAAAGCATTTTTAAACTTCAGCAGAATTCCGAGAACAATGGAAGAGTTCCAAATCATTGTTAAACTTTAGCGGAAATCAGAGAACAAAGGAAGAGTTCCAAAGCATTTTTAAACTTCAACAGAATTCCGAGAACAATGGAAGAGTTTCAAAGCATTTTTAAACTTCAGCAGAATTCCCAGAATGATGGAAGAGTTCCAAAGCATTTTAAAACTTTAGCAGAATTCCCAGAACAATGGAAGAGTTCCAAAGCATTGTTAAACATCAGCGGAATTCCGAGAACAATGGAAGAGTTCCAAACCATTTTAAAACTTTAGCAGAATTCCCAGAACAATGGAAGAGTTCCAAAGCATTTTTAAACTTCAGCAGAATTCCGAGAACAATGGAAGAGTTCCAAATCATTGTTAAACATCAGCGGAATTCCGAGAACAATGGAAGAGTTCCAAAGCATTTTTAAACTTCAGCAGAATTCCGAGAACAATGGAAGAGTTCCAAACCATTTTAAAACTTTAGCAGAATTCCCAGAACAATGGAAGAGTTCCAAAGCATTTTTAAACTTCAGCAGAATTCCGAGAACAATGGAAGAGTTCCAAATCATTGTTAAACATCAGCGGAAATCCGAGAACAAAGGAAGAGTTCCAAAGCATTTTTAAACTTCAACAGAATTCCGAGAACAATGGAAGAGTTTCAAAGCATTTTTAAACTTCAGCAGAATTCCCAGAATGATGGAAGAGTTCCAAAGCATTTTAAAACTTTAGCAGAATTCCCAGAACAATGGAAGAGTTCCAAAGCATTGTTAAACATCAGCGGAATTCCGAGAACAATGGAAGAGTTCCAAAGCATTTTTAAACTTCAGCAGAATTCCGAAAACAATGGAAGAGTTCCAAACCATTTTAAAACTTTAGCAGAATTCCCAGAACAATGGAAGAGTTCCAAAGCATTTTTAAACTTCAGCAGAATTCCGAGAACAATGGAAGAGTTCCAAATCATTGTTAAACATCAGCGGAATTCCGAGAACAATGGAAGAGTTCCAAAGCATTTTTAAACTTCAGCAGAATTCCGAGAACAATGGAAGAGTTCCAAACCATTTTAAAACTTTAGCAGAATTCCCAGAACAATGGAAGAGTTCCAAAGCATTTTTAAACTTCAGCAGAATTCCGAGAACAATGGAAGAGTTCCAAATCATTGTTAAACATCAGCGGAAATCCGAGAACAAAGGAAGAGTTCCAAAGCATTTTTAAACTTCAACAGAATTCCGAGAACAATGGAAGAGTTTCAAAGCATTTTTAAACTTCAGCAGAATTCCCAGAATGATGGAAGAGTTCCAAAGCATTGTTAAACATTAGCGGAATTCCGAGAACAATGGAAGAGTTCCAAAGCATTTTTAAACTTCAGCGGAATTCTGAGAACAATGGAAGAATTCCAAAGCATTGTAAAACATCAGCGGAATTCTCAGAACAATGGAAGAGTTCCAAAGCGTTTTTAAACTTCAGCAGAATTCCGAGAACAATGGAAGAGTTCCAAAGCATTGTTAAACATCAGCGGAATTCCGAGAACAATGGAAGAGTTCCAAAGCATTTTTAAACTTCAGCAGAATTCCGAGAACAATGGAAGAGTTCCAAACCATTTTAAAACTTTAGCAGAATTCCCAGAACAATGGAAGAGTTCCAAAGCATTTTTAAACTTCAGCAGAATTCCGAGAACAATGGAAGAGTTCCAAATCATTGTTAAACATCAGCGGAATTCCGAGAACAATGGAAGAGTTCCAAAGCATTTTTAAACTTCAGCAGAATTCCGAGAACAATGGAAGAGTTCCAAACCCTTTTAAAACTTTAGCAGAATTCCCAGAACAATGGAAGAGTTCCAAAGCATTTTTAAACTTCAGCAGAATTCCGAGAACAATGGAAGACTTCCAAATCATTGTTAAACATCAGCGGAAATCCGAGAACAAAGGAAGAGTTCCAAAGCATTTTTAAACTTCAACAGAATTCCGAGAACAATGGAAGAGTTTCAAAGCATTTTTAAACTTCAGCAGAATTCCCAGAATGATGGAAGAGTTCCAAAGCATTGTTAAACATTAGCGGAATTCCGAGAACAATGGAAGAGTTCCAAAGCATTTTTAAACTTCAGCGGAATTCTGAGAACAATGGAAGAATTCCAAAGCATTGTTAAACATCAGCGGAATTCTCAGAACAATGGAAGAGTTCCAAAGCGTTTTTAAACTTCAGCAGAATTCCGAGAACAATGGAAGAGTTCCAAAGCATTTTTAAACTTCAGCAGAATTCCGAGAAAAATGGAAGAGTTCCAAAGCATTGTTAAACATCAGCGGAATTCCGAGAACAATGGAAGAGTTCCAAAGCATTTTTAAACTTCAGCAGAATTCCAAAAACTATGGAAGAGTTCCAAAGCATTGTTAAACATCAGCGGCATTCTGAGAACAATGGAAGAGTTAAAAAGCTTTTTTAAACTTCAGCTGAATTCCGAGAACAACGGAAGAGTTCCAAAGCATTGTTAAACATCAGCAGAATTCTGAGAACAATGGAAGAGTTCCAAACCATTTTTAAACTTTAGCAGAATTCCCAGAACAATGGAAGAGTTCCAAAGCATTGTTAAACATCAGCGGAATTCCGAGAACAATGGAATATTTCCAAAGCATTTTTAAACTTCAGCAGAATTCCCAGAACAATGGAAGAGTTCCAAAGCATTGTTAAACATCAGCGGAATTCGGAGAACAATGGAAGAGTTCCAAAGCATTTTTAAACTTCAGCAGAATTCCGAGAACAATGGAAGAGTTCCAAAGCATTTTTAAACTTCAGCAGAATTCCGAGAACAATGGAAGCGTTCCATAGCATTTTTAAACTTCAGCGGAATTCCGACAACAATGGAAGAGTTCCAAAGCATTTTTAAACTTCAGCGGAATTTCTTGAGCAATGGAAGAATTCCAAAGCATTGCTAAACATCAGCGGAATTCCAAGAACAATGGAAGAGTTCCAGAGCATTTTTAAACTTCAGCAGATTTCCGAGAACAATGGAAGAGTTCCAAAGCATTTTTAAATTTCAGCAGAATTCCGAGAACAATGGAAGAGTTCCAAAGCATTTTTAAACTTCAGCAGAATTCCAAGAACAATGGAAGAGTTCCAAATCATTGTTAAACATCAGCGGAATCCCGAGAACAATTGAAGAGTTCCAAAGCATTTTTAAACTTCAGCAGAATTCCGAAAACAATGGAAGAGTTCCAAAGCATTTTTAAACTTCAGCAGAATTCCCAGAACAATGGAAGAGTTCCAAATCATTGTTAAACATCAGCGGAATTCCGAGAACAATGGAAGAGTTCCAAAGCATTTTTAAACTTCAGCAGAATTCCGAGAACAATGGAAGAGTTCCAAACCATTTTAAAACTTTAGCAGAATTCCCAGAACAATGGAAGAGTTCCAAAGCATTTTTAAACTTCAGCAGAATTCCGAGAACAATGGAAGAGTTCCAAATCATTGTTAAACTTTAGCGGAAATCAGAGAACAAAGGAAGAGTTCCAAAGCATTTTTAAACTTCAACAGAATTCCGAGAACAATGGAAGAGTTTCAAAGCATTTTTAAACTTCAGCAAAATTCCCAGAATGATGGAAGAGTTCCAAAGCATTTTAAAACTTTAGCAGAATTCCCAGAACAATGGAAGAGTTCCAAAGCATTGTTAAACATCAGCGGAATTCGGAGAACAATGGAAGAGTTCCAAAGCATTTTTAAACTTCAGCAGAATTCCGAGAACAATGGAAGAGTTCCAAACCATTTTAAAACTTTAGCAGAATTCCCAGAACAATGGAAGAGTTCCAAAGCATTTTTAAACTTCAGCAGAATTCCGAGAACAATGGAAGAGTTCCAAATCATTGTTAAACATCAGCGGAATTCCGAGAACAATGGAAGAGTTCCAAAGCATTTTTAAACTTCAGCAGAATTCCGAGAACAATGGAAGAGTTCCAAACCATTTTAAAACTTTAGCAGAATTCCCAGAACAATGGAAGAGTTCCAAAGCATTTTTAAACTTCAGCAGAATTCCGAGAACAATGGAAGACTTCCAAATCATTGTTAAACATCAGCGGAAATCCGAGAACAAAGGAAGAGTTCCAAAGCATTTTTAAACTTCAACAGAATTCCGAGAACAATGGAAGAGTTTCAAAGCATTTTTAAACTTCAGCAGAATTCCCAGAATGATGGAAGAGTTCCAAAGCATTGTTAAACATTAGCGGAATTCCGAGAACAATGGAAGAGTTCCAAATCATTTTTAAACTTCAGCGGAATTCTGAGAACAATGGAAGAATTCCAAAGCATTGTTAAACATCAGCAGAATTCTCAGAACAATGGAAGAGTTCCAAAGCGTTTTTAAACTTCAGCAGAATTCCGAGAACAATGGAAGAGTTCCAAAGCATTTTTAAACTTCAGCAGAATTCCGAGAAAAATGGAAGAGTTCCAAAGCATTGTTAAACATCAGCGGAATTCCGAGAACAATGGAAGAGTTCCAAAGCATTTTTAAACTTCAGCAGAATTCCAAAAACTATGGAAGAGTTCCAAATCATTGTTAAACATCAGCGGAATTCCGAGAACAATGGAAGAGTTCCAAAGCATTTTTAAACTTCAGCAGAATTCCGAGAACAATGGAAGAGTTCCAAACCATTTTAAAACTTTAGCAGAATTCCCAGAACAATGGAAGAGTTCCAAAGCATTTTTAAACTTCAGCAGAATTCCGAGAACAATGGAAGAGTTCCAAATCATTGTTAAACATGAGCGGAAATCCGAGAACAAAGGAAGAGTTCCAAAGCATTTTTAAACTTCAACAGAATTACGAGAACAATGGAAGAGTTTCAAAGCATTTTTAAACTTCAGCAGAATTCCCAGAATGATGGAAGAGTTCCAAAGCATTTTAAAACTTTAGCAGAATTCCCAGAACAATGGAAGAGTTCCAAAGCATTGTTAAACATCAGCGGAATTCCGAGAACAATGGAAGAGTTCCAAAGCATTTTTAAACTTCAGCAGAATTCCGAAAACAATGGAAGAGTTCCAAACCATTTTAAAACTTTAGCAGAATTCCCAGAACAATGGAAGAGTTCCAAAGCATTTTTAAACTTCAGCAGAATTCCGAGAACAATGGAAGAGTTCCAAATCATTGTTAAACATCAGCGGAATTCCGAGAACAATGGAAGAGTTCCAAAGCATTTTTAAACTTCAGCAGAATTCCGAGAACAATGGAAGAGTTCCAAACCATTTTAAAACTTTAGCAGAATTCCCAGAACAATGGAAGAGTTCCAAAGCATTTTTAAACTTCAGCAGAATTCCGAGAACAATGGAAGAGTTCCAAATCATTGTTAAACATCAGCGGAAATCCGAGAACAAAGGAAGAGTTCCAAAGCATTTTTAAACTTCAACAGAATTCCGAGAACAATGGAAGAGTTTCAAAGCATTTTTAAACTTCAGCAGAATTCCCAGAATGATGGAAGAGTTCCAAAGCATTGTTAAACATTAGCGGAATTCCGAGAACAATGGAAGAGTTCCAAAGCATTTTTAAACTTCAGCGGAATTCTGAGAACAATGGAAGAATTCCAAAGCATTGTAAAACATCAGCGGAATTCTCAGAACAATGGAAGAGTTCCAAAGCGTTTTTAAACTTCAGCAGAATTCCGAGAACAATGGAAGAGTTCCAAAGCATTTTTAAACTTCAGCAGAATTCCGAGAAAAATGGAAGAGTTCCAAAGCATTGTTAAACATCAGCGGAATTCCGAGAACAATGGAAGAGTTCCAAAGCATTTTTAAACTTCAGCAGAATTCCAAAAACTATGGAAGAGTTCCAAAGCATTGTTAAACATCAGCGGCATTCTGAGAACAATGGAAGAGTTAAAAAGCTTTTTTAAACTTCAGCTGAATTCCGAGAACAACGGAAGAGTTCCAAAGCATTGTTAAACATCAGCAGAATTCTGAGAACAATGGAAGAGTTCCAAACCATTTTTAAACTTTAGCAGAATTCCCAGAACAATGGAAGAGTTCCAAAGCATTGTTAAACATCAGCGGAATTCCGAGAACAATGGAAGATTTCCAAAGCATTTTTAAACTTCAGCAGAATTCCCAGAACAATGGAAGAGTTCCAAAGCATTGTTAAACATCAGCGGAATTCGGAGAACAATGGAAGAGTTCCAAAGCATTTTTAAACTTCAGCAGAATTCCGAGAACAATGGAAGAGTTCCAAAGCATTTTTAAACTTCAGCAGAATTCCGAGAACAATGGAAGCATTCCAAAGCATTTTTAAACTTCAGCGGAATTTCTTGAGCAATGGAAGAATTCCAAAGCATTGCTAAACATCAGCGGAATTCCGAGAACAATGGAAGAGTTCCAGAGCATTTTTAAACTTCAGCAGATTTCCGAGAACAATGGAAGGGTTCCAAAGCATTTTTAAACTTCAGCAGAATTCCGAGAACAATGGAAGTATTCCATAGCATTTGTAAACTTCAGCGGAATTTTGAGAACAAGGGAAGAGTTCCAAAGCATTTTTAAACTTCAGCAGATTTCCGTGAACAATGGAAGAATTCCAAAGCATTGCTAAAAATCAGCGGAATTCCGAGAACAATGGAAGAGTTCCAAAGCATTTTTAAACTTCAGCAGAATTCCGAGAACAATGGAAGAGTTCCAAAGCATTTTTAAACTTCAGCAGAATTCCGAGAACAATGGAAGAGTTCCAAATCATTGTTAAACATCAGCGGAATTCCGAGAACAATGGAAGAGTTCCAAAGCATTTTTACACTTCAGCAGAATTCCGAGAACAATGGAAGAGTTTCAAAGCATTTTTAAACTTCAGCAGAATTCCCAGAATGATGGAAGAGTTCAAAAGCATTGTTAAACATCAGCGAAATTCCGAGAACAATGGAAGAGTTCCAAAGCATTTTTAAACATCAGCGGAATTCTGAGAACAATGGAAGAATTCCAAAGCATTGTTAAACATCAGCGGAATTCTCAGAACAATGGAAGAGTTCCAAAGCATTTTTAAACTTCAGCAGAATTCCGAGAACAATGTAAGAGTTCCAAAGCATTGTTAAACATCAGCGGAAATCCGAGCAAAATGGAAGAGTTCCAAAGCATTTTTAAACTTCAGCAGAATTCCGAAAACAATGGAAGAGTTCCAAAGCATTTTTAAACTTCAGCAGAATTCCAAGAACAATGGAAGAGTTCAAATCATTGTTAAACATCAGCGGAATTCCGAGAACAATGGAAGAGTTCCAAAGCATTTTTAAACTTCAGCAGAATTCCGAGAACAATGGAAGATTTCCAAACCATTTTTAAACTTTAGCAGAATTCCCAGAACAATGGAAGAGTTCCAAAGCATTGTTAAATATCAGCGGAATTCCGAGAACAATGGAAGAGTTCCAAAGCATTTTTAAACTTCAACAGAATTCCGAGAACAATGGAAGAGTTTCAAAGCATTTTTAAATTTCAGCAGAATTCCCAGAATGATGGAAGAGTTCCAAAGCATTGTTAAATATTAGCGGAATTATGAGAACAATGGAAGAGTTCCAAAGCATTTTTAAACTTCAGCGGAATTCTGAGAACAATGGAAGAATTCCAAAGCATTGTTAAACATCAGCGGAATTCTCAGAACAATGGAAGAGTTCCAAAGCGTTTTTAAACTTCAGCAGAATTCCGAGAACAATGGAAGAGTTCCAAAGCATTTTTAAACTTCAGCAGAATTCCAAGAAAAATGGAAGAGTTCCAAAGCATTGTTAAACGTCAGCGGAATTCCGAGAACAATGGAAGAGTTCCAAAGCATTTTTAAACTTCAGCAGAATTCCAAAAACTATGGAAGAGTTCCAAAGCATTGTTAAACATCAGCGGCATTCTGAGAACAATGGAAGAGTTCCAAAGCTTTTTTAAACTTCAGCTGAATTCCGAGAACAACGGAAGAGTTCCAAAGCATTGTTAAACATCAGCAGAATTCTGAGAACAATGGAAGAGTTCCAAACCATTTTTAAACTTTAGCAAAATTCCCAGAACAATGGAAGAGTTCCAAAGCATTTTTAAACTTCAGCAGAATTCCGAGAACAATAGAAGAGTTCCAAATCATTGTTAAACATCAGCGGAAATCCGAGAACAAAGGAAGAGTTCCAAAGCATTTTTAAACTTCAACAGAATTCCGAGAACAATGGAAGAGTTTCAAAGCATTTTTAAACTTCAGCAGAATTCCCAGAATGATGGAAGAGTTCCAAAGTATTGTTAAACATTAGCGGAATTCCGAGAACAATGGAAGAGTTCCAAAGCATTTTTAAACTTCAGCGGAATTCTGAGAACAATGGAAGAATTCCAAAGCATTGTTAAACATAAGCGGAATTCTCAGAACAATGGAAGAGTTCCAAAGCGTTTTTAAACTTCAGCAGAATTCCGAGAACAATGGAAGAGTTCCAAAGCATTTTTAAGCTTCAGCAGAATTCTGAGAAAAATGGAAGAGTTCCAAAGCATTGTTAAACATCAGCGGAATTCCGAGAACAATGGAAGAGTTCCAAAGCATTTTTAAACTTCAGCAGAATTCCAAAAACTATGGAAGAGTTCCAAAGCATTGTTAAACATCAGCGGCATTCTGAGAACAATGGAAGAGTTAAAAAGCTTTTTAAACTTCAGCTGAATTCCGAGAACAACGGAAGAGTTCCAAAGCATTGTTAAACATCAGCAGAATTCTGAGAACAATGGAAGAGTTCCAAACCATTTTTAAACTTTAGCAGAATTCCCAGAACAATGGAAGAGTTCCAAAGCATTGTTAAACATCAGCGGAATTCCGAGAACAATGTAAGAGTTCCAAAGCATTTTTAAACTTCAGCAGAATTCCCAGAACAATGGAAGAGTTCCAAAGCATTGTTAAACATCAGCGGAATTCGGAGAACAATGGAAGAGTTCCAAAGCATTTTTAAACTTCAGCAGAATTCCGAGAACAATGGAAGAGTTCCAAAGCATTTTTAAACTTCAGCAGAATTCCGAGAACAATGGAAGCGTTCCATAGCATTTGTAAACTTCAGCGGAATTTTGAGAACAAGGGAAGAGTTCCAAAGCATTTTTAAACTTCAGCAGATTTCCGTGAACAATGGAAGAATTCCAAAGCATTGCTAAAAATCAGCGGAATTCCGAGAACAATGGAAGAGTTCCAAAGCATTTTTAAACTTCAGCAGAAATCCGAGAACAATGGAAGAGTTCCAAAGCATTTTTAAACTTCAGCAGAATTCCGAGAACAATGGAAGAGTTCCAAATCATTGTTAAACATCAGCGGAATTCCGAGAACAATGGAAGAGTTCCAAAGCAATTTTAAACTTCAGCAGAATTCCGAGAACAATGGAAGAGTTTCAAAGCATTTTTAAACTTCAGCAGAATTCCCAGAATGATGGAAGAGTTCAAAAGCATTGTTAAACATCAGCGAAATTCCGAGAACAATGGAAGAGTTCCAAAGCATTTTTAAACTTCAGCGGAATTCTGAGAACAATGGAAGAATTCCAAAGCATTGTTAAACATCAGCGGAATTCTCAGAACAATGGAAGAGTTCCAAAGCATTTTTAAACTTCAGCAGAATTCCGAGAACAATGTAAGAGTTCCAAAGCATTGTTAAACATCAGCGGAAATCCGAGAAAAATGGAAGAGTTCCAAAGCATTTTTAAACTTCAGCAGAATTCCGAGAACAATGGAAGAGTTCCAAACCATTTTTAAACTTTAGCAGAATTCCCAGAACAATGGAAGAGTTCCAAAGCATTGTTAAACATCCGCGGAATTCCGAGAACAATGGAAGAGTTCCAAAGCATTTTTAAACTTCAACAGAATTCCGAGAACAATGGAAGAGTTTCAAAGCATTTTTAAATTTCAGCAGAATTCCCAGAATGATGGAAGAGTTCCAAAGCATTGTTAAACATTAGCGGAATTCCGAGAACAATGGAAGAGTTCCAAAGCATTTTTAAACTTCAGCGGAATTCTGAGAACAATGGAAGAATTCCAAAGCATTGTTAAACATCAGCGGAATTCTCAGAACAATGGAAGAGTTCCAAAGCGTTTTTAAACTTCAGCAGAATTCCGAGAACAATGGAAGAGTTCCAAAGCATTTTTAAACTTCAGCAGAATTCCGAGAAAAATGGAAGAGTTCCAAAGCATTGTTAAACATCAGCGGAATTCCGAGAACAATGGAAGAGTTCCAAAGCATTTTTAAACTTCAGCAGAATTCCAAAAACTATGGAAGAGTTCCAAAGCATTGTTAAACATCAGCAGCATTGTGAGAACAATGGAAGAGTTCCAAAGCTTTTTTAAACTTCAGCTGAATTCCGAGAACAACGGAAGAGTTCCAAAGCATTGTTAAACATCAGCAGAATTCTGAGAACAATGGAAGAGTTCCAAACCATTTTTAAACTTTAGCAGAATTCCCAGAACAATGGAAGAGTTCCAAAGTATTGTTAAACATCAGCGGAATTCCGAGAACAATGGAAGAGTTCCAAAGCATTTTTAAACTTCAGCAGAATTCCCAGAACAATGGAAGATTTCCAAAGCATTGTTGAACATCAGCGGAATTCGGAGAACAATGGAAGAGTTCCAAAGCATTTTTAAACTTCAGCAGAATTCCGAGAACAATGGAAGAGTTCCAAAGCATTTTTAAACTTCAGCAGAATTCCGAGAACAATGGAAGCGTTCCATAGCATTTGTAAACTTCAGCGGAATTTTGAGAACAAGGGAAGAGTTCCAAAGCATTTTTAAACTTCAGCAGATTTCCGTGAACAATGGAAGAATTCCAAAGCATTGCTAAAAATCAGCGGAATTCCGAGAACAATGGAAGAGTTCCAAAGCATTTTTAAACTTCAGCAGAAATCCGAGAACAATGGAAGAGTTCCAAAGCATTTTTAAACTTCAGCAGAATTCCGAGAATAATGGAAGAGTTCCAAATCATTGTTAAACATCAGCGGAATTCCGAGAACAATGGAAGAGTTCCAAAGCAATTTTAAACTTCAGCAGAATTCCGAGAACAATGGAAGAGTTTCAAAGCATTTTTAAACTTCAGCAGAATTCCCAGAATGATGGAAGAGTTCAAAAGCATTGTTAAACATCAGCGGAATTCCGAGAACAATGGAAGAGTTCCAAAGCATTTTTAAACTTCAGCAGAATTCCCAGAACAATGGAAGATTTCCAAAGCATTGTTGAACATCAGCGGAATTCGGAGAACAATGGAAGAGTTCCAAAGCATTTTTAAACTTCAGCAGAATTCCGAGAACAATGGAAGAGTTCCAAAGCATTTTTAAACTTCAGCAGAATTCCGAGAACAATGGAAGCGTTCCATAGCATTTTTAAACTTCAGCGTAATTCCGACAACAATGGAAGAGTTCCAAAGCATTTTTAAACTTCAGCGGAATTTCTTGAGCAATGGAAGAATTCCAAAGCATTGCTAAACATCAGCGGAATTCCGAGAACAATGGAAGAGTTCCAGAGCATTTTTAAACTTCAGCAGATTTCCGAGAACAATGGAAGAGTTCCAAAGCATTTTTAAACTTCAGCAGAATTCCGAGAACAATGGAAGTATTCCATAGCATTTGTAAACTTCAGCGGAATTTTGAGAACAAGGGAAGAGTTCCAAAGCATTTTTAAACATCAGCAGATTTCCGTGAACAATGGAAGAATTCCAAAGCATAGCTAAAAATCAGCGGAATTCCGAGAACAATGGAAGAGTTCCAAAGCATTTTTAAATTTCAGCAGAATTCCGAGAACAATGGAAGAGATCCAAAGCATTTTTAAACTTCAGCAGAATTCCGAGAACAATGGAAGAGTTCCAAATCATTGTTAAACATCAGCGGAATCCCGAGAACAATGGAAGAGTTCCAAAGCATTTTTAAACTTCAGCAGAATTCCGAAAACAATGGAAGAGTTCCAAAGCATTTTTAAACTTCAGCAGAATTCCGAGAACAATGGAAGAGTTCCAAATCATTGTTAAACATCAGCGGAATTCCGAGAACAATGGAAGAGTTCCAAAGCATTTTTAAACTTCAGCAGAATTCCGAGAACAATGGAAGAGTTCCAAACCATTTTAAAACTTTAGCAGAATTCCCAGAACAATGGAAGAGTTCCAAAGCATTTTTAAACTTCAGCAGAATTCCGAGAACAATGGAAGAGTTCCAAATCATTGCTAAACATTAGCGGAAATCCGAGAACAAAGGAAGAGTTCCAAAGCATTTTTAAACTTCAACAGAATTCCGAGAACAATGGAAGAGTTTCAAAGCATTTTTAAACTTCAGCAGAATTCCCAGAATGATGGAAGAGTTCCAAAGCATTTTAAAACTTTAGCAGAATTCCCAGAACAATGGAAGAGTTCCAAAGCATTGTTAAACATCAGCGGAATTCCGAGAACAATGGAAGAGTTCCAAACCATTTTAAAACTTTAGCAGAATTCCCAGAACAATGGAAGAGTTCCAAAGCATTTTTAAACTTCAGCAGAATTCCGAGAACAATGGAAGAGTTCCAAATCACTGTTAAACATCAGCGGAATTCCGAGAACAATGGAAGAGTTCCAAAGCATTTTTAAACTTCAGCAGAATTCCGAGAACAATGGAAGAGTTCCAAACCATTTTAAAACTTTAGCAGAATTCCCAGAACAATGGAAGAGTTCCAAAGCATTTTTAAACTTCAGCAGAATTCCGAGAACAATGGAAGAGTTCCAAATCATTGTTAAACATCAGCGGAAATCCGAGAACAAAGGAAGAGTTCCAAAGCATTTTTAAACTTCAACAGAATTCCGAGAACAATGGAAGAGTTTCAAAGCATTTTTAAACTTCAGCAGAATTCCCAGAATGATGGAAGAGTTCCAAAGCATTTTAAAACTTTAGCAGAATTCCCAGAACAATGGAAGAGTTCCAAAGCATTGTTAAACATCAGCGGAATTCCGAGAACAATGGAAGAGTTCCAAAGCATTTTTAAACTTCAGCAGAATTCCGAGAACAATGGAAGAGTTCCAAACCATTTTAAAACTTTAGCAGAATTCCCAGAACAATGGAAGAGTTCCAAAGCATTTTTAAACTTCAGCAGAATTCCGGGAACAATGGAAGAGTTCCAAATCATTGTTAAACATCAGCGGAATTCCGAGAACAATGGAAGAGTTCCAAAGCATTTTTAAACTTCAGCAGAATTCCGAGAACAATGGAAGAGTTCCAAACCATTTTAAAACTTTAGCAGAATTCCCAGAACAATGGAAGAGTTCCAAAGCATTTTTAAACTTCAGCAGAATTCCGAGAACAATGGAAGAGTTCCAAATCATTGTTAAACATCAGCGGAAATCCGAGAACAAAGGAAGAGTTCCAAAGCATTTTTAAACTTCAACAGAATTCCGAGAACAATGGAAGAGTTTCAAAGCATTTTTAAACTTCAGCAGAATTACCAGAATGATGGAAGAGTTCCAAAGCATTGTTAAACATTAGCGGAATTCCGAGAACAATGGAAGAGTTCCAAAGCATTTTTAAACTTCAGCGGAATTCTGAGAACAATGGAAGAATTCCAAAGCATTGTTAAACATCAGCAGAATTCTCAGAACAATGGAAGAGTTCCAAAGCGTTTTTAAACTTCAGCAGAATTCCGAGAACAATGGAAGAGTTCCAAAGCATTTTTAAACTTCAGCAGAATTCCGAGAAAAATGGAAGAGTTCCAAAGCATTGTTAAACATCAGCGGAATTCCGAGAACAATGGAAGAGTTCCAAAGCATTTTTAAACTTCAGCAGAATTCCAAAAACTATGGAAGAGTTCCAAAGCATTGTTAAACATCAGCGGCATTCTGAGAACAATGGAAGAGTTAAAAAGCTTTTTTAAACTTCAGCTGAATTCCGAGAACAACGGAAGAGTTCCAAAGCATTGTTAAACATCAGCAGAATTCTGAGAACAATGGAAGAGTTCCAAACCATTTTTAAACTTTAGCAGAATTCCCAGAACAATGGAAGAGTTCCAAAGCATTGTTAAACATCAGCGGAATTCCGAGAACAATGGAAGTGTTCCAAAGCATTTTTAAACTTCAGCAGAATTCCCAGAACAATGGAAGAGTTCCAAAGCATTGTTAAACATCAGCGGAATTCGGAGAACAATGGAAGAGTTCCAAAGCATTTTTAAACTTCAGCAGAATTCCGAGAACAATGGAAGAGTTCCAAAGCATTTTTAAACTTCAGCAGAATTCCGAGAACAATGGAAGCGTTCCATAGCATTTTTAAACTTCAGCGGAATTCCAACAACAATGGAAGAGTTCCAAAGCATTTTTAAACTTCAGCGGAATTTCTTGAGCAATGGAAGAATTCCAAAGCATTGCTAAACATCAGCGGAATTCTGAGAACAATGGAAGAGTTCCAGAGCATTTTTAAACTTCAGCAGATTTCCGAGAACAATGGAAGAGTTCCAAAGCATTTTTAAACTTCAGCAGAATTCCGAGAACAATGGAAGTATTCCATAGCATTTGTAAACTTCAGCGGAATTTTGAGAACAAGGGAAGAGTTCCAAAGCATTTTTAAACTTCAGCAGATTTCCGTGAACAATGGAAGAATTCCAAAGCATTGCTAAAAATCAGCGGAATTCCGAGAATAATGGAAGAGTTCCAAAGCATTTTTAAACTTCAGCAGAATTCCGAGAACAATGGAAGAGTTCCAAAGCATTTTTAAACTTCAGCAGAATTCCGAGAACAATGGAAGAGTTCCATATCATTGTTAAACATCAGCGGAATTCCGAGAACAATGGAAGAGTTCCAAAGCATTTTTAAACTTCAGCAGAATTCCGAGAACAATGGAAGAGTTTCAAAGCATTTTTAAACTTCAGCAGAATTCCCAGAATGATGGAAGAGTTCAAAAGCATTGTTAAACATCAGCGAAATTCCGAGAACAATGGAAGAGTTCCAAAGCATTTTTAAACTTCAGCGGAATTCTGAGAACAATGGAAGAATTCCAAAGCATTGTTAAACATCAGCGGAATTCTCAGAACAATGGAAGAGTTCCAAAGCATTTTTAAACTTCAGCAGAATTCTGAGAACAATGTAAGAGTTCCAAAGCATTGTTAAACATCAGCGGAAATCCGAGAAAAATGGAAGAGTTCCAAAGCATTTTTAAACTTCAGCAGAATTCCGAAAACAATGGAAGAGTTCCAAAGCATTTTTAAACTTCAGCAGAATTCCAAGAACAATGGAAGAGTTCAAATCATTGTTAAACATCAGCGGAATTCCGAGAACAATGGAAGAGTTTCAAAGCATTTTTAAACTTCAGCAGAATTCCGAGAACAATGGAAGAGTTCCAAACCATTTTTAAACTTTAGCAGAATTCCCAGAACAATGGAAGAGTTCCAAAGCATTGTTAAACATCAGCGGAATTCCGAGAACAATGGAAGAGTTCCAAAGCATTTTTAAACTTCAACAGAATTCCGAGAACAATGGAAGAGTTTCAAAGCAATTTTAAATTTCAGCAGAACCCAGAATGATGGAAGAGTTACAAAGCATTGTTAAACATTAGCGGAATTCCGAGAACAATGGAAGAGTTCCAAAGCATTTTTAAACTTCAGCGGAATTCTGAGAACAATGGAAGAATTCCAAAGCATTGTTAAACATCAGCGGAATTCTCAGAACAATGGAAGAGTTCCAAAGCATTTTTAAACTTCAGAAGAATTCCGAGAACAATGGAAGAGTTCCAAAGCATTTTTAAACTTCAGCAGAATTCCGAGAAAAATGGAAGAGTTCCAAAGCATTGTTAAACGTCAGCGGAATTCCGAGAACAATGGAAGAGTTCCAAAGCATTTTTAAACTTCAGCAGAATTCCAAAAACTATGGAAGAGTTCCAAAGCATTGTTAAACATCAGCGGCATTCTGAGAACAATGGAAGAGTTCCAAAGCTTTTTTAAACTTCAGCTGAATTCCGAGAACAACTGAAGAGTTCCAAAGCATTGTTAAACATCAGCAGAATTCTGAGAACAATGGAAGAGTTCCAAACCATTTTTAAACTTTAGCAAAATTCCCAGAACAATGGAAGAGTTCCAAAGCATTGTTAAACATCAGCGGAATTCCGAGAACAATGGAAGAGTTCCAAAGCATTTTTAAACTTCAGCAGAATTCCCAGAACAATGGAAGAGTTCCAAAGCATTGTTAAACATCAGCGGAATTCGGAGAACAATGGAAGAGTTCCAAAGCATTTTTAAACTTCTGCAGAATTCCGAGAACAATGGAAGAGTTCCAAAGCATTTTTAAACTTCAGCAGAATTCCGAGAACAATGGAAGCGTTCCATAGCATTTTTAAACTTCAGCGGAATTCCGACAACAATGGAAGAGTTCCAAAGCATTTTTAAACTTCAGCGGAATTTCTTGAGCAATGGAAGAATTCCAAAGCATTGCTAAACATCAGCGGAATTCCGAGAACAATGGAAGAGTTCCAGAGCATTTTTAAACTTCAGCAGATTTCCGAGAACAATGGAAGAGTTCCAAAGCATTTTTAAACTTCAGCAGAATTCCGAGAACAATGGAAGCATTCCATAGCATTTGTAAACTTCAGCGGAATTTTGAGAACAAGGGAAGAGTTCCAAAGCATTTTTAAACTTCAGCAGATTTCCGTGAACAATGGAAGAATTCCAAAGCATTGCTAAAAATCAGCGGAATTCCGAGAACAATGGAAGAGTTCCAAAGCATTTTTAAATTTCAGCAGAATTCCGAGAACAATGGAAGAGTTCCAAAGGATTTTTAAACTTCAGCAGAATTCCGAGAACAATGGAAGAGTTCCAAATCATTGTTAAACATCAGCGGAATTCCGAGAACAATGGAAGAGTTCCAAAGCATTTTTAAACTTCAGCAGAATTACGAGAACAATGGAAGAGTTTCAAAGCATTTTTAAACTTCAGCAGAATTCCCAGAATGATGGAAGAGTTCAAAAGCATTGTTAAACATCAGCAAAATTCCGAGAACAATGGAAGAGTTCCAAAGCATTTTTAAACTTCAGCGGAATTCTGAGAACAATGGAAGAATTCCAAAGCATTGTTAAACATCAGCGGAATTCTCAGAACAATGGAAGAGTTCCAAAGCATTTTTAAACTTCAGCAGAATTCCGAGAACAATGTAAGAGTTCCAAAGCATTGTTAAACATCAGCGGAAATCCGAGAAAAATGGAAGAGTTCCAAAGCATTTTTAAACTTCAGCAGAATTCCGAAAACAATGGAAGAGTTCCAAAGCATTTTTAAACTTCAGCAGAATTCCAAGAACAATGGAAGAGTTCAAATCATTGTTAAACATCAGCGGAATTCCGAGAACAATGGAAGAGTTCCAAAGCATTTTTAAACTTCAGCAGAATTCCGAGAACAATGGAAGAGTTCCAAACCATTTTTAAACTTTAGCAGAATTCCCAGAACAATGGAAGAGTTCCAAAGCATTGTTAAACATCAGCAGAATTCCGAGAACAATGGAAGAGTTCCAAAGCATTTTTAAACTTCAGCAGAATTCCCAGAACAATGGAAGAGTTCCAAAGCATTGTTAAACATCAGCGGAATTCCGAGAACAATGGAAGAGTTCCAAAGCATTTTTAAACTTCAGCAGAATTCCCAGAACAATGGAAGAGTTCGAAAGCATTTTTAAACTTCAGCAGAATTCCGAGAACAATGGAAGCGTTCCATAGCATTTTTAAACTTCAGCGGAATTCCGACAACAAGGGAAGAGTTCCAAATCATTTTTAAACTTCAGCAGAATTCCCAGAACAATGGAAGAGTTCCAAAGCATTTTTAAACTTCAGCAGAATTCCGAGAACAATGGAAGAGTTGCAAAGCATTTTTAATCTTCAGCAGAATTCCCAGAATGATGGAACAGTTCCAGCGCATTGTTAAACATCAGCAGAATTCCGAGAACAATGGAAGAGTTCCAAAGCATTTTTAAACTTCAGCGGAATTCTGAGAACAATGGAAGAATTCCAAAGCATTTTTAAGCATCAGCGGAATTCTCAGAACAATGGAAGAGTTCCAAAGCATTTTTAAACTTCAGCAGATTTCCGAGAACAATGTAAGAGTTCCAAAGCATTGTTAAACATCAGCGGAATTCCGAAAACAATGTAAGAGTTCCAAAGCATTTTTAAACTTTGGCAGAATTCCGAGAACAATGGAAGTGTTCCAAAGCATTTTTAAACTTCAGCAGAATTCCGAGAACAATGGAAGAGTTCCAAATCATTGTTAAACATCAGCGGAAATCCGAGAACAAAGGAAGAGTTCCAAAGCATTTTTAAACTTCAGCAGAATTCCGAGAACAATGGAAGAGTTCCAAAGCATTTTTAAACTTCAGCAGAATTCCCAGAATGATTTAAGAGTTCCAAAGCATTGTTAAACATTAGCAGAATTCCGAGAACAATGGAAGAGTTCCAAAGCATTTTTAAACTTCAGCGGAATTCTGAGAACAATGGAAGAATTCCAAAGCATTGTTAAACATCAGCGGAATTCTCAGAACAATGGAAGAGTTCCAAAGCGTTTTTAAACTTCAGCAGAATTCCGAGAACAATGGAAGAGTTCCAAAGCTTTTTTAAACTTCAGCAAAATTCCGAGAAAAATGGAAGAGTTCCAAAGCATTGTTAAACATCAGCGGAATTCCGAGAACAATGGAAGAGTTCCAAACCATTTTTAAACTTTAGCAGAATTCCCAGAACAATGGAAGAGTTCCAAAGCATTGTTAAACATCAGCGGAATTCCGAGAACAATGGAAGAGTTCCAAAGCATTTTTAAGCTTCAGCAGAATTCCCAGAACAATGGAAGAGTTCCAAAGCATTGTTAAACATCAGCGGAATTCTGAGAACAATGGAAGAGTTCCAAAGCTTTTGTAAACTTAAGCAGAATTCCGACAACAATGGTAGAGTTCCAAAGCATTGTTAAACATCAGCGAAATTCCGGGAACAATGGAAGAGTTCCAAAGCATTTTTAAACTTCAGCGGAATTCTGAGAACAATGGAAGAATTCCAAAGCATTGTTAAACATCAGCGGAATTCTCAGAACAATGGAAGAGTTCCAAAGCATTTTTAAACTTCAGCAGAATTCCGAGAACAATGTAAGAGTTCCAAAGCATTTTTAAACTTCAGCAGAATTCCGAGAACAATGGAAGCGTTCCATAGCATTTTTAAACTTCAGCGCAATTCCGACAACAAGGGAAGAGTTCCAAAGCATTTTTAAACTTCAGCAGAATTCCCAGAACAATGGAAGAGTTCCAATGCATTTTTAAACTTCAGCAGAATTCCGAGAACAATGGAAGAGTTGCAAAGCATTTTTAAACTTCAGCAGAATTCCCAGAATGATGGAACAGTTCCAGCGCATTGTTAAACATCAGCAGAATTCCGAGAACAATGGAAGAGTTCCAAAGCATTTTTAAACTTCAGCGGAATTCTGAGAACAATGGAAGAATTCCAAAGCATTTTTAAGCATCAGCGGAATTCTCAGAACAATGGAAGAGTTCCAAAGCATTTTTAAACTTCAGCAGATTTCCGAGAACAATGTAAGAGTTCCAAAGCATTGTTAAACATCAGCGGAATTCCGAAAACAATGTAAGAGTTCCAAAGCATTTTTAAACTTTGGCAGAATTCCGAGAACAATGGAAGTGTTCCAAAGCATTTTTAAACTTCAGCAGAATTCCGAGAACAATGGAAGAGTTCCAAATCATTGTTAAACATCAGCGGAAATCCGAGAACAAAGGAAGAGTTCCAAAGCATTTTTAAACTTCAGCAGAATTCCGAGAACAATGGAAGAGTTCCAAAGCATTTTTAAACTTCAGCAGAATTCCCAGAATGATTTAAGAGTTCCAAAGCATTGTTAAACATTAGCAGAATTCCGAGAACAATGGAAGAGTTCCAAAGCATTTTTAAACTTCAGCGGAATTCTGAGAACAATGGAAGAATTCCAAAGCATTGTTAAACATCAGCGGAATTCTCAGAACAATGGAAGAGTTCCAAAGCGTTTTTAAACTTCAGCAGAATTCCGAGAACAATGGAAGAGTTCCAAAGCTTTTTTAAACTTCAGCAAAATTCCGAGAAAAATGGAAGAGTTCCAAAGCATTGTTAAACATCAGCGGAATTCCGAGAACAATGGAAGAGTTCCAAACCATTTTTAAACTTTAGCAGAATTCCCAGAACAATGGAAGAGTTCCAAAGCATTGTTAAACATCAGCGGAATTCCGAGAACAATGGAAGAGTTCCAAAGCATTTTTAAGCTTCAGCAGAATTCCCAGAACAATGGAAGAGTTCCAAAGCATTGTTAAACATCAGCGGAATTCTGAGAACAATGGAAGAGTTCCAAAGCATTTTTAAACTTCAGCAGAAATCCGAGAACAATGTATGAGTTCCAAACCATTTTAAAACTTTAGCAGAATTCCCAGAACAATGGAAGAGTTCCAAATCATTGTTAAACATCAGCGGAAATCCGAGAACAAAGGAAGAGTTCCAAAGCATTTTTAAACTTCAACAGAATTCCGAGAACAATGGAAGAGTTTCAAAGCATTTTTAAACTTCAGCAGAATTCCCAGAATGATGGAAGAGTTCCAAAGCATTTTAAAACTTTAGCAGAATTCCCAGAACAATGGAAGAGTTCCAAAGCATTGTTAAACATCAGCGGAATTCCGAGAACAATGGAAGAGTTCCAAAGCATTTTTAAACTTCAGCAGAATTCCGAGAACAATGGAAGAGTTCCAAACCATTTTAAAACTTTAGCAGAATTCCCAGAACAATGGAAGAGTTCCAAAGCATTTTTAAACTTCAGCAGAATTCCGAAAACAATGGAAGAGTTCCAAAGCATTTTTAAACTTCAGCAGAATTCCGAGAACAATGGAAGAGTTCCAAATCATTGTTAAACATCAGCGGAATTCCGAGAACAATGGAAGAGTTCCAAAGCATTTTTAAACTTCAGCAGAATTCCGAGAACAATGTATGAGTTCCAAACCATTTTAAAACTTTAGCAGAATTCCGAGAACAATGGAAGAGTTCCAAATCATTGTTAAACATCAGCGGAAATCCGAGAACAAAGGAAGAGTTCCAAAGCATTTTTAAACTTCAACAGAATTCCGAGAACAATGGAAGAGTTTCAAAGCATTTTTAAACTTCAGCAGAATTCCCAGAATGATGGAAGAGTTCCAAAGCATTTTAAAACTTTAGCAGAATTCCCAGAACAATGGAAGAGTTCCAAAGCATTGTTAAACATCAGCGGAATTCCGAGAACAATGGAAGAGTTCCAAAGCATTTTTAAACTTCAGCAGAATTCCGAGAACAATGGAAGAGTTCCAAACCATTTTAAAACTTTAGCAGAATTCCCAGAACAATGGAAGAGTTCCAAAGCATTTTTAAACTTCAGCAGAATTCCGAGAACAATGGAAGAGTTCCAAATCATTGTTAAACATCAGCGGAATTCCGAGAACAATGGAAGAGTTCCAAACCATTTTAAAACTTTAGCAGAATTCCCAGAACAATGGAAGAGTTCCAAAGCATTTTTAAACTTCAGCAGAATTGCGAGAACAATGGAAGAGTTCCAAATCATTGTTAAACATCAGCGGAAATCCGAGAACAATGGAAGAGTTCCAAAGCATTTTTAAACTTCAACAGAATTCCGAGAACAATGGAAGAATTTCAAAGCATTTTTAAACTTCAGCAGAATTCCCAGAATGATGGAAGCGTTCCAAAGCATTGTTAAACATTAGCGGAATTCCGAGAACAATGGAAGAGTTCCAAAGCATTTTTAAACTTCAGCGGAATTCTGAGAACAATGGAAGAATTCCAAAGCATTGTTAAACATCAGCGGAATTCTCAGAACAATGGAAGAGTTCCAAAGCGTTTTTACGCTTCAGCAGAATTCCGAGAACAATGGAAGAGTTCCAAAGCATTTTTAAACTTCAGCAGAATTCCGAAAAAAATGGAAGAGTTCCAAAGCATTGTTAAATATCAGCGGAATTCCGAGAACAATGGAAGAGTTCCAAAGCATTTTTAAACTTCAGCAGAATTCCAAAAATTATGGAAGAGTTCCAAAGCATTGTTAAACATCAGCGGCATTCTGAGAACAATGGAAGAGTTCCAAAGCTTTTTTAAACTTCAGCAGAATTCCGAGAACAACGGAAGAGTTCCAAAGCATTGTTAAACATCAGCAGAATTCTGAGAACAATGGAAGAGTTCCAAACCATTTTTAAACTTTAGCAGAATTCCCAGAACAATGACAGAGTTCCAAAGCATTGTTAAACATCAGCGGAATTCGGAGAACAATGGAAGAGTTCCAAAGCATTTTTAAACTTCAGCAGAATTCCGAGAACAATGGAAGCGTTCAAAAGCATTTTTAAACTTCAGCAGAATTCCGAGAACAATGGAAGCGTTCCATAGCATTTTTAAACTTCAGCGGAATTCCGACAACAATGGAAGAGTTCCAAAGCATTTTTAAACTTCAGCGGAATTTCTTGAGCAATGAAAGACTTCCAAAGCATTGCTAAAAATCAGCGGAATTCCGAGAACAATGGAAGAGTTCCAGAGCATTTTTAAACTTCAGCAGATTTCCGAGAACAATGGAAGAGTTCCAAAGCATTTTTAAACTTCAGCAGAATTCCGAGAACAATGGAAGAGTTCAAAATCATTGTTAAACATCAGCGGAATTCCGAGAACAATGGAAGAGTTCCAAAGCATTTTTAAACTTCAGCAGAATTCCGAGAACAATGGAAGAGTTTCAAAGCATTTTTAAACTTCAGCAGAATTCCCAGAATGATGGAAGAGTTCAAAAGCATTGTTAAACATCAGCGAAATTCCGAGAACAATGGAAGAGTTCCAAAGCATTTTTAAACTTCAGCGGAATTCTGAGAACAATGGAAGAATTCCAAAGCATTGTTAAACATCAGTGGAATTCTCAGAACAATGGAAGAGTTCCAAAGCCTTTTTAAACTTCAGCAGAATTCCGAGAACAATGTAAGAGTTCCAAAGCATTGTTAAACATCAGCGGAAATCCAAGAAAAATGGAAGAGTTCCAAAGCATTTTTAAACTTCAGCAGAATTCCGAAAACAATGGAAGAGTTCCAAAGCATTTTTAAACTTCAGCGGAATTCTGAGAACAATGGAAGAATTCCAAAGCATTGTTAAACATCAGCGGAATTCTCAGAACAATGGAAGAGTTCCAAAGCGTTTTTAAACTTCAGCAGAATTCCGAGAACAATGGAAGAGTTCCAAAGCTTTTTTAAACTTCAGCAAAATTCCGAGAAAAATGGAAGAGTTCCAAAGCATTGTTAAACATCAGCGGAATTCCGAGAACAATGGAAGAGTTCCAAACCATTTTTAAACTTTAGCAGAATTCCCAGAACAATGGAAGAGTTCCAAAGCATTGTTAAACATCAGCGGAATTCCGAGAACAATGGAAGAGTTCCAAAGCATTTTTAAGCTTCAGCAGAATTCCCAGAACAATGGAAGAGTTCCAAAGCATTGTTAAACATCAGCGGAATTCTGAGAACAATGGAAGAGTTCCAAAGCTTTTGTAAACTTAAGCAGAATTCCGACAACAATGGTAGAGTTCCAAAGCATTGTTAAACATCAGCGAAATTCCGGGAACAATGGAAGAGTTCCAAAGCATTTTTAAACTTCAGCGGAATTCTGAGAACAATGGAAGAATTCCAAAGCATTGTTAAACATCAGCGGAATTCTCAGAACAATGGAAGAGTTCCAAAGCATTTTTAAACTTCAGCAGAATTCCGAGAACAATGTAAGAGTTCCAAAGCATTGTTAAACATCAGCGGAATTCCGAGAACAATGGAAGAGTTCCAAAGCATTTTTAAACTTCAGCAGAATTCCGAAAACAATGGAAGAGTTCCAAAGCATTTTTAAACTTCAGCAGAATTCCGAGAATAATGGAAGAGTTCCAAATCATTGTTAAACATCAGCGGAATTCCGAGAACAATGGAAGAGTTCCAAAGCATTTTTAAACTTCAGCAGAATTCCGAGAACAATGTATGAGTTCCAAACCATTTTAAAACTTTAGCAGAATTCCCAGAACAATGGAAGAGTTCCAAATCATTGTTGAACATCAGCGGAAATCCGAGAACAAAGGAAGAGTTCCAAAGCATTTTTAAACTTCAACAGAATTCCGAGAACAATGGAAGAGTTTCAAAGCATTTTTAAACTTCAGCAGAATTCCCAGAATGATGGAAGAGTTCCAAAGCATTTTAAAACTTTAGCAGAATTCCCAGAACAATGGAAGAGTTCCAAAGCATTGTTAAACATCAGCGGAATTCCGAGAACAATGGAAGAGTTCCAAAGCATTTTTAAACTTCAGCAGAATTCTGAGAACAATGGAAGAGTTCCAAACCATTTTAAAACTTTAGCAGAATTCCCAGAACAATGGAAGAGTTCCAAAGCATTTTTAAACTTCAGCAGAATTCCGAAAACAATGGAAGAGTTCCAAAGCATTTTTAAACTTCAGCAGAATTCCGAGAATAATGGAAGAGTTCCAAATCATTGTTAAACATCAGCGGAATTCCGAGAACAATGGAAGAGTTCCAAAGCATTTTTAAACTTCAGCAGAATTCCGAGAACAATGTATGAGTTCCAAACCATTTTAAAACTTTAGCAGAATTCCGAGAACAATGGAAGAGTTCCAAATCATTGTTAAACATCAGCGGAAATCCGAGAACAAAGGAAGAGTTCCAAAGCATTTTTAAACTTCAACAGAATTCCGAGAACAATGGAAGAGTTTCAAAGCATTTTTAAACTTCAGCAGAATTCCCAGAATGATGGAAGAGTTCCAAAGCATTTTAAAACTTTAGCAGAATTCCCAGAACAATGGAAGAGTTCCAAAGCATTGTTAAACATCAGCGGAATTCCGAGAACAATGGAAGAGTTCCAAAGCATTTTTAAACTTCAGCAGAATTCCGAGAAGAATGGAAGAGTTCCAAACCATTTTAAAACTTTAGCAGAATTCCCAGAACAATGGAAGAGTTCCAAAGCATTTTTAAACTTCAGCAGAATTCCGAGAACAATGGAAGAGTTCCAAATCATTGTTAAACATCAGCGGAATTCCGAGAACAATGGAAGAGTTCCAAACCATTTTAAAACTTTAGCAGAATTCCCAGAACAATGGAAGAGTTCCAAAGCATTTTTAAACTTCAGCAGAATTGCGAGAACAATGGAAGAGTTCCAAATCATTGTTAAAAATCAGCGGAAATCCGAGAACAATGGAAGAGTTCCAAAGCATTTTTAAACTTCAACAGAATTCCGAGAACAATGGAAGAATTTCAAAGCATTTTTAAACTTCAGCAGAATTCCCAGAATGATGGAAGCGTTCCAAAGCATTGTTAAACATTAGCGGAATTCCGAGAACAATGGAAGAGTTCCAAAGCATTTTTAAACTTCAGCGGAATTCTGAGAACAATGGAAGAATTCCAAAGCATTGTTAAACATCAGCGGAATTCTCAGAACAATGGAAGAGTTCCAAAGCGTTTTTACACTTCAGCAGAATTCCGAGAACAATGGAAGAGTTCCAAAGCATTTTTAAACTTCAGCAGAATTCCGAAAAAAATGGAAGAGTTCCAAAGCATTGTTAAATATCAGCGGAATTCCGAGAACAATGGAAGAGTTCCAAAGCATTTTTAAACTTCAGCAGAATTCCAAAAATTATGGAAGAGTTCCAAAGCATTGTTAAACATCAGCGGCATTCTGAGAACAATGGAAGAGTTCCAAAGCTTTTTTAAACTTCAGCAGAATTCCGAGAACAACGGAAGAGTTCCAAAGCATTGTTAAACATCAGCAGAATTCTGAGAACAATGGAAGAGTTCCAAACCATTTTTAAACTTTAGCAGAATTCCCAGAACAATGGCAGAGTTCCAAAGCATTGTTAAACATCAGCGGAATTCGGAGAACAATGGAAGAGTTCCAAAGCATTTTTAAACTTCAGCAGAATTCCGAGAACAATGGAAGCGTTCAAAAGCATTTTTAAACTTCAGCAGAATTCCGAGAACAATGGAAGCGTTCCATAGCATTTTTAAACTTCAGCGGAATTCCGACAACAATGGAAGAGTTCCAAAGCATTTTTAAACTTCAGCGGAATTTCTTGAGCAATGAAAGACTTCCAAAGCATTGCTAAAAATCAGCGGAATTCCGAGAGCAATGGAAGAGTTCCAGAGCATTTTTAAACTTCAGCAGATTTCCGAGAACAATGGAAGAGTTCCAAAGCATTTTTAAACTTCAGCAGAATTCCGAGAACAATGGAAGAGTTCCAAAGCATTTTTAAACTTCAGCAGAATTTCGAGAACAATGGAAGAGTTCCAAAGCATTTTTAAACTTCAGCAGAATTCCGAGAACAATGGAAGAGTTCAAAATCATTGTTAAACATCAGCGGAATTCCGAGAACAATGGAAGAGTTCCAAAGCATTTTTAAACTTCAGCAGAATTCCGAGAACAATGGAAGAGTTTCAAAGCATTTTTAAACTTCAGCAGAATTCCCAGAATGATGGAAGAGTTCAAAAGCATTGTTAAACATCAGCGAAATTCCGAGAACAATGGAAGAGTTCCAAAGCATTTTTAAACTTCAGCGGAATTCTGAGAACAATGGAAGAATTCCAAAGCATTGTTAAACATCAGTGGAATTCTCAGAACAATGGAAGAGTTCCAAAGCCTTTTTAAACTTCAGCAGAATTCCGAGAACAATGTAAGAGTTCCAAAGCATTGTTAAACATCAGCGGAAATCCAAGAAAAATGGAAGAGTTCCAAAGCATTTTTAAACTTCAGCAGAATTCCGAAAACAATGGAAGAGTTCCAAAGCATTTTTAAACTTCAGCAGAATTCCAAGAACAATGGAAGAGCTCCAAATCATTGTTAAACATCAGCGGAATTCCGAGAACAATGGAAGAGTTCCAAAGCATTTTTAAACTTCAGCAGAATTCCGAGAACAATGAAAGAGTTCCAAACCATTTTTAAACTTTAGCAGAATTCCAAGAACAATGGAAGAGTTCCAAAGCATTGTTAAACATCAGCGGAATTCCGAGAACAATGGAAGAGTTCCAAAGCATTTTTAAACTTCAGCAGAATTCCCAGAACAATGGAAGAGTTCCAAAGCATTGTTAAACATCAGCGGAATTCCGAGAACAATGGAAGAGTTCCAAAGCATTTTTAAACTTCAGCAGAATTCCGAGAACAATGAAAGAGTTCCAAACCATTTTTAAACTTTAGCAGAATTCCCAGAACAATGGAAGAGTTCCAAAGCATTGTTAAACATCAGCGGAATTCCGAAAACAATGTAAGAGTTCCAAAGCATTTTTAAATTTTGGCAGAATTCCGAGAACAATGGAAGAGTTCCAAAGCATTTTTAAACTTCAGCAGAATTCCCAGAACAATGGAAGAGTTCCAAAGCATTGTTAAACATCAGCGGAATTCCAAGAACAATGGAAGAGTTCCAAAGCATTTTTTAACTTCAGCAGAATTCCGAGAACAATGAAAGAGTTCCAAACCATTTTTAAACTTTAGCAGAATTCCCAGAACAATGGAAGAGTTCCAAAGCATTGTTAAACATCAGCGGAATTCCGAAAACAATGTAAGAGTTCCAAAGCATTTTTAAACTTTGGCAGAATTCCGAGAACATTGGAAGTGTTCCAAAGCATTTTTAAACTTCAGCAGAATTCCGAGAACAATGGAAGTGTTCCAAATCATTGTTAAACATCAGCGGAAATCCGAAAAAAAAGGAAGAGTTCCAAAGCATTTTTAAACTTCAGCAGAATTCCGAGAACAATGTAAGAGTTCCAAAGCATTGTTAAACATCAGCGGAATTCCGAGAACAATGGAAGAGTTCCAAAGCATTTTTAAACTTCAGCAGAATTCCGAAAACAATGGAAGAGTTCCAAAGCATTTTTAAACTTCAGCAGAATTCCGAGAATAATGGAAGAGTTCCAAATCATTGTTAAACATCAGCGGAATTCCGAGAACAATGGAAGAGTTCCAAAGCATTTTTAAACTTCAGCAGAATTCCGAGAACAATGTATGAGTTCCAAACCATTTTAAAACTTTAGCAGAATTCCCAGAACAATGGAAGAGTTCCAAAGCATTTTTAAACTTCAGCAGAATTCTGAGAACAATGGAAGAGTTCCAAATCATTGTTAAACATCAGCGGAAATCCGAGAACAAAGGAAGAGTTCCAAAGCATTTTTAAACTTCAACAGAATTCCGAGAACAATGGAAGAGTTTCAAAGCATTTTTAAACTTCAGCAGAATTCCCAGAATGATGGAAGAGTTCCAAAGCATTTTAAAACTTTAGCAGAATTCCCAGAACAATGGAAGAGTTCCAAAGCATTGTTAAACATCAGCGGAATTCCGAGAACAATGGAAGAGTTCCAAAGCATTTTTAAACTTCAGCAGAATTCCGAGAACAATGGAAGAGTTCCAAGCCATTTTAAAACTTTAGCAGAATTCCCAGAACAATGGAAGAGTTCCAAAGCATTTTTAAACTTCAGCAGAATTCCGAGAACAATGGAAGAGTTCCAAATCATTGTTAAACATCAGCGGAATTCCGAGAACAATGGAAGAGTTCCAAACCATTTTAAAACTTTAGCAGAATTCCCAGAACAATGGAAGAGTTCCAAAGCATTTTTAAACTTCAGCAGAATTGCGAGAACAATGGAAGAGTTCCAAATCATTGTTAAACATCAGCGGAAATCCGAGAACAATGGAAGAGTTCCAAAGCATTTTTAAACTTCAACAGAATTCCGAGAACAATGGAAGAATTTCAAAGCATTTTTAAACTTCAGCAGAATTCCCAGAATGATGGAAGCGTTCCAAAGCATTGTTAAACATTAGCGGAATTCCGAGAACAATGGAAGAGTTCCAAAGCATTTTTAAACTTCAGCGGAATTCTGAGAACAATGGAAGAATTCCAAAGCATTGTTAAACATCAGCGGAATTCTCAGAACAATGGAAGAGTTCCAAAGCGTTTTTACACTTCAGCAGAATTCCGAGAACAATGGAAGAGTTCCAAAGCATTTTTAAACTTCAGCAGAATTCCGAAAAAAATGGAAGAGTTCCAAAGCATTGTTAAATATCAGCGGAATTCCGAGAACAATGGAAGAGTTCCAAAGCATTTTTAAACTTCAGCAGAATTCCAAAAATTATGGAAGAGTTCCAAAGCATTGTTAAACATCAGCGGCATTCTGAGAACAATGGAAGAGTTCCAGAGCTTTTTTAAACTTCAGCAGAATTCCGAGAACAACGGAAGAGTTCCAAAGCATTGTTAAACATCAGCAGAATTCTGAGAACAATGGAAGAGTTCCAAACCATTTTTAAACTTTAGCAGAATTCCCAGAACAATGGCAGAGTTCCAAAGCATTGTTAAACATCAGCGGAATTCGGAGAACAATGGAAGAGTTCCAAAGCATTTTTAAACTTCAGCAGAATTCCGAGACCAATGGAAGCGTTCAAAAGCATTTTTAAACTTCAGCAGAATTCCGAGAACAATGGAAGCGTTCCATAGCATTTTTAAACTTCAGCGGAATTCCGACAACAATGGAAGAGTTCCAAAGCATTTTTAAACTTCAGCGGAATTTCTTGAGCAATGAAAGACTTCCAAAGCATTGCTAAAAATCAGAGGAATTCCGAGAACAATGGAAGAGTTCCAGAGCATTTTTAAACTTCAGCAGATTTCCGAGAACAATGGAAGTATTCCATAGCATTTGTAAACTTCAGCGGAATTTTGAGAACAAGGGAAGAGTTCCAAAGCATTTTTAAACTTCAGCAGATTTCCGTGAACAATGGAAGAATTCCAAAGCATTGCTAAAAATCAGCGGAATTCCGAGAACAATGGAAGAGTTCCCAAGCATTTTTAAACTTCAGCAGAATTTCGAGAACAATGGAAGAGTTCCAAAGCATTTTTAAACTTCAGCAGAATTCCGAGAACAATGGAAGAGTTCAAAATCATTGTTAAACATCAGCGGAATTCCGAGAACAATGGAAGAGTTCCAAAGCATTTTTAAACTTCAGCAGAATTCCGAGAACAATGGAAGAGTTTCAAAGCATTTTTAAACTTCAGCAGAATTCCCAGAATGATGGAAGAGTTCAAAAGCATTGTTAAACATCAGCGAAATTCCGAGAACAATGGAAGAGTTCCAAAGCATTTTTAAACTTCAGCGGAATTCTGAGAACAATGGAAGAATTCCAAAGCATTGTTAAACATCAGTGGAATTCTCAGAACAATGGAAGAGTTCCAAAGCCTTTTTAAACTTCATCAGAATTCCGAGAACAATGTAAGAGTTCCAAAGCATTGTTAAACATCAGCGGAAATCCAAGAAAAATGGAAGAGTTCCAAAGCATTTTTAAACTTCAGCAGAATTCCGAAAACAATGGAAGAGTTCCAAAGCATTTTTAAACTTCAGCAGAATTCCAAGAACAATGGAAGAGTTCCAAATCATTGTTAAACATCAGCGGAATTCCGAGAACAATGGAAGAGTTCCAAAGCATTTTTAAACTTCAGCAGAATTCCGAGAACAATGAAAGAGTTCCAAACCATTTTTAAACTTTAGCAGAATTCCAAGAACAATGGAAGAGTTCCAAAGCATTGTTAAACATCAGCGGAATTCCGAGAACAATGGAAGAGTTCCAAAGCATTTTTAAACTTCAGCAGAATTCCCAGAACAATGGAAGAGTTCCAAAGCATTGTTAAACATCAGCGGAATTCCGAGAACAATGGAAGAGTTCCAAAGCATTTTTAAACTTCAGCAGAATTCCGAGAACAATGAAAGAGTTCCAAACCATTTTTAAACTTTAGCAGAATTCCCAGAACAATGGAAGAGTTCCAAAGCATTGTTAAACATCAGCGGAATTCCGAAAACAATGTAAGAGTTCCAAAGCATTTTTAAACTTTGGCAGAATTCCGAGAACAATGGAAGAGTTCCAAAGCATTTTTAAACTTCAGCAGAATTCCCAGAACAATGGAAGAGTTCCAAAGCATTGTTAAACATCAGCGGAATTCCAAGAACAATGGAAGAGTTCCAAAGCATTTTTTAACTTCAGCAGAATTCCGAGAACAATGAAAGAGTTCCAAACCATTTTTAAACTTTAGCAGAATTCCCAGAACAATGGAAGAGTTCCAAAGCATTGTTAAACATCAGCGGAATTCCGAAAACAATGTAAGAGTTCCAAAGCATTTTTAAACTTTGGCAGAATTCCGAGAACATTGGAAGTGTTCCAAAGCATTTTTAAACTTCAGCAGAATTCCGAGAACAATGGAAGTGTTCCAAATCATTGTTAAACATCAGCGGAAATCCGAAAAAAAAGGAAGAGTTCCAAAGCATTTTTAAACTTCAGCAGAATTCTGAGAACAATGGAAGAGTTTCAAAGCATTTTTAAACTTCAACAGAATTCCCAGAATGATGGAAGAGTTCCAAAGCATTGTTAAACATTAGCGGAATTCCGAGAACAATGGAAGAGTTCCAAAGCATTTTTAAACTTCAGCGGAATTCTGAGAACAATGGAAGAATTCCAAAGCATTGTTAAACATCAGCGGAATTCCGAGAACAATGGAAGAGTTCCAAAGCATTTTTAAACTTCAGCAGAATTCCAAAAACTATGGAAGAGTTCCAAAGCATTGTTAAACATCAGCGGCATTCTGAGAACAATGGAAGAGTTCCAAAGCTTTTTTAAACTTCAGCTGAATTCCGAGAACAACGGAAGAGTTCCAAAGCATTGTTAAACATCAGCAGAATTCCGAGAACAATGGAAGAGTTCCAAACCATTTTTAAACTTTAGCAGAATTCCCAGAACAATGGAAGAGTTCCAAAGCATTGTTAAACATCAGCGGAATTCCGAGAACAATGGAAGAGTTCCAAAGCATTTTTAAGTTTCAGCAGAATTCCGAGAACAATGGAAGAGTTCCAAAGCATTTTTAAACTTCAGCAGAATTCCGAGAACAAAGGAAGTATTCCATGGCATTTGTAAACTTCAGCGGAATTTTGAGAACAAGGGAAGAGTTCCAAAAGCATTTTTAAACTTCAGCAGAATTCCGAGAACAATGGAAGAGTTCCAAATCATTGTTAAACATCAGCGGAATTCCGAGAACAATGGAAGAGTTCCAAAGCATTTTTAAACTTCAGCAGAATTCTGAGAACAATGGAAGAGTTTCAAAGCATTTTTAAACTTCAGCAGAATTCCCAGAATGATGGAAAAGTTCAAAAGCATTGTTAAACATCAGCGAAATTCCGAGAACAATGGAAGAGTTCCAAAGCATTTTTAAACTTCAGCGGAATTCTGAGAACAATGGAAGAATTCCAAAGCATTGTTAAACATCAGCGGAATTCTCAGAACAATGGAAGAGTTCCAAAGCGTTTTTAAACTTCAGCAGAATTCCGAGAACAATGGAAGAGTTCCAAAGCATTTTTAAACTTCAGCAGAATTCCAAGAACAAAGGAAGTATTCCATAGCAATTGTAAACTTCAGCGGAATTTTGAGAACAAGGGAAGAGTTCCAAAGCATTTTTAAACTTCAGCAGAATTCCGAGAACAATGGAAGAGTTCCAAAAGCATTTTTAAACTTCAGCAGAATTCCGAGAACAATGGAAGAGTTCCAAATCATTGTTAAACATCAGCGGAATTCCGAGAACAATGGAAGAGTTCCAAAGCATTTTTAAACTTCAGCAGAATTCCGAGAACAATGGAAGAGTTTCAAAGCATTTTTAAACTTCAGCTGAATTCCCAGAATGATGGAAGAGTTCCAAAGCATTGTTAAACATCAGCGAAATTCCGAGAACAATGGAAGAGTTCCAAAGCATTTTTAAACTTCAGCGGAATTCTGAGAACAATGGAAGAATTCCAAAGCATTGTTAAACATCAGCTGAATTCTCAGAGCAATGGAAGAGTTCCAAAGCATTTTTAAACTTCAGCAGAATTCCGAGAACAATGTAAGAGTTCCAAAGCATTGTTAAACATCAGCGGAATTCCGAGAACAATGGAAGAGTTCCAAAGCATTTTTAAACTTCAGCAGAATTCCGAGAACAATGGAAGAGTTCCAAAGCATTTTTAAACTTCAGCAGAATTCCGAGAACAATGGAAGAGTTCCAAATCATTGTTAAATATCAGCGAAATTCCGAGAACAATGTAAGAGTTCCAAAGCATTTTTAAACTTCAGCAGAATTCCGAGCACAATGGAAGAGTTACAAACCATTTTTAAACTTTAGCAGAATTCCCAGAACCATGGAAGAGTTCCAAAGCATTGTTAAACATCAGCGGAATTCCGAGAACAATGGAAGAGTTCCAAAGCATTTTTAAACTTCAGCAGAATTCCCAGAACAATGGAAGAGTTCCAAAGCATTGTTAAACATCAGCGGAATTCCGAGAACAATGGAAGAGTTCCAAAGCATTTTTAAACTTCAGCAGAATTCCGAGAACAATGGAAGAGTTCCAAAGCATTTTTAAACGTCAGCAGAATTCCGAGAACAATGGAAGCATTCCATAGCATTTTTAAACTTGAGCGGAATTCCGACAACAAGGGAAGAGTTCCAAAGCATTTTTAAACTTCAGCGGAATTTCGTGAACAATGGAAGAATTCCAAAGCATTGCTAAACATCAGTGGAATTCCGACAACAATGGTAGAGTTCCAAAGCATTTTTAAACTTCAGCAGAATTCCGAGAACAATGGAAGAGTTTCAAAGCATTTTTAAACTTCAGCAGAATTCTCAGAATGATGGAAGAGTTCCAAAGCATTGTTAAACATCAGCGGAATTCCGAGAACAATGGAAGAGTTCCAAAGCATTTTTAAACTTCAGCGGTATTCTGAGAACAACTGAAGAATTCCAAAGCATTGTTAAACATCAGCGGAATTCTCAGAACAATGGAATAGTTCCAAAGCATTTTTAAACTTCAGCAGAATTCCGAGAACAATGGAAGAGTTCCAAAGCATCGTTAAACATCAGCGGAATTCTGAGAACAATGGAAGAGTTCCAAAGCATTTTTAAACTTCAGCAGAATTCCCAGAACAATGGAAGAGTTCAAAAGCATTGATAAACATCAGCGGAATTCCGAGAACAATGGAAGAGTACCAAAGAATTTTTAAACTTCAGCGGAATTGCGAGAACAATGGAAGAGTTCAGAAGTATTTTTAAACTTCAGCAGAATTCTGAGAACAATGGAAGAGTTCCAAAGCATTTTTAAACATCAGCGGAATTCCGAGAACAATGGAAGAGTTCCAAAGCATTTTTAAACTTCAGCAGAATTCCCAGAACAATGGAAGAGTTCCAAAGCATTGTTAAACATCAGCGGTATTCCGAGAACAATGGAAGAGTGCCAAATCATTTTTAAACTTTAGCAGAATTCCCAGAACAATGGAAGAGTTCCAAAGCATTGTTAAACATCAGCGGAATTCCGTGAACAATGGAAGATATGAAAAGCATTCTTAAACTTCAGCAGAATTCCCAGAACAATGGAAGAGTTCCAAAGCATTTTTAAACTTCAGTAGAATTCCGAGAACAATGGAAGAGTTCCATAGCATTTTTAAACTTCAGCGGAATTCTGAGAAAAAGGGAAGAGTTCCAAAGCATTTTTAAACTTCAGCGGAATTTCGTGAACAATGGAAGAATTCCAAAGCATTGCTAAACATCAGCAGAATTCCAAGAACAATGGAAGAGTTCCAAAGCATTTTTAAACTTCAGCAGAATTCCGAGAACAATGGAAGAGTTCCACAGCATTTTTAAACTTCAGCAGAATTCCGAGAACAATGGAAGAGTTCCATAGCATTTTTAAACTTCAGCAGAATTCCGAGAACAGGGGAAGAGTTCCAAAGCATTTTTAAACTTCAGCGGATTTCCGTGAACAACGGAAGAATTCCAAAGCATTGCTAAACATCAGCGGAATTCCGAGAACAATGGAAGAGTTCCAACGCATTTTTAAACTTCAGCGGAATTCTGAGAGCAATGGAAGAGTTCTAAAACATTTTTAAACATCAGCGGAATTCCGAGAACAATGGAAGAGTTCCAAAGCATTTTTAAACTTCATCAAAATTCTGTGAACAAAGGAAGAGTTCTAAAGCATTGTTAAACATCAGCGGAATTCTGAGAACAATGGAAGAGTTCCAAAGCATTTTTAAGCTTCAGCACAATTCCGAGAACAATGGAAGAGTTCCAAAGCATTGTTAAACATCAGCGGTATTCCGAGAACAATGGAAGAGCTCCAAAGCATTTTTGAACTTCAGCAGAATTACGAAAACAATGGAAGAGTTCCAAAGCATTGTTAAACATCAGCAGAATTCTGAGAACAATGGAATAGTTCCAAAGCTTTTGTAAACTTAAGCAGAATTCCGACAACAATGGTAGAGTTCCAAAGCATTGTTAAACATCAGCGAAATACCGAGAACAATGGAAGAATTCCAAAGCATTTTTAAACTTCAGCGGAATCCTGAGAACAATGGAAGAATTCCAAAGCATTGTTAAACATCAGCGGAATTCTCAGAACAATGGAAGAGTTCCAAAGCATTTTTAAACTTCAGCAGAATTCCGAGAACAATGTAAGAGTTCCAAAGCATTGTTAAACATCAGCGGAATTCCGAGAACAATGGAAGAGTTCCAAAGCATTTTTAAACTTCAGCAGAATTCCGAAAACAATGGAAGAGTTCCAAAGCATTTTTAAACTTCAGCAGAATTCCGAGAACAAAGGAAGTATTCCATAGCATTTGTAAACTTCAGCGGATTTTTGAGAACAAGATAAGAGTTCCAAAGCATTTTTAAACTTCAGCAGAATTCCGAGAACAATGGAAGAGTTCCAAAAGCATTTTTAAACTTCAGCAGAATTCCGAGAACAATGGAAGAGTTCCAAATCATTGTTAAACATCAGCGGAATTCCGAGAACAATGGAAGAGTTCCAAAGCATTTTTAAACTTCAGCAGAATTCCGAGAACAATGGAAGAGTTTCAAAGCATTTTTAAACTTCAGCAGAATTCCGAGAACAATGGAAGCATTCCATAGCATTTTTAAACTTGAGCGGAATTCCGACAACAAGGGAAGAGTTCCAAAGCATTTTTAAACTTCAGCGGAATTTCGTGAACAATGGAAGAATTCCAAAGCATTGCTAAACATCAGTGGAATTCCGACAACAATGGTAGAGTTCCAAAGCATTTTTAAACTTCAGCAGAATTCCGAGAACAATGGAAGAGTTTCAAAGCATTTTTAAACTTCAGCAGAATTCTCAGAATGATGGAAGAGTTCCAAAGCATTGTTAAACATCAGCGGAATTCCGAGAACAATGGAAGAGTTCCAAAGCATTTTTAAACTTCAGCGGTATTCTGAGAACAACTGAAGAATTCCAAAGCATTGTAAAACATCAGCGGAATTCTCAGAACAATGGAAGAGTTCCAAAGCATTTTTAAACTTCAGCAGAATTCCGAGAACAATGGAAGAGTTCCAAAGCATTGTTAAACATCAGCGGAATTCTGAGAACAATGGAAGAGTTCCAAAGCATTTTTAAACTTCAGCAGAATTCCCAGAACAATGGAAGAGTTCAAAAGCATTGATAAACATCAGCGGAATTTCGAGAACAATGGTAGAGTACCAAAGAATTTTTAAACTTCAGCGGAATTGCGAGAACAATGGAACAGTTCAAAAGTATTTTTAAACTTCAGCGGAATTCTGAGAACAATGGAAGAGTTCCAAAGCATTGTTAAACATCAGCGGAATTCCGAGAACAATGGAAGAGTTCCAAAGCATTTTTAAACTTCAGCAGAATTCCCAGAACAATGGAAGAGTTCCAAAGCATTGTTAAACATCAGCGGTATTCCGAAAACAATGGAAGAGTTCCAAATCATTTTTAAACTTCAGCAGAATTCCCAGAACAATGGAAGAGTTCCAAAGCATTGTTAAACATCAGCGGAATTCCGTGAACAATGGAAGAGATAAAAAGCATTCTTAAACTTCAGCACAATTCCCAGAACAATGAAAGAGTTCCAAAGCATTTTTAAACTTCAGGAGAATTCCGAGAACAATGGAAGAGTTCCATAGCATTTTTAAACTTCAGCGGAATTCTGAGAAAAAGGGAAGAGTTCCAAAGCATTTTTTAACTTCAGCGCAATTTCGTGAACAATGGAAGAATTCCAAAGCATTGCTAAACATCAGCAGAATTCCAAGAACAATGGCAGAGTTCCAAAGCATTTTTAAACTTCAGCAGAATTCCGAGAACAATGGAAGAGTTCCACAGCATTTTTAAACTTCAGCAGAATTCCGAGAACAATGGAAGAGTTCCATAGCATTTTTAAACTTCAGCAGAATTCCGAGAACAGGGGAAGAGTTCCAAAGCATTTTTAAACTTCAGCGGATTTCCGTGAACAACGGAAGAATTCCAAAGCATTGCTAAACATCAGCGGAATTCCGAGAACAATGGAAGAGTTCCAAAGCATTTTTAAACTTCAGCGGAATTCCTAGAACAATGGAAGAGTTCCAACGCATTTTTAAACTTCAGCGGAATTCTGAGAGCAATGGAAGAGTTCTAAAACATTTTTAAACATCAGCGGAATTCCGAGAACAATGGAAGAGTTCCAAAGCATTTTTAAACTTCATCGAAATTCTGTGAACAAAGGAAGAGTTCCAAAGCATTGTTAAACATCAGCGGAATTCCGAGAACAATGGAAGAGTTCCAAAGCATTTTTAAGCTTCAGCACAATTCCGAGAACAATGGAAGAGTTCCAAAGCATTGTTAAACATCAGCGGTATTCCGAGAACAATGGAAGAGCTCAAAAGCATTTTTGAACTTCAGCAGAATTACGAAAACAATGGAAGAGTTCCAAAGCATTGTTAAACATCAGCAGAATTCTGAGAACAATGGAATAGTTCCAAAGCTTTTGTAAACTTAAGCAGAATTCCGACAACAATGGTAGAGTTCCAAAGCATTGTTAAACATCAGCGAAATTCCGAGAACAATGGAAGAATTCCAAAGCATTTTTAAACTTCAGCGGAATCCTGAGAACAATGGAAGAATTCCAAAGCATTGTTAAACATCAGCGGAATTCTCAGAACAATGGAAGAGTTCCAAAGCATTTTTAAACTTCAGCAGAATTCCGAGAACAATGGAAGAGTTCCAAATCATTGTTAAACATCAGCGGAATTCCGAGAACAATGGAAGAGTTCCAAAGCATTTTTAAACTTCAGCAGAATTCCGAGAACAATGGAAGAGTTCCAAACCATTTTAAAACTTTAGCAGAATTCCCAGAAGAATGGAAGAGTTCCAAAGCATTGTTAAACATCAGCGGAATTCCGAGAACAATGGGAGAGTTCCAAAGCATTTTTAAACTTCAGCAGAATTCCCAGAACAATGGAAGAGTTCCAAAGCATTGTTAAACATCAGCGGAATTCCGAGAACAATGGAAGAGTTCCAAAGCATTTTTAAACTTCAGCAGAATTCCGAGAACAATGGAAGAGTTCCAAAGCATTTTTAAACTTCAGCAGAATTCCGAGAACAATGGAAGCGTTCCATAGCATTTTTAAACTTCAGCGGAATTCCGACAACAAGGGAAGAGTTCCAAAGCATTTTTAAACTTCAGCAGAATTCCCAGAACAATGGAAGAGTTCCAAAGCATTTTTAAACTTCAGCAGAATTCCGAGAACAATGGAAGAGTTCCAAAGCATTTTTAAACTTCAGCAGAATTCCGAGAACAATGGAAGCGTTCCATAGCATTTTTAAACTTCAGCGGAATTCCGACAACAAGGAAAGAGTTCCAAAGCATTTTTAAACTTCAGCGGAATTTCGCGAACAATGGAAGAATTCATAAAGCATTGCTAAACATCAGCGGAATTCCGAGAACAATGAAAGAGTTCCAAAGCATTTTTAAACTTCAGCAGAATTCCGAGAACAATGGAAGAGTTCCAAAGCATATTTAAACTTCAGCAGAATTCCGAGAACAAAGGAAGTATTCCATAGCATTTGTAAACTTCAGCGGAATTTTGAGAACAAGGGAAGAGTTCCAAAGCATTTTTAAACTTCAGCAGAATTCCGAGAACAAGGGAAGAGTTCCAAACCATTTTAACACTTTAGCAGAATTCCCAGAACAATGGAAGAGTTCCAAAGCATTGTTAAACATCAGCGGAATTCCGAGAGCAATGGAAGAGTTCCAAAGCATTTTTAAACTTCAGCAGAATTCCCAGAACAATGGAAGAGTTCCAAAGCATTGTTAAACATCAGCGGAATTCCGAGAACAATGGAAGAGTTCCAAAGCATTTTTAAACTTCAGCAGAATTCCGAGAACAATGGAAGAGTTCCAAAGCATTTTTAAACTTCAGCAGAATTCCGAGAACAACGGAAGCGTTCCATAGCATTTTTAAACTTCAGCGGAATTCCGACAACAAGGGAAGAGTTCCAAAGCATTTTTAAACTTCAGCAGAATTCCCAGAACAATGGAAGAGTTCCAAAGCATTTTTAAACTTCAGCAGAATTCCGAGAACAATGGAAGAGTTTCAAAGCATTTTTAAACTTCAGCAGAATTCAAAGAATGATGGAAGAGTTCCAACGCATTGTTAAACATCAGCAGAATTCCGAGAACAATGGAAGAGTTCCGAAGCATTTTTAAACTTCAGCGGAATTCTGAGAACAATGGAAGAATTCCAAAGCATTGTTAAGCATCAGCGGAATTCTCAGAACAATGGAAGAGTTCCAAAGCATTTTTAAACTTCAGCAGATTTCCCAGAACAATGGAAGAGTTCCAAAGCATTGTTAAACATCAGCAGTATTCTGAGAACAATGGAAGAGTTCCAAACCATTTTTAAACTTTAGCAGAATTCCCAGAACAATGGAAGAGTTCCAAAGCATTGTTAAACATCAGCGGAATTCCGAGAACAATGGAAGAGTTCCAAAGCATTTTTAAACTTCAGCAGAATTCCCAGAACAATGGAAGAGTTCCAAAGCATTGTTAAACATCAGCGGAATTCGGAGAACAATGGAAGAGTTCCAAAGCATTTTTAAACTTCAGCGGAATTCCGAGAACAATGGAAGAGTTCCAAAGCATTTTTAAACTTCAGCAGAATTCCGAGAACAATGGAAGCGTTCCATAGCATTTTTAAACTTCAGCGGAATTCCGACAACAAGGGAAGAGTTCCAAAGCATTTTTAAACTTCAGCAGAATTCCGAGAACAATGGAAGTATTCCATAGCATTTGTAAACTTCAGCGGAATTGTGAGAACAAGGGAAGAGTTCCAAAGCATTTTTAAACTTCAGCGGATTTCCGTGAACAATGGAAGAATTCCAAAGCATTGCTAAAAATCAGCGGAATTCCGAGAACAATGGAAGAGTTCCAAAGCATTTTTAAACTTCAGCAGAATTCCGAGAACAATGGAAGAGTTCCAAACATTTTTAAACTTCAGCAGAATTCCGAGAACAATGGAAGAGTTCCAAATCATTGTTAAACATCAGCGGAATTCCTAGAACAATGGAAGAGTTCCAAAGCATTTTTAAACTTCAGCAGAATTCCGAGAACAATGGAAGAGTTTCAAAGCATTTTGAAACTTCAGCAGAATTCCCAGAATGATGGAAGAGTTCCAAAGCATTGTTAAACATCAACGAAATTCCGAGAACAATGGAAGAGTTCCAAAGCATTTTTAAACTTCAGCGGAATTCTGAGAACAATGGAAGAATTCCAAAGCATTGTTAAACATCAGCGGAATTCTCAGAACAATGGAAGAGTTCCAAAGCATTTTTAAACTTCAGCAGAATTCCGAGAACAATGTAAGAGTTCCAAAGCATTGTTAAACATCAGCGGAATTCCGAGAACAATGGAAGAGTTCCAAAGCATTTTTAAACTTCAGCAGAATTCCGAGAACAATGGAAGAGTTCCAAAGCATTTTTAATCTTCAGCAGAATTCCCAGAACAATGGAAGAGTTCCAAACCATTTTTAAACTTTATCAGAATTCCCAGAACAATGGAAGAGTTCCAAAGCATTGTTAAACATCAGCAGAATTCCGAGAACAATGGAAGAGCTCCAAAGCATTTTTGAACTTCAGCAGAATTCCGAAAACAATGGAAGAGTTCCAAAGCATTGTTAAACATCAGCGGAATTCTGAGAACAATGGAAGAGTTCCAAAGCTTTTGTAAACTTAAGCAGAATTCCGACAACAATGGTAGAGTTCCAAAGCATTGTTAAACATCAGTGCAATTCCGAGAACAATGGAAGAGTTCCAAAGCATTTTTAAACTTCAGCAGAATTCCCAGAACAACGGAAGAGTTCCAAAGCATTGTTAAACATCAGTGGAATTCCGAGAACAATGGAAGAGTTCCAAAGCATTTTTAAACTTCAGCGGAATTCCGAGAAAATGGAAAAGTTCAAAAGTATTTTTAAACTTCAGCGGAATTCTGAGAACAATGATAGAGTTCCAAAGCATTGTTAAACATCAGCGGAATTCTGAGAACAATGGAAGAGTTCCAAAGCATTTTTAAACTTCAGCGGAATCCTGAGAACAATGGAAGAGTTCCAAAGCATTGTTAAACATCAACGTAATTCTGAGAACAATGGAAGAATTTCAAAGCTTTTTTAAACTTCAGCTGAATTTCGAGAACAATGGAAGAGTTCCAAAGCATTGTTAAACATCAGCGGAATTTCGAGAACAATGGAAGAGTTCCAAACCGTTTTAAAACTTTAGCAGAATTCCCAGAACAATGGAAGAGTTCCAAAGCATTGTTAAACATCAGCGGAATTCCGAGAACAATGGAAGAGTTCCAAAGCATTTTTAAACTTCAGCAGAATTCCCAGAAAAATGGAAGAGTTCCAAAGCATTGTTAAACATCAGCGGAATTCCGAGAACAATGGAAGAGTTCCAAAGCATTTTTAAACTTCAGCAGAATTCCGAGAACAATGGAAGAGTTCCAAAGCATTTTTAAACTTCAGCAGAATTCCGAGAACAATGGAAGCGTTCCATAGCATTTTTTAACTTCAGCGGAATTCCGACAACAAGGGAAGAGTTCCAAAGCATTTTTAAACTTCAGCAGAATTCCCAGAACAATGGAAGAGTTCCAAAGCATTTTTAAACTTCAGCAGAATTCCGAGAACAATGGAAGAGTTTCAAAGCATTTTTAAACTTCAGCAGAATTCCCAGAAAGATGGGAGAGTTCCAACGCATTGTTAAACATCAGCAGAATTCCGAGAACAATGGAAGAGTTCCAAAGCATTTTTAAACTTCAGCGGAATTCTGAGAACAATGGAAGAATTCCAAAGCATTGTTAAGCATCAGCGGAATTCTCAGAACAATGGAAGAGTTCCAAAGCATTTTTAAACTTCAGCAGATTTCCGAGAACAATGTAAGAGTTCCAAAGCATTGTTAAACATCAGCGGTATTCCGAAAACAATGTAAGAGTTCAAAAGCATTGTTAAACATCAGCGGAATTCCGAGAACAATGGAAGAGTGCCAAAGCATTTTTAAACTTCAGCAGAATTCCAAAAACTATGGAAGAGTTCCAAAGCATTGTTAAACATCAGCGGCATTCTGAGAACAATGGAAGAGTTCCAAAGCTTTTTTAAACTTCAGCTGAATTCCGAGAACAACGGAAGAGTTCCAAAGCATTGTTAAACATCAGCAGAATTCCGAGAAAAATGGAAGAGTTCCAAACCATTTTTAAACTTTAGCAGAATTCCCAGAACAATGGAAGAGTTCCAAAGCATTGTTAAACATAAGCAGAATTCCGAGAACAATGGAAGAGTTCCAAAGCATTTTTAAACTTCAGCAGAATTCCCAGAACAATGGAAGAGTTCCAAAGCATTGTTAAACATCAGCGGAATTCGGAGAACAATGGAAGAGTTCCAAAGCATTTTTAAACTTCAGCAGAATTCCGAGAACAATGGAAGAGTTCCAAAGCATTTTTAAACTTCAGCAGAATTCCGAGAACAATGGAAGCGTTCCATAGTATTTTTAAACTTCAGTGGAATTCCGACAACAAGGGAAGAGTTCCAAAGCATTTTTTAACTTCAGCAGAATTCCGAGAACAATGGAAGTATTCCATAGCATTTGTAAACTTCAGCGGAATTTTGAGAACAAGGGAAGAGTTCCAAAGCATTTTTAAACTTCAGCGGATTTCCGTGAACAATGGAAGAATTCCAAAGCATTGCTAAAAATCAGCGGAATTCCGAGAACAATGGAAGAGTTCCAAAGCATTTTTAAACTTCAGCAGAATTCCGAGAACAATGGAAGAGTTCCAAACATTTTTAAACTTCAGCATAATTCCGAGAACAATGGAAGAGTTCCAATCATTGTTAAACATCAGCGGAATTCCTAGAACTATGGAAGAGTTCCAAAGCATTTTTAAACTTCAGCAGAATTCCGAGAACAATGGAAGAGTTTCAAAGCATTTTGAAACTTCAGCAGAATTCCCAGAATGATGGAAGAGTTCCAAAGCATTGTTAAACATAAGCGAAATTCCGAGAACAATGGAAGAGTTCCAAAGCATTTTTAAACTTCAGCGGAATTCTGAGAACAATGGAAGAATTCCAAAGCATTGTTAAACATCAGCGGAATTCTCAGAACAATGGAAGAGTTCCAAAGCATTTTTAAACTTCAGCAGAATTCCAAGAACAATGTAAGTGTTACAAAGCATTGTTAAACATCAGCGGAATTCCGAGAACAATGGAAGAGTTCCAAAGCATTTTTAAACTTCAGCAGAATTCCGAGAACAATGGAAGAGTTCCAAAGCATTTTTAATCTTCAGCAGAATTCCGAGAACAATGGAAGAGTTCCAAACCATTTTTAAACTTTAGCAGAATTCCCAGAACAATGGAAGAGTTCAAAAGCATTGTTAAACATCAGCGGAATTCCGAGAACAATGGGAGGGCTCCAAAGCATTTTTGAACTTCAGCAGAATTCCGAAAACAATGGAAGAGTTCCAAAGCATTGTTAAACATCAGCGGAATTCTGAGAACAATGGAAGAGTTCCAAAGCTTTTGTAAACTTAAGCAGAATTCCGACAACAATGGTAGAGTTCCAAAGCATTGTTAAACATCAGTGCAATTCCGAGAACAATGGAAGAGTTCCAAAGCATTTTTAAACTTCAGCAGAATTCCCAGAACAATGGTAGAGTTCCAAAGCATTGTTAAACATCAGTGGAATTCCGAGAACAATGGAAGAGTTCCAAAGCATTTTTAAACTTCAGCGGAATTCCGAGAAAATGGAAGAGTTCAAAAGTATTTTTAAACTTCAGCGGAATTCTGAGAACAATGATAGAGTTCCAAAGCATTGTTAACCATCAGCGGAATTCTGAGAACAATGGAAGAGTTCCAAAGCATTTTTAAACTTCAGTGGAATCCTGAGAACAATGGAAGAGTTCCAAAGCATTGTTAAACATCAACGTAATTCTGAGAACAATGGAAGAATTTCAAAGCTTTTTTAAACTTCAGCTGAATTTCGAGAACAATGGAAGAGTTCCAAAGCATTGTTAAACATCAGCGGAATTTTGAGAACAATGGAAGAGTTCCAAACCATTTTAAAACTTTAGCAGAATTCCCAGAACAATGGAAGAGTTCCAAAGCATTTTTAAACTTCAGCAGAATTCCGAGAACAATGGAAGCGTTCCATAGCATTTTTAAACTTCAGCGGAATTCCGACAACAAGGGAAGAGTTCCAAAGCATTGTTAAACATCAGCGGAATTCTGAGAACAATGGAAGAGTTCCAAAGCATTTTTAAACTTCAGCGGAATCCTGAGAACAATGGAAGAGTTCCAAAGCATTGTTAAACATCAACGTAATTCTGAGAACAATGGAAGAATTTCAAAGCTTTTTTAAACTTCAGCTGAATTTCGAGAACAATGTAAGAGTTCCAAAGCATTGTTAAACATCAGCGGAATTTCGAGAACAATGGAAGAGTTCCAAACCATTTTAAAACTTTAGCAGAATTACCAGAACAATGGAAGAGTTCCAAAGCATTGTTAAACATCAGCGGAATTCCGAGAACATTGGAAGAGTTCCAAAGCATTTTTAAACTTCAGCAGAATTCCCAGAACAATGGAAGAGTTCCAAAGCATTGTTAAACATCAGCGGAATTCCGAGAACAATGGAAGAGTTTCAAAGCATTTTTAAACTTCAGTAGAATTCCGAGAACAATGGAAGAGTTCCAAAGCATTTTTAAACTTCAGCAGAATTCCGAGAACAATGGAAGCGTTCCATAGCATTCTTAAACTTCAGCGGAATTCCGACAACAAGGGAAGAGTTCCAAAGCATTTTTAAACTTCAGCAGAATTTCCAGAACAATGGAAGAGTTCCAAAGCATTTTTAAACTTCAGCAGAATTCCGAGAACAATGGAAGAGTTTCAAAGCATTTTTAAACTTCAGCAGAATTCCCAGAATGATGGAAGAGTTCCAACGCATTGTTAAACATCAGCAGAATTCCGAGAACAAGGGAAGAGTTCCAAAGCATTTTTAAACTTCAGCGGAATTTTGAGAACAATGGAAGAATTCCAAAGCATTGTTAAGCATCAGCGGAATTCTCAGAACAATGGAAGAGTTCCAAAGCATTTTTAAACTTCAGCAGATTTCCGAGAACAATGTAAGAGTTCCAAAGCATTGTTAAACATCAGCGGAATTCCGAAAACAATGTAAGAGTTCCAAAGCATTGTTAAACATCAGCGGAATTCCGAGAACAATGGAAGAGTTCCAAAGCATTTTTAAACTTCAGCAGAATTCCAAAAACTATGGAAGAGTTCCAAAGTATTTTTAAACATCAGCGGCATTCTGAGAACAATGGAAGAGTTCCAAAGCTTTTTTAAACTTCAGCTGAATTCCGAGAACAACGGAAGAGTTCCAAAGCATTGTTAAACATCAGCAGAATTCCAAGAACAATGGAAGAGTTCCAAACCATTTTTAAACTTTAGCAGAATTCCCAGAACAATGGAAGAGTTCCAAAGCATTGTTAAACATCAGCGGAATTCCGAGAACAATGGAAGAGTTCCAAAGCATTTTTAAACTTCAGCAGAATTCCCAGAACAATGGAAGAGTTCCAAAGCATTGTTAAACATCAGCGGAATTCGGAGAACAATGAAAGAGTTCCAAAGCATTTTTAAACTTCAGCAGAATTCCGAGAACAATGGAAGAGTTCCAAATCATTGTTAAACATCAGCGGAATTCCTAGAACAATGGAAGAGTTCCAAAGCATTTTTAAACTTCAGCAGAATTCCGAGAACAATGGAAGAGTTTCAAAGCATTTTGAAACTTCAGCAGAATTCCCAGAATGATGGAAGAGTTCCAAAGCATTGTTAAACATGAGCGAAATTCTGAGAACAATGGAAGAGTTCCAAAGCATTTTTAAACTTCAGCGGAATTCTGAGAAAAATGGAAGAATTCCAAAGCATTGTTAAACATCAGCGGAATTCTCAGAACAATGGAAGAGTTCCAAAGCATTTTTAAACTTCAGCAGAATTCCGAGAACAATGTAAGAGTTTCAGAGCATTGTTAAACATCAACGGAATTCCGAGAACAATGGAAGAGTTCCAAAGCATTTTTAAACTTCAGCAGAATCCTGAGAACAATGGAAGAGTTCCAAAGCATTGTTAAACATCAACGTAATTCTGAGAACAATGGAAGAATTTCAAAGCTTTTTTAAACTTCAGCTGAATTTCGAGAACAATGGAAGAGTTCCAAAGCATTGTTAAACATCAGCGGAATTTTGAGAACAATGGAAGAGTTCCAAAGCATTTTTAAACTTCAGCAGAATTCCCAGAACAATGGAAGAGTTCCAAAGCATTGTTAAACATCAGCGGTATGCCGAGAACAATGGAAAAGTTCCAAAGCATGTTTAAACTTCAGCAGAATTCCCAGAACAATGGAAGAGTTCCAAAGCATTGTTAAACATCAGCAGAATTCCGAGAACAATGGAAGAGTTCCAAAGCATTTTTAAACTTCAGCAGAATTCCAAGAACAATGGAAGAGTTCCAAATCATTGTTAAACATCAGCGGAATTCCGAGAGCAATGGAAGAGTTCCAAAGCATTTTTAAACTTCAGCAGATTTCCGAGAACAATGGAAGAGTTTTAAAGCATTTTTAAACTTCAGCAGAATTCCCAGAATGATGGAAGAGTTCCAAAGCATTGTTAAACATCGCAGGAATTCCCAGAACAATGGAAGAGTTCCAGAGCATTGCTAAACATCAGAGGAATTCCGAGAACAATGGAAGAGTTCCAAAGCATTTTTAAACTTCAGCAGACTTGAGAGAACAATGGAAGATTTCCAAAGCATTTTTAAACTTCAGCAGAATTCCGAGAAAAATGGAAGAGTTCCAAAGCATTGTTAAACATCAGCAGAATTCTGAGAACAGTGGAAGAGTTCCAAAGTATTTTTAAGCTTCAGCACAATTCCAAAAACAATGGAAGAGTTCCAAAGCATTGTTAAACATCAGCGGAATTCTGAGAACAATGGAAGAGTTCCAAAGCATTTTTAAACTTCAGCGGAATCCTGAGAACAATGGAAGAGTTCCAAAGCATTGTTAAACATCAACGTAATTCTGAGAACAATGGAAGAATTTCAAAGCTTTTTTAAACTTCAGCTGAATTTCGAGAACAATGTAAGAGTTCCAAAGCATTGTTAAACATCAGCGGAATTTCGAGAACAATGGAAGAGTTCCAAACCATTTTAAAACTTTAGCAGAATTACCAGAACAATGGAAGAGTTCCAAAGCATTGTTAAACATCAGCGGAATTCCGAGAACATTGGAAGAGTTCCAAAGCATTTTTAAACTTCAGCAGAATTCCCAGAACAATGGAAGAGTTCCAAAGCATTGTTAAACATCAGCGGAATTCCGAGAACAATGGAAGAGTTTCAAAGCATTTTTAAACTTCAGTAGAATTCCGAGAACAATGGAAGAGTTCCAAAGCATTTTTAAACTTCAGCAGAATTCCGAGAACAATGGAAGCGTTCCATAGCATTTTTAAACTTCAGCGGAATTCCGACAACAAGGGAAGAGTTCCAAAGCATTTTTAAACTTCAGCAGAATTTCCAGAACAATGGAAGAGTTCCAAAGCATTTTTAAACTTCAGCAGAATTCCGAGAACAATGGAAGAGTTTCAAAGCATTTTTAAACTTCAGCAGAATTCCCAGAATGATGGAAGAGTTCCAACGCATTGTTAAACATCAGCAGAATTCCGAGAACAAGGGAAGAGTTCCAAAGCATTTTTAAACTTCAGCGGAATTTTGAGAACAATGGAAGAATTCCAAAGCATTGTTAAGCATCAGCGGAATTCTCAGAACAATGGAAGAGTTCCAAAGCATTTTTAAACTTCAGCAGATTTCCGAGAACAATGTAAGAGTTCCAAAGCATTGTTAAACATCAGCGGAATTCCGAAAACAATGTAAGAGTTCCAAAGCATTGTTAAACATCAGCGGAATTCCGAGAACAATGGAAGAGTTCCAAAGCATTTTTAAACTTCAGCAGAATTCCAAAAACTATGGAAGAGTTCCAAAGTATTGTTAAACATCAGCGGCATTCTGAGAACAATGGAAGAGTTCCAAAGCTTTTTTAAACTTCAGCTGAATTCCGAGAACAACGGAAGAGTTCCAAAGCATTGTTAAACATCAGCAGAATTCCAAGAACAATGGAAGAGTTCCAAACCATTTTTAAACTTTAGCAGAATTCCCAGAACAATGGAAGAGTTCCAAAGCATTGTTAAACATCAGCGGAATTCCGAGAACAATGGAAGAGTTCCAAAGCATTTTTAAACTTCAGCAGAATTCCCAGAACAATGGAAGAGTTCCAAAGCATTGTTAAACATCAGCGGAATTCGGAGAACAATGAAAGAGTTCCAAAGCATTTTTAAACTTCAGCAGAATTCCGAGAACAATGGAAGAGTTCCAAATCATTCTTAAACATCAGCGGAATTCCTAGAACAATGGAAGAGTTCCAAAGCATTTTTAAACTTCAGCAGAATTCCGAGAACAATGGAAGAGTTTCAAAGCATTTTGAAACTTCAGCAGAATTCCCAGAATGATGGAAGAGTTCCAAAGCATTGTTAAACATGAGCGAAATTCCGAGAACAATGGAAGAGTTCCAAAGCATTTTTAAACTTCAGCGGAATTCTGAGAAAAATGGAAGAATTCCAAAGCATTGTTAAACATCAGCGGAATTCTCAGAACAATGGAAGAGTTCCAAAGCATTTTTAAACTTCAGCAGAATTCCGAGAACAATGTAAGAGTTCCAGAGCATTGTTAAACATCAACGGAATTCCGAGAACAATGGAAGAGTTCCAAAGCATTTTTAAACTTCAGCAGAATCCTGAGAACAATGGAAGAGTTCCAAAGCATTGTTAAACATCAACGTAATTCTGAGAACAATGGAAGAATTTCAAAGCTTTTTTAAACTTCAGCTGAATTTCGAGAACAATGGAAGAGTTCCAAAGCATTGTTAAACATCAGCGGAATTTTGAGAACAATGGAAGAGTTCCAAAGCATTTTTAAACTTCAGCAGAATTCCCAGAACAATGGAAGAGTTCCAAAGCATTGTTAAACATCAGCGGTATGCCGAGAACAATGGAAAAGTTCCAAAGCATGTTTAAACTTCAGCAGAATTCCCAGAACAATGGAAGAGTTCCAAAGCATTGTTAAACATCAGCAGAATTCCGAGAACAATGGAAGAGTTCCAAAGCATTTTTAAACTTCAGCAGAATTCCAAGAACAATGGAAGAGTTCCAAATCATTGTTAAACATCAGCGGAATTCCGAGAGCAATGGAAGAGTTCCAAAGCATTTTTAAACTTCAGCAGATTTCCGAGAACAATGGAAGAGTTTTAAAGCATTTTTAAACTTCAGCAGAATTCCGAGAACAATGGAAGAGTTCCAAAGCATTTTTAAACTTCAGCAGAATTCCGAGAACAATGGAAGAGTTCCAAAGCATTTTTAATCTTCAGCAGAATTCCCAGAACAATGGAAGAGTTCCAAACCATTTTTAAACTTCATCAGAATTCCCAGAACAATGGAAGAGTTCCAAAGCATTGTTAAACATCAGCGGAATTCCGAGAACAATGGAAGAGCTCCAAAGCATTTTTGAACTTCAGCAGAATTCCGAAAACAATGGAAGAGTTGCAAAGCATTGTTAAACATCAGCGGAATTCTGAGAACAATGGAAGAGTTCCAAAGCTTTTGTAAACTTAAGCAGAATTCCGACAACAATGGTAGAGTTCCAAAGCATTGTTAAACATCAGTGCAATTCCGAGAACAATGGAAGAGTTCCAAAGCATTTTTAAACTTCAGCAGAATTCCCAGAACAACGGAAGAGTTCCAAAGCATTGTTAAACATCAGTGGAATTCCGAGAACAATGGAAGAGTTCCAAAGCATTTTTAAACTTCAGCGGAATTCCGAGAAAATGGAAGAGTTCAAAAGTATTTTTAAACTTCAGCGGAATTCTGAGAACAATGATAGAGTTCCAAAGCATTGTTAAACATCAGCGGAATTCTGAGAACAATGGAAGAGTTCCAAAGCATTTTTAAACTTCAGCGGAATCCTGAGAACAATGGAAGAGTTCCAAAGCATTGTTAAACATCAACGTAATTCTGAGAACAATGGAAGAATTTCAAAGCTTTTTTAAACTTCAGCTGAATTTCGAGAACAATGGAAGAGTTCCAAAGCATTGTTAAACATCAGCGGAATTTCGAGAACAATGGAAGAGTTCCAAACCGTTTTAAAACTTTAGCAGAATTCCCAGAACAATGGAAGAGTTCCAAAGCATTGTTAAACATCAGCGGAATTCCGAGAACAATGGAAGAGTTCCAAAGCATTTTTAAACTTCAGCAGAATTCCCAGAACAATGGAAGAGTTCCAAAGCATTGTTAAACATCAGCGGAATTCCGAGAACAATGGAAGAGTTCCAAAGCATTTTTAAACTTCAGCAGAATTCCGAGAACAATGGAAGAGTTCCAAAGCATTTTTAAACTTCAGCAGAATTCCGAGAACAATGGAAGCGTTCCATAGCATTTTTTAACTTCAGCGGAATTCCGACAACAAGGGAAGAGTTCCAAAGCATTTTTAAACTTCAGCAGAATTCCCAGAACAATGGAAGAGTTCCAAAGCATTTTTAAACTTCAGCAGAATTCCGAGAACAATGGAAGAGTTTCAAAGCATTTTTAAACTTCAGCAGAATTCCCAGAAAGATGGAAGAGTTCCAACGCATTGTTAAACATCAGCAGAATTCCGAGAACAATGGAAGAGTTCCAAAGCATTTTTAAACTTCAGCGGAATTCTGAGATCAATGGAAGAATTCCAAAGCATTGTTAAGCATCAGCGGAATTCTCAGAACAATGGAAGAGTTCCAAAGCATTTTTAAACTTCAGCAGATTTCCAAGAACAATGTAAGAGTTCCAAAGCATTGTTAAACATCAGCGGAATTCCGAAAACAATGTAAGAGTTCCAAAGCATTGTTAAACATCAGCGGAATTCCGAGAACAATGGAAGAGTGCCAAAGCATTTTTAAACTTCAGCAGAATTCCAAAACTATGGAAGAGTTCCAAAGCATTGTTAAACATCAGCGGCATTCTGAGAACAATGGAAGAGTTCCAAAGCTTTTTTAAACTTCAGATGAATTCCGAGAACAACGGAAGAGTTCCAAAGCATTGTTAAACATCAGCAGAATTCCGAGAACAATGGAAGAGTTCCAAACCATTTTTAAACTTTAGCTGAATTCCCAGAACAATGGAAGAGTTCCAAAGCATTGTTAAACATAAGCAGAATTCCGAGAACAATGGAAGAGTTCCAAAGCATTTTTAAACTTCAGCAGAATTCCCAGAACAATGGAAGAGTTCCAAAGCATTGTTAAACATCAGCGGAATTCGGAGAACAATGGAAGAGTTCCAAAGCATTTTTAAACTTCAGCAGAATTCCGAGAACAATGGAAGAGCTCCAAAGCATTTTTAAACTTCAGCAGAATTCCGAGAACAATGGAAGCATTCCATAGTATTTTTAAACTTCAGTGGAATTCCGACAACAAGGGAAGAGTTCCAAAGCATTTTTTAACTTCAGCAGAATTCCGAGAACAATGGAAGTATTCCATAGCATTTGTAAACTTCAGCGGAATTTTGAGAACAAGGGAAGAGTTCCAAAGCATTTTTAAACTTCAGCGGATTTCCGTGAACAATGGAAGAATTCCAAAGCATTGCTAAAAATCAGCGGAATTCCGAGAACAATGGAAGAGTTCCAAAGCATTTTTAAACTTCAGCAGAATTCCGAGAACAATGGAAGAGTTCCAAACATTTTTAAACTTCAGCATAATTCCGAGAGCAATGGAAGAGTTCCAATCATTGTTAAACATCAGCGGAATTCCTAGAACTATGGAAGAGTTCCAAAGCATTTTTAAACTTCAGCAGAATTCCGAGAACAATGGAAGAGTTTCAAAGCATTTTGAAACTTCAGCAGAATTCCCAGAATGATGGAAGAGTTCCAAAGCATTGTTAAACATAAGCGAAATTCCGAGAACAATGGAAGAGTTCCAAAGCATTTTTAAACTTCAGCGGAATTCTGAGAACAATGGAAGAATTCCAAAGCATTGTTAAACATCAGCGGAATTCTCAGAACAATGGAAGAGTTCCAAAGCATTTTTAAACTTCAGCAGAATTCCAAGAACAATGTAAGTGTTACAAAGCATTGTTAAACATCAGCGGAATTCCGAGAACAATGGAAGAGTTCCAAAGCATTTTTAAACTTCAGCAGAATTCCGAGAACAATGGAAGAGTTCCAAAGCATTTTTAATCTTCAGCAGAATTCCGAGAACAATGGAAGAGTTCCAAACCATTTTTAAACTTTAGCAGAATTCCCAGAACAATGGAAGAGTTCCAAAGCATTGTTAAACATCAGCGGAATTCCGAGAACAATGGGAGAGCTCCAAAGCATTTTTGAACTTCAGCAGAATTCCGAAAACAATGGAAGAGTTCCAAAGCATTGTTAAACATCAGCGGAATTCTGAGAACAATGGAAGAGTTCCAAAGCTTTTGTAAACTTAAGCAGAATTCCGACAACAATGGTAGAGTTCCAAAGCATTGTTAAACATCAGTGCAATTCCGAGAACAATGGAAGAGTTCCAAAGCATTTTTAAACTTCAGCAGAATTCCCAGAACAATGGTAGAGTTCCAAAGCATTGTTAAACATCAGTGGAATTCCGAGAACAATGGAAGAGTTCCAAAGCATTGTTAAACATCAACGTAATTCTGAGAACAATGGAAGAATTTCAAAGCTTTTTTAAACTTCAGCTGAATTTCGAGAACAATGTAAGAGTTCCAAAGCATTGTTAAACATCAGCGGAATTTCGAGAACAATGGAAGAGTTCCAAACCATTTTAAAACTTTAGCAGAATTACCAGAACAATGGAAGAGTTCCAAAGCATTGTTAAACATCAGCGGAATTCCGAGAACATTGGAAGAGTTCCAAAGCATTTTTAAACTTCAGCAGAATTCCCAGAACAATGGAAGAGTTCCAAAGCATTGTTAAACATCAGCGGAATTCCGAGAACAATGGAAGAGTTTCAAAGCATTTTTAAACTTCAGTAGAATTCCGAGAACAATGGAAGAGTTCCAAAGCATTTTTAAACTTCAGCAGAATTCCGAGAACAATGGAAGCGTTCCATAGCATTTTTTAACTTCAGCGGAATTCCGACAACAAGGGAAGAGTTCCAAAGCATTTTTAAACTTCAGCAGAATTCCCAGAACAATGGAAGAGTTCCAAAGCATTTTTAAACTTCAGCAGAATTCCGAGAACAATGGAAGAGTTTCAAAGCATTTTTAAACTTCAGCAGAATTCCCAGAAAGATGGAAGAGTTCCAACGCATTGTTAAACATCAGCAGAATTCCGAGAACAATGGAAGAGTTCCAAAGCATTTTTAAACTTCAGCGGAATTCTGAGAACAATGGAAGAATTCCAAAGCATTGTTAAGCATCAGCGGAATTCTCAGAACAATGGAAGAGTTCCAAAGCATTTTTAAACTTCAGCAGATTTCCGAGAACAATGTAAGAGTTCCAAAGCATTGTTAAACATCAGCGCTATTCCGAAAACAATGTAAGAGTTCAAAAGCATTGTTAAACATCAGCGGAATTCCGAGAACAATGGAAGAGTGCCAAAGCATTTTTAAACTTCAGCAGAATTCCAAAAACTATGGAAGAGTTCCAAAGCATTGTTAAACATCAGCGGCATTCTGAGAACAATGGAAGAGTTCCAAAGCTTTTTTAAACTTCAGCTGAATTCCGAGAACAACGGAAGAGTTCCAAAGCATTGTTAAACATCAGCAGAATTCCGAGAAAAATGGAAGAGTTCCAAACCATTTTTAAACTTTAGCAGAATTCCCAGAACAATGGAAGAGTTCCAAAGCATTGTTAAACATAAGCAGAATTCCGAGAACAATGGAAGAGTTCCAAAGCATTTTTAAACTTCAGCAGAATTCCCAGAACAATGGAAGAGTTCCAAAGCATTGTTAAACATCAGCGGAATTCGGAGAACAATGGAAGAGTTCCAAAGCATTTTTAAACTTCAGCAGAATTCCGAGAACAATGGAAGAGTTCCAAAGCATTTTTAAACTTCAGCAGAATTCCGAGAACAATGGAAGCGTTCCATAGTATTTTTAAACTTCAGTGGAATTCCGACAACAAGGGAAGAGTTCCAAAGCATTTTTTAACTTCAGCAGAATTCCGAGAACAATGGAAGTATTCCATAGCATTTGTAAACTTCAGCGGAATTTTGAGAACAAGGGAAGAGTTCCAAAGCATTTTTAAACTTCAGCGGATTTCCGTGAACAATGGAAGAATTCCAAAGCATTGCTAAAAATCAGCGGAATTCCGAGAACAATGGAAGAGTTCCAAAGCATTTTTAAACTTCAGCAGAATTCCGAGAACAATGGAAGAGTTCCAAACATTTTTAAACTTCAGCATAATTCCGAGAACAATGGAAGAGTTCCAATCATTGTTAAACATCAGCGGAATTCCTAGAACTATGGAAGAGTTCCAAAGCATTTTTAAACTTCAGCAGAATTCCGAGAACAATGGAAGAGTTTCAAAGCATTTTGAAACTTCAGCAGAATTCCCAGAATGATGGAAGAGTTCCAAAGCATTGTTAAACATAAGCGAAATTCCGAGAACAATGGAAGAGTTCCAAAGCATTTTTAAACTTCAGCGGAATTCTGAGAACAATGGAAGAATTCCAAAGCATTGTTAAACATCAGCGGAATTCTCAGAACAATGGAAGAGTTCCAAAGCATTTTTAAACTTCAGCAGAATTCCAAGAACAATGTAAGTGTTACAAAGCATTGTTAAACATCAGCGGAATTCCGAGAACAATGGAAGAGTTCCAAAGCATTTTTAAACTTCAGCAGAATTCCGAGAACAATGGAAGAGTTCCAAAGCATTTTTAATCTTCAGCAGAATTCCGAGAACAATGGAAGAGCTCCAAACCATTTTTAAACTTTAGCAGAATTCCCAGAACAATGGAAGAGTTCAAAAGCATTGTTAAACATCAGCGGAATTCCGAGAACAATGGGAGGGCTCCAAAGCATTTTTGAACTTCAGCAGAATTCCGAAAACAATGGAAGAGTTCCAAAGCATTGTTAAACATCAGCAGAATTCTGAGAACAATGGAAGAGTTCCAAAGCTTTTGTAAACTTAAGCAGAATTCCGACAACAATGGTAGAGTTCCAAAGCATTGTTAAACATCAGTGCAATTCCGAGAACAATGGAAGAGTTCCAAAGCATTTTTAAACTTCAGCAGAATTCCCAGAACAATGGTAGAGTTCCAAAGCATTGTTAAACATCAGTGGAATTCCGAGAACAATGGAAGAGTTCCAAAGCATTTTTAAACTTCAGTGGAATCCTGAGAACAATGGAAGAGTTCCAAAGCATTGTTAAACATCAACGTAATTCTGAGAACAATGGAAGAATTTCAAAGCTTTTTTAAACTTCAGCTGAATTTCGAGAACAATGGAAGAGTTCCAAAGCATTGTTAAACATCAGCGGAATTTTGAGAACAATGGAAGAGTTCCAAACCATTTTAAAACTTTAGCAGAATTCCCAGAACAATGGAAGAGTTCCAAAGCATTTTTAAACTTCAGCAGAATTCCGAGAACAATGGAAGCGTTCCATAGCATTTTTAAACTTCAGCGGAATTCCGACAACAAGGGAACAGTTCCAAAGCATTGTTAAACATCAGCGGAATTCTGAGAACAATGGAAGAGTTCCAAAGCATTTTTAAACTTCAGCGGAATCCTGAGAACAATGGAAGAGTTCCAAAGCATTGTTAAACATCAACGTAATTCTGAGAACAATGGAAGAATTTCAAAGCTTTTTTAAACTTCAGCTGAATTTCGAGAACAATGTAAGAGTTCCAAAGCATTGTTAAACATCAGCGGAATTTCGAGAACAATGGAAGAGTTCCAAACCATTTTAAAACTTTAGCAGAATTACCAGAACAATGGAAGAGTTCCAAAGCATTGTTAAACATCAGCGGAATTCCGAGAACATTGGAAGAGTTCCAAAGCATTTTTAAACTTCAGCAGAATTCCCAGAACAATGGAAGAGTTCCAAAGCATTGTTAAACATCAGCGGAATTCCGAGAACAATGGAAGAGTTTCAAAGCATTTTTAAACTTCAGTAGAATTCCGAGAACAATGGAAGAGTTCCAAAGCATTTTTAAACTTCAGCAGAATTCCGAGAACAATGGAAGCGTTCCATAGCATTCTTAAACTTCAGCGGAATTCCGACAACAAGGGAAGAGTTCCAAAGCATTTTTAAACTTCAGCAGAATTTCCAGAACAATGGAAGAGTTCCAAAGCATTTTTAAACTTCAGCAGAATTCCGAGAACAATGGAAGAGTTTCAAAGCATTTTTAAACTTCAGCAGAATTCCCAGAATGATGGAAGAGTTCCAACGCATTGTTAAACATCAGCAGAATTCCGAGAACAAGGGAAGAGTTCCAAAGCATTTTTAAACTTCAGCGGAATTTTGAGAACAATGGAAGAATTCCAAAGCATTGTTAAGCATCAGCGGAATTCTCAGAACAATGGAAGAGTTCCAAAGCATTTTTAAACTTCAGCAGATTTCCGAGAACAATGTAAGAGTTCCAAAGCATTGTTAAACATCAGCGGAATTCCGAAAACAATGTAAGAGTTCCAAAGCATTGTTAAACATCAGCGGAATTCCGAGAACAATGGAAGAGTTCCAAAGCATTTTTAAACTTCAGCAGAATTCCAAAAACTATGGAAGAGTTCCAAAGTATTTTTAAACATCAGCGGCATTCTGAGAACAATGGAAGAGTTCCAAAGCTTTTTTAAACTTCAGCTGAATTCCGAGAACAACGGAAGAGTTCCAAAGCATTGTTAAACATCAGCAGAATTCCAAGAACAATGGAAGAGTTCCAAACCATTTTTAAACTTTAGCAGAATTCCCAGAACAATGGAAGAGTTCCAAAGCATTGTTAAACATCAGCGGAATTCGGAGAACAATGAAAGAGTTCCAAAGCATTTTTAAACTTCAGCAGAATTCCGAGAACAATGGAAGAGTTCCAAATCATTGTTAAACATCAGCGGAATTCCTAGAACAATGGAAGAGTTCCAAAGCATTTTTAAACTTCAGCAGAATTCCGAGAACAATGGAAGAGTTTCAAAGCATTTTGAAACTTCAGCAGAATTCCCAGAATGATGGAAGAGTTCCAAAGCATTGTTAAACATGAGCGAAATTCCGAGAACAATGGAAGAGTTCCAAAGCATTTTTAAACTTCAGCGGAATTCTGAGAAAAATGGAAGAATTCCAAAGCATTGTTAAACATCAGCGGAATTCTCAGAACAATGGAAGAGTTCCAAAGCATTTTTAAACTTCAGCAGAATTCCGAGAACAATGTAAGAGTTCCAGAGCATTGTTAAACATCAACGGAATTCCGAGAACAATGGAAGAGTTCCAAAGCATTTTTAAACTTCAGCAGAATCCTGAGAACAATGGAAGAGTTCCAAAGCATTGTTAAACATCAACGTAATTCTGAGAACAATGGAAGAATTTCAAAGCTTTTTTAAACTTCAGCTGAATTTCGAGAACAATGGAAGAGTTCCAAAGCATTGTTAAACATCAGCGGAATTTTGAGAACAATGGAAGAGTTCCAAAGCATTTTTAAACTTCAGCAGAATTCCCAGAACAATGGAAGAGTTCCAAAGCATTGTTAAACATCAGCGGTATGCCGAGAACAATGGAAAAGTTCCAAAGCATTTTTAAACTTCAGCAGAATTCCCAGAACAATGGAAGAGTTCCAAAGCATTGTTAAACATCAGCAGAATTCCGAGAACAATGGAAGAGTTCCAAAGCATTTTTAAACTTCAGCAGAATTCCAAGAACAATGGAAGAGTTCCAAATCATTGTTAAACATCAGCGGAATTCCGAGAGCAATGGAAGAGTTCCAAAGCATTTTTAAACTTCAGCAGATTTCCGAGAACAATGGAAGAGTTTTAAAGCATTTTTAAACTTCAGCAGAATTCCCAGAATGATGGAAGAGTTCCAAAGCATTGTTAAACATCGCAGGAATTCCCAGAACAATGGAAGAGTTCCAGAGCATTGCTAAACATCAGAGGAATTCCGAGAACAATGGAAGAGTTCCAAAGCATTTTTAAACTTCAGCAGACTTGAGAGAACAATGGAAGATTTCCAAAGCATTTTTAAACTTCAGCAGAAATCCGAGAAAAATGGAAGAGTTCCAAAGCATTGTTAAACATCAGCAGAATTCTGAGAACAGTGGAAGAGTTCCAAAGTATTTTTAAGCTTCAGCAGAATTCCAAAAACAATGGAAGAGTTCCAAAGCATTGTTAAACATCAGCGGAATTCTGAGAACAATGGAAGAGTTCCAAAGCATTTTTAAACTTCAGCGGAATCCTGAGAACAATGGAAGAGTTCCAAAGCATTGTTAAACATCAACGTAATTCTGAGAACAATGGAAGAATTTCAAAGCTTTTTTAAACTTCAGCTGAATTTCGAGAACAATGTAAGAGTTCCAAAGCATTGTTAAACATCAGCGGAATTTCGAGAACAATGGAAGAGTTCCAAACCATTTTAAAACTTTAGCAGAATTACCAGAACAATGGAAGAGTTCCAAAGCATTGTTAAACATCAGCGGAATTCCGAGAACATTGGAAGAGTTCCAAAGCATTTTTAAACTTCAGCAGAATTCCCAGAACAATGGAAGAGTTCCAAAGCATTGTTAAACATCAGCGGAATTCCGAGAACAATGGAAGAGTTTCAAAGCATTTTTAAACTTCAGTAGAATTCCGAGAACAATGGAAGAGTTCCAAAGCATTTTTAAACTTCAGCAGAATTCCGAGAACAATGGAAGCGTTCCATAGCATTTTTAAACTTCAGCGGAATTCCGACAACAAGGGAAGAGTTCCAAAGCATTTTTAAACTTCAGCAGAATTTCCAGAACAATGGAAGAGTTCCAAAGCATTTTTAAACTTCAGCAGAATTCCGAGAACAATGGAAGAGTTTCAAAGCATTTTTAAACTTCAGCAGAATTCCCAGAATGATGGAAGAGTTCCAACGCATTGTTAAACATCAGCAGAATTCCGAGAACAAGGGAAGAGTTCCAAAGCATTTTTAAACTTCAGCGGAATTTTGAGAACAATGGAAGAATTCCAAAGCATTGTTAAGCATCAGCGGAATTCTCAGAACAATGGAAGAGTTCCAAAGCATTTTTAAACTTCAGCAGATTTCCGAGAACAATGTAAGAGTTCCAAAGCATTGTTAAACATCAGCGGAATTCCGAAAACAATGTAAGAGTTCCAAAGCATTGTTAAACATCAGCGGAATTCCGAGAACAATGGAAGAGTTCCAAAGCATTTTTAAACTTCAGCAGAATTCCAAAAACTATGGAAAAGTTCCAAAGTATTGTTAAACATCAGCGGCATTCTGAGAACAATGGAAGAGTTCCAAAGCTTTTTTAAACTTCAGCTGAATTCCGAGAACAACGGAAGAGTTCCAAAGCATTGTTAAACATCAGCAGAATTCCAAGAACAATGGAAGAGTTCCAAACCATTTTTAAACTTTAGCAGAATTCCCAGAACAATGGAAGAGTTCCAAAGCATTGTTAAACATCAGCGGAATTCCGAGAACAATGGAAGAGTTCCAAAGCATTTTTAAACTTCAGCAGAATTCCCAGAACAATGGAAGAGTTCCAAAGCATTGTTAAACATCAGCGGAATTCGGAGAACAATGAAAGAGTTCCAAAGCATTTTTAAACTTCAGCAGAATTCCGAGAACAATGGAAGAGTTCCAAATCATTCTTAAACATCAGCGGAATTCCTAGAACAATGGAAGAGTTCCAAAGCATTTTTAAACTTCAGCAGAATTCCGAGAACAATGGAAGAGTTTCAAAGCATTTTGAAACTTCAGCAGAATTCCCAGAATGATGGAAGAGTTCCAAAGCATTGTTAAACATGAGCGAAATTCCGAGAACAATGGAAGAGTTCCAAAGCATTTTTAAACTTCAGCGGAATTCTGAGAAAAATGGAAGAATTCCAAAGCATTGTTAAACATCAGCGGAATTCTCAGAACAATGGAAGAGTTCCAAAGCATTTTTAAACTTCAGCAGAATTCCGAGAACAATGTAAGAGTTCCAGAGCATTGTTAAACATCAACGGAATTCCGAGAACAATGGAAGAGTTCCAAAGCATTTTTAAACTTCAGCAGAATCCTGAGAACAATGGAAGAGTTCCAAAGCATTGTTAAACATCAACGTAATTCTGAGAACAATGGAAGAATTTCAAAGCTTTTTTAAACTTCAGCTGAATTTCGAGAACAATGGAAGAGTTCCAAAGCATTGTTAAACATCAGCGGAATTTTGAGAACAATGGAAGAGTTCCAAAGCATTTCTAAACTTCAGCAGAATTCCCAGAACAATGGAAGAGTTCCAAAGCATTGTTAAACATCAGCGGTATGCCGAGAACAATGGAAAAGTTCCAAAGCATGTTTAAACTTCAGCAGAATTCCCAGAACAATGGAAGAGTTCCAAAGCATTGTTAAACATTAGCAGAATTCCGAGAACAATGGAAGAGTTCCAAAGCATTTTTAAACTTCAGCAGAATTCCAAGAACAATGGAAGAGTTCCAAATCATTGTTAAACATCAGCGGAATTCCGAGAGCAATGGAAGAGCTCCAAAGCATTTTTAAACTTCAGCAGATTTCCGAGAACAATGGAAGAGTTTTAAAGCATTTTTAAACTTCAGCAGAATTCCCAGAATGATGGAAGAGTTCCAAAGCATTGTTAAACATCGCAGGAATTCCCAGAACAATGGAAGAGTTCCAGAGCATTGCTAAACATCAGAGGAATTCCGAGAACAATGGAAGAGTTCCAAAGCATTTTTAAACTTCAGCAGACTTGAGAGAACAATGGAAGATTTCCAAAGCATTTTTAAACTTCAGCAGAATTCCGAGAAAAATGGAAGAGTTCCAAAGCATTGTTAAACATCAGCAGAATTCTGAGAACAGTGGAAGAGTTCCAAAGTATTTTTAAGCTTCAGCAGAATTCCAAAAACAATGGAAGAGTTCCAAAGCATTGTTAAACATCAGCGGAATTCTGAGAACAATGGAAGAGTTCCAAAGCTTTTTTAAACTTCAGCTGAATTCCGAGAACAATGGAAGAATTCCAAAGCATTGTTAAACATCAGCGGAATTCCGAGAACAATGGAAGAGTTCCAAAGCATTTTTCAACTTCAGCAGAATTCCCAGAACAGTGGAAGAGTTCCACAGCATTGTTTAACATCAGCGGAATTCCAAGAACAATGGAAGAGTTCCAAAGCGTTTTTAAACTTCAGCAGAATTCCGAGAACAATGGAAGCGTTCCAAAGCATTTTTAAACTTCAGGAGAATTCCAAGAACAATGGAAGAGTTCCAAATCATTGTTAAACATCAGCGGAAATCCGAGAACAAAGGAAGAGTTCCAAAGCTTTTTTAAACTTCAGCAGAATTCCGAGAACAATGGAAGAGTTTCAAAGCATTTTTAAACTTCAGCAGAATTCCCAGAATGATGGAAGAGTTCCAAAGCATTGTTAAACATTAGCGGAATTCCGAGGACAATGGAAGAGTTCCAAAGCATTTTTAAACTTCAGCGGAATTCTGAAAACAATGGAAGAATTCCAAAGCATTGTTAAACATCAGCGGAATTCTCAGAACAATGGAAGAGTTCCAAAGCATTTTTAAACTTCAGCAGAATTCCGAGAACAATGGAAGAGTTCCAAAGCATTTTTAAACTTCAGCAGAATTCCGAGAAAAATGGAGGAGTTCCAAAGCATTGTTAAACATCAGCGGAATTCCGAGAACAATGGTAGAGTTCCAAAGCATTTTTAAACTTCAGCAGAATTCCCAGAACAATGAAAGAGCTCCAAAGCATTGTTAAACATCAGCTGTATTCCGAGAACAATGGAAGAGTTCCAAAGCATTTTTAAACTTCAGCAGAATTCCCAGAACAATGGAAGAGTTCCAAAGCATTGTTAAACATCAGCGGAATTCCGAGAACAATGGAGGAGTTCCAAAGCATTTTTAAACTTCAGCAGAATTCTGAGAACAAGGGAAGAGTTCCAAAGCATTTTTAAACTTCAGCAGAATTCCGAGAACAATGGAAGAGTTCCATAGCATTTTTAAACTTCAGTGGAATTCCGAGAGCAAGGTAAGAGTTCCAAAGCATTTTTAAACTTCAGTGGAATTTCGTGAACAATGGAAGAATTCCAAAGCATTGGTAAACATCAGCGGAATTCCCAGAACAATGGAAGAGTTCCAAAGTATTTTTAAACTTCAGTAGAATTCCGAGAACAATGGAAGAGTTCCAAAAGCATTTTTAAACTTCAGCAGAATTCCGAGAACAATGGAAGAGTTCCATAGCATTTTTAAACTTCAGGGGAATTGTGAGAACAAGGGAAGAGATCCAAAGCATTTTTAAACTTCAGCGGATTTCCGTGAACAACGGAAGAATTCCAAAGCATTGCTAAACATCAGGGGAATTCCAAGAACAATGGAAGAGTTCCAAAGCATTTTTAAACTTCAGCAGAATTCCAAGAACAATGGAAGAGTTCCAAAGCATTTTTAAACTTCAGCAGAATTCCATGAACAATGGAAGAGTTCCAAATCATTGTTAAATATCAACTGAATTCCGAGAACAATGGAAGAGTTCCAAAGCATTTTTAAACTTCAGCAGAATTCTGAGAACAATGGAAGAGTTTCAAAGCATTTTTAAACTTCAGCAGAATTCCCAGAATGATGGAAGAGTTCCAAAGCATTGTTAAACATCAGAGGAAATCCGCGAACAATGGAAGAGTTCCAAAGCATTTTTAAACTTCAGCAGACTTGAGAGAACAATGGAAGAGTTCCAAAGCATTTTTAAACTTCAGCAGAATTCCAAGAAAAATGGAAGAGTTCCAAAGCATTGTTAAACATCAGCGGAATTCCGAGAACAATGGAAGAGTTCCAAAGCATTTTTAAACTTCAGCAGAATTCCAAAAACAATGGAAGAGTTCCAAAGCATTGTTAAACATCAGCGGCATTCTGAGAACAATGGAAGAGTTCCAAAGCTTTTTTAAACTTCAGCTGAATTCCTAGAACAACGGAAGTTGTCCAAAGCATTGTTAAACATCAGCGGAATTCCGAGAACAAAGGAAGAGTGCCAAACCATTTTTAAACTTTAGCAGAATTCCCAGAACAATGGAAGAGTTCCAAAGCATTGTTAAACATCAGCGGAATTCCGAGAACAATGGAAGAGTTCCAAAGCATTTTTAAACTTCAGCAGAATTCCCAGAACAATGGAAGAGTTCCAAAGCATTGTTAAACATCAGCAGAATTCCGAGAACAATGGAAGAGTTCCAAAGCATTTTTAAACTTCAGCAGAATTCCGAGAACAATGGAAGAGTTCCAAAGCATTTTTAAACTTCAGCAGAATTCCGAGAACAATGGAATCGTTCCATAGCATTTTTAAACTTCAGCGGAATTCCGACAACAAGGGAAGAGTTCCAAAGCATTGTTAAACTTCAGCGGAATTTCGTGAACAATGGAAGAATTCCAAAGCATTGCTAAACATCAGCGGAATTCCGAGAACAATGGAAGAGTTCCAAAGCATTTTTAAACTTCAGCAGAATTCCGAGAACAATGGAAGAGTTCCAAAGCATTTTTAAACTTCAGCAGAATTCCGAGAACAATGGAAGTTTTCCATAGCATTTGTAAACTTCATCGGAATTTTAAAAACAAGGGAAGAGTTCCAAAGCATTTTTAAACTTCAGCGGATTTCCGTGAACAATGGAAGAATTCCAAAACATTGCTAAAAATCAGCGGAATTCCGAGAACAATGGAAGAGTTCCAAAGCATTTTTAAACTTCAGCAGAATTCCGAGAATAATGGAAGAGTTCCAAAGCATTTTTAAACTTCAGCAGAATTCCGAGAACAATATAAGAGTTTCAAATCATTGTTAAACATCAGCGGAATTCCGAGAACAATGGAAGAGTTCCAAAGCATTTTTAAACTTCAGCAGAATTCCGAGAACAATGTAAGAGTTTCAAAGCATTTTTAAACTTCAGCAGAATTCCCAGAATGATGGAAGAGTTCCAAAGCATTGTTAAACATCAGCGAAATTCCGAGAACAATGGAAGAGTTCCAAAGCATTTTTAAACTTCAGCGGAATTCTGAGAACAATGGAAGAATTCCAAAGCATTATTAAACATCAGCGGAATTCTCAGAACAATGGAAGAGTTCCAAAGCATTTTTAAACTTCAGCAGAATTCCGAGAACAATGGAAGAGTTCCAAAGCATTGTTAAACATCAGCGGAATTCTGAGAACAATGGAAGAGTTCCAAAGCATTTTTAAATTTCAGCAGAATTCCGAGAACAATGGAAGAGTTCCAAAGCATTTTTAAACTTCAGCAGAATTCCCAGAACAATGGAAGAGTTCCAAATCATTGTTAAACATCAGCGGAATTCCGAGAACAATGGAAGAGTTCCAAAGCAGTTTTAAACTTCAGCAGAATTCCGAGAACAATGGAAGAGTTTCAAAGCATTTTTAAACTTCAGCAGAATTCTCAGAACAATGGAAGAGTTCCATAGCATTTTTAAACTTCAGCAGAATTCCGAGAACAATGGAAGAGTTCCAAAGCATTGTTAAACATCAGCGGAATTCTAAGAACAATGGAAGAGTTCCAAAGCATTTTTAAACTTCAGCAAAATTCCCAGAACAATGGAAGAGTTCAAAGGCATTGTTAAACATCAGCGGAATTCCGAGAACAATGGAAGAGTTCCAAAGCTTTTTTAAACTTCAGCTGAATTCCGAGAACAATATGAGAGTTCCAAAGCATTGTTAAACATCAGCGGAATTCCGAGAACAATGGTAGAGTTCCAAAGCATTTTTAAACTTCAGCAGATTTCCCAGAACAATGGAAGAGTTCCAAAGCATTGTTAAACATCAGCAGAATTCCGAGAACAATGGAAGAGTTCCAAAGCGTTTTTAAAACTTCAGTAGAAATCCCAGAACAATGGAAGAGTTCCAAAGCATTGTTAAACATTAGCAGAATTCCGAGAACAATAGAAGAGTTCTAAACCGTTTTTAAACTTTAGCAGAATTCCGAGAACAATGGAAGAGTTCCAAAGCATTTTTAAACTTCAGCAGAATTCCGAGAACAATGGAAGTGTTCCATAGCATTTTTAAGCTTCAGCGGAATTTTGAGAAAAAGGGAGGAGTTCTAAAGCATTGTTAAACATCAGCGGCATTCTGAGAACAATGGAAGAGTTCCAAAGCATTTTTAATCTTCAGAAGAATACCGGGAACAATGGAAGAGTTCCAAAGCATTGTTAAACATCAGCGGAAATCTGAGAACAATGGAAGAGTTCAAAGCATTTTTAAACTTCAGCAGAATTCCCAGAACAATGGAAGAGTTCCAAAGCATTGTTAAACATCAGAGGAATTCCAAGAACAATGGAAGAGTTGCAAAGCATTATTAAACTTCAGTGGAACTCCGAGAACAATGTAAGAGTTCCAAAGCATTGTTAAACATCAGCATAATTCTGAGAACAATGGAAGAATTCCAAAGCATTTTTCAACTTCAGCAGAATTCCGAGATCAATGGAAGAGTTCCAAAGCATTTTTAAACTTCATCGAAATTCCGTGAACAATGGAAGAGTTCCAAAGCATTGTTTAACATCAGCAGAATTCCGAGAACAATGGAAGAGTTCCAAAGCATTTTTAAACTTCATCACAATTCCGAGAACAATGGAAGAGTTCCAAAGCATTGTTAAACATCAGCGGATTTCCGAGAACAATGCAAGAGTTCCAAAGCATTTTTAAACTTCAACAGACTTGAGAGAACAATGGAAGAGTTCCAAAGCATTTATAAACTTCAGCAGAATTCCGAGAATAATGGAAGAGTTTCAAAGCATTTTTAAACTTCAGCAGAATTCCCAGAATGATGGAAGAGTTCCAAAGCATTGTTAAACATAAGAGGAATTCCGAGAACAATGGAAGAGTTCCAAAGCATTTTTAAACTTCAGCAGACTTGAGAGAACAATGGAAGAGCTCCAAAGCATTTTTAATCTTCAGCAGAATTCTGAGAATAATGGAAGAGTTTCAAAGCATTTTTAAACTTCAGCAGATTTCCCAGAATGATGGAAGAGTTCCAAAGCATTGTTAAACATAAGAGGAATTCCGAGAACAATGGAAGAGTTCCAAAGCATTTTTAAACTTCAGCAGACTTGAGAGAACAATGGAAGAGTTCCAAAGCATTTTTAAACTTCAGCAGAATTGCGAGAAAAATGGAAGAGTTACAAAGCATTGTTAAACATCAGCAGAATTCCGAGAACAGTGGAAGAGTTCCAAAGCATTTTTAAGCTTCAGCAGAATTCCAAAAACAATGGAAGAGTTCCAAAGCATTGTTAAACATCAGCGGAATTCTGAGAACAATGGAAGAGTTCCAAAGCTTTTTTAAACTTCAGCTGAATTCCGAGAACAATGGAAGAGTTCCAAAGCATTGTTAAACATCAGCGGTGTTCCGAGAACAATGGAATAGTTCCAAAGCATTTTTAAACTTCAGCAGAATTCCCAGAACAATGGAAGAGTTCCAAAGCATTGTTAAACATCAGCGGAATTCCGAGAACAATGGAAGAGTTCCAAAGCATTTTTAAACTTCAGCAGAAATCCCAGAACAATGGAAGAGTTCCAAAACATTGTTAAACATTAGCGGAATTCCGAGAACAATGGAAGAGTTCCAAACCGTTTTTAAACTTTAGCAGAATTCCGAGAACAATGGAAGAGTTCCAAAGCATTTTTAAACTTCAGCAGAATTCCGACAACAATGGAAGTGTTCCATAGCATTTTTAAGCTTCATCGGAATTTTGAGAAAAAGGGAAGAGTTTCAAAGCATTTTTAAACTTCAGCGGAATTTCGTGAACAATGGAAGAGTTCCAAAGCATTTTCAAACTTCAGCAGAATTCCGAGAAAAATGGAAGAGTTCCATAGCATTGTTAAACATCAGCAGAATTCCGAGAACAGTGGAAGAGTTCCAAAGCATTTTTAAGCTTCAGCAGAATTGCAAAAACAATGGAAGAGTTCCAAAGCATTGTTAAACATCAGCGGAATTCTGAGAACAATGGAAGAGTTCCAAAGCTTTTTTAAACTTCAGCTGAATTCCGAGAACAATGGAAGAGTTCCAAAGCATTGTTAAACATCAGAGGAATTCCGAGAACAATGGAAGAGTTCCAAAGCATTTTTAAACTTCAGAGGAATTCCCAGAACAATGGAAGAGTTCCAGAGCATTGTTAAACATCAGCGGAATTCCGAGAACAATGGAAGAGTTCCAAAGCATTTTTAAACTTCAGCAGAATTCCCAGAACAATGGAAGAGTTCCAAAGCATTGTTAAACATCAGCGGAATTCCGAGATTAATGGAAAAGTTCCAAAGCATTTTTAAACTTCAGCAGAACTCCAAAAACAATGGAAGAGTTCCAAAGCATTGTTAAACATCAGCAGAATTCCGAGAACAATGGAAGAGTTCCATAACATTTTTAAACATCAGCGGAATTCCGAGACCAAGGGAAGAGTTCCAAAGCATTTTTAAACTTCGGCGGATTTCCATGAACAACGGAAGAATTCCAAAGCATTGCTAAACATCAGCGGAATTCCAAGAACAATGGAAGAGTTCCAAAGCATTTTTAATCTTCAGCAGAATTCCAAGAACAATGGAAGAGTTCCAAAGCATTTTTAAACTTCAGCAGAATTCCAAGATAAATGGAAGAGTTCCAAATCATTGTTAAACATCAGCGGAATTCTGAGAACAATGGAAGAGTTTCAAAGCATTTTTAATCTTCAGCAGAATTCCGAGAACAATGGAAGAGTTTCAAAGCATTTTTAAACTTCAGCAGAATTGCCAGAATGATGGAAGAGTTCCAAAGCATTGTTAAACATAAGTGGAATTCCGAGAACAATGGAAGAGTTCCAAAGCATTTTTAAACTTCAGCAGACTTGAGAGAACAATGGAAGAGTTCCAAAGCATTTATAAACTTCAGCAGAATTGCGAGAAAAATGGAAGAGTTCCAAAGCATTGTTAAACATCAGCAGAATTCCGAGAACAGTGGAAGAGTTCCAAAGGATTTTTAAGCTTCAGCAGAATTCCAAAAACAATTGAAGAGTTCCAAAGCATTGTTAAACATCAGCGGAATTCTGAGAAGAATGGAAGAGTTCCAAAGCTTTTTTAAACTTCAGCTGAATTCCGAGAACAATGGAAGAGTTCCAAAGCATTGTTAAACATCAGCGGAATTCCGAGAACAATGGAAGAGTTCCAAAGCATTTTTAATTTTCAGCGGAATTCCCAGAAAATTGGAAGAGTTCCAGAGCATTGTTAAACATCAACGGAATTTCGAGAACAATGGAAGAGTTCCAAAGCATTTTTAAACTTCAGCAGAATTCCCAGAACAATGGAAGAGTTCCAAAGCATTGTTAAACATCAGCGGTGTTCCGAAAACAATGGAATAGTTCCAAAGCATTTTTAAACTTCAGCAGAATTCCCAGAACAATGGAAGAGATCCAAAGCATTGTTAAACATCAGCGGAATTCCGAGAACAATGGAAGTGTTCCAAAGCATTTTTAAACTTCAGCAGAATTCCGAGAACAAGGGAAGAGTTCCAAAGCAATTTTAAACTTCAGCAGAATTCTGAGAACAATGGAAGAGTTACGTAGCATTTTTAAACTTCAGCGGAATTCCGAGAGCAAGGGAAGAGTTCCAAAGCATTTTTAAACTTCAGCGGAATTTAGTAAACAATGGAAGAATTCCAAAGCATTGCTAAACATCAGCGGAATTCCGAGAACAATGGAAGAGTTTCAAAGCATTTTTAAACTTCAGTAGAATTCCGAGAACAATGGAAGAGTTCCAAAGCATTTTTAAACTTCAGCAGAATTCCAAGAACAATGGAAAAGTTCCATACCATTTTTAAACATCAGCGGAATTCCGAGAACAAGGGAAGAGTTCCAAAGCATTTTTAAACTTTAGCGGATTTCCGTGAACAACGGAAAAATTCCAAAGCATTGCTAAACATCAGCGGAATTCCAAGAACAATGTAAGAGTTCCAAAGCATTTTTAAACTTCAGCGGAATTCCCAGAACAATGGAAGAGTTCCAAAGCATTTTTAAACTTCAACAGACTTGAGAGAACAATGGAAGAGTTCCAAAGCATTTATAAACTTCAGCAGAATTCTGAGAAAAATGGAAGAGTTCCAAAGCATTGTTAAACATCAGCGGAATTCCGAGAATAATGGAAAAGTTCCAAAGCATTTTTAAACTTCAGCAGAACTCCAAAAACAATGGAAGAGTTCCAAAGCATTGCTAAACATCAGCAGAATTCCGAGAACAATGGAAGAGTTCCATAGCATTTTTAAACATCAGCGGAATTCCGAGATCAATGGAAGAGTTCCAAAGCATTTTTAAACTTCATCGAAATTCCGTGAACAATGGAAGAGTTTCAAAGCATTGTTTAACATCAGCAGAATTCCGAGAACAATGGAAGAGTTCCAAAGCATTTTTAAACTTCATCACAATTCCGAGAACAATGGAAGAGTTCCAAAGCATTGTTAAACATCAGCGGATTTCCGAGAACAATGCAAGAGTTCCAAAGCATTTTTAAACTTCAACAGACTTGAGAGAACAATGGAAGAGTTCCAAAGCATTTATAAACTTCAGCAGAATTCCGAGAATAATGGAAGAGTTTCAAAGCATTTTTAAACTTCAGCAGAATTCCCAGAATGATGGAAGAGTTCCAAAGCATTGTTAAACATAAGAGGAATTCCGAGAACAATGGAAGAGTTCCAAAGCATTTTTAAACTTCAGCAGACTTGAGAGAACAATGGAAGAGCTCCAAAGCATTTTTAATCTTCAGCAGAATTCTGAGAATAATGGAAGAGTTTCAAAGCATTTTTAAACTTCAGCAGATTTCCCAGAATGATGGAAGAGTTCCAAAGCATTGATAAACATAAGAGGAATTCCGAGAACAATGGAAGAGTTCCAAAGCATTTTTAAACTTCAGCAGACTTGAGAGAACAATGGAAGAGTTCCAAAGCATTTTTAAACTTCAGCAGAATTGCGAGAAAAATGGAAGAGTTACAAAGCATTGTTAAACATCAGCAGAATTCCGAGAACAGTGGAAGAGTTCCAAAGCATTTTTAAGCTTCAGCAGAATTCCAAAAACAATGGAAGAGTTCCAAAGCATTGTTAAACATCAGCGGAATTCTGAGAACAATGGAAGAGTTCCAAAGCTTTTTTAAACTTCAGCTGAATTTCGAGAACAATGGAAGAGTTCCAAAGCAATGTTAAACATCAGCGGTGTTCCGAGAACAATGGAATAGTTCCAAAGCATTTTTAAACTTCAGCAGAATTCCCAGAACAATGGAAGAGTTCCAAAGCATTGTTAAACATCAGCGGAATTCCGAGAACAATGGAAGAGTTCCAAAGCATTTTTAAACTTCAGCAGAAATCCCAGAACAATGGAAGAGTTCCAAAACATTGTTAAACATTAGCGGAATTCCGAGAACAATGGAAGAGTTCCAAACCGTTTTTAAACTTTAGCAGAATTCCGAGAACAATGGAAGAGTTCCAAAGCATTTTTAAACTTCAGCAGAATTCCGACAACAATGGAAGTGTTCCATAGCATTTTTAAGCTTCATCGGAATTTTGAGAAAAAGGGAAGAGTTTCAAAGCATTTTTAAACTTCAGCGGAATTTCGTGAACAATGGAAGAGTTCCAAAGCATTTTCAAACTTCAGCAGAATTCCGAGAAAAATGGAAGAGTTCCATAGCATTGGTAAACATCAGCAGAATTCCGAGAACAGTGGAAGAGTTCCAAAGCATTTTTAAGCTTCAGTAGAATTGCAAAAACAATGGAAGAGTTCCAAAGCATTGTTAAACATCAGCGGAATTCTGAGAACAATGGAAGAATTCCAAAGCTTTTTTAAACTTCAGCTGAATTCCGAGAACAATGGAAGAGTTCGAAAGCATTGTTAAACATCAGAGGAATTCCGAGAACAATGGAAGAGTTCCAAAGCATTTTTAAACTTCAGAGGAATTCCCAGAACAATGGAAGAGTTCCAGAGCATTGTTAAACATCAGCGGAATTCCGAGAACAATGGAAGAGTTCCAAAGCATTTTTAAACTTCAGCAGAATTCCCAGAACAATGGAAGAGTTCCAAAGCATTGTTAAACATCAGCGGAATTCCGAGATTAATGGAAAAGTTCCAAAGCATTTTTAAACTTCAGCAGAACTCCAAAAACAATGGAAGAGTTCCAAAGCATTGTGAAACATCAGCAGAATTCCGAGAACAATGGAAGAGTTCCATAACATTTTTAAACATCAGCGGAATTCCGAGACCAAGGGAAGAGTTCCAAAGCGTTTTTAAACTTCAGCGGATTTCCATGAACAACGGAAGAATTCCAAAGCATTGCTAAACATCAGCGGAATTCCAAGAACAATGGAAGAGTTCCAAAGCATTTTTAATCTTCAGCAGAATTCCAAGAACAATGGAAGAGTTCCAAAGCATTTTTAAACTTCAGCAGAATTCCAAGATCAATGGAAGAGTTCCAAATCATTGTTAAACATCAGCGGAATTCTGAGAACAATGGAAGAGTTCCAAAGCATTTTTAATCTTCAGCAGAATTCCGAGAACAATGGAAGAGTTTCAAAGCATTTTTAAACTTCAGCAGAATTCCTAGAATGATGGAAGAGTTCCAAAGCATTGTTAAACATAAGTGGAATTCCGAGAACAATGGAAGAGTTCCAAAGCATTTTTAAACTTCAGCAGACTTGAGAGAACAATGGAAGAGTTCCAAAGCATTTATAAACTTCAGCAGAATTGCGAGAAAAATGGACGAGTTCCAAAGCATTGTTAAACATCAGCAGAATTCCGAGAACAGTGGAAGAGTTCCAAAGGATTTTTAAGCTTCAGCAGAATTCCAAAAACAATTGAAGAGTTCCAAAGCATTGTTAAACATCAGCGGAATTCTGAGAAGAATGGAAGAGTTCCAAAGCTTTTTTAAACTTCAGCTGAATTCTGAGAACAATGGAAGAGTTCCAAAGCATTGTTAAACATCAGCGGAATTCCGAGAACAATGGAAGAGTTCCAAAGCATTTTTAATTTTCAGCGGAATTCCCAGAAAATTGGAAGAGTTCCAGAGCATTGTTAAACATCAACGGAATTTCGAGAACAATGGAAGAGTTCCAAAGCATTTTTAAACTTCAGCAGAATTCCCAGAACAATGGAAGAGTTCCAAAGCATTGTTAAACATCAGCGGTGTTCCGAAAACAATGGAATAGTTCCAAAGCATTTTTAAACTTCAGCAGAATTCCCAGAACAATGGAAGAGATCCAAAGCATTGTTAAACATCAGCGGAATTCCGAGAACAATGGAAGTGTTCCAAAGCATTTTTAAACTTCAGCAGAATTCCGAGAACAAGGGAAGAGTTCCAAAGCAATTTTAAACTTCAGCAGAATTCTGAGAACAATGGAAGAGTTACGTAGCATTTTTAAACTTCAGCGGAATTCCGAGAGCAAGGGAAGAGATCCAAAGCATTTTTAAACTTCAGCGGAATTTAGTAAACAATGGAAGAATTCCAAAGCATTGCTAAACATCAGCGGAATTCCGAGAACAATGGAAGAGTTTCAAAGCATTTTTAAACTTCAGTAGAATTCCGAGAACAATGGAAGAGTTCCAAAGCATTTTTAAACTTCAGCAGAATTCCAAGAACAATGGAAAAGTTCCATACCATTTTTAAACATCAGCGGAATTCTGAGAACAATGGAAGAATTCCAAAGCTTTTTTAAACTTCAGCTGAATTCCGAGAACAATGGAAGAGTTCGAAAGCATTGTTAAACATCAGAGGAATTCCGAGAACAATGGAAGAGTTCCAAAGCATTTTTAAACTTCAGAGGAATTCCCAGAACAATGGAAGAGTTCCAGAGCATTGTTAAACATCAGCGGAATTCCGAGAACAATGGAAGAGTTCCAAAGCATTTTTAAACTTCAGCAGAATTCCCAGAACAATGGAAGAGTTCCAAAGCATTGTTAAACATCAGCGGAATTCCGAGATTAATGGAAAAGTTCCAAAGCATTTTTAAACTTCAGCAGAACTCCAAAAACAATGGAAGAGTTCCAAAGCATTGTTAAACATCAGCAGAATTCCGAGAACAATGGAAGAGTTCCATAACATTTTTAAACATCAGCGGAATTCTGAGACCAAGGGAAGAGTTCCAAAGCGTTTTTAAACTTCAGCGGATTTCCATGAACAACGGAAGAATTCCAAAGCATTGCTAAACATCAGCGGAATTCCAAGAACAATGGAAGAGTTCCAAAGCATTTTTAATCTTCAGCAGAATTCCAAGAACAATGGAAGAGTTCCAAAGCATTTTTAAACTTCAGCAGAATTCCAAGATCAATGGAAGAGTTCCAAATCATTGTTAAACATCAGCGGAATTCTGAGAACAATGGAAGAGTTCCAAAGCATTTTTAATCTTCAGCAGAATTCCGAGAACAATGGAAGAGTTTCAAAGCATTTTTAAACTTCAGCAGAATTCCTAGAATGATGGAAGAGTTCCAAAGCATTGTTAAACATAAGTGGAATTCCGAGAACAATGGAAGAGTTCCAAAGCATTTTTAAACTTCAGCAGACTTGAGAGAACAATGGAAGAGTTCCAAAGCATTTATAAACTTCAGCAGAATTGCGAGAAAAATGGACGAGTTCCAAAGCATTGTTAAACATCAGCAGAATTCCGAGAACAGTGGAAGAGTTCCAAAGGATTTTTAAGCTTCAGCAGAATTCCAAAAACAATTGAAGAGTTCCAAAGCATTGTTAAACATCAGCGGAATTCTGAGAAGAATGGAAGAGTTCCAAAGCTTTTTTAAACTTCAGCTGAATTCCGAGAACAATGGAAGAGTTCCAAAGCATTGTTAAACATCAGCGGAATTCCGAGAACAATGGAAGAGTTCCAAAGCATTTTTAATTTTCAGCGGAATTCCCAGAAAATTGGAAGAGTTCCAGAGCATTGTTAAACATCAACGGAATTTCGAGAACAATGGAAGAGTTCCAAAGCATTTTTAAACTTCAGCAGAATTCCCAGAACAATGGAAGAGTTCCAAAGCATTGTTAAACATCAGCGGTGTTCCGAAAACAATGGAATAGTTCCAAAGCATTTTTAAACTTCAGCAGAATTCCCAGAACAATGGAAGAGATCCAAAGCATTGTTAAACATCAGCGGAATTCCGAGAACAATGGAAGTGTTCCAAAGCATTTTTAAACTTCAGCAGAATTCCGAGAACAAGGGAAGAGTTCCAAAGCAATTTTAAACTTCAGCAGAATTCTGAGAACAATGGAAGAGTTACGTAGCATTTTTAAACTTCAGCGGAATTCCGAGAGCAAGGGAAGAGATCCAAAGCATTTTTAAACTTCAGCGGAATTTAGTAAACAATGGAAGAATTCCAAAGCATTGCTAAACATCAGCGGAATTCCGAGAACAATGGAAGAGTTTCAAAGCATTTTTAAACTTCAGTAGAATTCCGAGAACAATGGAAGAGTTCCAAAGCATTTTTAAACTTCAGCAGAATTCCAAGAACAATGGAAAAGTTCCATACCATTTTTAAACATCAGCGGAATTCCGAGAACAAGGGAAGAGTTCCAAAGCATTTTTAAACTTTAGCGGATTTCCGTGAACAACGGAAAAATTCCAAAGCATTTTTAAACTTCAGCGGAATTCCCAGAACAATGGAAGAGTTCCAAAGCATTTTTAAACTTCAACAGACTTGAGAGAACAATGGAAGAGTTCCAAAGCATTTATAAACTTCAGCAGAATTCTGAGAAAAATGGAAGAGTTCCAAAGCATTGTTAAACATCAGCGGAATTCCGAGAATAATGGAAAAGTTCCAAAGCATTTTTAAACTTCAGCAGAACTACAAAAACAATGGAAGAGTTCCAAAGCATTGTTAAATATCAGCAGAATTCCGAGAACAATGGAAGAGTTCCATAGCATTTTTAAACATCAGCGGAATTCCGAGACCAAGGGAAGAGTTCCAAAGCATTTTTAAACTTCAGCGGATTTCCGTGAACAACGGAAGAATTCCAAAGCATTGCTAAACATCAGCGGAATTCCAAGAACAATGGAAGAGTTCCAAAGCATTGTTAAACAACAGCGGTGTTCCGAGAACAATTGAATAGTTCCAAAGCATTTTTAAACTTCAGCAGAATTCCCAGAACAATGGAAGAGATCCAAAGCATTGTTAAACATCAGCGGAATTCCGAGAACAATGCAAGAGTTCCAAAGCATTTTTAAACTTCAGCAGAATTCCGAGAACAAGGGAAGAGTTCCAAAGCAATTTTAAACTTCAGCAGAATTGCGAGAACAATGGAAGAGTTCCATAGCATTTTTAAACTTCAGCGGAATTCCGAGAGCAAGGGAAGAGTTCCAAAGCATTTTTAAACTTCAGCGGAATTTCGTGAACAATGGAAGAATTCCAAAGCATTGCTAAACATCAGCGGAATTCCGAGAACAATGGAAGAGTTCCAAAGCATTTTTGAACTTCAGTAGAATTCCGAGAACAATGGAAGAGTTCCAAAGCATTTTTAAACTTCAGCAGAATTCCGAGAACAATGGAAGAGTTCCATACCATTTTTAAACATCAGCGTAATTCCGAGAACAAGGGAAGAGATCCAAAGCATTTTTAAACTTTAGCGGATTTCCGTGAACAACGGAAGAATTCCAAAGCATTGCTAAACATCAGCGGAATTCCAGGAACAATGGAAGAGTTCCAAAGCATTTTTAAACTTCAGCAGAATTCCAAGAACAATGGAAGAGTCCCAAAGCATTTTTAAGCTTCAGCAAAATTCCAAGAACAATGGAAGAGTTCCAAATCATTGCTAAACATCAGCGGAATTCCGAGAACAATGGAAGAGTTCCAAACCATTTTTAAACTTCAGCAGAATTCCGAGAAAAATGGAGGAGTTTCAAAGCATTTTTAAACTTCAGCAGAATTCCCAGAATGATGGATGAGTTCCAAAGCATTGTTAAACATCAGAGGAATTCCGAGAACAATGGAAGAGTTCCAAAGCATTTTTAAACTTCACCAGACTTGAGAGAACAATGGAAGAGTTCCAAGGCATTTTTAAACTTCAGCAGAATTCCGAGAAAAATGTCAGAGTGCCAAAGCATTGTTAAACATCAGCAGAATTCCGAGAACAGTGGAAGAGTTCCAAAGCATTTTTAAGCTTCAGCAGAATTCCAAAAACAATGGAAGAGTTCCAAAGCATTGTTAAACATCAGCGGAATTCTGAGAACAATGGAAGAGTTCCAAAGCTTTTTTAAACTTCAGCTGAATTCTGAGAACAATGGAAGAGTACCAAAGCATTGTTAAACATCAGCGGAATTCCGAGAACAATGGAAGAGTTCCAAAGCATTTTTAAACTTCAGCAGAATTCCCAGAACAATGGAAGAGTTCCAGAGCATTGTTAAACATCAGCGGAATTCCTAGAACAATGGAAGAGTTCCAAAGCATTTTTAAGATTCAGCAGAATTCCGAGAACAATGGAAGCATTCCAAAGCATTGTTAAACATCAGTAGAATTCTGAGAACAATGGAAGAGTTCCAAAGCATTTTTAAACTTCAGCAGAATTCCCAGAACAATGGAAGAGTTCAAAAGTATTTTTAAACTTCAGAGGAATTGTGAGAACAATGGAAGAGTTCCAAAGCATTGTTAAACATCAGCGGAATTCCGAGAACAATGGAAGAGTTCCAAAGCATTTTTAAACTTCAGCGGAATTCTGAGAACAATGGAAGAGTTCCAAAGCATTGTTACACATCAGCGGAATTCTGAGAACAATGGAAGAGTTCCAAAGCATTTTTAAACTTCAGCACAATTCCGAGAATATTGGAAGAGTTCCAAAGCATTGTTAAACATCAGCGGATTTCCGAGGACAATGGAAGAGTTCCAAAGCATTTTTAAACTTCAGCGGAATTCCGAGAAGAATGGAAGAGTTCCAAAGCATTGTTAAACATCAGCGTAATTCTGAGAACAATGGAAAAGTTCCAAAGCATTTTTAATCTTCAGCAGAATTCCGAGAACAATGGAAGTTTTCCAAAGCATTGATAAACATCAGCGGATTTCTGAGAACAATGGAAGAGATCCAAAGCATTTTTAAACTTCATCGGAATTCCGTGAACAATGGACGAGTTCCAAAGCATTGATAAACATCAGCAGAATTCCGAGAACAATGGAAGAGTTCCAAAGCATTTTTAAACTTCAGCACAATTCCGAGAACAATGGAAGAGTTCCAAAGCATTGTTAAACATCAGCAGATTTCCGAGAAGAATGGAAGAGTTCCAAAGCATTTTTAAACTTCAGCACAATTCCGAGAACAATGGAAGAGATCCAAAGCATTTTTAAACTTCACCAGAATTCCGAGAACAATGGAAGAGTTCCAAAGCTTTGTTAAACATCAGTGGAATTCCGAGAACAATGGAAGAGTTCCAAAGCATTTTTAAACTTCAGCATAATTCCGAGAACAATGGAAGAGGTCCAAAGCATTTTTAAACTTCAGCAGAATTCCGAGAACAAGGGAAGAGTTCCAAAGCATTTTTAAACTTCAGCGGAATTTCGTGAACAATGGAAGAATTCCAAAGCATTGCTAAACATCAGCGGAATTCCGAGAACAATGGAAGAGTTCCAAAGCATTTTTAAACTTCAGTAGAATTCCGAGAACAATGGAAGAGTTCCAAAGCATTTTTAAACTTCAGCAGAATTCCGAGAACAATAGAAGAGTTCCATACCATTTTTAAACATCAGCGTAATTCCGAGAACAAGGGAAGAGATCCAAAGCATTTTTAAACTTTAGCGGATTTCCGTGAACAACGGAAGAATTCCAAAGCATTGCTAAACATCAGCGGAATTCCAAGAACAATGGAAGAGTTCCAAAGCATTTTTAAACTTCAGCAGAATTCCAATAACAATGGAAGAGTCCCAAAGCATTTTTAAGCTTCAGCAAAATTCCAAGAACAATGGAAGAGTTCCAAATCATTGCTAAACATCAGCGGAATTCCGAGAACAATGGAAGAGTTCCAAACCATTTTTAAACTTCAGCAGAATTCCGAGAAAAATTGAGGAGTTTCAAAGCATTTTTAAACTTCAGCAGAATTCCCAGAATGATGGCAGAGTTCCAAAGCATTGTTAAACATCAGAGGAATTCCGAGAACAATGGAAGAGTTCCAAAGCATTTTTAAACTTCACCAGACTTGAGAGAACAATGGAAGAGTTCCAAAGCATTTTTAAACTTCAGCAGAATTCCGAGAAAAATGTAAGAGTGCCAAAGCATTGTTAAACATCAGCAGAATTCCGAGAACAGTGGAAGAGTTCCAAAGCATTTTTAAGCTTCAGCAGAATTCCAAAAACAATGGAAGAGTTCCAAAGCATTGTTAAACATCAGCGGAATTCTGAGAACAATGGAAGAGTTCCAAAGCTTTTTTAAACTTCAGCTGAATTCTGAGAACAATGGAAGAGTTCCAAAGCATTGTTAAACATCAGCGGAATTCCGAGAACAATGGAAGAGTTCCAAAGCATTTTTAAACTTCAGCAGAATTCCCAGAACAATGGAAGAGTTCCAGAGCATTGTTAAACATCAGCGGAATTCCTAGAACAATGGAAGAGTTCCAAAGCATTTTTAAGCTTCAGCAGAATTCCGAGAACAATGGAAGAGTTCCAAAGCATTGTTAAACATCAGTAGAATTCTGAGAACAATGGAAGAGTTCCAAAGCATTTTTAAACTTCAGCAGAATTCCCAGAACAATGGAAGAGTTCAAAAGTATTTTTAAACTTCAGCGGAATTCTGAGAACAATGGAAGAGTTCCAAAGCATTGTTAAACATCAGCGGAATTCCGAGAACAATGGAAGAGTTCCAAAGCATTTTTAAACTTCAGCGGAATTCTGAGACCAATGGAAGAGTTCCAAAGCATTGTTACACATCAGCGGAATTCTGAGAACAATGGAAGAGTTCCAAAGCATTTTTAAACTTCAGCACAATTCCGAGAATATTGGAAGAGTTCCAAAGCATTGTTAAACATCAGCGGATTTCCGAGGACAATGGAAGAGTTCCAAAGCATTTTTAAACTTCAGCGGAATTCCGAGAAGAATGGAAGAGTTCCAAAGCATTGTTAAACATCAGCGTAATTCTGAGAACAATGGAAAAGTTCCAAAGCATTTTTAATCTTCAGCAGAATTCCGAGAACAATGGAAGCGTTCCAAAGCATTGATAAACATCAGCGGATTTCTGAGAACAATGGAAGAGTTCCAAAGCATTTTTAAACTTCATCGGAATTCCGTGAACAATGGACGAGTTCCAAAGCATTGATAAACATCAGCAGAATTCCGAGAACAATGGAAGAGTTCCAAAGCATTGTTAAACATCAGCAGATTTCCGAGAAGAATGGAAGAGTTCCAAAGCATTTTTAAACTTCAGCACAATTCCGAGAACAATGGAAGAGATCCAAAGCATTTTTAAACTTCACCAGAATTCCGAGAACAATGGAAGAGTTCCAAAGCTTTGTTAAACATCAGTGGAATTCCGAGAACAATGGAAGAGTTCCAAAGCATTTTTAAACTTCAGCATAATTCCGAGAACAATGGAAGAGATCCAAAGCATTTTTAAACTTCAGCAGAATTCCGAGAACAATGGAAGAGTTCCATAGCATTTTTAAACTTCAGCGGAATTCCGAGAACAAGGGAAGAGTTCCAAAGCATTTTTAAACTTCAGCGGAATTTCGTGAACGATGGAAGAATTCCAAAGCATTGCTAAACATCAGCGGAATTCCGAGAACAATGGAAGAGTTCCAAAGCATTTTTAAACTTCAGTAGAATTCCGAGAACAATGGAAGAGTTCCAAAGCATTTTTAAACTTCAGCAGAATTCCGAGAACAATGGAAGAGTTCCAAAGCATTTTTAAACTTCAGCGGAATTCTGAGAACAATGGAAGAGTTCCAAAGCATTGTTACACATCAGCGGAATTCTGAGAACAATGGAAGAGTTCCAAAGCATTTTTAAACTTCAGCACAATTCCGAGAATATTGGAAGAGTTCCAAAGCATTGTTAAACATCAGCGGATTTCCGAGGACAATGGAAGAGCTCCAAAGCATTTTTAAACTTCAGCGGAATTCCGAGAACAATGGAAGAGTTCCAAAGCATTGTTAAACATCAGCGTAATTCTGAGAACAATGGAAAAGTACCAAAGCATTTTTAATCTTCAGCAGAATTCCGAGAACAATGGAAGCGTTCCAAAGCATTGATAAACATCAGCGGATTTCTGAGAACAATGGAAGAGTTCCAAAGCATTTTTAAACTTCATCGGAATTCCGAGAACAATGGACGAGTTCCAAAGCATTGATAAACATCAGCAGAATTCCGAGAACAATGGAAGAGTTCCAAAGCATTGTTAAACATCAGCAGATTTCCGAGAAGAATGGAAGAGTTCCAAAGCATTTTTAAACTTCAGCACAATTCCGAGAACAATGGAAGAGATCCAAAGCATTTTTAAACTTCACCAGAATTCCGAGAACAATGGAAGAGTTCCAAAGCTTTGTTAAACATCAGTGGAATTCCGAGAACAATGGAAGAGTTCCAAAGCATTTTTAAACTTCAGCATAATTCCGAGAACAATGGAAGAGATCCAAAGCATTTTTAAACTTCAGCAGAATTCCGAGAACAATGGAAGAGTTCCATAGCATTTTTAAACTTCAGCGGAATTCCGAGAACAAGGGAAGAGTTCCAAAGCATTTTTAAACTTCAGCGGAATTTCGTGAACAATGGAAGAATTCCAAAGCATTGCTAAACATCAGCGGAATTCCGAGAACAATGGAAGAGTTCCAAAGCATTTTTAAACTTCAGTAGAATTCCGAGAACAATGGAAGAGTTCCAAAGCATTTTTAAACTTCAGCAGAATTTCGAGAACAATGGAAGAGTTCCATAGCATTTTTAAACTTCAGCGGAATTCCGAGAACAAGGGAAGAGTTCCAAAGCATTTTTAAACTTCAGCAGAAATCCGAGAACAATGGAAGAGTTTCAAAGCATTTTTAAACTTCAGCAGAATTCCCAGAATGATGGAAGAATTCCAAAGCATTGTTAAACATCAGAGGAATTCCGAGAACAATGGAAGAGTTCCAAAGCATTTTTAAACTTCAGCGGAATTCCGAGAACAATGGAACAGTTCCAAAGCATTGTTAAACATCAGCGTAATTCTGAGAACAATGGAAGAGTTTCAAAGCATTTTTAAACTTCAGCACAATTCCGAGAACAATGGAAGAGTTCCAAAGCATTGTTAAACATCAGCAGATTTCCGAGAAGAATGGAAGAGTTCCAAAGCATTTTTAAACTTCAGCACAATTCCGAGAACAATGGAAGAGATCCAAAGCATTTTTAAACTTCACCAGAATTCCGCGAACAATGGAGGAGTTCCAACGCTTTGTTAAACATCAGTGGAATTCCGAGGACAATGGAAGAGTTCCAAAGCATTTTTAAACTTCAGCAGAATTCCGAGAACAATGGAAGAGATCCAAAGCATTTTTAAACTTCAGCAGAATTCCGAGAACAATGGAAGAGTTCCATAGCATTTTTAAACTTCAGCGGAATTCCGAGAACAAGGGAAGAGTTCCAAAGCATTTTTAAACTTCAGCGGAATTTCGTGAACAATGGAAGAATTCCAAAGCATTGCTAAACATCAGCGGAATTCCGAGAACAATGGAAGAGTTCCAAAGCATTTTTAAACTTCAGTAGAATTCAGAGAACAATGGAAGAGTTCCAAAGCATTTTTAAACTTCAGCAGAATTCCGAGAACAATGGAAGAGTTCCATAGCATTTTTAAACTTCAGCGGAATTCCGAGAACAAGGGAAGAGTTCCAAAGCATTTTTAAACTTCAGCAGAATTCCCAGAACAATGGAAGAGTTCCAAAGCATTGTTAAACATCAGCAGAATTCCGAGAACAATGGAAAAGTTCCAAAGCATTTTTAAACTTCAACGGAATTCCGAGAACAATGGAAGAGATCCAAAGCATTTTTAAACTTCAGTGGAATTCTGACAGCAATGGAAGAGTTCTAAAACATTTTTAAACATCAGCGGAATTCCGAGAACAATGGAAGAGTTCCAAAGCATTTTTAAACTTCAGCAGAATTCCGGGAAAATGGAAGAGTTCCAAAGCATTTTTAAAATTCATCGGAATTCCGTGAACAATGGAAGAGTTCCAAAGCATTGTTAAACATCAGCGGAATTCCCAGAACAATGGAAGAGTTCCAAAGCATTTTTAAACTTCAGCACAATTCCGAGAACAATGGAAGAGTTCCAAAGCATTGTTAAACATCAGTGGATTTACGAGAAGAATGGAAGAGTTCCAAACGATTTTTAAACTTCAGCAGAATTCTGAGAACAATCGAAGGGTTCCAAAGCATTGTTAACATCAGCGGAATTCCGAGAACAATGGAAGAGCTCCAAAGCATTTTTAAACTTCAGCAGAATTCCGAAAACAATGGAAGAGTTCCAAAGCATTGTTAAACATCAGCGGAATTCTGAGAACAATGGAAGAGTTCCAAAGCTTTTTTAAACTTAATCAGAATTCCGACAACAATGGAAGAGTTCCAAAGCATTGTTAAACATCAGTGGAATTCCGACAACAATGGAAGAGTTCCAAAGCATTTTTAAGCTTCAGCAGAATTCCCAGAACAATGGAAGACTTCCAAAGCATTGTTAAACATCAGCGGAATTCCGAGAACAATGGAAGAGTTCCAAAGCATTTTAAACTTCAGCGGAATTCCGAGAACAATGGAAGAGTTTCAAAGCATTTTTAAACTTCAGCGGAATTCTGAGAGCAATGGAAGAGTTCTAAAGCATTTTTAAAGATCAGCGCAATTCCGAGAACAATGGAAGAGTTCCAAAGCATTTTTAAACTTCAGCGGAATTCCGAGATCAATGGAAGAGTTCCAAAGCATTGTTAAACATCAGCGGAATTCTGAGAACATTGGAAGAGTTCCAAAGCATTTTTAAACTTCAGCAGAAATCCGAGAACAATGGAAGAGTTTCAAAGCATTTTTAAACTTCAGCAGAATTCCCAGAATGATGGAAGAATTCCAAAGCATTGTTAAACATCAGAGGAATTCCGAGAACAATGGAAGAGTTCCAAAGCATTTTTAAACTTCAGCGGAATTCTGAAAACAATGGAAGAATTCCAAAGCATTGTTAAACATCAGCGGAATTCTCAGAACAATAGAAGAGTTCCAAAGCATTTTTAAACTTCAGCAGAATTCCCAGAACAATGGAAAAGTTCCAAAGCATTGCTAAACATCAGCGGAATTCTGTGAACAATGGAAGAGTTCCAAAGCATTTTTGAACTTCAGTAGAATTCCGAGAACAATGGAAGAGTTCCAAAGCATTTTTAAACTTCAGCAGAATTCCGAGAACAATGGAAGAGTTCCATACCATTTTTAAACATCAGCGGAATTCCGAGAACAAGGGCAGAGTTCCAAAGCATTTTTAAACTTTAGCGGATTTCCGTGAACAACGGAAGAATTCCAAAGCATTGCTAAACATCAGCGGAATTCCAAGAACAATGGAAGAGTTCCAAAGCATTTTTAAACTTCAGCAGAATTCCAAAAACAATGGAAGAGTCCCAAAGCATTTTTAAGCTTCAGCAGAATTCCAAGAACAATGGAAGAGTTCCAAATCATTGCTAAACATCAGCGGAATTCCGAGAACAATGGAAGAGTTCCAAACCATTTTTAAACTTCAGCAGAATTCCGAGAAAAATGGAGGAGTTTCGAAGCATTTTTAAACGTCAGCAGAATTCCCAGAATGATGGAAGAGTTCCAAAGCATTGTTAAACATCAGAGGAATTCCGAGAACAATGGAAGAGTTCCAAAGAATTTTTAAACTTCACCAAACTTGAGAGAACAATGGAAGAGTTCCAAAGCATTTTTAAACTTCAGCAGAATTCCGAGAAAAATGTAAGAGTGCCAAAGCATTGTTAAACATCAGCAGAATTCCGAGAACAGTGGAAGAGTTCCAAAGCATTTTTAAGCTTCAGCAGAATTCCAAAAACAATGGAAGAGTTCCAAAGCATTGTTAAACATCAGCGGAATTCTGAGAACAATGGAAGAGTTCCAAAGCTTTTTTAAACTTCAGCTGAATTCTGAGAACAATGGAAGAGTTCCAAAGCATTTTTAAACTTCAGCGGAATTCCCAGAACAATGGAAGAGTTCCAGAGCATTGTTAAACATCAGCGGAATTCTGAGAACAATGGAAGAGTTCCAAAGCATTTTTAAGCTTCAGCAGAATTCCGAGAACAATGGAAAAGTTCCAAAGCATTTTTAAGCTTCAGCAGAATTCCGAGAACAATAGAAGAGTTCCAAAGCATTGTTAAACATCAGCAGAATTCTGAGAACAATGGAAGAGTTCCAAAGCATTTTTCAACTTCAGCAGAATTCCCAGAACAATGGAAGAGTTCAAAAGTATTTTTAAACGTCAGAGGAATTCTGAGAACAATGGAAGAGTTCCAAAGCATTGTTAAACATCAGCGGAATTCCGAGAACAATGGAAGAGTTCCAAAGCATTTTTAAACTTCAGCGGAATTCTGAGAACAATGGAAGAGTTCCAAAGCATTGTTACATATCAGCGGAATTCTGAGAACAATGGAAGAGTTCCAAAGCATTTTTAAACTTCAGCACAATTCCGAGAATATTGGAAGAGTTCCAAAGCATTATTAAACATCAGCGGATTTCCGAGAACAATGGAAGAGTTCCAAAGCATTTTTAAACTTCAGCGGAATTCCGAGAACAATGGAACAGTTCCAAAGCATTGTTAAACATCAGCGTAATTCTGAGAACAATGGAAAAGTTCCAAAGCATTTTTAAACTTCAGCAGAATTCCGAGAACAATGGAATCATTCCAAAGCATTGATAAACATCAGCAGATTTCTGAGAACAATGGAAGAGTTCCAAAGCATTTTTAAACTTCAGCAGAATTCCATGAAAATGGAAGAGTTCCAAAGCATTTTTCAACTTCATCGGAATTCCGTGAACAATGGACGAGTTCCAAAGCATTGATAAACATCAGCAGAATTCCGAGAACAATGGAAGAGTTTCAAAGCATTTTTAAACTTCAGCACAATTCCGAGAACAATGGAAGAGTTCCAAAGCATTGTTAAACATCAGCAGATTTCCGAGAAGAATGGAAGAGTTCCAAAGCATTTTTAAACTTCAGCACAATTCCGAGAACAATGGAAGAGATCCAAAGCATTTTTAAACTTCACCAGAATTCCGCGAACAATGGAGGAGTTCCAACGCTTTGTTAAACATCAGTGGAATTCCGAGGACAATGGAAGAGTTCCAAAGCATTTTTAAACTTCAGCAGAATTCCGAGAACAATGGAAGAGATCCAAAGCATTTTTAAACTTCAGCAGAATTCCGAGAACAATGGAAGAGTTCCATAGCATTTTTAAACTTCAGCGGAATTCCGAGAACAAGGGAAGAGTTCCAAAGCATTTTTAAACTTCAGCGGAATTTCGTGAACAATGGAAGAATTCCAAAGCATTGCTAAACATCAGCGGAATTCCGAGAACAATGGAAGAGTTCCAAAGCATTTTTAAACTTCAGTAGAATTCAGAGAACAATGGAAGAGTTCCAAAGCATTTTTAAACTTCAGCAGAATTCCGAGAACAATGGAAGAGTTCCATAGCATTTTTAAACTTCAGCGGAATTCCGAGAACAAGGGAAGAGTTCCAAAGCATTTTTAAACTTCAGCAGAATTCCCAGAACAATGGAAGAGTTCCAAAGCATTGTTAAACATCAGCAGAATTCCGAGAACAATGGAAAAGTTCCAAAGCATTTTTAAACTTCAACGGAATTCCGAGAACAATGGAAGAGATCCAAAGCATTTTTAAACTTCAGTGGAATTCTGACAGCAATGGAAGAGTTCTAAAACATTTTTAAACATCAGCGGAATTCCGAGAACAATGGAAGAGTTCCAAAGCATTTTTAAACTTCAGCAGAATTCCGGGAAAATGGAAGAGTTCCAAAGCATTTTTAAACTTCATCGGAATTCCGTGAACAATGGAAGAGTTCCAAAGCATTGTTAAACATCAGCGGAATTCCCAGAACAATGGAAGAGTTCCAAAGCATTTTTAAACTTCAGCACAATTCCGAGAACAATGGAAGAGTTCCAAAGCATTGTTAAACATCAGTGGATTTACGAGAAGAATGGAAGAGTTCCAAACGATTTTTAAACTTCAGCAGAATTCTGAGAACAATCGAAGGGTTCCAAAGCATTGTTAACATCAGCGGAATTCCGAGAACAATGGAAGAGCTCCAAAGCATTTTTAAACTTCAGCAGAATTCCGAAAACAATGGAAGAGTTCCAAAGCATTGTTAAACATCAGCGGAATTCTGAGAACAATGGAAGAGTTCCAAAGCTTTTTTAAACTTAATCAGAATTCCGACAACAATGGAAGAGTTCCAAAGCATTGTTAAACATCAGTGGAATTCCGACAACAATGGAAGAGTTCCAAAGCATTTTTAAGCTTCAGCAGAATTCCCAGAACAATGGAAGACTTCCAAAGCATTGTTAAACATCAGCGGAATTCCGAGAACAATGGAAGAGTTCCAAAGCATTTTAAACTTCAGCGGAATTCCGAGAACAATGGAAGAGTTTCAAAGCATTTTTAAACTTCAGCGGAATTCTGAGAGCAATGGAAGAGTTCTAAAGCATTTTTAAAGATCAGCGCAATTCCGAGAACAATGGAAGAGTTCCAAAGCATTTTTAAACTTCAGCGGAATTCCGAGATCAATGGAAGAGTTCCAAAGCATTGTTAAACATCAGCGGAATTCTGAGAACATTGGAAGAGTTCCAAAGCATTTTTAAACTTCAGCAGAATACTGAGAACAATGGAAAATTTCCAAAGCATTGCTAAACATCAGCGGAATTCCGAGAACAATGGAGGAGTTCCAAAGCATTTTTAAACTTCAGCAGAATTCCGAGAACAATGGAAGCGTTCCAAAGAATTTTTAAACTTCAGCAGAATTCCGAGAACAATGGAAGAGTTCCAAAGCATTGTTAAACATCAGCGGAATTCCGAGAACAATGGAAGAGTTTCAAAGCATTTTTAAACTTCAGCAGACTTCCAAGAACAATAGAAGAGTTCCTAAGCATTTTTAAATTTCAGCAAAATTCCGAGAAGAATGGAAGAGTTCCAAAGCATTTTTAAACTTCAGCAGAATTCTGAGAACAATGGAAGAGTTCCAAAGCATTGTTACACATCAGCGGAATTCTGAAAACAATGGAAGAGTTCCAAAGCATTTTTAAACTTCAGCACAATTCCGAGAACAATGGAAGAGTTCCAAAGCATTGTTAAACATCAGCAGATTTCTGAGAACAATGCAAGAGTTCCAAAGCATTTTTAAACTTCAGCAGAATTTCGAGAACAATGGAAGAGTTCCAGAGCATTGTTAAACATCAGCGGATTATTGAGAACAATGGAAGAGTTTCAAAGCATTTTTAAACTTCAGCAGAATTCCGGAAAAATGGAAGAGTTCCAAAGCTTTTTTAAACTTCAGCAGAATTCCGACAACAGTGGAAGAGTTCCAAAGCATTGTTAAACATCAGTGGAATTCCGAGAACAATGGAAGAGTTCCAAAGCATTTTTAAACTTCAGCAGAATTCCCAGAACAATGGAAGAGTTCCAAAGCATTGTTAAACATCAGCAGAATTCCGAGAACAATGGAAAAGTTCCAAAGCATTTTTAAACTTCAGCGGAATTCCGAGAACAATGGAAGAGTTCCAAAGCATTTTTAAACTTCAGCAGAATTCTGAGAGCAATGGAAGAGTTCTAAAACATTTTTAAACATCAGCGGAATTCCGAGAACAATGGAAGAGTTCCAAAGCATTTTTAAACTTCAGCAGAATTCCGGGAAAATGGACGAGTTCCAAAGCATTTTTAAACTTCATCGGAATTCCGTGAACAATGGAAGAGTTCCAAAGCATTGTTAAACATCAGCGGAATTCCGAGAACAATGGAAGAGTTCCAAAGCATTTTTAAACTTCAGCACAATTCCGAGAAAAATGGAAGAGTTGTAAAGCATTGTTAAACATCAGTGGATGTACGAAAAGAATGGAAGAGTTCCAAACCATTTTTAAACTTCAGCAGAATTCTGAGAACAAAGGAAGAGTTCCAAAGCATTGTTAAACATCAGCAGAATTCTGAGAACAATGGAAGAGCTCCAAAGCATTTTTAAACTTCAGCAGAATTCCGAAAACAATGGAAGAGTTCCAAAGCATTGTTAATCATCAGCGAAATTCTGAGAACAATGGAAGAGTTCCAAAGCTTTTTTAAACTTAATCAGAATTCCGACAACAATGGAAGAGTTCCAAAGCTTTGTTAAACATCAGTGGAATTACGAGAACAATGGAAGAGTTCCAAAGCATTTTTAAACTTCAGCAGAATTCCCAGAACAATGGAAGAGTTCCAAAGCATTGTTAAACATCAGCGGAATTCCGAGAACAATGGAAGAGTTCCAAAGCATTTTAAACTTCAGCGGAATTCCGAGAACAATGGAAGTGTTCCAAAGCATTTTTAAACTTCAGCGGAATTCTGAGAGCAATGGAAGAGTTCTAAAGCATTTTTAAACATCAGCGGAATTCCGAGAACAATGTAAGAGTTCCAAAGCATTTTTAAACTTCAGCGGAATTCCGAGAACAATGGAAGAGTTCCAAAGCATTGTTAAACATCAGCGGAATTCTGAGAACATTGGAAGAGTTCCAAAGCATTTTTAAACTTCAGCAGAATTCTGAGAACAATGGAAAATTTCCAAAGCATTGCTAAACATCAGGGGAATTCCGAGAACAATGGAGGAGTTCCAAAGCATTTTTAAACTTCAGCAGAATTCCGAGAACAATGGAAGAGTTCCAAAGAATTTTTAAACTTCAGCAGAATTCCGAGAACAATGGAAGAGTTCCAAAGCATTGTTAAACATCAACGGGATTCCGAGAACAATGGAAGAGTTTCAAAGCATTTTTAAACTTCAGCAGACTTCCAAGAACAATGGAAGAGTTCCAAAGCATTTTTAAATTTCAGCAGAATTCCCAGAATGATGGAGGAGTTCCAAAGCATTTTTAAACTTCAGCAGAATTCCGAGAACAATGGAAGAGTTCCAAAGCTTTTTTAAACTTAATCAGAATTCCGACAACAATGGAAGAGTTCCAAAGCATTGTTAAACATCAGCGGAATTCTCAGAACAATGGAAGAGTTCTAAAGCATTTTTAAACTTCAGCAGAATTCCGAGAACAATAGAAGAGTTCCAAAGCATTGTTAAACATCAGCGCAATTCTGAGAACAATGGAAGAGTTCCAAAGCACTTTTAAACTTCAGCAGAATTCCAAGAACAATGGAAGAGTTCAAAAGCATTGTTAAACATCAGCAGAATTCTGAGAACAATGGAAGAGTACCAAAGAATTTTTAAACTTCAGCGGAATTCCGAGAACAAAGGAAGAGTTCAAAAGTATTTTTAAACTTCAGCGGAATTCTGAGGACAATGGAAGAGTTCCAACGCATTGTTAAACATCAGCAGAATTCCGAGAACAATGGAAGAGTTCCAAAGCATTTTTAAACTTCAGCGGAATTCTGAGAACAATGGAAGAATTCCAAAGCATTGTTAAGCATCAGTGGAATTCTCAGAACAATGGAAGATTTCCAAAGCATTTTTAAACTTCAGCAGATTCCCGAGAACAATGTAAGAGTTCCAAAGCATTGTTAAACATCAGCGGAATTCCGAAAACAATGTAAGAGTTCCAAAGCATTTTTAAACTTCGGCAGAATTACGAGAACAATGGAAGCGTTCCAAAGCATTTTTAAACTTCAGCAGAATTCCAAGAACAATGGAAGAGTTCCAAATCATTGTTAAACATCAGCGGAAATCCGAGAACAAAGGAAGAGTTCCAAAGCATTTTTAAACTTCAGCAGAATTCCGAGAACAATGGAAGCGTTTCAAAGCATTTTTAAACTTCAGCAGAATTCCCAGAATGATGGAAGAGTTCCAAAGCATTGTTAAACATTAGCAGAATTCCGAGAACAATGGAAGAGTTCCAAAGCATTTTTAAACTTCAGCGGAATTCTGAGAACAATGGAAGAATTCCAAAGCATTGTTAAACATCAGAGGAATTCTCAGAACAATGGAAGAGTTCCAAAGCGTTTTTAAACTTCAGCAGAATTCCGAGAACAATGGAAGAGTTCCAAAGCATTTTTAAACTTCAGCGGAATTCCGAGAACAATGGAAGAGTTCCAAAGCATTTTTAAACTTCAGCGGAATTCTGAGAGCAATGGAAGAGTTCTAAAGCATTTTTAAACATCAGCGGAATTCCGAGAACAATGTAAGAGTTCCAAAGCATTTTTAAACTTCAGCGGAATTCCGAGAACAATGGAAGAGTTCCAAAGCATTGTTAAACATCAGCGGAATTCTGAGAACATTGGAAGAGTTCCAAAGCATTTTTAAACTTCAGCAGAATTCTGAGAACAATGGAAAATTTCCAAAGCATTGCTAAACATCAGGGGAATTCCGAGAACAATGGAGGAGTTCCAAAGCATTTTTAAACTTCAGCAGAATTCCGAGAACAATGGAAGAGTTCCAAAGAATTTTTAAACTTCAGTAGAATTCCGAGAACAATGGAAGAGTTCCAAAGCATTGTTAAACATCAGCGGAATTCCGAGAACAATGGAAGAGTTCCAAAGCATTGTTAAACATCAGCGGAATTCCGAGAACATTGGAAGAGTTCCAAAGCATTTTTAAACTTCAGCAGAATTCTGAGAACAATGGAAAATTTCCAAAGCATTGCTAAACATCAGGGGAATTCCGAGAACAATGGAGGAGTTCCAAAGCATTTTTAAACTTCAGCAGAATTCCGAGAACAATGGAAGAGTTCCAAAGAATTTTTAAACTTCAGCAGAATTCCGAGAACAATGGAAGAGTTCCAAAGCATTGTTAAACATCAGCGGAATTCCGAGAACAATGGAAGAGTTTCAAAGCATTTTTAAACTTCAGCAGACTTCCAAGAACAATGGAAGAGTTCCAAAGCATTTTTAAATTTCAGCAGAATTCCCAGAATGATGGAGGAGTTCCAAAGCATTTTTAAACTTCAGCAGAATTCGGAGAACAATGGAAGAGTTCCAAAGCTTTTTTAAACTTAATCAGAATTCCGACAACAATGGAAGAGTTCCAAAGCATTGTTAAACATCAGCGGAATTCTCAGAACAATGGAAGAGTTCTAAAGCATTTTTAAACTTCAGCAGAATTCAGAGAACAATAGAAGAGTTCCAAAGCATTGTTAAACATCAGCGCAATTCTGAGAACAATGGAAGAGTTCCAAAGCACTTTTAAACTTCAGCAGAATTCCAAGAACAATGGAAGAGTTCAAAAGCATTGTTAAACATCAGCAGAATTCCGAGAACAATGGAAGAGTACCAAAGAATTTTTAAACTTCAGCGGAATTCCGAGAACAATGGAAGAGTTCAAAAGTATTTTTAAACTTCAGCGGAATTCTGAGAACAATGGAAGAGTTCCAAAGCATTTTTAAACTTCAGCGGAATTCTGAGAACAATGGAAGAATTCCAAAGCATTGTTAAGCATCAGCGGAATTCTCAGAACAATGGAAGATTTCCAAAGCATTTTTAAACTTCAGCAGATTCCCGAGAACAATGTAAGAGTTCCAAAGCATTGTTAAACATCAGCGGAATTCCGAAAACAATGTAAGAGTTCCAAAGCATTTTTAAACTTCGGCAGAATTCCGAGAACAACGGAAGCATTCCAAAGCATTTTTAAACTTCAGCAGAATTCCAAGAACAATGGAAGAGTTCCAAATCATTGTTAAACATCAGCGGAAATCCGAGAACAAAGGAAGAGTTCCAAAGCATTTTTAAACTTCAGCAGAATTCCGAGAACAATGGAAGCGTTTCAAAGCATTTTTAAACTTCAGCAGAATTCCCAGAATGATGGAAGAGTTCCAAAGCATTGTTAAACATTAGCAGAATTCCGAAAACAATGGAAGAGTTCCAAAGCATTTTTAAACTTCAGCGGAATTCTGAGAACAATGGAAGAATTCCAAAGCATTGTTAAACATCAGAGGAATTCTCAGAACAATGGAAGAGTTCCAAAGCGTTTTTAAACTTCAGCAGAATTCCGAGAACAATGGAAGAGCTGCAAAGCATTTTTAAATTTCAGCAGAATTCCGAGAAAAATGGAAGAGTTCCAAAGCATTGTTAAACATCAGCGGAATTCCGAGAACAATGCAAGAGTTCCAAAGCATTTTTAAACTTCAGCAGATTTCCAAAAAGAATAGAAGAGTTCCAAAGCATTGTTAAACATCAGCGGCATTCTGAGAACAATGGAAGAGTTCCAAAGCTTTTTTAAACTTCAGCTGAATTCCGAGAACAACGGAAGAGCTCCAAAGCATTGTTAAACATCAGCAGAATTCCGAGAACAATGGAAGAGTTCCAAACCATTTTTAAACTTTAGCTGAATTCCCAGGACAATGGAAGAGTTCCAAAGCATTGTTAAACATCAGCGGAATTCCGAGAACAATGGAAGAGTTGGAAAGCATTTTTAAACTTCAGCAGAATTCCCAGAACAATGGAAGAGTTCCAAAGCATTGTTAAACATCAGCAGAATTCCGAGAACAATGGAAGAGTTCCAAATCATTGTTAAACATCAGCGGAAATCCGAGAACAAAGGAAGAGTTCCAAAGCATTTTTAAACTTCAGCAGAATTCCGAGAACAATGGAAGCATTTCAAAGCATTTTTAAACTTCAGCAGAATTCCCAGAATGATGGAAGAGTTCCAAAGCATTGTTAAACATTAGCAGAATTCCGAGAACAATGGAAGAGTTCCAAAGCATTTTTAAACTTCAGCGGAATTCTGAGAACAATGGAAGAGTTCCAAAGCTTTTTTAAACTTAATCAGAATTCCGACAACAATGGAAGAGTTCCAAAGCATTGTTAAACATCAGTGGAATTCCGAGAACAATGGAAGAGTTCCAAAGCATTTTTAAACTTCAGCAGAATTTCCAGAACAATGGAAGAGTTCCAAAGCATTGTTAAACATCAGCGGAATTCCGAGAACAATGGAAGAGTTCCAAAGCATTTTAAACTTCAGCGGAATTCCGAGAACAATGGAAGAGTTCCAAAGCATTTTTAAACTTCAGCGGAATTCTGAGAGCAATGGAAGAGTTCTAAAGCATTTTTAAACATCAGCGGAATTCCAAGAACAATGGAAGAGTTCAAAAGCATTTTTAAACTTCAGCGGAATTCCGAGAACAATGGAAGAGTTCCAAAGCATTGTTAAACATCAGCGGAATTCTGAAAACATTGGAAGAGTTCCAAAGCATTTTTAAACTTCAGCAGAATTCTGAGAACAATGGAAAATTTCCAAAGCATTGCTAAACATCAGGGGAATTCCGAGAACAATGGAGGAGTTCCAAAGCATTTTTAAACTTCAGCAGAATTCCAAGAACAATGGAAGAGTTCCAAAGAATTTTTAAACTTCAGCAGAATTCCGAGAACAATGGAAGAGTTCCAAAGCATTGTTAAACATCAGCGGAATTCTGAGAACAATGGAAGAGTTTCAAAGCATTTTTAAACTTCAGCAGACTTCCAAGAACAATGGAAGAGTTCCAAAGCATTTTTAAATTTCAGCAGAATTCCCAGAATCATGGAGGAGTTCCAAAGCATTTTTAAACTTCAGCAGAATTCCGAGAACAATGGAAGAGTTCCAAAGCTTTTTTAAACTTAATCAGAATTCCGACAACAATGGAAGAGTTCCAAAGCATTGTTAAACATCAGCGGAATTCTCAGAACAATGGAAGAGTTCTAAAGCATTTTTAAACTTCAGCAGAATTCCGAGAACAATGGAAGAGTTCCAAAGCATTGTTAAACATCAGCAGAATTCTGAGAACAATGGAAGAGTTCCAAAGCACTTTTAAACTTCAGCAGAATTCCAAGAACAATGGAAGAGTTCAAAAGCATTGTTAAACATCAGCAGAATTCCGAGAACAATGGAAGAGTACCAAAGAAATTTAAACTTCAGCGGAATTCCGAGAACAATGGAAGAGTTCCAAAGTATTTTTAAACTTCAGCGGAATTCTGAGAACAATGGAAGAGTTCCAACGCATTGTTAAACATCAGCAGAATTCCGAGAACAATGGAAGAGTTCCAAAGCATTTTTAAACTTCAGCGGAATTCTGAGAACAATGGAAGAATTCCAAAGCATTGTTAAGCATCAGCGGAATTCTCAGAACAATGGAAGAGTTCCAAAGCATTTTTAAACTTCAGCAGATTCCCGAGAACAATGTAAGAGTTCAAAAGCATTGTTAGACATCAGCGGAATTCCGAGAACAATGTAAGAGTTCCAAAGCATTTTTAAACTTCGGCAGAATTCCGAGAACAATGGAAGCGTTCCAAAGCATTTTTAAACTTCAGCAGAATTCCAAGAACAATGGAAGAGTTCCAAATCATTGTTAAACATCAGCGGAAATCCGAGAACAAAGGAAGAGTTCCAAAGCATTTTTAAACTTCAGCAGAATTCCGAGAACAATGGAAGCGTTTCAAAGCATTTTTAAATTTCAGCAGAATTCCCAGAAGGATGGAAGAGTTCCAAAGCATTGTTAAACATTAGCAGAATTCCCAGAACAATGGAAGAGTTCCAAAGCATTTTTAAACTTCAGCGGAATTCTGAGAGCAATGGAAGAGTTCTAAAGCATTTTTAAACATCAGCGGAATTCCGAGAACAATGGAAGAGTTCCAAAGCATTTTTAAACTTCAGCGGAATTCCGAGAACAATGGAAGAGTTCCAAAGCATTGTTAAACATCAGCGGAATTCTGAAAACATTGGAAGAGTTCCAAAGCATTTTTAAACTTCAGCAGAATTCTGAGAACAATGGAAAATTTCCAAAGCATTGCTAAACATCAGGGGAATTCCGAGAACAATGGAGGAGTTCCAAAGCATTTTTAAACTTCAGCAGAATTCCGAGAACAATGGATGAGTTCCAAAGAATTTTTAAACTTCAGCAGAATTCCGAGAACAATGGAAGAGTTCCAAAGCAATGTTAAACATCAGCGGAATTCCGAGAACAATGGAAGAGTTCCAAAGCATTTTTAAACTTCAGCAGAATTCCCAGAACAATGGAAGAGTTCCAAAGCATTGTTAAACATCAGCAGAATTCCGAGAACAATGGAAGAGTTCCAAATCATTGTTAAACATCAGCGGAAATCCGAGAACAAAGGAAGAGTTCCAAAGCATTTTTAAACTTCAGCAGAATTCCGAGAACAATGGAAGCATTTCAAAGCATTTTTAAACTTCAGCAGAATTCCCAGAATGATGGAAGAGTTCCAAAGCATTGTTAAACATTAGCAGAATTCCGAGAACAATGGAAGAGTTCCAAAGCATTTTTAAACTTCAGCGGAATTCTGAGAACAATGGAAGAGTTCCAAAGCTTTCTTAAACTTAATCAGAATTCCGACAACAATGGAAGAGTTCCAAAGCATTGTTAAACATCAGTGGAATTCCGAGAACAATGGAAGAGTTCCAAAGCATTTTTAAACTTCAGCAGAATTCCCAGAACAATGGAAGAGTTCCAAAGCATTGTTAAACATCAGCGGAATTCCGAGAACAATGGAAGAGTTCCAAAGCATTTTAAACTTCAGCGGAATTCCGAGAACAATGGAAGAGTTCCAAAGCATTTTTAAACTTCAGCGGAATTCTGAGAGCAATGGAAGAGTTCTAAAGCATTTTTAAACATCAGCGGAATTCCAAGAACAATGGAAGAGTTCAAAAGCATTTTTAAAATTCAGCGGAATTCCGAGAACAATGGAAGAGTTCCAAAGCATTGTTAAACATCAGCGGAATTCTGAGAACATTGGAAGAGTTCCAAAGCATTTTTAAACTTCAGCAGAATTCTGAGAACAATGGAAAATTTCCAAAGCATTGCTAAACATCAGGGGAATTCCGAGAACAATGGAGGAGTTCCAAAGCATTTTAAAACTTCAGCAGAATTCCAAGAACAATGGAAGAGTTCCAAAGAATTTTTAAACTTCAGCAGAATTCCGAGAACAATGGAAGAGTTCCAAAGCATTGTTAAACATCAGCGGAATTCCGAGAACAATGGAAGAGTTTCAAAGCATTTTTAAACTTCAGCAGACTTCCAAGAACAATGGAAGAGTTCCAAAGCATTTTTAAATTTCAGCAGAATTCCCAGAATCATGGAGGAGTTCCAAAGCATTTTTAAACTTCAGCAGAATTCCGAGAACAATGGAAGAGTTCCAAAGCTTTTTTAAACTTAATCAGAATTCCGACAACAATGGAAGAGTTCCAAAGCATTGTTAAACATCAGCGGAATTCTCAGAACAATGGAAGAGTTCTAAAGCATTTTTAAGCTTCAGCAGAATTCCGAGAACAATGGAAGAGTTCCAAAGCATTGTTAAACATCAGCGGAATTCTGAGAACAATGGAAGAGTTCCAAAGCACTTTTAAACTTCAGCAGAATTCCAAGAACAATGGAAGAGTTCAAAAGCATTGTTAAACATCAGCAGAATTCCGAGAACAATGGAAGAGTACCAAAGAAATTTAAACTTCAGCGGAATTCCGAGAACAATGGAAGAGTTCCAAAGTATTTTTAAACTTAAGCGGAATTCTGAGAACAATGGAAAAGTTCCAACGCATTGTTAAACATCAGCAGAATTCCGAGAACAATGGAAGAGTTCCAAAGCATTTTTAAACTTCAGCGGAATTCTGAGAACAATGGAAGAATTCCAAAGCATTGTTAAGCATCAGCGGAATTCTCAGAACAATGGAAGAGTTCCAAAGCATTTTTAAACTTCAGCAGATTCCCGAGAACAATGTAAGAGTTCAAAAGCATTGTTAAACATCAGCGGAATTCCGAGAACAATGTAAGAGTTCCAAAGCATTTTTAAACTTCGGCAGAATTCCGAGAACAATGGAAGCGTTCCAAAGCATTTTTAAACTTCAGCAGAATTCCGAGAACAATGGAAGAGTTCCAAATCATTGTTAAACATCAGCGGAAATCCGAGAACAAAGGAAGAGTTCCAAAGCATTTTTAAACTTCAGCAGAATTCCGAGAACAATGGAAGCGTTTCAAAGCATTTTTAAATTTCAGCAGAATTCCCAGAATGATGGAAGAGTTCCAAAGCATTGTTAAACATTAGCAGAATTCCCAGAACAATGGAAGAGTTCCAAAGCATTTTTAAACTTCAGCGGAATTCTGAGAGCAATGGAAGAGTTCTAAAGCATTTTTAAACATCAGCGGAATTCCGAGAACAATGGAAGAGTTCCAAAGCATTTTTAAACTTCAGCGGAATTCCGAGAACAATGGAAGAGTTCCAAAGCATTGTTAAACATCAGCGGAATTCTGAAAACATTGGAAGAGTTCCAAAGCATTTTTAAACTTCAGCAGAATTCTGAGAACAATGGAAAATTTCCAAAGCATTGCTAAACATCAGGGGAATTCCGAGAACAATGGAGGAGTTCCAAAGCATTTTTAAACTTCAGCAGAATTCCGAGAACAATGGAAGAGTTCCAAAGAATTTTTAAACTTCAGCAGAATTCCGAGAACAATGGAAGAGTTCCAAAGCAATGTTAAACATCAGCGGAATTCCGAGAACAATGGAAGAGTTTCAAAGCATTTTTAAACTTCAGCAGACTTCCAAGAACAATGGAAGAGTTCCAAAGCATTTTTAAATTTCAGCAGAATTCCCTGAATGATGGAGGAGTTCCAAAGCTTTTTTAAACTTAATCAGAATTCCGACAACAATGGAAGAGTTCCAAAGCATTGTTAAACATCAGCGGAATTCTCAGAACAATGGAAGGGTTCTAAAGCATTTTTAAACTTCAGCAGAATTCCGAGAACAATGGAAGAGTTCCAAAGCATTGTTAAACATCAGCGGAATTCTGAGAACAATGGAAGAGTTCCAAAGCACTTTTAAACTTCAGCAGAATTCCAAGAACAATGGAAGAGTTCAAAAGCATTGTTAAACATCAGCAGAATTCTGAGAACAATGGAAGAGTACCAAAGAATTTTTAAACTTCAGCGGAATTCTGAGAACAATGGAAGAGTTCAAAAGTATTTTTAAACTTCAGCGGAATTCTGAGAACAATGGAAGAGTTCCAACGCATTGTTAAACATCAGCAGAATTCCGAGAACAATGGAAGAGTTCCAAAACATTTTTAAACTTCAGCGGAATTCTGAGAACAATGGAAGAATTCCAAACCATTGTTAAGCATCAGCGGAATTCTCAGAACAATGGAAGATTTCCAAAGCATTTTTAAACTTCAGCAGATTCCCGAGAACAATGTAAGAGTTCCAAAGCATTGTTAAACATCAGCGGAATTCCGAAAGCAATGTAAGAGTTCCAAAGCATTTTTAAACTTCGGCAGAATTCCGAGAACAATGGAAGCGTTCCAAAGCATTTTTAAACTTCAGCAGAATTTCGAGAACAATGGAAGAGTTCCAAATCATTGTTAAACATCAGCGGAAATCCGAGAACAAAGGAAGAGTTCCAAAGCATTTTTAAACTTCAGCAGAATTCCGAGAACAATGGAAGCGTTTCAAAGCATTTTTAAACTTCAGCAGAATTCCCAGAATGATGGAAGAGTTCCAAAGCATTGTTAAACATTAGCAGAATTCCGAGAACAATGGAAGAGTTCCAAAGCATTTTTAAACTTCAGCGGAATTCTAAGAACAATGGAAGAATTTCAAAGCATTGTTAAACATCAGAGGAATTCTCAGAACAATGGAAGAGTTCCAAAGCGTTTTTAAACTTCAGCAGAATTCCGAGAACAATGGAAGAGCTCCAAAGCATTTTTAAATTTCAGCAGAATTCCGAGAAAAATGGAAGGGTTCCAAAGCATTGTTAAACATCAGCGGAATTCCGAGAACAATGCAAGAGTTCCAAAGCATTTTTAAACTTCAGCAGATTTCCAAAAACAATGGAAGAGTTCCAAAGCATTGTTAAACATCAGCGGCATTCTGAGAACAATGGAAGAGTTCCAAAGCTTTTTTAAACTTCAGCTGAATTCCGAGAACAACAGAAGAGCTCCAAAGCATTGTTAAACATCAGCAGAATTCCGAGAACAATGGAAGAGTTCCAAACCATTTTTAAACTTTAGCTGAATTCCCAGGACAATGGAAGAGTTCCAAAGCATTGTTAAACATCAGCGGAATTCCGAGAACAATGGAAGAGTTCCAAAGCATTTTTAAACTTCAGCAGAATTCCCAGAACAATGGAAGAGTTCCAAAGCATTGTTAAACATCAGCAGAATTCCGAGAACAATGGAAGAGTTCCAAATCATTTTTAATCTTCAGCAGAAATCCCAGAACAAAGGAAGAGTTCCAAAGCATTTTTAATCTTCAGCAGAATTCCGAGAACAATGGAAGCGTTTCAAAGCATTTTTAAACTTCAGCAGAATTCCCAGAACGATGGAAGAGTTCCAAAGCATTGTTAAACATTAGCAGAATTCCGAGAACAATGGAAGAGTTCCAAAGCATTTTTAAACTTCAGCGGAATTCTGAGAACAATGGAAGAGTTCCAAAGCTTTTTTAAACTTAATCAGACTTCCGACAACAATGGAAGAGTTCCAAAGCATTGTTAAACATCAGTGGAATTCCGAGAACAATGGAAGAGTTCCAAAGCATTTTTAAACTTCAGCAGAATTCCCAGAACAATGGAAGAGTTCCAAAGCATTGTTAAACATCAGCGGAATTCCGAGAACAATGGAAGAGTTCCAAAGCATTTTAAACTTCAGCGGAATTCCGAGAACAATGGAAGAGTTCCAAAGCATTTTTAAACTTCAGCGGAATTCTGAGAGCAATGGAAGAGTTCTAAAGCATTTTTAAACATCAGCGGAATTCCGAGAACAATGGAAGAGTTCCAAAGCATTTTTAAACTTCAGCGGAATTCCGAGAACAATGGAAGAGTTCCAAAGCATTGTTAAACATCAGCGGAATTCTGAAAACATTGGAAGAGTTCCAAAGCATTTTTAAACTTCAGCAGAATTCTGAGAACAATGGAAAATTTCCAAAGCATTGCTAAACATCAGGGGAATTCCGAGAACAATGGAGGAGTTCCAAAGCATTTTTAAACTTCAGCAGAATTCCGAGAACAATGGAAGAGTTCCAAAGAATTTTTAAACTTCAGCAGAATTCCGAGAACAATGGAAGAGTTCCAAAGCAATGTTAAACATCAGCGGAATTCTGAGAACAATGGAAGAGTTCCAAAGCACTTTTAAACTTCAGCAGAATTCCAAGAACAATGGAAGAGTTCAAAAGCATTGTTAAACATCAGCAGAATTCTGAGAACAATGGAAGAGTACCAAAGAATTTTTAAACTTCAGCGGAATTCTGAGAACAATGGAAGAGTTCAAAAGTATTTTTAAACTTCAGCGGAATTCTGAGAACAATGGAAGAGTTCCAACGCATTGTTAAACATCAGCAGAATTCCGAGAACAAAGGAAGAGTTCCAAAACATTTTTAAACTTCAGCGGAATTCTGAGAACAATGGAAGAATTCCAAAGCATTGTTAAGCATCAGCGGAATTCTCAGAACAATGGAAGATTTCCAAAGAATTTTTAAACTTCAGCAGATTCCCGAGAACAATGTAAGAGTTCCAAAGCATTGCTAAACATCAGCGGAATTCCGAAAACAATGTAAGAGTTCCAAAGCATTTTTAAACTTCGGCAGAATTCCGAGAACAATGGAAGCGTTCCAAAGCATTTTTAAACTTCAGCAGAATTCCGAGAACAATGGAAGAGTTCCAAATCATTGTTAAACATCAGCGGAAATCCGAGAACAAAGGAAGAGTTCCAAAGCATTTTTAAACTTCAGCAGAATTCCGAGAACAATGGAAGCGTTTCAAAGCATTTTTAAACTTCAGCAGAATTCCCAGAATGATGGAAGAATTCCAAAGCATTGTTAAACATCAGAGGAATTCTCAGAACAATGGAAGAGTTCCAAAGCGTTTTTAAACTTCAGCAGAATTCCGAGAACAATGGAAGAGCTCCAAAGCATTTTTAAATTTCAGCAGAATTCCGAGAAAAATGGAAGGGTTCCAAAGCATTGTTAAACATCAGCAGAATTCCAAGAACAATGCAAGAGTTCCAAAGCATTTTTAAACTTCAGCAGATTTCCAAAAACAATGGAAGAGTTCCAAAGCATTGTTAAACATCAGCGGCATTCTGAGAACAATGGAAGAGTTCCAAAGCTTTTTTAAACTTCAGCTGAATTCCGAGAACAACGGAAGAGCTCCAAAGCATTGTTAAACATCAGCAGAATTCCGAGAACAATGGAAGAGTTCCAAACCATTTTTAAACTTTAGCTGAATTCCCAGGACAATGGAAGAGTTCCAAAGCATTGTTAAACATCAGCGGAATTCCGAGAACAAAGGAAGAGTTCCAAAGCATTTTTAATCTTCAGCAGAATTCCGAGAACAATGGAAGCGTTTCAAAGCATTTTTAAACTTCAGCAGAATTCCCAGAATGATGGAAGAGTTCCAAAGCATTGTTAAACATTAGCAGAATTCCGAGAACAATGGAAGAGTTCCAAAGCATTTTTAAACTTCAGCGGAATTCTGAGAACAATGGAAGAGTTCCAAAGCTTTTTTAAACTTAATCAGAATTCCGACAACAATGGAAGAGTTCCAAAGCATTGTTAAACATCAGTGGAATTCCGAGAACAATGGAAGAGTTCCAAAGCATTTTTAAACTTCGGCAGAATTCCCAGAACAATGGAAGAGTTCCAAAGCATTGTTAAACATCAGCGGAATTCCGAGAACAATGGAAGAGTTCCAAAGCATTTTAAACTTCAGCGGAATTCCGAGAACAATGGAAGAGTTCCAAAGCATTTTTAAACTTCAGCGGAATTCTGAGAGCAATGGAAGAGTTCTAAAGCATTTTTAAACATCAGCGGAATTCCGAGAACAATGGAAGAGTTCCAAAGCATTTTTAAACTTCAGCGGAATTCCGAGAACAATGGAAGAGTTCCAAAGCATTGTTAAACATCAGCGGAATTCTGAGAACATTGGAAGAGTTCCAAAGCATTTTTAAACTTCAGCAGAATTCTGAGAACAATGGAAAATTTCCAAAGCATTGCTAAACATCAGGGGAATTCCGAGAACAATGGAGGAGTTCCAAAGCATTTTTAAACTTCAGCAGAATTCCGAGAACAATGGAAGAGTTCCAAAGCATTGTTAAACATCAGCGGAATTCCGAGAACAATGGAAGAGTTTCAAAGCATTTTTAAACTTCAGCAGACTTCCAAGAACAATGGAAGACTTCCAAAGCATTTTTAAATTTCAGCAGAATTCCCAGAATGATGGAGGAGTTCCAAAGCATTTTTAAACTTCAGCAGAATTCCGAGAACAATGGAAGAGTTCCAAAGCTTTTTTAAACTTAATCAGAATTCCGACAACAATGGAAGAGTTCCAAAGCATTGTTAAACATCAGCGGAATTCTCAGAACAATGGAAGAGTTCTAAAGCATTTTTAAACTTCAGCAGAATTCCGAGAACAATGGAAGAGTTCCAAAGCATTGTTAAACATCAGCGGAATTCTGAGAACAATGGAAGAGTTCCAAAGCACTTTTAAACTTCAGCAGAATTCCAAGAACAATGGAAGAGTTCAAAAGCATTGTTAAACATCAGCAGAATTCCGAGAACAATGGAAGAGTACCAAAGAATTTTTAAACTTCAGCGGAATTCCGAGAACAATGGAAGAGTTCAAAAGTATTTTTAAACTTCAGCGGAATTCTGAGAACAATGGAAGAGTTCCAACGCATTGTTAAACATCAGCAGAATTCCGAGAACAATGGAAGAGTTCCAAAGCATTTTTAAACTTCAGCGGAATTCTGAGAACAATGGAAGAATTCCAAAGTATTGTTAAGCATCAGCGGAATTCTCAGAACAATGGAAGAGTTCCATAGAATTTTTAAACTTCAGCAGATTCCCGAGAACAATGTAAGAGTTCCAAAGCATTGTTAAACATCAGCGGAATTCCGAAAACAATGTAAGAGTTCCAAAGCATTTTTAAACTTCGGCAGAATTCCGAGAACAATGGAAGCGTTCCAAAGCATTTTTAAACTTCAGCAGAATTCCGAGAACAATGGAAGAGTTCGAAATCATTGTTAAACATCAGCGGAAATCCGAGAACAAAGGAAGAGTTCCAAAGCATTTTTAAACTTCAGCAGAATTCCGAGAACAATGGAAGCGTTTCAAAGCATTTTTAAACTTCAGCAGAATTCCCAGAATGATGGAAGAGTTCCAAATCATTGTTAAACATTAGCAGAATTCCGAGAACAATGGAAGAGTTCCAAAGCATTTTTAAACTTCAGCGGAATTCTGAGAACAATGGAAGAATTCCAAAGCATTGTTAAACATCAGAGGAATTCTCAGAACAATGGAAGAGTTCCAAAGCGTTTTTAAACTTCAGCAGAATTCCGAGAACAATGGAAGAGTTCCAAAGCATTTTTAAATTTCAGCAGAATTCTGAGAAAAATGGAAGAGTTCCAAAGCATTGTTAAACATCAGCGGAATTCCGAGAACAATGCAAGAGTTCCAAAGCATTTTTAAACTTCAGCAGAATTCTGAGAACAATGGAAGAATTCCAAAGCATTGTTAAACATCAGAAGAATTCTCAGAACAATGGAAGAGTTCCAAAGCGTTTTTAAACTTCAGCAGAATTCCGAGAACAATGGAAGAGTTCCAAAGCATTTTTAAATTTCAGCAGAATTCCGAGAAAAATGGAAGAGTTCCAAAGCATTGTTAAACATCAGCGGAATTCCGAGAACAATGCAGAGTTCCAAAGCATTTTTAAACTTCAGCAGATTTCCAAAAACAATGGAAGAGTTCCAAAGCATTGTTAAACATCAGCGGCATTCTGAGAACAATGGAAGAGTTCCAAAGCTTTTTTAAACTTCAGCTGAATTCTGAGAACAACGGAAGAGCTCCAAAGCATTGTTAAACATCAGCAGAATTCCGAGAACAATGGAAGAGTTCCAAAGCATTTTTAAACTTTAGCTGAATTCCCAGGACAATGGAAGAGTTCCAAAGCATTTTTAAACATCAGCGGAATTCTGAGAACAATGGAAGAGTTCCAAAGCATTTTTAAACTTCAGCAGAATTCCCAAAACAATGGAAGAGTTGCAAAGCATTGTTAAACATCAGCAGAATTCCGAGAACAATGGAAGAGTTCCAAATCATTGTTAAACATCACGGAAATCCGAGAACAAAGGGAGAGTTCCAAAGCATTTTTAAACTTCAGCAGAATTCCGAGAACAATGGAAGCATTTCAAAGCATTTTTAAACTTCAGCAGAATTCCCAGAATGATGGAAGAGTTCCAAAGCATTGTTAAACATTAGCAGAATTCCGAGAACAATGGAAGAGTTCCAAAGCATTTTTAAACTTCAGCGGAATTCTGAGAACAATGGAAGAATTCCAAAGCATTGTTAAACATCAGCGGAATTCTCAGAACAATGGAAGAGTTCCAAAGGGTTTTTAAACTTCAGCAGAATTCCGAGAACAATGGAAGAGTTCCAAAGCATTTTTAAACTTCAGCAGAATTCCGAGAAAAATGGAAGAGTTCCAAAGCATTGTTAAACATCAGCGGAATTCCGAGAACAATGGAAGAGTTCCAAAGCATTTTTAAACTTCAGCAGAATTTCCAAAACAATGAAAGAGTTCCAAAGCATTGTTAAAAATCAGCGGCATTCTGAGAACAATGGAAGAGTTCCAAAGCATTGTTAAAAATCAGCGGCATTCTGAGAACAATGGAAGAGTTCCAAAGCTTTTATAAACTTCAGCTGAATTCCGAGAACAACGGAAGAGTTCCAAAGCATTTTTAAACTTCAGCAGAATTCCGAGAAAAATGGAAGAGTTCCAAAGCATTGTTAAACATCAGCGGAATTCCGAGAACAATGGAAGAGTTTCAAAGCATTTTTAAACTTCAGCAGAATTCCAAAAACAATGGAAGAGTTCCAAAGCATTGTTAAACATCAGCAGCATTCTGAGAACAATGGAAGAGTTCCAAAGCTTTTTTAAACTTCAGCTGAATTCCGATAACAACGGAAGAGTTCCAAAGCATTGTTAGACATCAGCAGAATTCCGAGAACAATGGAAGAGTTCCAAACCATTTTTAAACTTTAGCAGAATTCCCAGAACAATGGAAGAGTTCCAAAGCATTGTTAAACATCAGCGGAATTCCGAGAACAATGGAAGAGTTCCAAAGCATTTTTAAACTTCAGCAGAATTCCCAGAACAATGGAAGAGTTCCAAAGCATTGTTAAACATCAGCGGAATTCCGAGAACAATGGAAGAGTTCCAAAGCATTTTTAAACTTCAGCAGAATTCCGAGAACAATGGAAGAGTTCCAAAGCATTTTTAAACTTCAGCAGAATTCCGAGAACAATGGAAGCGTTCCATAGCATTTTTAAACTTCAGCGGAATTCCGGCAACAAGGGAAGAGTTCCAAAGCATTTTTAAACTTCAGCGGAATTTCGTGAACAATGGAAGAATTCCAAAGAATTGCTAAACATCAGCGGAATTCCGAGAACAATGGAAGAGTTCCAAAGCATTTTTAAACTTCAGCAGAATTCCGAGAAAAATGGAAGAGTTCCAAAGCATTGTTAAACATCAGCGGAATTCCGAGAACAATGGAAGAGTTCCAAAGCATTTTTAAACTTCAGCAGAATTCCAAGAACAATGGAAGAGTTCCAAAGCATTGTTAAAAATCAGCGGCATTCTGAGAACAATGGAAGAGTTCCAAAGCATTGTTAAAAATCAGCAGCATTCTGAGAACAATGGAAGAGTTCCAAAGCTTTTATAAACTTCAGCTGAATTCTGAGAACAACGGAAGAGTTCCAAAGCATTTTTAAACTTCAGCAGAATTCCGAGAAAAATGGAAGAGTTCCAAAGCATTGTTAAACATCAGCGGAATTCCGAGAACAATGGAAGAGTTTCAAAGCATTTTTAAACTTCAGCAGAATTCCAAAAACAATGGAAGAGTTCCAAAGCATTGTTAAACATCAGCAGCATTCTGAGAACAATGGAAGAGTTCCAAAGCTTTTTTAAACTTCAGCTGAATTCCGATAACAACGGAAGAGTTCCAAAGCATTGTTAAACATCAGCAGAATTCCGAGAACAATGGAAGAGTTCCAAACCATTTTTAAACTTTAGCAGAATTCCCAGAACAATGGAAGAGTTCCAAAGCATTGTTAAACATCAGCGGAATTCCGAGAACAATGGAAGAGTTCCAAAGCATTTTTAAACTTCAGCAGAATTCCCAGAACAATGGAAGAGTTCCAAAGCATTGTTAAACATCAGCGGAATTCCAAGAACAATGGAAGAGTTCCAAAGCATTTTTAAACTTCAGCAGAATTCCGAGAACAATGGAAGAGTTCCAAAGCATTTTTAAACTTCAGCAGAATTCCGAGAACAATGGAAGCGTTCCATAGCATTTTTAAACTTCAGCGGAATTCCGGCAACAAGGGAAGAGTTCCAAAGCATTTTTAAACTTCAGCTGAATTTCGTGAACAATGGAAGAATTCCAAAGAATTGCTACACATCAGCGGAATTCCGAGAACAATAGAAGAGTTCCAAAGCATTTTTAAACTTCAGCAGAATTCCGAGAAAAATGGAAGAGTTCCAAAGCATTGTTAAACATCAGCGGAATTAGGAGAACAATGGAAGAGTTCCAAAGCATTTTTAAACTTCAGCAGAATTCCGAGAACAATGGAAGAGTTCCAAAGCATTTTTAAACTTCAGCAGAATTCCGAGAACAATGGAAGCGTTCCATAGCATTTTTAAACTTCAGCGGAATTCCGGCAACAAGGGAAGAGTTCCAAAGCATTTTTAAACTTCAGCGGAATTTCGTGAACAATGGAAGAATTCCAAAGAATTGCTAAACATCAGCGGAATTCCGAGAACAATGGAAGAGTTCCAAAGCATTTTTAAACTTCAGCAGAATTCCAAGAACAATGGAAGAGTTCCAAAGCATTGTTAAAAATCAGCGGCATTCTGAGAACAATGGAAGAGTTCCAAAGCATTGTTAAAAATCAGCGGCATTCTGAGAACAATGGAAGAGTTCCAAAGCTTTTATAAACTTCAGCTGAATTCCGAGAACAACGGAAGAGTTCCAAAGCATTTTTAAACTTCAGCAGAATTCCGAGAAAAATGGAAGAGTTCCAAAGCATTGTTAAACATCAGCGGAATTCCGAGAACAATGGAAGAGTTTCAAAGCATTTTTAAACTTCAGCAGAATTCCAAAAACAATGGAAGAGTTCCAAAGCATTGTTAAACATCAGCAGCATTCTGAGAACAATGGAAGAGTTCCAAAGCTTTTTTAAACTTCAGCTGAATTCCGATAACAACGGAAGAGTTCCAAAGCATTGTTAAACATCAGCAGAATTCCGAGAACAATGGAAGAGTTCCAAACCATTTTTAAACTTTAGCAGAATTCCCAGAACAATGGAAGAGTTCCAAAGCATTGTTAAACATCAGCGGAATTCCGAGAACAATGGAAGAGTTCCAAAGCATTTTTAAACTTCAGCAGAATTCCCAGAACAATGGAAGAGTTCCAAAGCATTGTTAAACATCAGCGGAATTCCGAGAACAATGGAAGAGTTCCAAAGCATTTTTAAACTTCAGCAGAATTCCGAGAACAATGGAAGAGTTCCAAAGCATTTTTAAACTTCAGCAGAATTCCGAGAACAATGGAAGCGTTCCATAGCATTTTTAAACTTCAGCGGAATTCCGGCAACAAGGGAAGAGTTCCAAAGCATTTTTAAACTTCAGCTGAATTTCGTGAACAATGGAAGAATTCCAAAGAATTGCTAAACATATGCGGAATTCCGAGAACAATGGAAGAGTTCCAAAGCATTTTTAAACTTCAGCAGAATTCCGAGAAAAATGGAAGAGTTCCAAAGCATTGTTAAACATCAGCGGAATTAGGAGAACAATGGAAGAGTTCCAAAGCATTTTTAAACTTCAGCAGAATTCCAAGAACAATGGAAGAGTTCCAAAGCATTGTTAAAAATCAGCGGCATTCTGAGAACAATGGAAGAGTTCCAAAGCATTGTTAAAAATCAGCGGCATTCTGAGAACAATGGAAGAGTTCCAAAGCTTTTATAAGCTTCAGCTGAATTCCGAGAACAACGGAAGATTTCCAAAGCATTTTTAAACTTCAGCAGAATTCCGAGAAAAATGGAAGAGTTCCAAAGCATTGTTAAACATCAGCGGAATTCCGAGAACAATGGAAGAGTTCCAAAGCATTTTTAAACTTCAGCAGAATTCCAAAAACAATGGAAGAGTTCCAAAGCATTGCTAAACATCAGCAGTATTCTGAGAACAATGGAAGAGTTCCAAAGCATTTTTAAACTTCAGCAGAATTCCGAGAACAATGGAAGCGTTCCATAGCATTTTTAAACTTCAGCGGAATTCCGACAACAAGGGAAGAGTTCCAAAGCATTTTTATACTTCAGCGGAATTTCGTGAACAAAGGTAGAATTCCAAAGCATTGCTAAACATCAGCGGAATTCCGAGAACAATGGAAGAGTTCCAAAGCATTTTTAAACTTCAGCAGAATTCCAAAAACAATGAAAGAGTTCCAAAGCATTGTTAAAAATCAGCGGCATTCTGAGAACAATGGAAGAGTTCCAAAGCATTGTTAAAAATCAGCGGCATTCTGAGAACAATGGAAGAGTTCCAAAGCTTTTATAAACTTCAGCTGAATTCCGAGAACAACGGAAGAGTTCCAAAGCATTTTTAAACTTCAGCAGAATTCCGAGAAAAATGGAAGAGTTCCAAAGCATTGTTAAACATCAGCGGAATTCCGAGAACAATGGAAGAGTTTCAAAGCATTTTTAAACTTCAGCAGAATTCCAAAAACAATGGAAGAGTTCCAAAGCATTGTTAAACATCAGCAGCATTCTGAGAACAATGGAAGAGTTCCAAAGCTTTTTTAAACTTCAGCTGAAATCCGATAACAACGGAAGAGTTCCAAAGCATTGTTAGACATCAGCAGAATTCCGAGAACAATGGAAGAGTTCCAAACCATTTTTAAACTTTAGCAGAATTCCCAGAACAATGGAAGAGTTCCAAAGCATTGTTAAACATCAGCGGAATTCCGAGAACAATGGAAGAGTTCCAAAGCATTTTTAAACTTCAGCAGAATTCCCAGAACAATGGAAGAGTTCCAAAGCATTGTTAAACATCAGCGGAATTCCGAGAACAATGGAAGAGTTCCAAAGCATTTTTAAACTTCAGCAGAATTCCGAGAACAATGGAAGAGTTCCAAAGCATTTTTAAACTTCAGCAGAATTCCGAGAACAATGGAAGCGTTCCATAGCATATTTAAACTTCAGCGGAATTCCGGCAACAAGGGAAGAGTTCCAAAGCATTTTTAAACTTCAGCGGAATTTCGTGAACAATGGAAGAATTCCAAAGAATTGCTAAACATCAGCGGAATTCCGAGAACAATGGAAGAGTTCCAAAGCATTTTTAAACTTCAGCAGAATTCCGAGAAAAATGGAAGAGTTCCAAAGCATTGTTAAACATCAGCGGAATTCCGAGAACAATGGAAGAGTTCCAAAGCATTTTTAAACTTCAGCAGAATTCCAAGAACAATGGAAGAGTTCCAAAGCATTGTTAAAAATCAGCGGCATTCTGAGAACAATGGAAGAGTTCCAAAGCATTTTTAAACTTCAGCAGAATTCCAAAAACAATGGAAGAGTTCCAAAGCATTGTTAAACATCAGCAGCATTCTGAGAACAATGGAAGAGTTCCAAAGCTTTTTTAAACTTCAGCTGAATTCCGATAACAACGGAAGAGTTCCAAAGCATTGTTAGACATCAGCAGAATTCCGAGAACAATGGAAGAGTTCCAAACCATTTTTAAACTTTAGCAGAATTCCCAGAACAATGGAAGAGTTCCAAAGCATTGTTAAACATCAGCGGAATTCCGAGAACAATGGAAGAGTTCCAAAGCATTTTTAAACTTCAGCAGAATTCCCAGGACAATGGAAGAGTTCCAAAGCATTGCTAAACATCAGCGGAATTCCGAGAACAATGGAAGAGTTCCAAAGCATTTTTAAACTTCAGCAGAATTCCGAGAACAATGGAAGAGTTCCAAAGCATTTTTAAACTTCAGCAGAATTCCGAGAACAATGGAAGCGTTCCATAGCATTTTTAAACTTCAGCGGAATTCCGGCAACAAGGGAAGAGTTCCAAAGTATTTTTAAACTTCAGCGGAATTTCGTGAACAATGGAAGAATTCCAAAGAATTGCTAAACATCAGCGGAATTCCGAGAACAATGGAAGAGTTCCAAAGCATTTTTAAACTTCAGCAGAATTCCGAGAAAAATGGAAGAGTTCCAAAGCATTGTTAAACATCAGCGGAATTCCGAGAACAATGGAAGAGTTCCAAAGCATTTTTAAACTTCAGCAGAATTCCAAGAACAATGGAAGAGTTCCAAAGCATTGTTAAAAATCAGCGGCATTCTGAGAACAATGGAAGAGTTCCAAAGCATTGTTAAAAATCAGCGGCATTCTGAGAACAATGGAAGAGTTCCAAAGCTTTTATAAACTTCAGCTGAATTCCGAGAACAACGGAAGAGTTCCAAAGCATTTTTAAACTTCAGCAGAATTCCGAGAAAAATGGAAGAGTTCCAAAGCATTGTTAAACATCAGCGGAATTCCGAGAACAATGGAAGAGTTCCAAAGCATTTTTAAACTTCAGCAGAATTCCGAGAACAATGGAAGAGTTCCAAAGCATTTTTAAACTTCAGCAGAATTCCGAGAACAATGGAAGCGTTCCATAGCATTTTTAAACTTCAGCGGAATTCCGGCAACAAGGGAAGAGTTCCAAAGCATTTTTAAACTTCAGCTGAACTTCGTGAACAATGGAAGAATTCCAAAGAATTGCTACACATCAGCGGAATTCCGAGAACAATGGAAGAGTTCCAAAGCATTTTTAAACTTCAGCAGAATTCCGAGAAAAATGGAAGAGTTCCAAAGCATTGTTAAACATCAGCGGAATTAGGAGAACAATGGAAGAGTTCCAAAGCATTTTTAAACTTCAGCAGAATCCGAGAACAATGGAAGAGTTCCAAAGCATTTTTAAACTTCAGCAGAATTCCGAGAACAATGGAAGCGTTCCATAGCATTTTTAAACTTCAGCGGAATTACGGCAACAAGGGAAGAGTTCCAAAGCATTTTTAAACTTCAGCGGAATTTCGTGAACAATGGAAGAATTCCAAAGAATTGCTAAACATCAGTGGAATTCCGAGAACAATGTAAGAGTTCCAAAGCATTTTTAAACTTCAGCAGAATTCCAAGAACAATGGAAGAGTTCCAAAGCATTGTTAAAAATCAGCGGCATTCTGAGAACAATGGAAGAGTTCCAAAGCATTGTTAAAAATCAGCGGCATTCTGAGAACAATGGAAGAGTTCCAAAGCTTTTATAAACTTCAGCTGAATTCCGAGAACAACGGAAGAGTTCCAAAGCATTTTTAAACTTCAGCAGAATTCCGAGAAAAATGGAAGAGTTCCAAAGCATTGTTAAACATCAGCGGAATTCCGAGAACAATGGAAGAGTTTCAAAGCATTTTTAAACTTCAGCAGAATTCCAAAAACAATGGAAGAGTTCCAAAGCATTGTTAAACATCAGCAGCATTCTGAGAACAATGGAAGAGTTCCAAAGCTTTTTTAAACTTCAGCTGAATTCCGATAACAACGGAAGAGATCCAAAGCATTGTTAAACATCAGCAGAATTCCGAGAACAATGGAAGATTTCCAAACCATTTTTAAACTTTAGCAGAATTCCCAGAACAATGGAAGAGTTCCAAAGCATTGTTAAACATCAGCGGAATTCTGAGAACAATGGAAGAGTTCCAAAGCATTTTTAAACTTCAGCAGAATTCCCAGAACAATGGAAGAGTTCCAAAGCATTGTTAAACATCAGCGGAATTCCGAGAACAATGGAAGAGTTCCAAAGCATTTTTAAACTTCAGCAGAATTCCGAGAACAATGGAAGAGTTCCAAAGCATTTTTAAACTTCAGCAGAATTCCGAGAACAATGGAAGCGTTCCATAGCATTTTTAAACTTCAGCGGAATTCCGGCAACAAGGGAAGAGTTCCAAAGCATTTTTAAACTTCAGCTGAATTTCGTGAACAATGGAAGAATTCCAAAGAATTGCTAAACATCAGCGGAATTCCGACAACAATGGAAGAGTTCCAAAGCATTTTTAAACTTCAGCAGAATTCCGAGAAAAATGGAAGAGTTCCAAAGCATTGTTAAACATCAGCGGAATTAGGAGAACAATGGAAGAGTTCCAAAGCATTTTTAAACTTCAGCAGAATTCCAAGAACAATGGAAGAGTTCCAAAGCATTGTTAAAAATCAGCGGCATTCTGAGAACAATGGAAGAGTTCCAAAGCATTGTTAAAAATCAGCGGCATTCTGAGAACAATGGAAGAGTTCCAAAGCTTTTATAAACTTCAGCTGAATTCCGAGAAAAACGGAAGATTTCCAAAGCATTTTTAAACTTCAGCAGAATTCCGAGAAAAATGGAAGAGTTCCAAAGCATTGTTAAACATCAGCGGAATTCCGAGAACAATGGAAGAGTTCCAAAGCATTTTTAAACTTCAGCAGAATTCCAAAAACAATGGAAGAGTTCCAAAGCATTGTTAAACATCAGCAGTATTCTGAGAACAATGGAAGAGTTCCAAAGCTTTTTTAAACTTCAGCTGAATTCCGCTAACAACGGAAGAGTTCCAAAGCATTGTTAAACATCAGCGGAATTCCGAGAACAATGGAAGAGTTCCAAAGCATTTTTAAACTTCAGCAGAATTCCCAGAACAATGGAAGAGTTCCAAAGCATTGTTAAACATCAGCGGAATTCCGAGAACAATGGAAGAGTTCCATAGCATTTTTAAACTTCAGCAGAATTCTGAGAACAATGGAAGAGTTCCAAAGCATTTTTAAACTTCAGCAGAATTCCGAGAACAATGGAAGCGTTCCATAGCATTTTTAAACTTCAGCGGAATTCCGACAACAAGGGAAGAGTTCCAAAGCATTTTTATACTTCAGCGGAATTTCGTGAACAAAGGTAGAATTCCAAAGCATTGCTAAACATCAGCGGAATTCCGAGAACAATGGAAGAGTTCCAAAGCATTTTTAAACTTCAGCAGAATTCCGAGAAAAATGGAAGAGTTCCAAATCACTGTTAAACATCAGCGGAATTCCGAGAACAATGGAAGAGTTACAAAGCATTTTTAAACTTCAGCAGAATTCCGAGAACAATGGAAGAGTTTCAAAGCATTTTTAAACTTCAGCAGAATTCCCAGAATGATGGAAGAGTTCCAAAGCATTGTTAAACCTCAGAGGAATTCCGAGAACAATGGAAGTGCTCCAAAGAATTTTTAAACTTCAGCAGACTTGAGAGAACAATGGAAGAGTTCCAAAGCATTTTTAAACTTCAGCAGAATTCCGAGAAAAATGGAAGAGTTCCAAAGCATTGTTAAACATCAGCAGAATTCCGAGAACAGTGGAAGAGTTCCAAAGCATTTTTAAGCTTCAGCAGAATTCCAAAAACAATGGAAGAGTTCCAAAGCATTGTTAAACATCAGCGGAATTCTGAGAACAATGGAAGAGTTCCAAAGCTTTTTTAAACTTCAGCTGAATTCCGAGAACAATGGAAGAGTTCCAAAGCAATGTTAAACAACAGCGGAATTCCGAGAACAATGGAAGAGTTCCAAAGCATTTTTAAACCTCAGCGGAATTCCCAGAACAATGGAAGAGTTACAGAGCATTGTTAAACATCAGCGGAATTACGAGAACAATGGAAGAGTTCCAAAGCATTTTTAAACTTCAGCAGAATTCCTAGAACAATGGAAGAGTTCCAAAGCATTGTTAAACATCAGCGGAATTACCAGAACAATCGAAGAGTTCCAAAGCGTTTTTAAACTTCAGCAGAATTCCGAGAACAATGGAAGCGTTCCAAAGCATTTTTAAACTTCAGCAGAATTCCGAGAACAATGGAAGAGTTCCAAATCATTGTTAAACATCAGCGGAAATCCGAGAACAAAGGAAGAGTTCCAAAGCATTTTTAAACTTCAGCAGAATTCCGAGAACAATGGAAGAGTTTCAAAGCATTTTTAAACTTCAGCAGAATTCCCAGGATGATGGAAGAGTTCCAAAGCATTGTTAAACATTAGCGGAATTCCGAGAACAATGGAAGAGTTCCAAAGCATTTTTATACTTCAGCGGAATTCTGAGAACAATGGAAGAATTCCAAAGCATTGTTAAACATCAGCGGAATTCTCAGAACAATGGAAGAGTTCCAAAGCGTTTTTAAACTTCAGCAGAATTCCGAGAACAATGGAAGAGTTCCAAAGCATTTTTAAACTTCAGCAGAATTCCGAGAAAAATGGAAGAGTTGCAAAGCATTGTTAAACATCAGCGGAATTCCGAGAACAATGGAAGAGTTCCAAAGCATTTTTAAACTTCAGCAGAATTCCAAAAACAATGGAAGAGTTCCAAAGCATTTTTAAACATCAGCGGCATTCTGAGAAAAATGGAAGAGTTCCAAAGCATTTTTAAACTTCAGCAGAATTCCCAGAACAATGGAAGAGTCCCAAAGCATTGTTAAACATCAGAGGTATTCCGAGAACAATGGAAGAGTTCCAAAGCATTTTTAAACTTCAGCAGAATTCCCAGAACAATGGAAGACTTCCAAAGCATTGTTAAACATCAGCGGAATTCCGAGAACAATGGAAGAGTTCCAAAGCATTTTTAAACTTCAGCAGAATTCCGAGAACAAGGGAAGAGTTCCAAAGCATTGTTAAACATCAGCAGAATTTCGAGAACAATGGAAGAGTTCCAAACCATTTTTAAACTTTAGCAGAATTCCCAGAACAATGGAAGAGTTCCAAAGCATTGTTAAACATCAGCGGAATTCCGAGAACAATGGAAGAGTTCCAAAGCATTTTTAAACTTCAGCAGAATTCCCAGAACAATGGAAGAGTTCCAAAGCATTGTTAAACATCAGCGGAATTCCGAGAACAATGGAAGAGTTCCAAAGCATTTTTAAACTTCAGCAGAATTCCGAGAACAATGGAAGAGTTCCAAAGCATTTTTAAACTTCAGCAGAATTCCGAGAACAATGGAAGCGTTCCATAGCATTTTTAAACTTCAGCGGAATTCCGGCAACAAGGGAAGAGTTCCAAAGCATTTTTAAACTTCAGAGGAATTTCGTGAACAATGGAAGAATTCCAAAGAATTGCTAAACATCAGCGGAATTCCGAGAACAATGGAAGAGTTCCAAAGCATTTTTAAACTTCAGCAGAATTCCGAGAAAAATGGAAGAGTTCCAAAGCATTGTTAAACATCAGCGGAATTCCGAGAACAATGGAAGAGTTCCAAACCATTTTTAAACTTCAGCAGAATTCCAAGAACAATGGAAGAGTTCCAAAGCATTTTTAAACTTCAGCAGAATTCCGAGAACAAGGGAAGAGTTCCAAAGCATTGTTAAACATCAGCAGAATTCCGAGAACAATGGAAGAGTTCCAAACCATTTTTAAACTTTAGCAGAATTCCCAGAACAATGGAAGAGTTCCAAAGCATTGTTAAACATCAGCGGAATTCCGAGAACAATGGAAGAGTTCCAAAGCATTTTTAAACTTCAGCAGAATTCCCAGAACAATGGAAGAGTTCCAAAGCATTGTTAAACATCAGCGGAATTCCGAGAACAATGGAAGAGTTCCAAAGCATTTTTAAACTTCAGCAGAATTCCGAGAACAATGGAAGAGTTCCAAAGCATTTTTAAACTTCAGCAGAATTCCGAGAACAATGGAAGCGTTCCATAGCATTTTTAAACTTCAGCGGAATTCCGGCAACAAGGGAAGAGTTCCAAAGCATTTTTAAACTTCAGCGGAATTTCGTGAACAATGGAAGAATTCCAAAGAATTGCTAAACATCAGCGGAATTCCGAGAACAATGGAAGAGTTCCAAAGCATTTTTAAACTTCAGCAGAATTCCGAGAAAAATGGAAGAGTTCCAAAGCATTGTTAAACATCAGCGGAATTCCGAGAACAATGGAAGAGTTCCAAAGCATTTTTAAACTTCAGCAGAATTCCAAGAACAATGGAAGAGTTCCAAAGCATTGATAAAAATCAGCGGCATTCTGAGAACAATGGAAGAGTTCCAAAGCATTGTTAAAAATCAGCGGCATTCTGAGAACAATGGAAGAGTTCCAAAGCTTTTATAAACTTCAGCTGAATTCCGAGAACAACAGAAGAGTTCCAAAGCATTTTTAAACTTCAGCAGAATTCCGAGAAAAATGGAAGAGTTCCAAAGCATTGTTAAACATCAGCGGAATTCCGAGAACAATGGAAGAGTTTCAAAGCATTTTTAAACTTCAGCAGAATTCCAAAAACAATGGAAGAGTTCCAAAGCATTGTTAAACATCAGCAGCATTCTGAGAACAATGGAAGAGTTCCAAAGCTTTTTTAAACTTCAGCTGAATTCCGATAACAACGGAAGAGTTCCAAAGCATTGTTAAACATCAGCGGAATTCCGAGAACAATGGAAGAGTTCCAAAGCATTTTTAAACTTCAGCAGAATTCCCAGAACAATGGAAGAGTTCCAAAGCATTGTTAAACATCAGCGGAATTCCGAGAACAATGGAAGAGTTCCATAGCATTTTTAAACTTCAGCAGAATTCTGAGAACAATGGAAGAGTTCCAAAGCATTTTTAAACTTCAGCAGAATTCCGAGAACAATGGAAGCGTTCCATAGCATTTTTAAACTTCAGCGGAATTCCGACAACAAGGGAAGAGTTCCAAAGCATTTTTATACTTCAGCGGAATTTCGTGAACAAAGGTAGAATTCCAAAGCATTGCTAAACATCAGCGGAATTCCGAGAACAATGGAAGAGTTCCAAAGCATTTTTAAACTTCAGCAGAATTCCGAGAAAAATGGAAGAGTTCCAAATCACTGTTAAACATCAGCGGAATTCCGAGAACCATGGAAGAGTTCCAAAGCATTTTTAAACTTCAGCAGAATTCCGAGAACAATGGAAGAGTTTCAAAGCATTTTTAAACTTCAGCAGAATTCCCAGAATGATGGAAGAGTTCCAAAGCATTGTTAAACCTCAGAGGAATTCCGAGAACAATGGAAGTGTTCCAAAGCATTTTTAAACTTCAGCAGACTTGAGAGAACAATGGAAGAGTTCCAAAGCATTTTTAAACTTCAGCAGAATTCCGAGAAAAATGGAAGAGTTCCAAAGCATTGTTAAACATCAGCAGAATTCCGAGAACAGTGGAAGAGTTCCAAAGCATTTTTAAGCTTCAGCAGAATTCCAAAAACAATGGAAGAGTTCCAAAGCATTGTTAAACATCAGCGGAATTCTGATAACAATGGAAGAGTTCCAAAGCTTTTTTAAACTTCAGCTGAATTCCGAGAACAATGGAAGAGTTCCAAAGCAATGTTAAACAACAGCGGAATTCCGAGAACAATGGAAGAGTTCCAAAGCATTTTTAAACCTCAGCGGAATTCCCAGAACAATGGAAGAGTTACAGAGCATTGTTAAACATCAGCGGAATTACGAGAACAATGGAAGAGTTCCAAAGCATTTTTAAACTTCAGCAGAATTCCTAGAACAATGGAAGAGTTCCAAAGCATTGTTAAACATCAGCGGAATTACCAGAACAATCGAAGAGTTCCAAAGCGTTTTTAAACTTCAGCAGAATTCCGAGAACAATGGAAGAGTTCCAAATCATTGTTAAACATCAGCGGAAATCCGAGAACAAAGGAAGAGTTCCAAAGCATTTTTAAACTTCAGCAGAATTCCGAGAACAATGGAAGAGTTCCAAATCATTGTTAAACATCAGCGGAAATCCGAGAACAAAGGAAGAGTTCCAAAGCATTTTTAAACTTCAGCAGAATTCCGAGAACAATGGAAGAGTTTCAAAGCATTTTTAAACTTCAGCAGAATTCCCAGGATGATGGAAGAGTTCCAAAGCATTGTTAAACATTAGCGGAATTCCGAGAACAATGGAAGAGTTCCAAAGAATTTTTATACTTCAGCGGAATTCTGAGAACAATGGAAGAATTCCAAAGCATTGTTAAACATCAGCGGAATTCTCAGAACAATGGAAGAGTTCCAAAGCGTTTTTAAACTTCAGCAGAATTCCGAGAACAATGGAAGAGTTCCAAAGCATTTTTAAACTTCAGCAGAATTCCAAAAACAATGGAAGAGTTCCAAAGCATTTTTAAACATCAGCGGCATTCTGAGAAAAATGGAAGAGTTCCAAAGCATTTTTAAACTTCAGCAGAATTCCCAGAACAATGGAAGAGTCCCAAAGCATTGTTAAACATCAGAGGTATTCCGAGAACAATGGAAGAGTTCCAAAGCATTTTTAAACTTCAGCAGAATTCCCAGAACAATGGAAGAGTTCCAAAGCATTGTTAAACATCAGCGGAATTCCGAGAACAATGGAAGAGTTCCAAAGCATTTTTAAACTTCAGCAGAATTCCGAGAACAAGGGAAGAGTTCCAAAGCATTTCTAAACTTCAGCAGAATTCCGAGAACAATGGAAGAGTTCCATAGCATTTTTAAACTTCAGCGGAATTCCGAGAACAATGGAAGAGTTCCAAAGCATTTTTAAACCTCAGCGGAATTCCCAGAACAATGGAAGAGTTACAGAGCATTGTTAAACATCAGCGGAATTCCGAGAACAATGGAAGAGTTCCAAAGCATTTTTAAACTTCAGCAGAATTCCTAGAACAATGGAAGAGTTCCAAAGCATTGTTAAACATCAGCGGAATTACCAGAACAATCGAAGAGTTCCAAAGCGTTTTTAAACTTCAGCAGAATTCCAAAAACAATGGAAGCGTTCCAAAGCATTTTTAAACTTCAGCAGAATTCCTAGAACAATGGAAGAGTTCCAAATCATTGTTAAACATCAGCGGAAATCCGAGAACAAAGGAAGAGTTCCAAAGCATTTTTAAACTTCAGCAGAATTCAGAGAACAATGGAAGAGTTTCAAAGCATTTTTAAACTTCAGCAGAATTCCCAGGATGATGGAAGAGTTCCAAAGCATTGTTAAACATTATCGGAATTCCGAGAACAATGGAAGAGTTCCAAAGCATTTTTATACTTCAGCGGAATTCTGAGAACAATGGAAGAGTTCCAAAGCATTTTTAAACTTCAGCGGAATTTCCAGAACAATGGAAGAGTTCCAGAGCATTGTTAAACATCAGCGGAATTCCGTGAACAATAGAAGAGTTCCAAAGCATTTTTAAACTTCAGCAGAATTCCCAGAACAATGGAAGAGTTCCAAAGCATTGTTAAACATCAGCGGAATTCCGAGAACAATGGAAGAGTTCCAAAGGGTTTTTAAACTTCAGCAGAATTCCGAGAACAATGGAAGCGTTCCAAAGCATTTTTAAATTCAGCAGAATTCCGAGAACATTGGAAGAGTTCCAATTCATTGTTAAACATCAGCGGAAATCCGAGAACAAAGGAAGAGTTCCAAAGCATTTTTAAACTTCAGCAGAATTCTGAGAACAATGGAAGAGTTTCAAAGCATTTTTAAACTTCAGCAGAATTCCCAGAATGATGGAAGAGTTCCAAAGCATTGTTAAACATTAGCGGAATTCCGAGAACAATGGAAGAGTTCCAAAGCATTTTCAATCTTCAGCAGAATTCTGAGAACAATGGAAGAATTCCAAAGCATTGTTAAACATCAGCGGAATCCTCAGAACAATGGAAGAGTTCCAAAGCGTTTTTAAACTTCAGCAGAATTCCGAGAACAATGGAAGAGTTCCAAAGCATTTTTAAACTTCAGCAGAATTCCGAGAAAAATGGAAGAGTTCCAAAGCATTGTTAAACATCAGAGGAATTCCGAGAAAAATGGAAGAGTTCCAAAGCATTTTTAAAATTCAGCAGAATTCCAAAAACAATGGAAGAGTTCCAAAGCATTGTTAAACATCAGCGGCATTCTGAGAACAAGGGAAGAGTTCCAAAGCTTTTTTAAACTTCAGCTGAATTCCGAGAACAACGGAAGAGTTCAAAAGCATTGTTAAACATCAACGGAATTCCGAGAGCAAAGGAAGAGTGCCAAACCATTTTTAAACTTTAGCAGAATTCCCAGAACAATGGAAGAGTTCCAAAGCATTGTTAAACATCAGCGGAATTCCGAGAACAATGGAAGAGTTCCAAAGCATTTTTAAACTTCAGCAGAATTCCCAGAACAATGGAAGAGTTCCATAGCATTTTTAAACTTCAGCGGAATTTCCAGAACAATGGAAGAGTTCCAAAGCATTTTTAAACTTCAGCGGAATTTCCAGAACAATTGAAGAGTTCTAGAGCATTGTTAAACATCAGCGGAATTCCGTGAACAATGGAAGAGTTCCAAAGCATTTTTAAACTTCAGCAGAATTCCGAGAACAATGGAGGAGTTCCATAGCATTTTTAAACTTCAGCGGAATTCCGAGAGCAAGGGAAGACTTCCAAAGCATTTTTAAACTTCAGCGGAATTTCGTGAACAATGGAAGAATTCCAAAGCATTGCTAAACATCAGCGGAATTCTGAGAACAATGGAAGAGTTCCAAAGCATTTTTAAACTTCAGCGGAATTTCCAGAACAATTGAAGAGTTCTAGAGCATTGTTAAACATCAGCGGAATTCCGTGAACAATGGAAGAGTTCCAAAGCATTTTTAAACTTCAGCAGAATTCCGAGAACAATGGAGGAGTTCCATAGCATTTTTAAACTTCAGCGGAATTCCGAGAGCAAGGGAAGACTTCCAAAGCATTTTTAAACTTCAGCGGAATTTCGTGAACAATGGAAGAATTCCAAAGCATTGCTAAACATCAGCGGAATTCTGAGAACAATGGAAGAGTGCCAAAGCATTTTTAAACTTCAGTAGAATTCCGAGAACAATGGAAGAGTTCCATAGCATTTTTAAACTTCAGCAGAATTCCGAGAACAATGGAAGAGTTCCATAGCATTTTTAAACTTCAGGGAAATTCCGAGAACAAGGGAAGAGTTCCAAAGCATTTTTAAACTTCAGCGGATTTCCGTGAACAAAGGAAGAATTCCAAAGCATTGCTAAACATCAGCAGAATTCCAAGAACAATGGAAGAGTTCCAAAGCATTTTTAAACTTCAGCAGAATTCCAAAAACAATGGAAGAGTTCCAAAGCATTTTTAAACTTCAGCAGAATTCCAAGAACAATGGAAGAGTTCCAAATCATTGTTAAATATCAGCGGAATTCCAAGAACAATGGAAGAGTTCCAAAGCATTTTTAAACTTCAGCAGAATTCCGAGAACAATGGAAGAGTTTCAAAGCATTTTTAAACTTCAGCAGAATTCCCAGAACAATGGAAGAGTCCCATAGCATTGTTAAACATCAGAGGTATTCCGAGAACAATGGAAGAGTTACAAAGCATTTTTAAACTTCAGCAGAATTCCCAGAACAATGGAAGAGTTCAAAAGCATTGTTAAACATCAGTGGAATTACCAGAACAATCGAAGAGTTCCAAAGCGTTTTTAAACTTCAGCAGAATTCCGAGAACAATGGAAGCGTTCCAAAGCATTTTTAAACTTCAGCAGAATTCCTAGAACAATGGAAGAGTTCCAAATCATTGTTAAACATCAGCGGAAATCCGAGAACAAAGGAAGAGTTCCAAAGCATTTTTAAACTTCAGTAGAATTCCGAGAACAATGGAAGAGTTTCAAAGCATTTTTAAACTTCTGCAGAATTCCCAGGATGATGGAAGAGTTCCAAAGCATTGTTAAACATTAGCGGAATTCCGAGAACAATGGAAGAGTTCCAAAGCATTTTTATACTTCAGCGGAATTCTGAGAACAATGGAAGAATTCCAAAGCATTGTTAAACATCAGCGGAATTCTCAGAACAATGGAAGAGTTCCAAAGCGTTTTTAAACTTCAGCAGAATTCCGAGAACAATGGAAGAATTCCAAAGCATTTTTAAACTTCAGCAGAATTCCGAGAGAAATGGAAGAGTTGCAAAGCATTGTTAAACATCAGCGGAATTCCGAGAACAATGGAAGAGTTCCAAAGCATTTTTAAACTTCAGCAGAATTCCAAAAACAATGGAAGAGTTCCAAAGCATTTTTAAACATCAGCGGCATTCTGAGAAAAATGGAAGAGTTCCAAAGCATTGTTAAACATCAGAGGTATTCCGAGAACAATGGAAGAGTTCCAAAGCATTTTTAAACTTCAGCAGAATTCCCAGAACAATGGAAGAGTTCCAAAGCATTGTTAAACATCAGCAGAATTCCGAGAACAATGGAAGAGTTCCAAAGCATTTTTAAACTTCAGCAGAATTCCGAGAACAAGGGAAGAGTTCCAAAGCATTTTTAAACTTCAGCAGAATTCCGAGAACAATGGAAGAGTTCCAAAGCATTTTTAAACTTCAGCGGAATTTTGTGAACAATTGAAGAATTCCAAAGCATTGCTAAACATCAGCGGAATTCTGAGAACAATGGAAGAGTTCCAAAGCATTTTTAAACTTCAGTAGAATTCCGAGAATAATGGAAGAGTTCCAAAGCATTTTTAAACTTCAGCAGAATTCCGAGAACAATGGAAGAGTTCCATAGCATTTTTAAACTTCAGGGAAATTCCGAGAACAAGGGAAGAGTTCCAAAGCATTTTTAAACTTCAGCGGATTTCCGTGAACAACGGAAGAATTCCAAAGCATTGCTAAACATCAGCGGAATTCCAAGAACAATGGAAGAGTTCCAAAGCATTTTTAAACTTCAGCAGAATTCCAAGAACAATGGAAGGGTTCCAAAGCATTTTTAAACTTCAGCAGAATTCCAAGAACAATGGAAGAGTTCCAAATCTTTGTTAAATATCAGCGGAATTCTGAGAACAATGGAAGAGTTCCATAGCATTTTTAAACTTCAGGTTAATTCCGAGAACAAGGGAAGAGTTCCAAAGCATTTTTAAACTTCAGCGGATTTCCGTGAACAACGGAAGAATTCCAAAACATTGTTAAACATCAGAGGAATTCCAAAAACAATGGAAGAGTTTCAAAGCATTTTTAAACTTCAGCAGAATTCCCAGAACAATGGAAGAGTCCCATAGCATTGTTAAACATCAGAGGTATTCCGAGAACAATGGAAGAGTTACAAAGCATTTTTAAACTTCAGCAGAATTCCCAGAACAATGGAAGAGTTCAAAAGCATTGTTAAACATCAGTGGAATTACCAGAACAATCGAAGAGTTCCAAAGCGTTTTTAAACTTCAGCAGAATTCCGAGAACAATGGAAGCGTTCCAAAGCATTTTTAAACTTCAGCAGAATTCCTAGAACAATGGAAGAGTTCCAAATCATTGTTAAACATCAGCGGAAATCCGAGAACAAAGGAAGAGTTCCAAAGCATTTTTAAACTTCAGCAGAATTCCGAGAACAATGGAAGAGTTTCAAAGCATTTTTAAACTTCTGCAGAATTCCCAGGATGATGGAAGAGTTCCAAAGCATTGTTAAACATTAGCGGAATTCCGAGAACAATGGAAGAGTTCCAAAGCATTTTTATACTTCAGCGGAATTCTGAGAACAATGGAAGAATTCCAAAGCATTGTTAAACATCAGCGGAATTCTCAGAACAATGGAAGAGTTCCAAAGCGTTTTTAAACTTCAGCAGAATTCCGAGAACAATGGAAGAATTCCAAAGCATTTTTAAACTTCAGCAGAATTCCGAGAGAAATGGAAGAGTTGCAAAGCATTGTTAAACATCAGCGGAATTCCGAGAACAATGGAAGAGTTCCAAAGCATTTTTAAACTTCAGCAGAATTCCAAAAACAATGGAAGAGTTCCAAAGCATTTTTAAACATCAGCGGCATTCTGAGAAAAATGGAAGAGTTCCAAAGCATTGTTAAACATCAGAGGTATTCCGAGAACAATGGAAGAGTTCCAAAGCATTTTTAAACTTCAGCAGAATTCCCAGAACAATGGCAGAGTTCCAAAGCATTGTTAAACATCAGCGGAATTCCGAGAACAATGGAAGAGTTCCAAAGCATTTTTAAACTTCAGCAGAATTCCGAGAACAAGGGAAGAGTTCCAAAGCATTTTTAAACTTCAGCAGAATTCCGAGAACAATGGAAGAGTTCCAAAGCATTTTTAAACTTCAGCGGAATTTTGTGAACAATGGAAGAATTCCAAAGCATTGCTAAACATCAGCGGAATTCTGAGAACAATGGAAGAGTTCCAAAGCATTTTTAAACTTCAGTAGAATTCCGAGAATAATGGAAGAGTTCCAAAGCATTTTTAAACTTCAGCAGAATTCCGAGAACAATGGAAGAGTTCCATAGCATTTTTAAACTTCAGGGAAATTCCGAGAACAAGGGAAGAGTTCCAAAGCATTTTTAAACTTCAGCGGATTTCCGTGAACAACGGAAGAATTCCAAAGCATTGCTAAACATCAGCGGAATTCCAAGAACAATGGAAGAGTTCCAAAGCATTTTTAAACTTCAGCAGAATTCCAAGAACAATGGAAGGGTTCCAAAGCATTTTTAAACTTCAGCAGAATTCCAAGAACAATGGAAGAGTTCCAAATCTTTGTTAAATATCAGCAGAATTCTGAGAACAATGGAAGAGTTCCATAGCATTTTTAAACTTCAGGGAAATTCCGAGAACAAGGGAAGAGTTCCAAAGCATTTTTAAACTTCAGCGGATTTCCGTGAACAACGGAAGAATTCCAAAGCATTGCTAAACATCAGCGGAATTCCAAGAACAATGGAAGAGTTCCAAAGCATTTTTAAACTTCAGCAGAATTCCAAGAACAATGGAAGGGTTCCAAAGCATTTTTAAACTTCAGCAGAATTCCAAGAACAATGGAAGAGTTCCAAATCTTTGTTAAATATCAGCGGAATTCTGAGAACAATGGAAGAGTTCCAAAGCATTTTTAAACTTCAGCAGATTTCCGAGAACAATGGAAGAGTTTCAAAGCATTTTTAAACTTCAGGAGAATTCCCAGAATGATGGAAGAGTTCCAAAACATTGTTAAACATCAGAGGAATTCCAAAAACAATGGAAGAGTTCCAAAGCATTTTTAAACTTCAGCAGAATTCCGAGAAAAATGGAAGAGTTCCAAAGCATTGTTAAACATCAGAAGAATTCAGAGAACAGTGGAAGAGTTCCAAAGCATTTTTAAGCTTCAGCAGAATTCCAAAACAATGGAAGAGTTCCAAAGCATTGTTAAACATCAGCGGAATTCTGAGAACAATGGAAGAGTTCCAAAGCATTTTTAAACTTCAGCGGAATTTCCAGAACAATGGAAGAGTTCCAGAGCATTGTTAAACATCAGCGGAATTCCGTGAACAATAGAAGAGTTCCAAAGCATTTTTAAACTTCAGCAGAATTCCCAGAACAATGGAAGAGTTCCAAAGCATTGTTAAACATCAGCGGAATTCCGAGAACAATGGAAGAGTTCCAAAGGGTTTTTAAACTTCAGCAGAATTCCGAGAACAATGGAAGCGTTCCAAAGCATTTTTAAATTCAGCAGAATTCCGAGAACATTGGAAGAGTTCCAATTCATTGTTAAACATCAGCGGAAATCCGAGAACAAAGGAAGAGTTCCAAAGCATTTTTAAACTTCAGCAGAATTCTGAGAACAATGGAAGAGTTTCAAAGCATTTTTAAACTTCAGCAGAATTCCCAGAATGATGGAAGAGTTCCAAAGCATTGTTAAACATCAGCGGAATTCCGAGAACAATGGAAGAGTTCCAAAGCATTTTTAAACTTCAGCAGAATTCCGAGAACAAGGGAAGAGTTCCAAAGCATTTTTAAACTTCAGCAGAATTCCGAGAACAATGGAAGAGTTCCAAAGCATTTTTAAACTTCAGCGGAATTTTGTGAACAATGGAAGAATTCCAAAGCATTGCTAAACATCAGCGGAATTCTGAGAACAATGGAAGAGTTCCAAAGCATTTTTAAACTTCAGTAGAATTCCGAGAACAATGGAAGAGTTCCAAAGCATTTTTAAACTTCAGCAGAATTCCGAGAACAATGGAAGAGTTCCATAGCATTTTTAAACTTCAGGGAAATTCCGAGAACAAGGGAAGAGTTCCAAAGCATTTTTAAACTTCAGCGGATTTCCGTGAACAACGGAAGAATTCCAAAGCATTGCTAAACATCAGCGGAATTCCAAGAACAATGGAAGAGTTCCAAAGCATTTTTCAACTTCAGCAGAATTCCAAGAACAATGGAAGGGTTCCAAAGCATTTTTAAACTTCAGCAGAATTCCAAGAACAATGGAAGAGTTCCAAATCTTTGTTAAATATCAGCGGAATTCTGAGAACAATGGAAGAGTTCCAAAGCATTTTTAAACTTCAGCAGATTTCCGAGAACAATGGAAGAGTTTCAAAGCATTTTTAAACTTCAGCAGAATTCCCAGAATGATGGAAGAGTTCCAAAACATTGTTAAACATCAGAGGAATTCCAAAAACAATGGAAGAGTTCCAAAGCATTTTTAAACTTCAGCAGACTTGAGAGAACAATGGAAGAGTTCCAAAGCATTTTTAAACTTCAGCAGAATTCCGAGAAAAATGGAAGAGTTCCAAAGCATTGTTAAACATCAGAAGAATTCCGAGAACAGTGGAAGAGTTCCAAAGCATTTTTAAGCTTCAGCAGAATTCCAAAACAATGGAAGAGTTCCAAAGCATTGTTAAACATCAGCGGAATTCTGAGAACAATGGAAGAGTTCCAAAGCATTTTTAAACTTCAGCGGAATTTCCAGAACAATGGAAGAGTTCCAGAGCATTGTTAAACATCAGCGGAATTCCGTGAACAATAGAAGAGTTCCAAAGCATTTTTAAACTTCAGCAGAATTCCCAGAACAATGGAAGAGTTCCAAAGCATTGTTAAACATCAGCGGAATTCCGAGAACAATGGAAGAGTTCCAAAGGGTTTTTAAACTTCAGCAGAATTCCGAGAACAATGGAAGCGTTCCAAAGCATTTTTAAATTCAGCAGAATTCCGAGAACATTGGAAGAGTTCCAATTCATTGTTAAACATCAGCGGAAATCCGAGAACAAAGGAAGAGTTCCAAAGCATTTTTAAACTTCAGCAGAATTCTGAGAACAATGGAAGAGTTTCAAAGCATTTTTAAACTTCAGCAGAATTCCCAGAATGATGGAAGAGTTCCAAAGCATTGTTAAACATTAGCGGAATTCCGAGAACAATGGAAGAGTTCCAAAGCATTTTCAATCTTCAGCAGAATTCTGAGAACAATGGAAGAATTCCAAAGCATTGTTAAACATCAGCGGAATCCTCAGAACAATGGAAGAGTTCCAAAGCGTTTTTAAACTTCAGCAGAATTCCGAGAACAATGGAAGAGTTCCAAAGCATTTTTAAACTTCAGCAGAATTCCGAGAAAAATGGAAGAGTTCCAAAGCATTGTTAAACATCAGAGGAATTCCGAGAAAAATGGAAGAGTTCCAAAGCATTTTTAAAATTCAGCAGAATTCCAAAAACAATGGAAGAGTTCCAAAGCATTGTTAAACATCAGCGGCATTCTGAGAACAATGGAAGAGTTCCAAAGCTTTTTTAAACTTCAGCTGAATTCCGAGAACAACGGAAGAGTTCAAAAGCATTGTTAAACATCAGCGGAATTCCGAGAACAAAGGAAGAGTGCCAAACCATTTTTAAACTTTAGCAGAATTCCCAGAACAATGGAAGAGTTCCAAAGCATTGTTAAACATCAGCGGAATTCCGAGAACAATGGAAGAGTTCCAAAGCATTTTTAAACTTCAGCAGAATTCCCAGAACAATGGAAGAGTTCCATAGCATTTTTAAACTTCAGCGGAATTTCCAGAACAATGGAAGAGTTCCAAAGCATTTTTAAACTTCAGCGGAATTTCCAGAACAAATGAAGAGTTCTAGAGCATTGTTAAACATCAGCGGAATTCCGTGAACAATGGAAGAGTTCCAAAGCATTTTTAAACTTCAGCAGAATTCCGAGAACACTGGAGGAGTTCCATAGCATTTTTAAACTTCAGCGGAATTCCGAGAGCAAGGGAAGACTTCCAAAGCATTTTTAAACTTCAGCGGAATTTCGTGAACAATGGAAGAATTCCAAAGCATTGCTAAACATCAGCGGAATTCTGAGAACAATGGAAGAGTTCCAAAGCATTTTTAAACTTCAGCGGAATTTCCAGAACAATTGAAGAGTTCTAGAGCATTGTTAAACATCAGCGGAATTCCGTGAACAATGGAAGAGTTCCAAAGCATTTTTAAACTTCAGCAGAATTCCGAGAACAATGGAGGAGTTCCATAGCATTTTTAAACTTCAGCGGAATTCCGAGAGCAAGGGAAGACTTCCAAAGCATTTTTAAACTTCAGCGGAATTTCGTGAACAATGGAAGAATTCCAAAGCATTGCTAAACATCAGCGGAATTCTGAGAACAATGGAAGAGTGCCAAAGCATTTTTAAACTTCAGTAGAATTCCGAGAACAATGGAAGAGTTCCATAGCATTTTTAAACTTCAGCAGAATTCCGAGAACAATGGAAGAGTTCCATAGCATTTTTAAACTTCAGGGAAATTCCGAGAACAAGGGAAGAGTTCCAAAGCATTTTTAAACTTCAGCGGATTTCCGTGAACAACGGAAGAATTCCAAAGCATTGCTAAACATCAGCAGAATTCCAAGAACAATGGAAGAGTTCCAAAGCATTTTTAAACTTCAGCAGAATTCCAAAAACAATGGAAGAGTTCCAAAGCATTTTTAAACTTCAGCAGAATTCCAAGAACAATGGAAGAGTTCCAAATCATTGTTAAATATCAGCAGAATTCCGAGAACAATGGAAGAGTTCCAAAGCATTTTTAAACTTCAGCAGAATTCCGAGAACAATGGAAGAGTTTCAAAGCATTTTTAAACTTCAGCAGAATTCCCAGAACAATGGAAGAGTCCCAAAGCATTGTTAAACATCAGAGGTATTCCGAGAACAATGGAAGAGTTACAAAGCATTTTTAAACTTCAGCAGAATTCCCAGAACAATGGAAGAGTTCCAAAGCATTGTTAAACATCAGAAGAATTCCGAGAACAGTGGAAGAGTTCCAAAGCATTTTTAAGCTTCAGCAGAATTCCAAAACAATGGAAGAGTTCCAAAGCATTGTTAAACATCAGCGGAATTCTGAGAACAATGGAAGAGTTCCAAAGCATTTTTAAACTTCAGCGGAATTTCCAGAACAATGGAAGAGTTCCAGAGCATTGTTAAACATCAGCGGAATTCCGTGAACAATAGAAGAGTTCCAAAGCATTTTTAAACTTCAGCAGAATTCCCAGAACAATGGAAGAGTTCCAAAGCATTGTTAAACATCAGCGGAATTCCGAGAACAATGGAAGAGTTCCAAAGGGTTTTTAAACTTCAGCAGAATTCCGAGAACAATGGAAGCGTTCCAAAGCATTTTTAAATTCAGCAGAATTCCGAGAACATTGGAAGAGTTCCAATTCATTGTTAAACATCAGCGGAAATCCGAGAACAAAGGAAGAGTTCCAAAGCATTTTTAAACTTCAGCAGAATTCTGAGAACAATGGAAGAGTTTCAAAGCATTTTTAAACTTCAGCAGAATTCCCAGAATGATGGAAGAGTTCCAAAGCATTGTTAAACATTAGCGGAATTCCGAGAACAATGGAAGAGTTCCAAAGCATTTTCAATCTTCAGCAGAATTCTGAGAACAATGGAAGAATTCCAAAGCATTGTTAAACATCAGCGGAATCCTCAGAACAATGGAAGAGTTCCAAAGCGTTTTTAAACTTCAGCAGAATTCCGAGAACAATGGAAGAGTTCCAAAGCATTTTTAAACTTCAGCAGAATTCCGAGAAAAATGGAAGAGTTCCAAAGCATTGTTAAACATCAGAGGAATTCCGAGAAAAATGGAAGAGTTCCAAAGCATTTTTAAAATTCAGCAGAATTCCAAAAACAATGGAAGAGTTCCAAAGCATTGTTAAACATCAGCGGCATTCTGAGAACAATGGAAGAGTTCCAAAGCTTTTTTAAACTTCAGCTGAATTCCGAGAACAACGGAAGAGTTCAAAAGCATTGTTAAACATCAGCGGAATTCCGAGAGCAAAGGAAGAGTGCCAAACCATTTTTAAACTTTAGCAGAATTCCCAGAACAATGGAAGAGTTCCAAAGCATTGTTAAACATCAGCGGAATTCCGAGAACAATGGAAGAGTTCCAAAGCATTTTTAAACTTCAGCAGAATTCCCAGAACAATGGAAGAGTTCCATAGCATTTTTAAACTTCAGCGGAATTTCCAGAACAATGGAAGAGTTCCAAAGCATTTTTAAACTTCAGCGGAATTTCCAGAACAAATGAAGAGTTCTAGAGCATTGTTAAACATCAGCGGAATTCCGTGAACAATGGAAGAGTTCCAAAGCATTTTTAAACTTCAGCAGAATTCCGAGAACAATGGAGGAGTTCCATAGCATTTTTAAACTTCAGCGGAATTCCGAGAGCAAGGGAAGACTTCCAAAGCATTTTTAAACTTCAGCGGAATTTCGTGAACAATGGAAGAATTCCAAAGCATTGCTAAACATCAGCGGAATTCTGAGAACAATGGAAGAGTTCCAAAGCATTTTTAAACTTCAGCGGAATTTCCAGAACAATTGAAGAGTTCTAGAGCATTGTTAAACATCAGCGGAATTCCGTGAACAATGGAAGAGTTCCAAAGCATTTTTAAACTTCAGCAGAATTCCGAGAACAATGGAGGAGTTCCATAGCATTTTTAAACTTCAGCGGAATTCCGAGAGCAAGGGAAGACTTCCAAAGCATTTTTAAACTTCAGCGGAATTTCGTGAACAATGGAAGAATTCCAAAGCATTGCTAAACATCAGCGGAATTCTGAGAACAATGGAAGAGTGCCAAAGCATTTTTAAACTTCAGTAGAATTCCGAGAACAATGGAAGAGTTCCATAGCATTTTTAAACTTCAGCAGAATTCCGAGAACAATGGAAGAGTTCCATAGCATTTTTAAACTTCAGGGAAATTCCGAGAACAAGGGAAGAGTTCCAAAGCATTTTTAAACTTCAGCGGATTTCCGTGAACAACGGAAGAATTCCAAAGCATTGCTAAACATCAGCAGAATTCCAAGAACAATGGAAGAGTTCCAAAGCATTTTTAAACTTCAGCAGAATTCCAAAAACAATGGAAGAGTTCCAAAGCATTTTTAAACTTCAGCAGAATTCCAAGAACAATGGAAGAGTTCCAAATCATTGTTAAATATCAGCGGAATTCCGAGAACAATGGAAGAGTTCCAAAGCATTTTTAAACTTCAGCAGAATTCCGAGAACAATGGAAGAGTTTCAAAGCATTTTTAAACTTCAGCAGAATTCCCAGAACAATGGAAGAGTCCCAAAGCATTGTTAAACATCAGAGGTATTCCGAGAACAATGGAAGAGTTACAAAGCATTTTTAAACTTCAGCAGAATTCCCAGAACAATGGAAGAGTTCCAAAGCATTGTTAAACATCAGCGGACTTCCGAGAACAATGGAAGAGTTCCAAAGCATTTTTAAACTTCAGCAGAATTCCGAGAACAAGGGAAGAGTTCCAAAGCATTTTTAAACTTCAGCAGAATTCCGAGAACAATGGAAGAGTTCCATAGCATTTTTAAACTTCAGCGGAATTCCGAGAGCAAGGGAAGAGTTCCAAAGCATTTTTAAACTTCAGCGGAATTTCGTGAACAATGGAAGAATTCCAAAGCATTGCTAAACATCAGCGGAATTCTGAGAACAATGGAAGAGTTCCAAAGCATTTTTAAACTTCAGTAGAATTCCGAGAACAATGGAAGAGTTCCAAAGCATTTTTAAACTTCAGCAGAATTCCGAGAACAATGGAAGAGTTCCATAGCATTTTTAAACTTCAGGGAAATTCCGAGAACAAGGGAAGAGTTCCAAAGCATTTTTAAACTTCAGCGGATTTCCGTGAACAACGGAAGAATTCCAAAGCATTGCTAAACATCAGTGGAATTCCAAGAACAATGGAAGAGTTCCAAAGCATTTTTAAACTTCAGCAGAATTCCGAGAACAATGGAAGAGTTTCAAAGCATTTTTAAACTTCAGCAGAATTCCCAGAATGATGGAAGAGTTCCAAAGCATTGTTAAACATCAGAGGAATTCCAAAAACAACGGAAGAGTTCCAAAGCATTTTTAAACTTCAGCAGACTTGAGAGAACAACGGAAGAGTTCCAAAGCATTTTTAAACTTCAGCAGAATTCCGAGAAAAATGGAAGAGTTCCAAAGCATTGTTAAACATCAGCAGAATTCCGAGAACAGTGGAAGAGTTCCAAAGCATTTTTAAGCTTCAGCAGAATTCCAAAAACAATGGAAGAGTTCCAAAGCATTGTTAAACATCAGCGGAATTCTGAGAACAATGGAAGAGTTCCAAAGCTTTTTTAAACTTCAGCTGAATTCCGAGAACAATGGTAGAGTTCCAAAGCATTGTTAAACATCAGCGGAATTCCGAGAACAATGGAAGAGTTCCAAAGCATTTTTAAACTTCAGCGGAATATCCAGAACAATGGAAGAGTTCCAGAGCATTGTTAAACATGAGCGGAATTCCGTGAACAATGGAAGAGTTCCAAAACATTTTTAAACTTCAGCAGAATTCCCAGAACAATGGAAGAGTTCCAAAGCATTGTTAAACATCAGCGGAATTCCGAGAACAATGGAAGAGTTCCAAAGGGTTTTTAAACTTCAGCAGAATTCCGAGAACAATGGAAGCGTTCCAAAGCATTTTTAAACTTCAGCAGAATTCCGAGAACAATGGAAGAGTTCCAATTCATTGTTAAACATCAGCGGAAATCCGAGAACAAAGGAAGAGTTCCAAAGCATTTTTAAACTTCAGCAGAATTCCGAGAACAATGGAAGAGTTTCAAAGCATTTTTAAACTTCAGCAGAATTCCCAGAATGATGGAAGAGTTCCAAAGCATTGTTAAACATTAGCGGAATTCCGAGAACAATGGAAGAGTTCCAAAGCATTTTTAATCTTCAGCAGAATTCTGAGAACAATGGAAGAATTCCAAAGCATTGTTAAACATCAGCGGAATTCTCAGAACAATGGAAGAGTTCCAAAGCGTTTTTAAACTTCAGCAGAATTCCGAGAAAAATGGAAGAGTTCCAAAGCATTGTTAAACATCAGCGGAATTCCGAGAAAAATGGAAGAGTTCCAAAGCATTTTTAAACTTCAGCAGAATTCCAAAAACAACGGAAGAGTTCCAAAGCATTGTTAAACATCAGCGGCATTCTGAGAACAATGGAAGAGTTCCAAAGCTTTTTTAAACTTCAGCTGAATTCCGAGGACAACGGAAGAGTTCAAAAGCATTGCTAAACATCAGCGGAATTCCGAGAACAAAGGAAGAGTGCAAAACCATTTTTAAACTTTAGCAGAATTCCGAGAACAATGGAAGAGTTCCAAAGCATTGTTAAACATCAGCGGAATTCCAAGAACAATGGAAGTGTTCCAAAGCATTTTTAAACTTCAGCAGAATTCCCAGAACAATGGAAGAGTTCCAAAGCATTGTTAAACATCAGCGGAATTCCGAGAACAATGGAAGAGTTCCAAAGCATTTTTAAACTTCAGCAGAATTCCGAGAACAATGGAAGAGTTCCAAAGCATTTTTAAACTTCAGCAGAATTCCGAGAGCAATGGAAGCGTTCCATAGCATTTTTAAACTTCAGCGGAATTCCAACAACAAGGGAAGAGTTCCAAAGCATTTTTAAACTTCAGCGGAATTTCGTGAACAATGGAAGAATTCCAAAGCATTGCTAAACATCAGCGGAATTCCGAGAACAATGGAAGAGTTCCAAATCATTTTTAAACTTCAGCAGAATTTTGAGAAAAATGGAAGAGTTCCAAAGCATTGTTAAACATCAGCGGAATTCCGAGAACAATGGAAGAGTTCCAAAGCATTTTTAAACTTCAGCAGAGTTCCAAAAACAATGGAAGAGTTCCAAAGCATTGTTAAAAATCAGCGGCATTCTGAGAACAATGGAAGAGTTCCAAAGCTTTTATAAACTTCAGCTGAATTCCGAGAACAACGGAAGAGTTCCAAAGCATTGTTAAACATCAGCGGAATTCCAAGAACAATGGAAGAGTGCCAAACCATTTTTAAACTTTAGCAGAATTCCCAGAACAATGGAAGAGTTCCAAAGCATTGTTAAACATCAGCAGAATTCCGAGAACAATGGAAGAGTTCCAAAGCATTTTTAAACTTCATCAGAATTCCCAGAACAATGGAAGAGTTCCAAAGCATTGTTAAACATCAGCGGAATTCTGAGAACAATGGAAGAGTTCCAAAGCATTTTTAAACTTCAGCAGAATTCCGAGAACAATGGAAGAGTTCCAAAGCATTTTTAACCTTCAGCAGAATTCCGAGAACAATGGAAGCGTTCCATAGCATTTTTAAACTTCAGCGGAATTCCGACAACAAGGGAAGAGTTCCAAAGCATTTTTAAACTTCAGCGAAATTTCGTGAACAATGGAAGAATTCCAAAGAATTGCTAAACATCAGCGGAATTCCGAGAACAATGGAAGAGTTCCAAAGCATTTTTAAACTTCAGCGGCATTCTGAGAACAATGGAAGAGTTCCAAAGCATTTTTAAACTTCAGCCGAATTCCCAGAACAATGGAAGAGTTCCAAACCATTGTTAAACATCAGAGGTATTCCGAGAACAATGGAAGAGTTCCAAAGCATTTTTAAACTTCAGCAGAATTCCCAGAACAATAGAAGAGTTCCAAAGCATTGTTAAACATCAGCGGAATTCCGAGAACAATGGAAGAGTTCCAAAGCATTTTTAAACTTCAGCAGAATTCCGAGAACAAGGGAAGAGTTCCAAAGCATTTTTAAACTTCAGCAGAATTCCGAGAACAATGGAGGATTTCCATAGCATTTTTAAACTTCAGCGGAATTCCGAGAGCAAGGGAAGACTTCCAAAGCATTTTTAAACTTCAGCGGAATTCCGAGAACAATGGAAGAATTCCAAAGCATTGCTAAACATCAGCGGAATTCTGAGAACAATGGAAGAGCTCCAAAGCATTTTTAAACTTCAGTAGAATTCCGAGAACAATGGAAGAGTTCCATAGCATTTTTAAACTTCAGCAGAATTCCGAGAACAAGGGAAGAGTTCCATAGCATTTTAAAACTTCAGGGAAATTCCGAGAACAAGGGAAGAGTTCCAAAGCATTTTTAAACTTCAGCGGATTTCCGTGAACAACGGAAGAATTCCAAAGCATTGCTAAACATCAGCAGAATTCCAAGAACAATGGAAGAGTTCCAAAGCATTTTTAAACTTCAGCAGAATTCCAAGAACAATGGAAGAGTTCCAAAGCATTTTTAAACTTCAGCGGATTTCCGTGAACAACGGAAGAATTCCAAAGCATTGCTAAACATCAGCAGAATTCCAAGAACAATGGAAGAGTTCCAAAGCATTTTTAAACTTCAGCAGAATTCCAAGCCCAATGGAAGAGTTCCAAAGCATTTTTAAACTTCAGCAGAATTCCAAGAACAATGGAAGAGTTCCAAATCATTGTTAAATATCAGCGGAATTCCGAGAACAATGGAAGAGTACCAAAGCATTTTTAAACTTCAGCAGAATTCCGAGAACAATGGAAGAGTTTCAAAGCATTTTTAAACTTCAGCAGAATTCCCAGAACAATGGAAGAGTCCCAAAGCATTGTTAAACATCAGAGGTATTCCGAGAACGATGGAAGAGTAGAGATGAGCGGTGTTCGACTAGAACTGTTCGCCAATCTCAAATTCGAGCTGTTTTGGGCGGTGTTCGAGTTGTTAGACGAACCCGAACGATTTGCAAAAAATTCGGCTGTTCGAGGTTATGTTCGATAACTGTTCGTGCACCAAAAGCGTGTCCTGCATGTCTGGCGCTATTTAGAGCACCAATCATGCAGGGATTGTCTGCCACTCACTGTAATGCCACAGCCATGGTGGTTGTGGCATTACAGTGATTGCCCAAATCGATGGGAACAGTGCCAACAGTGAAACATGAAAAGCCGGCAATTCAGCAGCGGCATACACCTGTACCCGACAATTTAGAACCGAAAGAATAGAGAATCACACATAGATTAGATAGATATAAACATGTCAGCCACATATATGCGAAGTACAGTGAAAGTGCTGCTTACTGTACTTGTCATTTAGCGTAAAGGATTTATCAAAAAAAATAATAATGTTTTCATGCACCGTCTCTTTAAAAAAGCCGGCCGGCAATTCAGCAGCGGTACCCGACAATTTATAACAGACAGAATAGAGCTTCACACATAGATTAGATAGATAGAAACATGTCAGCCACATATATACGAAGTACAGTGACAGTGCTGCTTACTGTACTTGTCATTTAGCGTAATGGATTTATCAAAAAAAATAATAGTGTTTTCATGCACAGTCTCTTTAAAAAAGCCGGCCGGCAATTCAGCAGCGGTACCCGACAATTTATAACAGACAGAATAGAGCTTCACACATAGATTAGATAGATAGAAACATGTCAGCCACATATATACGAAGTACAGTGACAGTGCTGCTTACTGTACTTGTCATTTAGCGTAAAGAATTTATCAAAAAAAATAATAGTGTTTTCATGCACAGTCTCTTTAAAAAAGCCGGCCGGCAATTCAGCAGCGGTACCCGACAATTTAGAACCGAAAGAATAGAGCTTCACACATAGATTAGATAGATATAAACATGTCAGCCACATATATACGAAGTACAGTGAAAGTGCTGCTTACTGTACTTGTCATTTAGCGTAAAGGATTTATCAAAAAAAATAATAGTGTTTTCATGCACAGTCTCTTTAAAAAAGCCGGCCGGCAATTCAGCAGTGGTACCCGACAATTTATAACAGACAGAATAGAGCTTCACACATAGATTAGATAGATAGAAACATGTCAGCCACATATATACGAAGTACAGTGACAGTCTTGCTTACTGTACTTGTCATTTAGCGTAAAGGATTTATCAAAAAAAATAATAGTGTTTTCATGCACCGTCTCTTTAAAAAAGCCGGCCGGCAATTCAGCAGCGGTACCCGACAATTTATAACAGACAGAATAGAGCTTCACACATAGATTAGATAGATAGAAACATGTCAGTCACATATATATGAAGTACAGTGATAGTGTTGGTTACTGTACTTGTCATTTAGTATTAAAATAAAGGATTTATTATTAAAAAAATTGGCGTGGGGTTCCCCTTAATTTTAGGCTCTAGCGGAGGTTAAGCAGACGGCTGGGGCAGATGTTTGAAGCCTGGGAAGGGGGTAATACCCACGGAGCTTCCCAGGCTACTAATATCAGCCCCCAGCTGAATACATAGCCTTTAATAGCTATTAAAATGGGGGACCCCCCAAAAAAATGACGTGGGGTCCTCCCTAATTTAATAGCTAGCAAAGGCTAGGCAGACAGCTGGGGGCTGATATTAATAGCCCAGGAAGGGAGCCATGAATATTGGCCCCCTCCCAGGCTAGAAACACCAGCCGTCAGCCGCCCCAGAAATGGCGCATTCATAGGATGCGCCAATTCTGGCACTTAGCCTCGCTCTTCCACGCTGCCCTGGTGCGGTGGCAGGGGGTAATAGGGTTGGGGTTGATGTCAGCTTATAATGCCAGCTGACATCAAGCCCAGGTTAGTAATGGAGAGGCGTCTATAAGACACCCCCATTACTAACCCATAGTCAAAGTTAAAAAAAGCACAAACACCCAGAATAAAGTCCTTTAATTGAAATAAAGACACAATCCTTTATTGTTCTAAATTAAACCATACTTACCGTCACGCCCATTCCAGTTGAAGCCAACGATCTCCTGCAATAAAAGAAAAATAATAAAGCAACCTCATCCTTACCTTTCCATGGTTCCCACGACAGCTTCAGCTCTGCTACATCGAGATGACAGGCTGGACCGCAGCAGAATGCTGCCATCCAGCCTCTCATCCCGCAGACACTGAGAAGCGCAGGCATGCTTGCGCTGCTCAGCGTCTCTCTGTGACGACATCCAGATGAGCCGAGTTCATGTCCAATGAACTCGGCTCACCTCATGCACGTCACTGACAGCGTGGGAAAATTCTCACGCTGAAGCGGTGAGTGCAGGAGAATTCTCCCACGCTGTCAGTGACGTGCATAAGGTGAGCTCATGTCCAATGAACTCAGCTCACCTCCTGCACGTCACTGACAGCGTGGGAGACTTCTCCTGCACTCAGCGCTTCAGCGTGAGAATTCTCCCACGCTGAAGCGCTGAGTGCAGGAGAATTTTCCCACGCTGTCAGTGACGTGCATAAGGTGAGCTCATGTCCAATGAACTCAGCTCACCTCCTGCACGTCACTGACAGCGTGGGAGAATTCTCCTGCACTCAGCGCTTCAGTGTGAGAATTCTCCCACGCTGAAGCGCTGAGTGCAGGAGAATTTTCCCACGTTGTCAGTGACGTGCATGAGGTGAGCCGAGTTCATTGGACATTAACTCGGCTCATCTGGATGCCCTCACAGAGAGACACTGTGGAGCGCAAGCAAGCCTGCGCTTCTCAGTGTCTGCGGGATGACAGGCTGGATGGCAGCGTTCTGCTGCGGTCCAGCCTGTCATCTCGATGTAGCAGAGCTGAAGCTGTCATGGGAACCATGGAAAGGTAAGGATGATGTTGCTTTATTATTTTTCTTTTATTTCAGGAGATCGTTGGCTTCAGCTGGAATGGGCGTGATGGTAAGTATGGTTTAATTTAGAACAATAAAGAATTGTGTGTTTATTTCAATTAAAGGACTTTTTTCTGGGTGTTGTGTTTTTTTTAAATACTTTACTAGAAATTCATGGTGGTCATGTCTAATATTGGCGTGACCCCATGAATTTCGGGCTTAGGGCCAGCTGATAATGCCAAGCTGGCCCTAACCCCTTTATTACCCAGTGAGCCACCGCATCAGGGCCCTGGATGAGTTGGGTACAGCGCCAGAAGATGGCGCTTCTATGAACGCGCCATTTTCCGGGGTGGCTGCGGACTGCAATTTGCAGCGGGGGTGGCCCAGAAAGCTTGGGCCTCCCTGCACTGCGGATTCCAGCCCCCAGCTGCCTAGTTGTACCTGGCTGGACACAAAAACAGGGCGAAGCCCCACGTCAATTTTCTTTAAATTATTTCATGAAATAATTAAGAAAAAAAGGGCTTCCCTATATTGTTGTGTCCGGCCAGGTACAAATAGGCAGCTGGTGGTTGGGGGCAGCCCGTTCCTGCCTGCTGTACCTGGCTGGACACAAATATAGTGCGAAGCCCCACGTCAATTTTTTTTAAATTATTTCATGAATTTCCTGAAATAATTTAAAAAAATTGAAGTGGGGCTTCGCACTATATTTGTGTCCAGCCAGGTACAGCAGGCAGGAACGGGCTGCCCCCATCCACCAGCTGCCTATTTGTACCTGGCCGGACACAACAATATAGGGAAGCCCTTTTTTTCTTAATTATTTCATGAATTTCATGAAATAATTAAAAAAAATTGAAGTGGGGCTTCGCACTATATTTGTGTCCAGCCAGGTACAGCAGGCAGGAACGGGCTGCCCCCATCCACCAGCTGCCTATTTGTACCTGGCCGGACACAACAATATAGGGAAGCCCTTTTTTTCTTAATTATTTCATGAATTTCATGAAATAATTAAAAAAAATTGAAGTGGGGCTTCGCACTATATTTGTGTCCAGCCAGGTACAGCAGGCAGGAACGGGCTGCCCCCAACCACCAGCTGCCTATTTGTACCTGGCCGGACACAACAATATAGAAAGGCTTTTTTTTCTTAATTATTTCATGAATTTCATGAAATAATTAAAAAAAAAGTACGTGGGGCTTCGCCCTATTTTTGTGTCCAGCCAGGTACAACTAGGCAGCTGGGGGCTGGAATCTGCAGCGCAGGGAGGCCCAAGCTTTCTGGGCCCCCCCCCGCTACAAATTGCAGTCCGCAGCCACCCCGGAAAATGGCGCGTTCATAGAAGCGCCATCTTCTGGCGCTGTACCCAACTCATCCAGGGCCCTGGTGCGGTGGCTCACTGGGTAATAAAGGGGTTAGGGCCATCTTGGTATTATCAGCTGGCCCCAAGCCCAAAATTCATGGGGTCACGCCAGTATTAGACATGACCGCCATGAATTTCTAGTAAAGTATTTAAAAAAAACACAACACCCAGAATAAAGTCCTTTAATTGAAATAAAGACACAATTCTTTATTGTTCTAAATTAAACCATACTTACCATCACACCCATTCCAGCTGAAGCCAACGATCTCCTGCAATAAAAGAAAAATAATAAACCAACCTCATCCTTACCTTTCCATGGTTCCCACGACAGCTTCAGCTCTGCTACATCGAGATGACCGGCTGGACCGCAGCAGAACGCTGCCATCCAGTCTGTCATCCCGCAGACACTGAGAAGCGCAGGCATGCTTGCGCTCCTCACTGTCTCGCTGTGACGGCATCCAGATGAGCCGAGGTCATGTCCAATGAACTCGGCTCACCTCATGCACGTCACTGACAGCGTGGGAAAATTCTCACGCTGAAGTGCTGAGTGCAGGAGAATTCTCCCACGCTGTCAGTGATGTGCATGAGGTGAGCTCATGTCCAATGAACTCAGCTCACCTCCTGCACGTCACTGACAGCGTGGGAAAATTCTCCTGCAATCAGCGCTTCAGCGTGAGAATTTTCCCACGCTGTCAGTGACGTGCATGAGGTGAGCCGAGTTCATTGGACATGAACTCGGCTCATCTGGATGTCGTCACAGAGAGACACTGAGCAGCGCAAGCAAGCCTGCGCTTCTCAGTGTCTGCGGGATGACAGGCTGGATGGCAGCGTTCTGCTGCGGTCCAGCCTGTCATCTCGATGTAGCAGAGCTGAAGCTGTCGTGGGAACCATGGAAAGGTAAGGATGAGGTTGCTTTATTATTTTTCTTTTATTGCAGGAGATCGTTGGCTTCAGCTGGAATGGGCGTGATGGTAAGTATGGTTTAATTTAGAACAATAAAGGATTGTGTCTTTATTTCAATTAAAGGACTTTATTCTGGGTGTTTGTGTTTTTTTTAACTTTGACTATGGGGTTAGTAATGGGGGTGTCTTATAGACGCCTCTCCATTACTAACCTGGGCTTGATGTCAGCTGGCATTATAAGCTGACATCAACCCCAACCCTATTACCCCCTGCCACCGCACCAGGGCAGCGTGGAAGAGCGAGGCTAAGTGCCAGAATTGGCGCATCCTATGAATGCGCCATTTCTGGGGCGGCTGACGGCTGGTGTTTCTAGCCTGGGAGGGGGCCAATATTCATGGCTCCCTTCCTGGGCTATTAATATCAGCCCCCAGCTGTCTGCCTAGCCTTTGCTAGCTATTAAATTAGGGGGGACCCCACGTCATTTTTTTTGGGGGGTCCCCCATTTTAATAGCTAGTAAAGGCTATGTATTCAGCTGGGGGCTGATATTAGTAGCCTGGGAAGCTCCGTGGGTATTACCCCCTTCCCAGGCTTCAAACATCTGCCCCAGCCATCTGCTTAACCTCCGCTAGAGCCTAAAATTAAGGGGAACCCCACGCCAATTTTTTTAATAATAAATCCTTTATTTTAATACTAAATGACAAGTACAGTAACCAACACTATCACTGTACTTCATATATATGTGACTGACATGTTTCTATCTATCTAATCTATGTGTGATGCTCTATCTTTCTGTTCTAAATTGTCGGGTACCGCTGCTGAATTGCCGGCCGGCTTTTTTAAAGAGACAGTGCATGAAAACACTATTATTTTTTTAAATAAATCCTTTACACTAAATGACAAGTACAGTAAGCAACACCGTCACTGTACTTATTATATATGTGACTGACATGTTTCTATCTATCTAATCTATGTGTGAAGCTCTATTCTTTCTGTTCTAAATTGTCGGGTACAGATGCTGAATTGCCGGCCGGCTTTTTTAAAGAGACGGTGCATGAAAACACTAATATTTTTTTTAATAAATCCTTTACACTAAATGACAAGTGCAGTAACCAACACTGTCACTGTGCTTCTTATATGTGTGACTGACATGTTTCTATCTATCTAATCTTTGTGTGAGGCTCTATTCCTTCTTGTCTAAATTGTCGGGTACCGGTGTATGCCGCTGCTGAATTTGCCGGCCGGCTTTTTTAAAGAGAGTGTCTTCTGAGTAGTGTTGAGCCACCCCCGTAGTGTTCGAGTTCGGTTCGGTTCGTCGAACACCCGTGTGTTCGCCGAACTGTTCGTCGAACTGTTCGTCGAACACCTTCGAACACCGTTAAAACCAATGGCAGGCAAACAAAAACACATAGAAACACATAGAAAACACCTTCAAAGGTGTCCAAAAGCTGACAAACTGCTCAGAAGACACAACTAACACATGGAAAAGTGACAAGTACATATAGTCATGCGAAAAGAAAAGAGGTGGAGGAGTAAAAGGAAGGGGAGACACAGATATAGGCATGTCATGCCCTTCTAAAATCCAAAAAGTGAGAAGCCGAGACGGCCAGTCCGCTCCTGCCCGTGCCACCTCCGTGTCGCCGGGTTTGTGCCAGAGCCGCGGTGAACCCTGACGGCCAGCCCCCCTCTCCCAATACTGGTGCCTGTCCGCTGGTGGGTCGAGAGAGCCCCCCTGTGGTGGAGGCAGCTCTAAGCTTTTTAATTTAAATTGTCCCTCTAATTTGAATGAATACACTTTAAATCCATTTACAAGGATCTATTGGAGGGCAAGTCTCATGCCAGCAGCCGCGTAATTCCAGCTCCAGTAGCGTCCACTAAAGCTGCTGCAGTTAAAAAGCTTTTATAAGGATCGAGCTCGGCTGTCCACCGCAAGGCATCCTAGTGCCAGTCCCAGCCCCTATGCCTTGGGGTGCCTCCTGATGCTCTTCACTAAGTATCCCGTGGTCCCGAAGCATTTCCTTTGAAAAAATTAAGTGTCCAAACTACAGGTGGTGTAGCTTGCTTAACAGCCGGGATAATCCGCTGACTAGCAGACACTGCTACTAGGCACAAAGTATTTCCTGGGCTAGATGCAGTTAAAAATTTGTAAGTAGATACTCTCGTTGGATGCTGAGAAAGCATTCCATAGAGTCTCCTGGCACGCCATATATGATTCTCTTAAAAAGCTTGGGGTAGGGGTCTAGGGGACCCTTTTATAGCCAAAATCACGGCCCTGTATCACAATACGTCACCTAGGCTGAAGATAAATGGAACTGTAGCACCGAGGGTTCGGTTGCTACAGACGTATTGCACCTCACCCAGAGGTGTGATATCTCACTCTCAGATAAGGATGGAGTGTGGATCAGGATCCGACACCTGCATGCATTACACCACATTGCCGTGGGGCAGGGCGACCAATATGCCCCTGAGATGGGCACGACAGTCCCTGTCCCTGGCTGGAGTGGGGGGAGGGAACACTGAGGAAGGGGAACCCTGCAGTGCAGGAGCAGGGAGGAAGCAGTTCCTGGGTGCATTGAGAAGGGAGTATAAAAGGTGGGCACCATCTTAGTTCAGTGCAGAGAAGTCTGAGCAGAAGTGGCAGGGAGCAGGGGCTCTGCATGAGCTCTGCTCCGGAGGCGGGCCTAGTAACAGAGGCCCAGGCCTGCAAGATTGAGAAGGAAGGAAGAGGAGCGGAGAAGGCTCCAGGAACGAGGAATGAAGGGATCCCAGGGGTGCGGACGGGCGAGTCGCCACCGCACGCCCGAATCCACCTGCGTGGAGGGGTCAGGCCAAAGGGGGAGACCGGTCCCCGAACTAGTGGAGGCAGGAAACGACCCTCAGCTAGAAACCGGAGGCTCTGACATTTTATGTGTCGCAGCCCCTTGCTCCACCCGCTAGGAAGGCACCACATAGGGTCAGGGAAACTGGCGCCAAGTTTACCAAGAGGAGGCCCGAGGCAGCCGGACAGAAGTGTTGGTAAGAAAGGCCAGACAAAGGACACACAAAGGGGGTCCTGTGAAGCGCTCCAAAGTTATCTGGGAGTTGTCTGAGCCCCTCACCTGGTGAGCACAGTACGACGTGGGCAGCCGTTACCTGCAGACGTGGTCTGGATAATAAGAACTGTGAGTAAAGGCCCTGAACTGCATCACTGACTCCGTGTCGTTACTGCTGCTGCCCTGCACCATCACCCCCATCCTCCGCATACACTGCCCTGAGGCTATACTCCTCCCGTGGGGAGTTATGCTACGCTCTGCTGCACCCACAACACCAGCCTTAGCGGTCTGCCCTGTAGCGGCGGTTCACTCTGACCGCAATCCACGGGTGGCATAGTCGGACATTTAAACATCAAAACCACATAAATAGTTCCGCCACTGGTTTGACCGCCCTGAGCCACGGAACCGGATCGCCGCCACGAAGACTACAACCACCAGCATCCACCAAAAAGGGTCCGGCTCCGGGTGTCCCAAGGCCCAGGGGGTGCGTCAGAACATTTTCATCACCTTTCACAATCACCAATGGGACAAGGCAGGGATGTCCTCTGTCCCCTCTCTTATACATCCTAGTGACGGAGCACCTGCTCTCATCAATTCGCCATAACCCCAATATTAGGTGGATTGAGGTGGGAGGCACCGAGTACAAGTGCTCTCTATTTGCTGATGATGTCCTAGTATATATCACTCAATCACATATATCCATCCCTGCTGTTATGGCTGAAATAGATCACTTTGTTACATGGTAAAATTTTAAAATCAATGCAGCGAAGTCTGAGGCCCTCGATGTCTCCCTCCCTAAATCCATATAGGATTCCATCCAGTCCAACTTTCCCTTTGCCTGGCCCTCACAGGGTATCAAATACTTAGGAATTCCTATTCATAGAGACCTCTCCCATCTATGTTATCTTAATTTTGGGCCCTTTATTGAACAATTCCATACAGACCACGGTTGGCAAGTTAGAACTGTAAGATTCACTACGTGAACCACTGGTGTTTTGTGGAAAAGCACATGTACACCGCGTTCCAAATTATTATGCAAAAAGTGTTTAGGAGTGATAAGGGAAGAATTTGTTTGTTTGTCAGTTAAACTCATTGATGGTGATGTGTGTCAGGGCTCTTTATATCACTGTAAGCAATTGCAGACACCTGTGCTAATTAGTTTGGCAGGTGTGTCCAATGAAAGGCAAGACTACTTAAGAAGGCTCTCTCACATTATTAAGCAGCCTACATTTTCTGCCAAAATGGGAAAGAAAAAGGATGTGTCGGCTGCTGAGAAGCAACAAATTGTGGAGTGTTTAGGTCAAGGCATGACTACAATCGACATTGTGCGATGATCAGGATGAAGTGTCTTGGCAATCAAGAAGTATGTAGCTGATTCACAGTACACACAGTGCTGATAAGGGCAAATTGAGGACTCTTTCCTACAGGCAATTACGTCAGGTTGAAAGAGCAGCGGCAAAAAAGCCTTGTCATAGCAGCAGACAAGTTTTTGAAGCTGCTTGTGCCTCCAACGTCCCCCGAACAACAAGATCCAGGGTCCTTCAGAGGTTTGCAGCTGTGCATACGCCATCCTGTCGACCTCCTCTATCCACTTCACACAAGCAGAAACGGCTCCAGTGGGCCAAACATTACATGAAGACTGATTTCAAAACAGTTTTGTTCACGGATGAGTGCCGTGCAGCGCTCGATGGTCCAGATGAATGGAGTGGAGGATGGCTGGTTGATGGACACCCCACGCAAACACGGCTACAGCGCCAACAAGGAGGAGGTGGAGTAATGTTTTGGGCTGGAATCATGGGGAGAGAGATTGTCGGCCCCTTTAGGATCCCTGAAGGCGCTAAAGATGAACTCCATAATGTATGTGGATTTTCTCAAACAGCACTTCCTGCCATGGTTCAAGAAGAAGAACCGTGTATTTCACAGCAAGATCATTTTTCTGCATGATAATGCACCATCTCATGCTGCACATAAAACATCTGCATCTCTGGCTGATATGGGCATAAAAGGGGACAAACTTATGGTGTGACCCCCATGCTCCCCTGACCTCTACCCCATTCAGAACCTTTGGAGCATCATTAAAAGGAGTGTCTATGATGGCGGGAGGCAGTTCACATCTAAGCAACAGCTCTGGGAGGGTATTCTGTCCTCATGCAAAACAATTGAAGCAGAAACCATCCAAAACCTGACAAATTCAATGGACGAGAGAGTTCAGAAGCTCCTTTCGAACAAGGGGTCCTATGTGAAAATGTAACATCACCTAGAATAAAGTTTTGAGTTGAAAACTGTTTGATTTCAGTTTCTAACAACCTGCTAATGCTTATAATTTCAAAAATGACCATTTTTTTGGTCTTTATTAAAATGAAAAGGTTGATCGAAAAGTTTGGGGGATCTAAGAGTGTGGCAACCCAGTAGTCATGATTACTTCGAATTCTGACAATATGAGGGTCATGCTGCAGGTAGTGCAGCAAGAAGGCACTTATGTGTCTTGCGCATCTCGGAGCCCCAAAATTATTTTCCGGGCTAGATGCAGCTAAAAATTATTTTTAATTTTAAATCTGGTGAAGCTTATTATAGATGGCCTAATAGGATCAGTGCTGCACACTGCTACAAAGCCCAAATTATTTTCCAGTCAAGATACAGATAAACATGATTAGTAATTTGAAAGCTTAAAACGGTTGGTAGGGTGATTTTAACCAATCATCAAGCTTTTACTCTCCCCAGGATGACACAGGGGTAGAAAAGTCGTTTCGGATCCATGATTTGTTCATCTTTATGAACGTGAGTCTGTCTACATTATCAGTGGAGAGCCGCGTGCGCTTATCTGTCAGCACACCACCAGCAGCGCTGAACACACGTTCAGACAGAACGCTGGCTGCGGGGCATGACAAGATCTCCAAGGCGTAAGTGGCTAGCTCCGGCCATTTATCCAGATTGGAAGCCCAAAAAGAGCAAGGGTCCAGTGACACAGTCGTGGCTTCAATGTTTACTTGGAGATACTCCTGTACCATCGTCTCTAGGCGTTGACTATGTGTCAGACTTCTTGTCTCCTGTGGCCTTGCAAAGGATGGGCTAAAAAAGTGGTGAAATGATTCCGCAAAATTGATGTTACCAGCAGATACTGTGGTTCTGTTACGGTTTAAGTGCTGAACACTTGACGGTCCCACGGTTGGCAAGTTGGAACTGTGAGATTCACTACGTGCACCACTGGTATTTTGTGGAAAAGCACATGTAAGATTCTGCAACAGTCTCTGCTGATACTCCTGCATGCGTGCATCCCTTTCTATGGCAGGAATAATTTCTGCAAATTTACTTTTGTACCGGGGATCTAACAGTGTGGCAACCCAGTAGTCAGGATTATTTCTAATTCTCACAATTCGAGGGTCATGTTGCAGGTAGTGCAGCAAGAAGGCACTCATGTGTGTTGCGCATCCAGGAGCACCAAGTCCCTGTTGTGTTGGTGGCGAGGTAACAATCATGCTTCCTTCCTCTGTCGTCTCCCCCCAACCTCGCACAACAGAAATGTGATCAAGGTCTCCCTCATCTGATGAGTCTTCCATCAGTTCGTCCTCCACTTCTTCCTGGGCTCCTGCACCTTCCTCACTAGTTTGGCTGCTACCATGCGCCCTGGTTAAACCATCTCCCCCACCCTCACATGCCTGCCGCCTTGGTGCTGCCGACCGTCTGGACCTTGCAGATGTTAGCCCTTCCGCATACAACTCCTCCTCCTCTACTTCCTCCACCTCCTCTTGTGCCACCACCTGACTCCGAATTCTGTTTAACATGTGCTCCAGCATGTAAATCACCGGAATAGTCATGCTGATAATGGCATCGTCAGCACTAAACATCTTCGTCGCCATTTCAAAACTGTGCAGAAGGGTGCATAGGTCCCTGATCTGAGACCACTCCTCCAGCGTGATTTGCCCCACCTCTGAATCTCGTTGGCCCAGGCTATACGTCAGAACGTATTGCACCAGGGCTTGTCGGTGCTGCCACAGTCGCTGCAACATGTGCAGAGTTGAATTCCACCGGGTAGGCACATCGCATTTTAGCCGGTGAAGTGGCAGGCCCAACGACTTCTGTAGAGATGTAAGTCGCTGAGCTGCGGGATGCGAACGGCGGAAGTGAGCACACAGCGACCGTGCCCTCTGCAGAAGGCCATCTAGTCTGGGATAGTGGGCTAAAAATTGCTGGACAACCAGGTTCAACACGTGAGCCATACAAGGCACGTGTGTGACATTGCCCCGGCGAAGGGCCGCACCCAGGTTTTCAGCATTGTCGCACACGGCCTTCCCTGGTTTCAGGTCCAGTGAAGACAACCATTCATGAAATTGGTTCTCCAGAGCTGACCACAACTCCTCAGCTGTGTGACTCACATTTCCCAGACATTTCAATGTAAAAACCGCCTGATGACGTTGAGCCCTACTGCCAGCATAGTAAGGAGGTGTGCAGGATCCCTTCTGCGCAGTTAGAAAGCTTGTGGCATGACCAGACAGGCTTTGGGTGCAGGTGGAAGACCGAGAGGAGGTTGAGGAGGCAGAAGCAGTGGAGGAAAAATGACATAAAGAGGATTGACGCACAACTCGTGGGGACGGCAAGACTTGGACAGCAGCCCCTTGTCCTGCTGTCACCATAGTTACCCAGTGCCCAGTCAGCGACATGTAACGCCCCTGTCCATGCCTACTCGTCCAAGTGTCTGTGGTGAAATGCACCCTGTCACACACAGAGTTTCTCAAAGAAGCGGTGATGTTGTGTGCGACATGCTGGTGGAGCGCAGGCACACCTTTCTTTGAGAAGTAGTGCCGACTGGGCATCTGGTACTGGGGCACTGCGACGGACATAAGGTCTCGAAAATCCTCTGTGTCCACCAGGCGGAAAGGCAGCATTTCTGTAGCCAAGAGCTTGCAGATGGTGAAATTCAACCTCTTAGCTTTCTCATGGCTAGGAGGAAATGGTCTTTTACTTGTCCACATCTGAGGGACCGAGGGCTGGCTATTGTGCTTAGACGGGGTTGATAAGGGTGTCCCCGGCAAACTGCCGGTCTGTGAGGAAGATGCAGGCGGACATGTTAGGTTGCCTTGATCCAAAGGTGGTGCTATCGATGTCGGACAGCGCTCAAGACCAGCTGGTGTTACCACCTCCAAAGAAAATGATGACCTGCCAATCACGCTGGCTGTTGCGGGTAAAGAGGTGGCAGGTCTGCGCCCCAAAACAGGTGTGACTGCTGTCCCCCCAGTCACAGAGGATGAAGAGGCCGCGGATGCACAAGATATGGCAGACGGTGGTTGGCCCGGCCGGCTAGACTGCATTGTAGCACACTGAGCTTCCCACTGCAACTTATGCTTCATGTCCATGTGCCGGTTCATGCATGAAGTACTCAAACTATGTATTTTTTGGCCTCTACTTAGCTTTTGCTGACAAATGTTACAGATAACACGAGTTGGGTCATCTTTATCGATCTGAAAAAATGCCCAGGCTATGCAAGGCTTAGCACCCATGCGACCTGAAGAGCCACCACGACTTGTGGTGAGAGGCAGAGTTGTGTTTGAGGATGCAGTTGTTGACGTGCTTCCAGTACTACGTCTCTGTCCAGGAAGGCGCAACCTGACCTCGTCGTCACTAGCATCTTCCTCCACCTCCTCTGCTGACCTCATCTCTTGGCTGACTGTGGGTTGACAGTAAGTGGGATCTCCGACCTCATCATCATCACCCTGTGCGTTATCACACCCGTCGTCCTCAGAGCCAACCTGTTCCTGCCCTGACAAAAAACTAAAGTTGTCGCTCCAATCAGGTATTTGAGTCTTATCATCGTCTTCCTCATTGTCTCCACCAACAGGAGTTACAGTTTGGGAATGAGGGTCTACATTATGGTCAGAACCTTCTGCGTCTGGTCCTGGATCCAACTCATAAAGATTCTGGGCATCAGTGCAGATCATTTCCTCGTCTGGATTCACAGAAGCGCTGGAGTCGACCTCTGATTCCCAGGCTATAGTATGAGTAAACAGCTCTGCAGACTCAACCATCTGTTCTACCTCATACTCAGACGGGCAGCTGGAGATTTGGGAGCTGTGAGGAAGCAAGTGCGATTTGGGTGACACCTTTGAGGACTGGAGTATTTGTAATGTTGAAGTTGATGTGGAGGAGAGCCCACTTAAAGGAGCACTTGATATCCGTTGAAGCACCTGCTGTTTTTGTGCCTCATCTGGAATTTGTAGCGATTGGCGTGGCCGTAAGAAAGGGATCTTATCACATTGTCCGCTAAAAGAAGTAGACATTTTAGTTTGGCTGGAAGATGGTCTTTCTTCTGCACCTACCCCACGGACACAACCTTTTTTCCCCTTCCCAACACGCCTATTCCCCTTTTCACCAGCAGCAGGCCTTTTTCCACTCATTTTGGTGGTTAACTAATTCACAACTCTGGAGTTGTTTGCACAAAAAAACAATGGATGGTAACCGAGCAGAGCTGAGTGGCCAAACTGTGGTATTAGGCCAAAACTATTGGCTGGGTTAGATGCAGAAAAAAATTATTTTTAATTTGCAACCTGATGGAGGTCAGTATAGATGGACTAATAGACCAAGTCCCACACACCGCTAGAAGCCCAAATATTTTTTCAGAGCTAGATGCAGAAAATTTTTTTATTCAATTTGCAACCTGATGGAGGTCAGTATAGATGGACTAATAGACCAAGTCCCACACACTGCTAGAAGCCCAAATATTTTTTCAGAGCTAGATGCAGAAAAAAATTATTTTTAATTTGCAACCTGATGGAGGTCAGTATAGATGGACTAATAGACCAAGTCCCACACACTGCTAGAAGCCCAAATATTTTTTCAGAGCTAGATGCAGAAAAAAATTATTTTTAATTTGCAACCTGATGGAGGTCAGTATAGATGGACTAATAAACCAAGTCCCACACACTGCTAGAAGCCCAAATATTTTTTCAGAGCTAGATGCAGAAAAAAATTATTTTTAATTTGCAACCTGATGGAGGTCAGTATAGATGGACTAATAGACCAAGTCCCACACACCGCTAGAAGCCCAAATATTTTTTCAGAGCTAGATGCAGAAAAAAATTATATTCAGTTTGCAACCTGCTGGAGGTCAGTATAGATGGACTAATAGAATGATGCTATGCCCAAAAGATTTTACTTCACTAGGTGCAGTAAAAAAATTGGTATTCTATACACAGGTGGTATATCTTGCAACACAGATAGGCTACTCCACTGACTAACACACTCTGCAATAGGCCAAAAAGGATTAGCTTTGCTAGATTCAGCCAAATGCTGTGAAAAAAACTTGCACAGCACTGGCACAGACCTGCCTGGCAAAAACTGATAGGAACTGATGTAACCTAGTCCTGAAAAGGACTCCAATTACAATTAGTCTTTACTCCCACAATCTATCTATTTAAGAGCACAGACCTGCCTGATAAAAGTCGTAGGAAATGCTGTAACCTAGTCCTTAAAAGGACTGCAATCACAACTATTCCCTACTCCCAAGCTATCTGTATATTTGTGCGAAAATTGGCTTGAAATTAACAAGGTATAGCGCACACAGCAACAGCGGTGCCGTCTAACACGCAGCTGCAGCAGTGAGAAAATGGTGGCTTGGTCTTATAGGGCAAGGACATGTGACATACACTGCCAATCACACATGCCCTTGCTTGTGTGAAAAAAAGCACTTCGCTCCGTGTGTGCGCTGCTGATAGGCTGACAGATTGCACCTCCCCACTGCAAATGCGGGAAAGAGAAAAAAAAATGGAGATCTTCATTGTTCCTGCAGAGATCCATCCCCTGCCCCTCCCCCCGCCCCGCTGTACACTCAAACTGCGTATTAACATTAATTTTCATCATTACTGAGAAAAAATCCAGTTATGATTTTGGTGCACGAACAGTTATCGAACATAACCTCGAACAGCCGAATTTTTCTCAAATTGTTCGTGTTCGCTGACCGGCTCGAACACCGCCCAAAACAGCTCGAATTTGAGATTGGCGAACAGTTCGAGTAGAACAACGCTCATCTCTACTTCTGAGCAGTTTGTCAGCTTTTGGACACCTTTGCAGGTGTTTTCTATGTGTTTCTATGTGTTTTTGTTTGCCTGCCATTGGTTTTAACGGTGTTCGACGGTGTTCTAAGGTGTTCGACGAACAGTTCGACGAACAGTTCCTCGAACATCCCGGTGTTCGACGAACCGAACCGAACCCGAACACTACGGGGGTGGCTCAACACTATGGAAGAGTTCCAAAGCATTTTTAAACTTCAGCAGAATTCCCAGAAAAATGGAAGAGTTCCAAAGCATTGTTAAACATCAGCGGAATTCCGAGAACAATGGAAGAGTTCCACAGCATTTTTAAACTTCAGCAGAATTCTGAGAACAAGGGAAGAGTTCCAAAGCATTTTTAACCTTCAGCAGAATTCCGAGAACAATGAAAGAGTTCCATAGCATTTTTAAACTTCAGCGGAATTCCGAGAGCAAGGGAAGAGTTCCAAAGCATTTTTAAACTTCAGGGGAATTTCGTGAACAATGGAAGAATTCCAAAGCATTGCTAAACATCAGCGGAATTCTGAGAACAATGGAAGAGTTCCAAAGCATTTTTAAACTTCAGTAGAATTCCGAGAACAATGGAAGAGTTCCAAAGTATTTTTAAACTTCAGCAGAATTCCGAGAACAATGGAAGAGTTCCATAGCATTTTTAAACTTCAGGGAAATTCCGAGAACAAGGGAAGAGTTCCAAAGCATTTTTAAACTTCAGTGGATTTCCGTGAACAACGGAAGAATTCCAAAGCATTGCTAAACATCAGCGGAATTCCAAGAACAATGGAAGAGTTCCAAAGCATTTTTAAACTTCAGCAGAATTCCAAGAACAATGGAAGAGTTCCAAAGCATTTTTAAACTTCAGCAGAATTCCAATAACAATGGAAGAGTTCCAAATCTTTGTTAAATATCAGCGGAATTCTGAGAACAATGGAAGAGTTCCAAAGCATTTTTAAACTTCAGCAGAATTCCGAGAACAATGGAAGAGTTTCAAAGCATTTTTAAACTTCAGCAGAATTCCCAGAATGATAGAAGAGTTCCAAAGCATTGTTAAACATAAGAGGAATTCCAAAAACAATGGAAGAGTTCCAAAGCATTTTTAAACTTCAGCAGACTTGAGAGAACAATGGAAGAGTTCCAAAGCATTTTTAAAGTTCAGCAGAATTCCGAGAAAAATGGAAGAGTTCCAAAGCATTGTTAAACATCACCAGAATTCCGAGAACAGTGGAAGAGTTCCAAAGCATTTTTAAGCTTCAGCAGAATTCCAAAAACAATGGAAGAGTTCCAAAGCATTGTTAAACATCAGCGGAATTCTGAGAACAATGGAAGAGTTCCAAAGCTTTTTTAAACTTCAGTTGAATTCCGAGAACAATGGTAGAGTTCCAAAGCATTGTTAAACATCAGCGGAATTCCGAGAACAATGGAAGAGTTCCAAAGCATTTTTAAACTTCAGCGGAATTTCCAGAACAATGGAAGAGTTCCAGAGCATTGTTAAACATGAGCGGAATTCCGTGAACAATGGAAGAGTTCCAAAGCATTTTTAAACTTCAGCAGAATTCCCAGAACAATGGAAGAGTTCCAAAGCATTGTTAAACATCAGCGGAATTCCGAGAACAATGGAAGAGTTCCAAAGGGTTTTTAAACTTCAGCAGAATTCCGAGAACAATGGAAGCGTTCCAAAGCATTTTTAAACTTCAGCAGAATTCCGAGAACAAAGGAAGAGTTCCAATTCATTGTTAAACATCAGCGGAAATCCGAGAACAAAGGAAGAGTTCCAAAGCATTTTTAAACTTCAGCAGAATTCCGAGAACAATGGAAGAGTTTCAAAGCATTTTTAAACTTCAGCAGAATTCCCAGAATGATGGAAGAGTTCCAAAGCATTGTTAAACATTAGCGGAATTCCGAGAACAATGGAAGAGTTCCAAAGCATTTTTAATCTTTAGCAGAATTCTGAGAACAATGGAAGAATTCCAAAGCATTGTTAAACATCAGCGGAATTCTCAGAACAATGGAAGAGTTCCAAAGCGTTTTTACACTTCAGCAGAATTCCGAGAACAATGGAAGAGTTCCAAAGCATTTTTAAACTTCAGCAGAATTCCGAGAAAAATGGATGAGTTCCAAAGCATTGTTAAACATCAGGGGAATTCCGAGAAAAATGGAAGAGTTCCAAAGCATTTTTAAACTTCAGCAGAATTCCAAAAACAATGGAAGAGTTCCAAAGCATTGTTAAACATCAGCGGCATTCTGAGAACAATGGAAGAGTTCCAAAGCTTTTTTAAACTTCAGCTGAATTCCGAGAACAACAGAAGAGTTCAAAAGCATTGTTAAACATCAGCGGAATTACGAGAACAAAGGGAGAGTGCCAAACCATTTTTAAACTTTAGCAGAATTCCCAGAACAATGGAAGAGTTCCAAAGCATTGTTAAACATCAGCGGAATTCTGAGAACAATGGAAGAGTTCCAAAGCATTTTTAAACTTCAGCAGAATTCCCAGAACAATGGAAGAGTTCCAAAGCATTGCTAAACATCAGCGGAATTCCGAGAACAATGGAAGAGTTCCAAAGCATTTTTAAACTTCAGCAGAATTCCGAGAACAATGGAAGAGTTCCAAAGCATTTTTAAACTTCAGCAGAATTCCGAGAACAATGGAAGCGTTCCATAGCATTTTTAAACTTCAGCGGAATTCCGACAACAAGGGAAGAGTTCCAAAGCATTTTTAAACTTCAGCGGAATTTCGTGAACAATGGAAGAATTCCAAAGCATTGCTAAACATCAGCGGAATTCCGAGAACAATGGAAGAGTTCCAAAGCATTTTTAAACTTCAGCAGAATTCCGAGAAAAATGGAAGAGTTCCAAAGCATTGTTAAACATCAGCGGAATTCCGAGAACAATGGAAGAGTTCCAAAGCATTTTTAAACTTCAGCAGAATTCCAAAAACAATGGAAGAGTTCCAAAGCATTGTTAAAAATCAGCGGCATTCTGAGAACAATGGAAGAGTTCCAAAGCTTTCATAAACTTCAGCTGAATTCCGAGAACAACGGAATAGTTCCAAAGCATTGTTAAACATCAGCGGAATTCCAAGAACAATGGAAGAGTGCCAAACCATTTTTAAACTTTAGCAGAATTCCCAGAACAATGGAAGAGTTCCAAAGCATTGTTAAACATCAGCAGAATTCCGAGAACAATGGAAGAGTTCCAAAGCATTTTTAAACTTCAGCAGAATTCCCAGAACAATGGAAGAGTTCCAAAGCATTGTTAAACATCAGCGGAATTCCGAGAACAATGGAAGAGTTCCAAAGCATTTTTAAACTTCAGCAGAATTCCGAGAACAATGGAAGAGTTCCAAAGTATTTTTAACCTTCAGCAGAATTCCGAGAACAATGGAAGCGTTCCATAGCATTTTTAAACTTCAGCGGAATTCCGACAACAAGGGAAGAGTTCCAAAGCATTTTTAAACTTCAGCGAAATTTCGTGAACAATGGAAGAATTCCAAAGCATTGCTAAACATCAGCGGAATTCCGAGAACAATGGAAGAGTTCCAAAGCATTTTTAAACTTCAGCGGCATTCTGAGAACAATGGAAGAGTTCCAAAGCATTTTTAAACTTCAGCCGAATTCCCAGAACAATGGAAGAGTTCCAAACCATTGTTAAACATCAGAGGTATTCCGAGAACAATGGAAGAGTTCCAAAGCATTTTTAAACTTCAGCAGAATTCCCAGAACAATAGAAGAGTTCAAAAGCATTGTTAAACATCAGCAGAATTCCGAGAACAATGGAAGAGTTCCAAAGCATTTTTAAACTTCAGCAGAATTCTGAGAACAATGGAGGAGTTCCATAGCATTTTTAAACTTCAGCGGAATTCCGAGAGCAAGGGAAGACTTCCAAAGCATTTTTAAACTTCAGTAGAATTCCGAGAACAATGGAAGAGTTCCATAGCATTTTTAAACTTCAGCAGAATTCCGAGAACAATGGAAGAGTTCCATAGCATTTTAAAACTTCAGGGAAATTCCGAGAACAAGGGAAGAGTTCCAAAGCATTTTTAAACTTCAGCGGATTTCTGTGAACAACGGAAGAATTCCAAAGCATTGCTAAACATCAGCAGAATTCCAAGAACAATGGAAGAGTTCCAAAGCATTTTTAAACTTCAGCAGAATTCCAAGAACAATGGAAGAGTTCCAAAGCATTTTTAAACTTCAGCAGAATTCCAAGAACAATGGAAGAGTTCCAAATCATTGTTAAATATCAGCGGAATTCCGAGAACAATGGAATAGTTCCAAAGCATTTTTAAACTTCAGCAGAATTCCGAGAACAATGGAAGAGTTTCAAAGCATTTTTAAACTTCAGCAGAATTCCCAGAATGATGGAAGAGTTCCAAAGCATTGTTAAACATCAGAGGAATTCCGAGAACAATGGAAGAGTTCCAAAGCATTTTTAAACTTCAGCAGACTTGAGAGAACAATGGAAGAGTTCCAAAGCATTTTTAAACTTCAGCAGAATTCCGAGAAAAATGGAAGAGCTCCAAAGCATTGTTAAACATCAGCAGAATTCTGAGAACTGTGGAAGAGTTCCAAAGCATTTTTAAGCTTCAGCAGAATTCCAAAAACAATGGAAGAGTTCCAAAGCATTGTTAAACATCAGCGGAATTCTGAGAACAATGGAAGAGTTCCAAAGCTTTTTAAACTTCAGCTGAATTCCGAGAACAATGGAAGAGATCCAAAGCATTGTTAAACTTCAGCGGAATTCCGAGAACAATGGAAGAGTTCCAAAGCATTTTTAAACTTCAGCGGAATTCCCAGGACAATGGAAGGGTTCCAGAGCATTGTTAAACATCAGCGGAATTCCGAGAACAATGGAAGAGTTCCAAAGCATTTTTAAACTTCTGCAGAATTCCCAGAACAATGGAAGAGTTCCAAAGCATTGTTAAACATCAGCGGAATTCCGAGAACAATGGAAGAGTTCCAAAGCGTTTTTAAACTTCAGCAGAACTCCGAGAACAATGGAAGCGTTCCAAAGCATTTTTAAACTTCAGCAGAATTCCGAGAACAATGGAAGAGTTCCAAAGCATTTTTAAACTTCAGCAGAATTCCGAGAACAATGGAAGAGTTCCAAAGCATTTTTAAACTTCAGCAGAATTCCGAGAACAATGGAAGCGTTCCATAGCATTTTTAAACTTCAGCGGAATTCCGACAACAAGGGAAGAGTTCCAAAGCATTTTTAAACTTCAGCGGAATTTCGTGAACAATGGAAGAATTCCAAAGCATTGCTAAACATCAGCGGAATTCCGATAACAATGGAAGAGTTCCAAAACATTTTTAAACTTCAGCAGAATTCCGAGAAAAATGGAAGAGTTCCAAAGCATTGTTAAACATCAGCGGAATTCCGAGAACAATGGAAGAGTTCCAAAGCATTTTTAAACTTCAGCAGAATTCCAAAAACAATGGAAGATTTCCAAAGCATTGTTAAAAATCAGCGGAATTCTGAGAACAATGGAAGAGTTCCAAAGCTTTTATAAACTTCAGCTGAATTCCGAGAACAACGGAATAGTTCCAAAGCATTGTTAAACATCAGCGGAATTCCAAGAACAATGGAAGAGTGCCAAACAATTTTTAAACTTTAGCAGAATTCCCAGAACAATGGAAGAGTTCCAAAGCATTGTTAAACATCAGCAGAATTCCGAGAACAATGGAAGAGTTCCAAAGCATTTTTAAACTTCAGCAGAATTCCCAGAACAATGGAAGAGTTCCAAAGCATTGTTAAACATCAGCGGAATTCCGAGAACAATGGAAGAGTTCCAAAGCATTTTTAAACTTCAGCAGAATTCCGAGAACAATGGAAGAGTTCCAAAGCATTTTTAACCTTCAGCAGAATTCCGAGAACAATGGAAGCGTTCCATAGCATTTTTAAACTTCAGCGGAATTCCGACAACAAGGGAAGAGTTCCAAAGCATTTTTAAACTTCAGCGAAATTTCGTGAACAATGGAAGAATTCTAAAGCATTGCTAAACATCAGCGGAATTCCGAGAACAATGGAAGAGTTCCAAAGCATTTTTAAACTTCAGCGGCATTCTGAGAACAATGGAAGAGTTCCAAAGCATTTTTAAACTTCAGCAGAATTCCCAGAACAATAGAAGAGTTCAAAAGCATTGTTAAACATCAGCGGAATTCCGAGAACAATGGAAGAGTTCCAAAGCATTTTTAAACTTCAGCAGAATTCCGAGAACAAGGGAAGAGTTCCAAAGCATTTTTAAACTTCAGCAGAATTCCGAGAACAATGGAGGAGTTCCATCGCATTTTTAAACTTCAGCGGAATTCCGAGAGCAAGGGAAGACTTCCAAAGCATTTTTAAACTTCAGCGGAATTTCGTGAACAATGGAAGAATTCCAAAGCATTGCTAAACATCAGCGGAATTCTGAGAACAATGGAAGAGTTCCAAAGCATTTTTAAACTTCAGTAGAATTCCGAGAACAATGGAAGAGTTCCATAGCATTTTTAAACTTCAGCAGAATTCTGAGAACAATGGAAGAGTTCCATAGCATTTTAAAACTTCAGGGAAATTCCGAGAACAAGGGAAGAGTTCCAAAGCATTTTTAAACTTCAGCGGATTTCCGTGAACAACGGAAGAATTTCAAAGCATTGCTAAACATCAGCAGAATTCCAAGAACAATGGAAGAGTTCCAAAGCATTTTTAAACTTCAGCAGAATTCCAAGAACAATGGTAGAGTTCCAAAGCATTTTTAAACTTCAGCAGAATTCCAAGAACAATGGAAGAGTTCCAAATCATTGTTAAATATCAGCGGAATTCCGAGAACAATGGAATAGTTCCAAAGCATTTTTAAACTTCAGCAGAATTCCGAGAACAATGGAAGAGTTTCAAAGCATTTTTAAACTTCAGCAGAATTCCCAGAATGATGGAAGAGCTCCAAAGCATTGTTAAACATCAGAGGAATTCCGAGAACAATGGAAGAGTTCCAAAGCATTTTTAAACTTCAGCAGACTTGAGAGAACAATGGAAGAGTTCCAAAGCATTTTTAAACTTCAGCAGAATTCCGAGAAAAATGGAAGAGTTCCAAAGCATTGTTAAACATCAGCAGAATTACGAGAACTGTGGAAGAGTTCCAAAGCATTTTTAAGCTTCAGCAGAATTCCAAAAACAATGGAAGAGTTCCAAAGCATTGTTAAACATCAGCGGAATTCTGAGAACAATGGAAGAGTTCCAAAGCTTTTTTAAACTTCAGCTGAATTCCGAGAACAATGGAAGAGATCCAAAGCATTGTTAAACTTCAGCGGAATTCCGAGAACAATGGAAGAGTTCCAAAGCATTTTTAAACTTCAGCGGAATTCCCAGGACAATGGAAGAGTTCCAGAGCATTGTTAAACATCAGCGGAATTCCGAGAACAATGGAAGAGTTCCAAAGCATTTTTAAACTTCAGCAGAATTCCCAGAACAATGGAAGAGTTCCAAAGCATTGTTAAACATCAGCAGAATTCCGAGAACAATGGAAGAGTTCCAAAGCGTTTTTAAACTTCAGCAGAACTCTGAGAACAGTGGAATCGTTCCAAAGCATTTTTAAACTTCAGCAGAATTCCGAGAACAATGGAAGAGTTCCAAATCATTGTTAAACATCAGCGGAAATCCGAGAACAAAGGAAGAGTTCCAAATCATTGTTAAACATCAGCAGAATTCCGAGAACAATGGAAGAGTTTCAAAGCATTTTTAAACTTCAGCAGAATTCCCAGAATGATGGAAGAGTTCCAAAGCATTGTTAAACATTAGCGGAATTCCGAGAACAATGGAAGAGTTCCAAAGCATTTTTAAACTTCAGCGGAATTCTGAGAACAATGGAAGAATTCCAAAGCATTGTTAAACATCAGAGGAATTCTCAGAACAATGGAAGAGTTCCAAAGCGTTTTTAACTTCAGCAGAATTCCGAGAACAATGGAAGAGTTCCAAAGCATTTTTAAACTTCAGCAGAATTCCGAGAAAAATGGAAGAGTTCCAAAGCATTGTTAAACATCAGCGGAATTCCGAGAACAATGGAAGAGTTCCAAAGCATTTTTAAACTTCAGCAGATTTCCAAAAACAATGGAAGAGTTCCAAAGCATTGTTAAACATCAGCGGCATTCTGAGAACAATGTAAGAGTTCCAAAGCTTTTTTAAACTTCAGCTGAATTCCGAGAACAACGGAAGAGTTCAAAAGCATTGTTAAACATCAGCGAAATTCCGAGAACAAAGGAAGAGTGCCAAACCATTTTTAAACTTTAGCAGAATTCCCAGAAAAATGGAAGAGTTCCAAAGCATTGTTAAACATCAGCAGAATTCCGAGAACAATGGAAGAGTTCCAAAGCATTTTTAAACTTCAGCAGAATTCCCAGAACAATGGAAGAGTTCCAAAGCATTGTTAAACATCAGCGGAATTCCGAGAACAATGGAAGAGTTCCAAAGCATTTTTAAACTTCAGCAGAATTCCGAGAACAATGGATGAGTTCCAAAGCATTTTTAACCTTCAGCAGAATTCCGAGAACAATGGAAGCATTCCATAGCATTTTTAAACTTCAGCGGAATTCCGACAACAAGGGAAGAGTTCCAAAGCATTTTTAAACTTCAGCGGAATTTCGTGAACAATGGAAGAATTCCAAAGCATTGCTAAACATCAGCGGAATTCCAAGAACAATGGAAGAGTTCCAAAGCATTTTTAAACTTCAGCAGAATTCCGAGAACAATGGAAGAGTTCCAAAGCATTTTTAAACTTCAGCAGAATTCCGAGAACAATGGAAGTATTCCATAGCATTTGTAAACTTCAGCGGAATTTTGAGAACAAGGGAAGAGTTCCAAAGCATTTTTAAACTTCAGCGGATTTCAGTGAACAATGGAAGAATTCCAAAACATTGCTAAAAATCAGCGGAATTCCGAGAACAATGGAAGAGTTCCAAAGCATTTCTAAACTTCAGCAGAATTCCGAGAACAATGGAAGAGTTCCAAAGCATTTTTAATCTTCAGCAGAATTCCGAGAACAACGGAAGAGTTCCAAATCATTGTTAAACATCAGCGGAATTCCGAGAACAATGGTAGAGTTCCAAAGCATTTTTAAACTTCAGCAGAATTCTGAGAACAATGGAAGAGTTTCAAAGCATTTTTAAACTTCAGCAGAATTCCCAGAATGATGGAAGAGTTCCAAAGCATTTTTAAACTTCAGCAGAATTCCGAGAAAAATGGAAGAGTTCCAAAGCATTGTTAAACATCAGCGGAATTCCGAGAACAATGGAAGAGTTCCAAAGCATTTTTAAACTTCAGCAGAATTCCAAAAACAATGGAAGAGTTCCAAATCATTGTTAAAAATCAGCGGCATTCTGAGAACAATGGAAGAGTTCCAAAGCTTTTATAAACTTCAGCTGAATTCCGAGAACAACGGAAGAGTTCCAAAGCATTGTTAAACATCAGCGGAATTCTGAGAACAATGGAAGAGTGCCAAACCATTTTTGAACTTTAGCAGAATTCCCAGAACAATGGAAGAGTTCCAAAGCATTGTTAAACATCAGCAGAATTCCGAGAACAATGGAAGAGTTCCAAATCATTTTTAAACTTCAGCAGATTTCCCAGAACAATGGAAGAGTTCCAAAGCATTGTTAAACATCAGCGGAATTCCGAGAACAATGGAAGAGTTCCAAAGCATTTTTAAACTTCAGCAGAATTCCGAGAACAATGGAAGAGTTCCAAAGCATTTTTAACCTTCAGCAGAATTCCGAGAACAATGGAAGCGTTCCATAGCATTTTTAAACTTCAGCGGAATTCCGACAACAAGGGAAGAGTTCCAAAGCATTTTTAAACTTCAGCACAATTACCAGAACAATGGAACAGTTTCAAAGCATTGTTAAACATCAGCGGAATTCCGAGAACAATGGAAGAGTTCCAAAGCATTTTTAAACTTCAGCAGAATTCCCAGAACAATGGAAGAGTTTCAAAGCATTGTTAAACATCAGCGGAATTCCGAGAACAATGGAAGAGTTCCAAAGCATTGTTAAACTTCAGCATAATTCTGAGAACAATGGAAGCGTTCCAAAGCATTTTTAAACTTCAGCAGAATTCCGAGAACAATGGAAGAGTTCCAAATCATTGTTAAACATCAGCGGAAATCCGAGAACAAAGGAAGAGTTCCAAAGCATTTTTAAACTTCAGCAGAATTCCGAAAACAATGGAAGAGATTCAAAGCAGTTTTAAACTTCAGCAGAATTCCCAGAATGATGGAAGAGTCCCAAAGCATTGTTAAACATCAGCGGAATTCTGAGAACAATGGAAAAGTTCCAAAGCTTTTTTAAACTTCAGCTGAATTCCGAGAACAATGGAAGAGATCCAAAGCATTGTTAAACTTCAGCGGAATTCCGAGAACAATGGAAGAGTTCCAAAGCATTTTTAAACTTCAGCGGAATTCCCAGGACAATGGAAGAGTTCCAGAGCATTGTTAAACATCAGCGGAATTCTGAGAACAATGGAAGAGTTCCAAAGCATTTTTAAACTTCAGCAGAATTCCCAGAACAAAGGAAGAGTTCCAAAGCATTGTTAAACATCAGCAGAATTCCGAGAACAATGGAAGAGTTCCAAAGCATTTTTAAACTTCAGCAGAATTCCAAAAACAATGGAAGAGTTCCAAAGCATTGTTAAAAATCAGCGGCATTCTGAGAACAATGGAAGAGTTCCAAAGCTTTTATAAACTTCAGCTGAATTCCGAGAACAACGGAAGAGTTCCAAAGCATTGTTAAACATCAGCGGAATTCCGAGAACAATGGAAGAGTGCCAAACCATTTTTAAACTTTAGCAGAATTCCCAGAACAATGGAAGAGTTCCAAAGCATTGTTAAACATCAGCAGAATTCCGAGAACAATGGAAGAGTTCCAAAGCATTTTTAAACTTCAGCAGAATTCCCAGAACAATGGAAGAGTTTCAAAGCATTGTTAAACATCAGCGGAATTCCGAGAACAATGGAAGAGTTCCAAAGCATTTTTAAACTTCAGCAGAATTCCGAGAACAATGGAAGAGTTCCAAAGCATTTTTAACCTTCAGCAGAATTCCGAGAACAATGGAAGCGTTCCATAGCATTTTTAAACTTCAGCGGAATTCCGACAACAAGGGAAGAGTTCCAAAGCATTTTTAAACTTCAGCGGAATTTCGTGAACAATGGAAGAATTCCAAAGCATTGCTAAACATCAGCGGAATTCCAAGAACAATGCAAGAGTTCCAAAGCATTTTTAAACTTCAGCAGAATTTCCGAGAACAATGGAAGAGTTCCAAAGCATTTTTAAACTTCAGCAGAATTCCGAGAACAATGGAAGTATTCCTTAGCATTTGTAAACTTCAGCGGAATTTTGAGAACAAGGGAAGAGTTCCAAAGCATTTTTAAACTTCAGCGGATTTCAGTGAACAATGGAAGAATTCCAAAACATTGCTAAAATCAGCGGAATTCCGAGAACAATGGAAGAGTTCCAAAGCATTTTTAAACTTCAGCAGAATTCCGAGAACAATGGAAGAGTTCCAAAGCATTTTTAAACTTCAGCAGAATTCCGATAACAACGGAAGAGTTCCAAATCATTGTTAAACATCAGCGGAATTCCGAGAACAATGGAAGAGTTCCAAAGCATTTTTAAACTTCAGCAGAATTCCGAGAACAATGGAAGAGTTTCAAAGCATTTTTAAACATCAGCAGAATTCCCAGAATGATGGAAGAGTTCCAAAGCATTTTTAAACTTCAGCAGAATTCCAAAAACAATGGAAGAGTTCCAAAGCATTGTTAAAAATCAGCGGCATTCTGAGAACAGTGGAAGAGTTCCAAAGCTTTTATAAACTTCAGCTGAATTCTGAGAACAATGGAAGAGTGCCAAACCATTTTTAAACTTCAGCGGAATTCCCAGGACAATGGAAGAGTTCCAGAGCATTGTTAAACATCAGCGGAATTCCGAGAACAATGGAAGAGTTCCAAAGCATTTTTAAACTTCAGCAGAATTCCCAGAACAATGGAAGAGTTCCAAACCATTGTTAAACATCAGCGGAATTCCGAGAACAATGGAAGAGTTCCAAAGCGTTTTTAAACTTCAGCAGAATTGCGAGAACAATGGAGGCGTTCCAAAGCATTTTTAAACTTTAGCAGAATTCCGAGAACAATGGAAGAGTTCCAAATCATTGTTAAACATCAGCGGAAATCCGAGAACAAAGGAAGAGTTCCAAAGCATTTTTAAACTTCAGCAGAATTCCGAGAACAATGGAAGAGTTTCAAAGCATTTTTAAACTTCAGCAGAATTCCCAGAATGATGGAAGAGTTCCAAAGCATTGTTAAACATTAGCGGAATTCCGAGAACAATGGAAGAGTTCCAAAGCATTTTTAAACTTCAGCGGAATTCTGAGAACAATGGAAGAATTCTCAAGCATTGTTAAACATCACAGGAATTCTCAGAACAATGGAAGAATTCCAAAGCGTTTTTAAACTTCAGCAGAATTCCGAGAACAATGGAAGAGTTCCAAAGCATTTTTAAACTTCAGCAGAATTCCGAGAAAAATGGAAGAGTTCCAAAGCATTGCTAAACATCAGCGGAATTCCGAGAACAATAGAAGAGTTCCAAAGCATTTTTAAACTTCAGCAGAATTCCAAAAACAATGGAAGAGTTCCAAAGCATTGTTAAACATCAGCGGCATTCTGAGAACAATTGAAGAGTTCCAAAGCTTTTTTAAACTTCAGCTGAATTCCGAGAACAACGGAAGAGTTCAAAAGCATTGTTAAACATCAGCGGAATTCCGAGAACAATGGAAGTATTCCATAGCATTTGTAAACTTCAGCGGAATTTTGAGAACAAGGGAAGAGTTCCAAAGCATTTTTAAACTTCAGTGGATTTCAGTGAACAATGGAAGAATTCCAAAACATTGCAAAAAATCAGCGGAATTCCGAGAACAATGGAAGAGTTCCAAAGCATTTTTAAACTTCAGCAGAATTCCGAGAACAATGGAAGAGTTCCAAAGCATTTTTAAACTTCAGCAGAAATCCAAGCACAACGGAAGAGTTCCAAATCATTTTTAAACATCAGCGGAATTACGAGAACAATGGAAGAGTTCCAAAGCATTTTTAAACTTCAGCAGAATTCCGAGAACAATGGAAGAGTTTCAAAGCATTCTTAAACTTCAGCAGAATTCCCAGAATGATGGAAGAGTTCCAAAGCAATTTTAAACTTCAGCAGAATTCCGAGAAAAATGGAAGAGTTCCAAAGCATTGTTAAACATCAGCGGAATTCCGAGAACAATGGAAGAGTTCCAAAGCATTTTTAAACTTCAGCAGAATTCCAAAAACAATGGAAGAGTTCCAAAGCATTGTTAAAAATCAGCGGCATTCTGAGAACAATGGAAGAGTTCCAAAGCTTTTATAAACTTCAGCTGAATTCCGAGAACAACGGAAGAGTTCCAAAGCATTGTTAAACATCAGCGGAATTCCGAGAACAATGGAAGAGTGACAAACCATTTTTAAACTTTAGAATTCCCAGAACAATGGAAGAGTTCCAAAGCATTGTTAAACATCAGCAGAATTCCCAGAAAAATGGAAGAGTTCCAAAGCATTGTTAAATATCATCGGAAATCCGAGAACAATGGACGAGTTCCAAAGCATTTTTAAACTTCAGCAGAATTCCGAGAACAATTGAAGAGTTCCAAAGCATTTTTAACCTTCAGCAGAATTCCGAGAACAATGGAAGCGTTCCATAGCATTTTTAAACTTCAGCGGAATTCCGACAACAAGGGAAGAGTTCCAAAGCATTTTTACACTTCAGCGGAATTTCGTGAACAATGGAAGAATTCCAAAGCATTGCTAAACTTCAGCAGAATTCCGAGAACAATGGAAGAGTTCCAATGCATTTTTAAACTTCAGCAGAATTCCGAGAACAATGGAAGTATTCCATAGCATTTCTAAACTTCAGCGGAATTTTGAGAACAAGGGAAGAGTTCCAAAGCATTTTTAAACTTCAGGGGATTTCAGTGAACAATGGAAGAATTCCAAAACATTGCTAAAAATCAGCGGAATTCCGAGAACAATGGAAGAGTTTCAAAGCATTTTTAAACTTCAGCAGAATTCCGAGAACAATGGAAGAGTTCCAAAGCATTTTTAAACTTCAGCAGAATTCCGAGAACAACGGAAGAGTTCCAAATCATTGTTAAACATCAGCGGAAATCCGAGAACAAAGGAAGAGTTCCAAAGCATTTTTAAACTTCAGCAGAATTCCGAGAACAATGGAAGAGTTTCAAAGCATTTTTAAACTTCAGCAGAATTCCCAGAATGATGGAAGAGTTCCAAAGCATTGTTAAACATTAGCGGAATTCCGAGAACAATGGAAGAGTTCCAAAGCATTTTTAAACTTCAGCGGAATTCTGAGAACAATGGAAGAATTCTCAAGCATTGTTAAACATCACAGGAATTCTCAGAACAATGGAAGAATTCCAAAGCGTTTTTAAACTTCAGCAGAATTCCGAGAACAATGGAAGAGTTCCAAAGCATTTTTAAACTTCAGCAGAATTCCGAGAAAAATGGAAGAGTTCCAAAGCATTGCTAAACATCAGCGGAATTCCGAGAACAATAGAAGAGTTCCAAAGCATTTTTAAACTTCAGCAGAATTCCAAAAACAATGGAAGAGTTCCAAAGCATTGTTAAACATCAGCGGCATTCTGAGAACAATTGAAGAGTTCCAAAGCTTTTTTAAACTTCAGCTGAATTCCGAGAACAACGGAAGAGTTCAAAAGCATTGTTAAACATCAGCGGAATTCCGAGAACAATGGAAGTATTCCATAGCATTTGTAAACTTCAGCGGAATTTTGAGAACAAGGGAAGAGTTCCAAAGCATTTTTAAACTTCAGTGGATTTCAGTGAACAATGGAAGAATTCCAAAACATTGCAAAAAATCAGCGGAATTCCGAGAACAATGGAAGAGTTCCAAAGCATTTTTAAACTTCAGCAGAATTCCGAGAACAATGGAAGAGTTCCAAAGCATTTTTAAACTTCAGCAGAAATCCAAGCACAACGGAAGAGTTCCAAATCATTTTTAAACATCAGCGGAATTACGAGAACAATGGAAGAGTTCCAAAGCATTTTTAAACTTCAGCAGAATTCCGAGAACAATGGAAGAGTTTCAAAGCATTCTTAAACTTCAGCAGAATTCCCAGAATGATGGAAGAGTTCCAAAGCAATTTTAAACTTCAGCAGAATTCCGAGAAAAATGGAAGAGTTCCAAAGCATTGTTAAACATCAGCGGAATTCCGAGAACAATGGAAGAGTTCCAAAGCATTTTTAAACTTCAGCAGAATTCCAAAAACAATGGAAGAGTTCCAAAGCATTGTTAAAAATCAGCGGCATTCTGAGAACAATGGAAGAGTTCCAAAGCTTTTATAAACTTCAGCTGAATTCCGAGAACAACGGAAGAGTTCCAAAGCATTGTTAAACATCAGCGGAATTCCGAGAACAATGGAAGAGTGACAAACCATTTTTAAACTTTAGAATTCCCAGAACAATGGAAGAGTTCCAAAGCATTGTTAAACATCAGCAGAATTTCGAGAACAATGGAAGAGTTCCAAAGCATTTTTAAACTTCAGCAGAATTCCCAGAAAAATGGAAGAGTTCCAAAGCATTGTTAAATATCATCGGAAATCCGAGAACAATGGACGAGTTCCAAAGCATTTTTAAACTTCAGCAGAATTCCGAGAACAATTGAAGAGTTCCAAAGCATTTTTAACCTTCAGCAGAATTCCGAGAACAATGGAAGCGTTCCATAGCATTTTTAAACTTCAGCGGAATTCCGACAACAAGGGAAGAGTTCCAAAGCATTTTTACACTTCAGCGGAATTTCGTGAACAATGGAAGAATTCCAAAGCATTGCTAAACTTCAGCAGAATTCCGAGAACAATGGAAGAGTTCCAATGCATTTTTAAACTTCAGCAGAATTCCGAGAACAATGGAAGTATTCCATAGCATTTCTAAACTTCAGCGGAATTTTGAGAACAAGGGAAGAGTTCCAAAGCATTTTTAAACTTCAGGGGATTTCAGTGAACAATGGAAGAATTCCAAAACATTGCTAAAAATCAGCGGAATTCCGAGAACAATGGAAGAGTTTCAAAGCATTTTTAAACTTCAGCAGAATTCCGAGAACAACGGAAGAGTTCCAAATCATTGTTAAACATCAGCGGAATTCCGAGAACAATGGAATAGTTCCAAAGCATTTTTAAACTTCAGCAGAATTCCGAGAACAATGGAAGAGTTTCAAAGCATTTTAAAACTTCAGCAGAATTCCCAGAATGATGGAAGAGTTCCAAAGCATTTTTAAACTTCAGCAGAACTCCGAGAAAAATGGAAGAGTTCCAAAGCATTGTTAAACATGAGCGGAATTCCGAGAACAATGGAAGAGTTCCAAAGCATTTTTAAACTTCAGCAGAATTCCAAAAAGAATGGAAGAGTTCCAAAGCATTGTTAAAAATCAGCGGCATTCTGAGAACAATGGAAGAGTTCCAAAGCTTTTATAAACTTCAGCTGAATTCCGAGAACAACGGAAGAGTTCCAAAGCATTGTTAAACATCAGCGGAATTCCGAGAACAATGGAAAAGTGCCAAACCATTTTTAAACTTTAGCAGAATTCCCAGAACAATGGAAGAGTTCCAAAGCATTGTTAAACATCAGCAGAATTCCGAGAACAATGGAAGAGTTCCAAAGCATTTTTAAACTTCAGCAGAATTACCAGAACAATGGAACAGTTTCAAAGCATTGTTAAACATCAGCGGAATTCCGAGAACAATGGAAGAGTTCCAAAGCATTTTTAAACTTCAGCAGAATTCCGAGAACAATGGAAGAGTTGCAAAGCACTTTTAACCTTCAGCAGAATTCCGAGAACAATGGAAGCGTTCCATAGCATTTTTAAACTTCAGCGGAATTCCGACAACAAGGGAAGAGTTCCAAAGCATTTTTAAACTTCAGCGGAATTTCGTGAACAATGGAAGAATTCCAAGGCATTGCTAAACATCAGCGGAATTCCGAGAACAATGGAACAGTTCCAAAGCATTTTTAAACTTCAGCGGCATTCTGAGAAAAATGGAAGAGTTCCAAAGCATTTTTAAACTTCAGCCGAATTCCCAGAACAATGGAAGAGTTCCAAAGCATTGTTAAACATCAGAGGTATTCCGAGAACAATGGAAGAGTTCCAAAGCATTTTTAAACTTCAGCAGAATTCCCAGAACAATAGAAGAGTTCCAAAGCATTGTTAAACATCAGCGGAATTCCGAGAACAATGGAAGAGTTCCAAAGCATTTTTAAACTTCAGCAGAATTCCGAGAACAAGGGAAGAGTTCCAAAGCATTTTTAAACTTCAGCAGAATTCCGAGAACAATGGAAGAGTTCCATAGCATTTTTAAACTTCAGCGGAATTCAGAGAGCAAGGGAAGACTTCCAGAGCATTTTTAAATTTCAGCGGAATTTTGAGAACAATGGAAGAATTCCAAAGCATTGCTAAACATCAGCGGAATTCTGAGAACAATGGAAGAGTTCCAAAGCCTTTTTAAACATCAGTAGAATTCCAAGAACAATGGAAGAGTTCCATAGCATTTTTAAACTTCAGCAGAATTCCGAGAACAATGGAAGAGTTCCATAACATTTTTAAACTTCAGGGAAATTCCGAGATCAAGGGAAGAGTTCCAAAGCATTTTTAAACTTCAGCGGATTTCCGTGAACAACGGAAGAATTCCAAAGCATTGCTAAACATCAGCAGAATTCCAAGAACAATGGAAGAGTTCCAAAGCATTTTTAAACTTCAGCAGAATTCCAAGAACAATGGAAGAGTTCCAAAGCATTTTTAAACTTCAGCAGAATTCCAAGAACAATGGAAGAGTTCCAAATCATTGTTAAATATCAGCGGAATTCCGAGAACAATGGAAGAGTTCCAAAGCATTTTTATACTTCAGCAGAATTCCGAGAACAATGGAAGAGTTTCAAAGCATTTTTAAACTTCAGCAGAATTCCCAGAATGATGGAAGAGTTCCAAAGCATTGTTAAACATCAGAGGAATTCCGAGAACAATGGAAGAGCTCCAAAGCATTTTTAAACTTCAGCAGACTTGAGAGAACAATGGAAGCGTTCCAAAGCATTTTTAAACTTCAGCAGAATTCCGAGAAAAATGGAATAGTTCCAAAGCATTGTTAAACATCAGCAGAATTCCGAGAACAGTGGAAGAGTTCCAAAGCATTTTTAAGCTTCAGCAGAATTCTAAAAACAATGGAAGAGTTCCAAAGCATTGTTAAACATCAGCGCAATTCTGAGAACAATGGAAGAGTTCCAAAGCTTTTTTAAACTTCAGCTGAATTCCGGGAACAATGGAAGAGTTCCAAAGCATTGCTAACTTCAGCGGAATTCCGAGAACAATGGAAGAGTTCCAAAGCATTTTTAAACTTCAGCGGACTTCCCAGAACAATGGAAGAGTTCCAGAGCATTGTTAAACATCAGCGGAATTCCGAGAACAATGGAAGAGTTCCAAAGCATTTTTAAACTTCAGCAGAATTCCCAGAACAATGGAAGAGTTTCAAAGCATTGTTAAACATCAGCGGAATTCCGAGAACAATGGAAGAATTCCAAAGCGTTTTTAAACTTCAGCAGAATTCGGAGAACAATGGAAGCGTTCCAAAGCATTTTTAAACTTCAGCAGAATTCCGAGAACAATGGAAGAGTTCCAAATCATTGTTAAACATCAGCGGAAATCCGAGAACAAAGGAACAGTTCCAAAGCATTTTTAAACTTCAGCAGAATTCCGAGAACAATGGAAGAGTTTCAAAGCATTTTTAAACTTCAGCAGAATTCCCAGAATGATGGAAGAGTTCCAAAGCATTGTTAAACATCAGCGGAATTCCGAGAACAATGGAAGAGTTCCAAAGCATTTTTAAAATTCAGCGGAATTCTGAGAACAATGGAAGAATTCCAAAGCATTGTTAAACATCAGCGGAATTCTCAGAACAATGGAAGAGTTCCAAAGCGTTTTTAAACTTCAGCAGAATTCCGAGAACAATGGAAGAGTTCCAAATCATTTTTAAACTTCAGCAGAATTCCGAGAAAAATGGAAGAGTTCCAAAGCATTGTTAAACATCAGCGGAATTCCGAGAACAATGGAAGAGTTCCAAAGCATTTTTAAACTTCAGCAGAATTCCAAAAACAATGGAAGAGTTCCAAAGCATTGTTAAACATCAGCGGCAATCTGAGAACAATGGAAGAGTTCCAAAGCTTTTTTAAACTTCAGCTGAATTCCGAGAACAACGGAAGAGTTCAAAAGCATTGTTAAACATCAGCGGAATTCCGAGAACAAAGGAAGAGTGCCAAACCATTTTTAAACTTTAGCAGAATTCCCAGAACAATGGAAGAGTCCCAAAGCATTGTTAAACATCAACGGAATTCCGAGAACAATGGAAGAGTTCCAAAGCATTTTTAAACTTCAGCAGAATTCCCAGAACAATGGAAGAGTTCCAAAGTATTGTTAAACATCAGCGGAATTCCGAGAACAATGGAAGAGTTCCAAAGCATTTTTAAACTTCAGCAGAATTCCGAGAACAATGGAAGAGTTCCAAAGCATTTTTAAACTTCAGCAGAATTCCGAGAACAATGGAAGCGTTCCATAGCATTTTTAAACTTCAGCGGAATTCCGACAACAAGGGAAGAGTTCCAAAGCATTTTTAAACTTCAGCGGAATTTCCTGAACAATGGAAGAATTCCAAAGCATTGCTAAACATCATCGGAATTCCGAGAACAATGGAAGAGTTCCAAAGCATTTTTAAACTTCAGCAGAATTCCGAGAAAAATGGAAGAGTTCCAAAGCATGGTTAAACATCAGCGGAATTCCGAGAACAATGGAAGAGTTCCAAAGCATTTTTAAACTTCAGCAGAATTCCAAAAACAATGGAAGAGTTCCAAAGCATTGTTAAAAATCAGCGGAATTCTGAGAACAATGGAAGAGTTCCAAAGCTTTTTTAAACTTCAGCTGAATTCCGAGAACAACGGAATAGTTCCAAAGCATTGTTAAACATCAGTGGAGTTCCGAGAACAATGGAAGAGTGACAAACCATTTTTAAACTTTAGCAGAATTCCCAGAACAATGGAAGAGTTCCAAAGCATTGTTAAACATCAGCAGAATTCCGAGAACAATGGAAGAGTTCCAAAGCATTTTTAAACTTCAGCAGAATTCCCAGAACAATGGAAGAGTTCCAAAGCATTGTTAAACATCAGCGGAATTCCGAGAACAATGGAAGAGTTCCAAAGCATTTTTAAACTTCAGCAGAATTCCGAGAACAATGGAAGAGTTCCAAAGCATTTTTAACCTTCATCAGAATTCCGAGAACAATGGAAGCGTTCCATAGCATTTTTAAACTTCAGCGGAATTCCGACAACAAGGGAAGAGTTCCAAAGCATTTTTAAACTTCAGCGGAATTTCGTGAACAATGGAAGAATTCCAAAGCATTGCTAAACATCAGCGGAATTCCGAGAACAATGGAAGAGTTCCAAAGCATTTTTAAACTTCAGCAGAATTCCGAGAACAATGGAAGAGTTCCAAAGCATTTTTAAACTTCAGCAGAATTCCGAGAACAATGGAAGTATTCCATAGCATTTGTAAACTTCAGCGGAATTTTGAGAACAAGGGAAGAGTTCCAAAGCATTTTTAAACTTCACCGGATTTCAGTGAACAATGGAAGAATTCCAAAACATTGCTAAAAATCAGCGGAATTCCGAGAACAATGGAAGAGTTTCAAAGCATTTTTAAACTTCAGCAGAATTCTGAAAACAATGGAAGAGTTCCAAAGCATTTTTAAACTTCAGCAGAATTCCGAGAACAACGGAAGAGTTCCAAATCATTGTTAAACATCAGCGGAATTCCGAGAACAATGGAAGAGTTCCAAAGCATTTTTAAACTTCAGCAGAATTCCGAGAACAATGGAAGAGTTTCAAAGCATTTTTAAACTTCAGCAGAATTCCCAGAATGATGGAAGAGTTCCAAAGCATTGTTAAACATCAGCGGAATTCCGAGAACAATGGAAGAGTTCCAAAGCATTGTTAAACATCAGCAGAATTCCAAGAACAATGGAAGAGTTCCAAAGCATTTTTAAACTTCAGCATAATTACCAGAACAATGGAACAGTTTCAAAGCATTGTTAAACATCAGCGGAATTCCGAGAACAATGGATGAGTTCCAAAGCATTTTTAAACTTCAGCATTATTCCGAGAACAATGGAAGAGTTCCAAAGCATTTTTAACCTTCAGCAGTATTCCGAGAACAATGGAACCATTCCATAGCATTTTTAAACTTCAGCGGAATTCCGACAACAAGGGAAGCGTTCCAAAGCATTTTTAAACTTCAGCGGAATTTCGTGAACAATGGAAGAATTCCAAATCATTGCTAAACATCAGCGGAATTCCGAGAACAATGGAAGAGTTCCGAAGCATTTTTAAACTTCAGCGGCATTCTGAGAACAATGGAAGAGTTCCAAAGCATTTTTAAACTTCAGCCGAATTCCCAGAACAATGGAAGAGTTCCAAAGCATTGTTAAACATCAGAGGTATTCCGAGAACAATGGAAGAGTTCCAAAGCATTTTTAAACTTCAGCAGAATTCCAAGAACAATAGAAGAGTTCCAAAGCATTGTTAAACATCAGCGGAATTATGAGAACAATGGAAGAGTTCCAAAGCATTTTTAAACTTCAGCAGAATTCCGAGAACAATGGAAGAGTTCCATAGCATTTTTAAACTTCAGCAGAATTCCGAGAGCAAGGGAAGACTTCCAGAGCATTTTTAAACTTCAGCGGAATTTCGTGAACAATGGAAGAATTCCAAAGCATTGCTAAACATCAGCGGAATTCTGAGAACAATGGAAGAGTTCCAAAGCATTTTTAAACTTCTGTAGAATTCCGAGAACAATGGAAGAGTTCCATAGCATTTTTAAACTTCAGCAGAATTCCGAGAACAATGGAAGAGTTCCATAGCATTTTTTAACTTCAGGGAAATTCCGAGAACAAGGGAAGAGTTCCAAAGCATTTTTAAACTTCAGCGGATTTCCATGAACAACGGAAGAATTCCAAAGCATTGCTAAACATCAGCAGAATTCCAAAAACAATGGAAGAGTTCCAAAGCATTTTTAAACTTCAGCAGAATTCCAAGAACAATGGAAGAGTTCCAAAGCATTTTTAAACTTCAGCAGAATTCCAAGAACAATGGAAGAGTTCCAAATCATTGTTAAATATCAGCGGAATTCCGAGAACAATGGAAGAGTTCCAAAGCATTTTTAAACTTCAGCAGAATTCCGAGAACAATGGAAGAGTTTCAAAGCATTTTTAAACTTCAGCAGAATTCCCAGAATGATGGAAGACTTCCAAAGCATTGTTAAACATCAGAGGAATTCCGAGAACAATGGAAGAGTTCCAAAGCATTTTTAAACTTCAGCAGACTTGAGAGAACAATGGAAGAGATCCAAAGCATTTTTAAACTTCAGCAGAATTCCGAGAAAAATGGAATAGTTCCAAAGCATTGTTAAACATCAGCAGAATTCCGAGAACACTGGAAGAGTTCCAAAGCATTTTTAAGCTTCAGCAGAATTCCAAAAACAATGGAAGAGTTCCAAAGCATTGTTAAACATCAGCGGAATTCTGAGAACAATGGAAGAGTTCCAAAGCTTTTTTAAACTTCAGCTGAATTCCGAGAACAATGGAAGAGTTCCAAAGCATTGTTAAACTTCAGCGGAATTCCGAGAACAATGGAAGAGTTCCAAAGCATTTTTAAACTTCAGCGGAATTCCCAGAACAATGGAAGAGTTCCAGAGCATTGTTAAACATTAGCGGAATTCCGAGAACAATGGAAGAGTTCCAAAGCATTTTTCAACTTCAGCAGAATTCCCAGAACAATGGAAGAGTTTCAAAGCATTGTTAAACATCAGCGGAATTCCGAGAACAATGGAAGAGTCCCAAAGCGTTTTTAAACTTCAGCAGAATTCCGAGAACAATGGAAGCGTTCCAAAGCATTTTTAAACTTCAGCAGAATTCCGAGAACAATGGAAGAGTTCCAAATCATTGCTAAACATCAGCAGAAATCCGAGAACAAAGGAAGAGTTCCAAAGCATTTTTAAACTTCAGCAGAATTCCGAGAACAATGGAAGAGTTTCAAAGCATTTTTAAACTTCAGCAGAATTCCCAGAAAGATGGAAGAGTTCCAAAGCATTGTTAAACATTAGCGGAATTCCGAGAACAATGGAAGAGTTCCAAAGCATTTTTAAACTTCAGCGGAATTCTGAGAACAATGGAAGAATTCCAAAGCATTGTTAAACATCAGCGGAATTCTCAGAACAATGGAAGAGTTCCAAAGCGTTTTTAAACTTCAGCAGAATTCCGAGAACAATGGAAGAGTTCCAAAGCATTTTTAAACTTCAGCAGAATTCCGAGAAAAATGGAAGAGTTCCAAAGCATTGTTAAACATCAGCGGAATTCCGAGAACAATGGAAGAGTTCCAAAGCATTTTTAAACTTCAGCAGAATTCCAAGAACAATGGAAGAGTTCCAAAGCATTGTTAAACATCAGCGGCATTCTGAGAACAATGGAAGAGTTCCAAAGCTTTTTTAAACTTCAGCTGAATTCCGAGAACAACGGAAGAGTTCAAAAGCATTGTTAAACATCAGCGGAAATCCGAGAACAAAGGAAGAGTGCCAAACCATTTTTAAACTTTAGCAGAATTCCCAAAACAATGGAAGAGTCCCAAAGCATTGTTAAACATCAGCGGAATTCCGAGAACAATGGAAGAGTTCCAAAGCATTTTTAAACTTCAGCAGAATTCCCAGAACAATGGAAGAGTTCCAAAGCATTGTTAAACATCAGCGGAATTCCGAGAACAATGGAAGAGTTCCAAAGCATTTTTAAACTTCAGCAGAATTCCGAGAACAATGGAAGAGTTCCAAAGCATTTTTAAACTTCAGCAGTATTCCGAGAACAATGGAAGCGTTCCATAGCATTTTTAAACTTCAGCGGAATTCCGACAACAAGGGAAGAGTTCCAAAGCATTTTTACACTTCAGCGGAATTTCGTGAACAATGGAAGAATTCCAAAGCATTGCTAAACTTCAGCAGAATTCCGAGAACAATGGAAGAGTTCCAATGCATTTTTAAACTTCAGCAGAATTCCGAGAACAATGGAAGTATTCCATAGCATTTCTAAACTTCAGCGGAATTTTGAGAACAAGGGAAGAGTTCCAAAGCATTTTTAAACTTCAGGGGATTTCAGTGAACAATGGAAGAATTCCAAAACATTGCTAAAAATCAGCGGAATTCCGAGAACAATGGAAGAGTTTCAAAGCATTTTTAAACTTCAGCAGAATTCCGAGAACAATGGAAGAGTTCCAAAGCATTTTTAAACTTCAGCAGAATTCCGAGAACAACGGAAGAGTTCCAAATCATTGTTAAACATCAGCGGAATTCCGAGAACAATGGAATAGTTCCAAAGCATTTTTAAACTTCAGCAGAATTCCGAGAACAATGGAAGAGTTTCAAAGCATTTTAAAACTTCAGCAGAATTCCCAGAATGATGGAAGAGTTCCAAAGCATTTTTAAACTTCAGCAGAACTCCGAGAAAAATGGAAGAGTTCCAAAGCATTGTTAAACATGAGCGGAATTCCGAGAACAATGGAAGAGTTCCAAAGCATTTTTAAACTTCAGCAGAATTCCAAAAAGAATGGAAGAGTTCCAAAGCATTGTTAAAAATCAGCGGCATTCTGAGAACAATGGAAGAGTTCCAAAGCTTTTATAAACTTCAGCTGAATTCCGAGAACAACGGAAGAGTTCCAAAGCATTGTTAAACATCAGCGGAATTCCGAGAACAATGGAAAAGTGCCAAACCATTTTTAAACTTTAGCAGAATTCCCAGAACAATGGAAGAGTTCCAAAGCATTGTTAAACATCAGCAGAATTCCGAGAACAATGGAAGAGTTCCAAAGCATTTTTAAACTTCAGCAGAATTACCAGAACAATGGAACAGTTTCAAAGCATTGTTAAACATCAGCGGAATTCCGAGAACAATGGAAGAGTTCCAAAGCATTTTTAAACTTCAGCAGAATTCCGAGAACAATGGAAGAGTTGCAAAGCACTTTTAACCTTCAGCAGAATTCCGAGAACAATGGAAGCGTTCCATAGCATTTTTAAACTTCAGCGGAATTCCGACAACAAGGGAAGAGTTCCAAAGCATTTTTAAACTTCAGCGGAATTTCGTGAACAATGGAAGAATTCCAAGGCATTGCTAAACATCAGCGGAATTCCGAGAACAATGGAACAGTTCCAAAGCATTTTTAAACTTCAGCGGCATTCTGAGAAAAATGGAAGAGTTCCAAAGCATTTTTAAACTTCAGCCGAATTCCCAGAACAATGGAAGAGTTCCAAAGCATTGTTAAACATCAGAGGTATTCCGAGAACAATGGAAGAGTTCCAAAGCATTTTTAAACTTCAGCAGAATTCCCAGAACAATAGAAGAGTTCCAAAGCATTGTTAAACATCAGCGGAATTCCGAGAACAATGGAAGAGTTCCAAAGCATTTTTAAACTTCAGCAGAATTCCGAGAACAAGGGAAGAGTTCCAAAGCATTTTTAAACTTCAGCAGAATTCCGAGAACAATGGAAGAGTTCCATAGCATTTTTAAACTTCAGCGGAATTCAGAGAGCAAGGGAAGACTTCCAGAGCATTTTTAAATTTCAGCGGAATTTTGTGAACAATGGAAGAATTCCAAAGCATTGCTAAACATCAGCGGAATTCTGAGAACAATGGAAGAGTTCCAAAGCCTTTTTAAACATCAGTAGAATTCCGAGAACAATGGAAGAGTTCCATAGCATTTTTAAACTTCAGCAGAATTCCGAGAACAATGGAAGAGTTCCATAACATTTTTAAACTTCAGGGAAATTCCGAGATCAAGGGAAGAGTTCCAAAGCATTTTTAAACTTCAGCGGATTTCCGTGAACAACGGAAGAATTCCAAAGCATTGCTAAACATCAGCAGAATTCCAAGAACAATGGAAGAGTTCCAAAGCATTTTTAAACTTCAGCAGAATTCCAAGAACAATGGAAGAGTTCCAAAGCATTTTTAAACTTCAGCAGAATTCCAAGAACAATGGAAGAGTTCCAAATCATTGTTAAATATCAGCGGAATTCCGAGAACAATGGAAGAGTTCCAAAGCATTTTTATACTTCAGCAGAATTCCGAGAACAATGGAAGAGTTTCAAAGCATTTTTAAACTTCAGCAGAATTCCCAGAATGATGGAAGAGTTCCAAAGCATTGTTAAACATCAGAGGAATTCCGAGAACAATGGAAGAGCTCCAAAGCATTTTTAAACTTCAGCAGACTTGAGAGAACAATGGAAGCGTTCCAAAGCATTTTTAAACTTCAGCAGAATTCCGAGAAAAATGGAATAGTTCCAAAGCATTGTTAAACATCAGCAGAATTCCGAGAACAGTGGAAGAGTTCCAAAGCATTTTTAAGCTTCAGCAGAATTCTAAAAACAATGGAAGAGTTCCAAAGCATTGTTAAACATCAGCGCAATTCTGAGAACAATGGAAGAGTTCCAAAGCTTTTTTAAACTTCAGCTGAATTCCGGGAACAATGGAAGAGTTCCAAAGCATTGCTAACTTCAGCGGAATTCCGAGAACAATGGAAGAGTTCCAAAGCATTTTTAAACTTCAGCGGACTTCCCAGAACAATGGAAGAGTTCCAGAGCATTGTTAAACATCAGCGGAATTCCGAGAACAATGGAAGAGTTCCAAAGCATTTTTAAACTTCAGCAGAATTCCCAGAACAATGGAAGAGTTTCAAAGCATTGTTAAACATCAGCGGAATTCCGAGAACAATGGAAGAGTTCCAAAGCGTTTTTAAACTTCAGCAGAATTCGGAGAACAATGGAAGCGTTCCAAAGCATTTTTAAACTTCAGCAGAATTCCGAGAACAATGGAAGAGTTCCAAATCATTGTTAAACATCAGCGGAAATCCGAGAACAAAGGAACAGTTCCAAAGCATTTTTAAACTTCAGCAGAATTCCGAGAACAATGGAAGAGTTTCAAAGCATTTTTAAACTTCAGCAGAATTCCCAGAATGATGGAAGAGTTCCAAAGCATTGTTAAACATCAGCGGAATTCCGAGAACAATGGAAGAGTTCCAAAGCATTTTTAAAATTCAGCGGAATTCTGAGAACAATGGAAGAATTCCAAAGCATTGTTAAACATCAGCGGAATTCTCAGAACAATGGAAGAGTTCCAAAGCGTTTTTAAACTTCAGCAGAATTCCGAGAACAATGGAAGAGTTCCAAATCATTTTTAAACTTCAGCAGAATTCCGAGAAAAATGGAAGAGTTCCAAAGCATTGTTAAACATCAGCGGAATTCCGAGAACAATGGAAGAGTTCCAAAGCATTTTTAAACTTCAGCAGAATTCCAAAAACAATGGAAGAGTTCCAAAGCATTGTTAAACATCAGCGGCAATCTGAGAACAATGGAAGAGTTCCAAAGCTTTTTTAAACTTCAGCTGAATTCCGAGAACAACGGAAGAGTTCAAAAGCATTGTTAAACATCAGCGGAATTCCGAGAACAAAGGAAGAGTGCCAAACCATTTTTAAACTTTAGCAGAATTCCCAGAACAATGGAAGAGTCCCAAAGCATTGTTAAACATCAACGGAATTCCGAGAACAATGGAAGAGTTCCAAAGCATTTTTAAACTTCAGCAGAATTCCCAGAACAATGGAAGAGTTCCAAAGTATTGTTAAACATCAGCGGAATTCCGAGAACAATGGAAGAGTTCCAAAGCATTTTTAAACTTCAGCAGAATTCCGAGAACAATGGAAGAGTTCCAAAGCATTTTTAAACTTCAGCAGAATTCCGAGAACAATGGAAGCGTTCCATAGCATTTTTAAACTTCAGCGGAATTCCGACAACAAGGGAAGAGTTCCAAAGCATTTTTAAACTTCAGCGGAATTTCGTGAACAATGGAAGAATTCCAAAGCATTGCTAAACATCATCGGAATTCCGAGAACAATGGAAGAGTTCCAAAGCATTTTTAAACTTCAGCAGAATTCCGAGAAAAATGGAAGAGTTCCAAAGCATGGTTAAACATCAGCGGAATTCCGAGAACAATGGAAGAGTTCCAAAGCATTTTTAAACTTCAGCAGAATTCCAAAAACAATGGAAGAGTTCCAAAGCATTGTTAAAAATCAGCGGAATTCTGAGAACAATGGAAGAGTTCCAAAGCTTTTTTAAACTTCAGCTGAATTCCGAGAACAACGGAATAGTTCCAAAGCATTGTTAAACATCAGTGGAGTTCCGAGAACAATGGAAGAGTGACAAACCATTTTTAAACTTTAGCAGAATTCCCAGAACAATGGAAGAGTTCCAAAGCATTGTTAAACATCAGCAGAATTCCGAGAACAATGGAAGAGTTCCAAAGCATTTTTAAACTTCAGCAGAATTCCCAGAACAATGGAAGAGTTCCAAAGCATTGTTAAACATCAGCGGAATTCCGAGAACAATGGAAGAGTTCCAAAGCATTTTTAAACTTCAGCAGAATTCCGAGAACAATGGAAGAGTTCCAAAGCATTTTTAACCTTCATCAGAATTCCGAGAACAATGGAAGCGTTCCATAGCATTTTTAAACTTCAGCGGAATTCCGACAACAAGGGAAGAGTTCCAAAGCATTTTTAAACTTCAGCGGAATTTCGTGAACAATGGAAGAATTCCAAAGCATTGCTAAACATCAGCGGAATTCCGAGAACAATGGAAGAGTTCCAAAGCATTTTTAAACTTCAGCAGAATTCCGAGAACAATGGAAGAGTTCCAAAGCATTTTTAAACTTCAGCAGAATTCCGAGAACAATGGAAGTATTCCATAGCATTTGTAAACTTCAGCGGAATTTTGAGAACAAGGGAAGAGTTCCAAAGCATTTTTAAACTTCACCGGATTTCAGTGAACAATGGAAGAATTCCAAAACATTGCTAAAAATCAGCGGAATTCCGAGAACAATGGAAGAGTTTCAAAGCATTTTTAAACTTCAGCAGAATTCTGAAAACAATGGAAGAGTTCCAAAGCATTTTTAAACTTCAGCAGAATTCCGAGAACAACGGAAGAGTTCCAAATCATTGTTAAACATCAGCGGAATTCCGAGAACAATGGAAGAGTTCCAAAGCATTTTTAAACTTCAGCAGAATTCCGAGAACAATGGAAGAGTTTCAAAGCATTTTTAAACTTCAGCAGAATTCCCAGAATGATGGAAGAGTTCCAAAGCATTGTTAAACATCAGCGGAATTCCGAGAACAATGGAAGAGTTCCAAAGCATTGTTAAACATCAGCAGAATTCCAAGAACAATGGAAGAGTTCCAAAGCATTTTTAAACTTCAGCATAATTACCAGAACAATGGAACAGTTTCAAAGCATTGTTAAACATCAGCGGAATTCCGAGAACAATGGATGAGTTCCAAAGCATTTTTAAACTTCAGCATTATTCCGAGAACAATGGAAGAGTTCCAAAGCATTTTTAACCTTCAGCAGTATTCCGAGAACAATGGAACCGTTCCATAGCATTTTTAAACTTCAGCGGAATTCCGACAACAAGGGAAGCGTTCCAAAGCATTTTTAAACTTCAGCGGAATTTCGTGAACAATGGAAGAATTCCAAATCATTGCTAAACATCAGCGGAATTCCGAGAACAATGGAAGAGTTCCGAAGCATTTTTAAACTTCAGCGGCATTCTGAGAACAATGGAAGAGTTCCAAAGCATTTTTAAACTTCAGCCGAATTCCCAGAACAATGGAAGAGTTCCAAAGCATTGTTAAACATCAGAGGTATTCCGAGAACAATGGAAGAGTTCCAAAGCATTTTTAAACTTCAGCAGAATTCCAAGAACAATAGAAGAGTTCCAAAGCATTGTTAAACATCAGCGGAATTATGAGAACAATGGAAGAGTTCCAAAGCATTTTTAAACTTCAGCAGAATTCCGAGAACAATGGAAGAGTTCCATAGCATTTTTAAACTTCAGCAGAATTCCGAGAGCAAGGGAAGACTTCCAGAGCATTTTTAAACTTCAGCGGAATTTCGTGAACAATGGAAGAATTCCAAAGCATTGCTAAACATCAGCGGAATTCTGAGAACAATGGAAGAGTTCCAAAGCATTTTTAAACTTCTGTAGAATTCCGAGAACAATGGAAGAGTTCCATAGCATTTTTAAACTTCAGCAGAATTCCGAGAACAATGGAAGAGTTCCATAGCATTTTTTAACTTCAGGGAAATTCCGAGAACAAGGGAAGAGTTCCAAAGCATTTTTAAACTTCAGCGGATTTCCATGAACAACGGAAGAATTCCAAAGCATTGCTAAACATCAGCAGAATTCCAAAAACAATGGAAGAGTTCCAAAGCATTTTTAAACTTCAGCAGAATTCCAAGAACAATGGAAGAGTTCGAAAGCATTTTTAAACTTCAGCAGAATTCCAAGAACAATGGAAGAGTTCCAAATCATTGTTAAATATCAGCGGAATTCCGAGAACAATGGAAGAGTTCCAAAGCATTTTTAAACTTCAGCAGAATTCCGAGAACAATGGAAGAGTTTCAAAGCATTTTTAAACTTCAGCAGAATTCCCAGAATGATGGAAGACTTCCAAAGCATTGTTAAACATCAGAGGAATTCCGAGAACAATGGAAGAGTTCCAAAGCATTTTTAAACTTCAGCAGACTTGAGAGAACAATGGAAGAGATCCAAAGCATTTTTAAACTTCAGCAGAATTCCGAGAAAAATGGAATAGTTCCAAAGCATTGTTAAACATCAGCAGAATTCCGAGAACACTGGAAGAGTTCCAAAGCATTTTTAAGCTTCAGCAGAATTCCAAAAACAATGGAAGAGTTCCAAAGCATTGTTAAACATCAGCGGAATTCTGAGAACAATGGAAGAGTTCCAAAGCTTTTTTAAACTTCAGCTGAATTCCGAGAACAATGGAAGAGTTCCAAAGCATTGTTAAACTTCAGCGGAATTCCGAGAACAATGGAAGAGTTCCAAAGCATTTTTAAACTTCAGCGGAATTCCCAGAACAATGGAAGAGTTCCAGAGCATTGTTAAACATTAGCGGAATTCCGAGAACAATGGAAGAGTTCCAAAGCATTTTTCAACTTCAGCAGAATTCCCAGAACAATGGAAGAGTTTCAAAGCATTGTTAAACATCAGCGGAATTCCGAGAACAATGGAAGAGTCCCAAAGCGTTTTTAAACTTCAGCAGAATTCCGAGAACAATGGAAGCGTTCCAAAGCATTTTTAAACTTCAGCAGAATTCCGAGAACAATGGAAGAGTTCCAAATCATTGCTAAACATCAGCAGAAATCCGAGAACAAAGGAAGAGTTCCAAAGCATTTTTAAACTTCAGCAGAATTCCGAGAACAATGGAAGAGTTTCAAAGCATTTTTAAACTTCAGCAGAATTCCCAGAAAGATGGAAGAGTTCCAAAGCATTGTTAAACATTAGCGGAATTCCGAGAACAATGGAAGAGTTCCAAAGCATTTTTAAACTTCAGCGGAATTCTGAGAACAATGGAAGAATTCCAAAGCATTGTTAAACATCAGCGGAATTCTCAGAACAATGGAAGAGTTCCAAAGCGTTTTTAAACTTCAGCAGAATTCCGAGAACAATGGAAGAGTTCCAAAGCATTTTTAAACTTCAGCAGAATTCCGAGAAAAATGGAAGAGTTCCAAAGCATTGTTAAACATCAGCGGAATTCCGAGAACAATGGAAGAGTTTCAAAGCATTTTTAAACTTCAGCAGAATTCCAAGAACAATGGAAGAGTTCCAAAGCATTGTTAAACATCAGCGGCATTCTGAGAACAATGGAAGAGTTCCAAAGCTTTTTTAAACTTCAGCTGAATTCCGAGAACAACGGAAGAGTTCAAAAGCATTGTTAAACATCAGCGGAAATCCGAGAACAAAGGAAGAGTGCCAAACCATTTTTAAACTTTAGCAGAATTCCCAAAACAATGGAAGAGTCCCAAAGCATTGTTAAACATCAGCGGAATTCCGAGAACAATGGAAGAGTTCCAAAGCATTTTTAAACTTCAGCAGAATTCCCAGAACAATGGAAGAGTTCCAAAGCATTGTTAAACATCAGCGGAATTCCGAGAACAATGGAAGAGTTCCAAAGCATTTTTAAACTTCAGCAGAATTCCGAGAACAATGGAAGAGTTCCAAAGCATTTTTAAACTTCAGCAGTATTCCGAGAACAATGGAAGCGTTCAATAGCATTTTTAAACTGCAGCGGAATTCCGACAACAAGGGAAGAGTTCCAAAGCATTTTTAAACTTCAGCGGAATTTCTTGAACAATGGAAGAATTCCAAAGCATTGCTAAACATCAGCGGAATTCCGAGAACAATGGAAGAGTTCCAAAGCATTTTTAAACTTCAGCAGAATTCTGAGAAAAATGGAAGAGTTCCAAAGCATTGTTAAACATCAGCGGCATTCTGAGAACAATGTAAGAGTTCCAAAGCTTTTTTAAACTTCAGCTGAATTCCGAGAACAACGGAAGAGTTCAAAAGCATTGTTAAACATCAGCGAAATTCCGAGAACAAAGGAAGAGTGCCAAACCATTTTTAAACTTTAGCAGAATTCCCAGAAAAATGGAAGAGTTCCAAAGCATTGTTAAACATCAGCAGAATTCCGAGAACAATGGAAGAGTTCCAAAGCATTTTTAAACTTCAGCAGAATTCCCAGAACAATGGAAGAGTTCCAAAGCATTGGTAAACATCAGCGGAATTCCGAGAACAATGGAAGAGTTCCAAAGCATTTTTAAACTTCAGCAGATTTCCGAGAACAATGGATGAGTTCCAAAGCATTTTTAACCTTCAGCAGAATTCCGAGAACAATGGAAGCATTCCATAGCATTTTTAAACTTCAGCGGAATTCCGACAACAAGGGAAGAGTTCCAAAGCATTTTTAAACTTCAGCAGAATTTCGTGAACAATGGAAGAATTCCAAAGCATTGCTAAACATCAGCGGAATTCCAAGAACAATGGAAGAGTTCCAAAGCATTTTTAAACTTCAGCAGAATTCCGAGAACAATGGAAGAGTTCCAAAGCATTTTTAAACTTCAGCAGAATTCCGAGAACAATGGAAGTATTCCATAGCATTTGTAAACTTCAGCGGAATTTTGAGAACAAGGGAAGAGTTCCAAAGCATTTTTAAACTTCAGCGGATTTCAGTGAACAATGGAAGAATTCCAAAACATTGCTAAAAATCAGCGGAATTCCGAGAACAATGGAAGAGTTCCAAAGCATTTCTAAACTTCAGCAGAATTCCGAGAACAATGGAAGAGTTCCAAAGCATTTTTAATCTTCAGCAGAATTCCGAGAACAACGGAAGAGTTCCAAATCATTGTTAAACATCAGCGGAATTCCGAGAACAATGGTAGAGTTCCAAAGCATTTTTAAACTTCAGCAGAATTCTGAGAACAATGGAAGAGTTTCAAAGCATTTTTAAACTTCAGCAGAATTCCCAGAATGATGGAAGAGTTCCAAAGCATTTTTAAACTTCAGCAGAATTCCGAGAAAAATGGAAGAGTTCCAAAGCATTGTTAAACATCAGCGGAATTCCGAGAACAATGGAAGAGTTCCAAAGCATTTTTAAACTTCAGCAGAATTCCAAAAACAATGGAAGAGTTCCAAATCATTGTTAAAAATCAGCGGCATTCTGAGAACAATGGAAGAGTTCCAAAGCTTTTATAAACTTCAGCTGAATTCCGAGAACAACGGAAGAGTTCAAAAGCATTGTTAAACATCAGCGGAAATCCGAGAACAAAGGAAGAGTGCCAAACCATTTTTAAACTTTAGCAGAATTCCCAAAACAATGGAAGAGTCCCAAAGCATTGTTAAACATCAGCGGAATTCCGAGAACAATGGAAGAGTTCCAAAGCATTTTTAAACTTCAGCAGAATTCCCAGAACAATGGAAGAGTTCCAAAGCATTGTTAAACATCAGCGGAATTCCGAGAACAATGGAAGAGTTCCAAAGCATTTTTAAACTTCAGCAGAATTCCGAGAACAATGGAAGAGTTCCAAAGCATTTTTAAACTTCAGCAGTATTCCGAGAACAATGGAAGCGTTCAATAGCATTTTTAAACTGCAGCGGAATTCCGACAACAAGGGAAGAGTTCCAAAGCATTTTTAAACTTCAGCGGAATTTCTTGAACAATGGAAGAATTCCAAAGCATTGCTAAACATCAGCGGAATTCCGAGAACAATGGAAGAGTTCCAAAGCATTTTTAAACTTCAGCAGAATTCTGAGAAAAATGGAAGAGTTCCAAAGCATTGTTAAACATCAGCGGCATTCTGAGAACAATGTAAGAGTTCCAAAGCTTTTTTAAACTTCAGCTGAATTCCGAGAACAACGGAAGAGTTCAAAAGCATTGTTAAACATCAGCGAAATTCCGAGAACAAAGGAAGAGTGCCAAACCATTTTTAAACTTTAGCAGAATTCCCAGAAAAATGGAAGAGTTCCAAAGCATTGTTAAACATCAGCAGAATTCCGAGAACAATGGAAGAGTTCCAAAGCATTTTTAAACTTCAGCAGAATTCCCAGAACAATGGAAGAGTTCCAAAGCATTGGTAAACATCAGCGGAATTCCGAGAACAATGGAAGAGTTCCAAAGCATTTTTAAACTTCAGCAGAATTCCGAGAACAATGGATGAGTTCCAAAGCATTTTTAACCTTCAGCAGAATTCCGAGAACAATGGAAGCATTCCATAGCATTTTTAAACTTCAGCGGAATTCCGACAACAAGGGAAGAGTTCCAAAGCATTTTTAAACTTCAGCGGAATTTCGTGAACAATGGAAGAATTCCAAAGCATTGCTAAACATCAGCGGAATTCCAAGAACAATGGAAGAGTTCCAAAGCATTTTTAAACTTCAGCAGAATTCCGAGAACAATGGAAGAGTTCCAAAGCATTTTTAAACTTCAGCAGAATTCCGAGAACAATGGAAGTATTCCATAGCATTTGTAAACTTCAGCGGAATTTTGAGAACAAGGGAAGAGTTCCAAAGCATTTTTAAACTTCAGCGGATTTCAGTGAACAATGGAAGAATTCCAAAACATTGCTAAAGATCAGCGGAATTCCGAGAACAATGGAAGAGTTCCAAAGCATTTCTAAACTTCAGCAGAATTCCGAGAACAATGGAAGAGTTCCAAAGCATTTTTAATCTTCAGCAGAATTCCGAGAACAACGGAAGAGTTCCAAATCATTGTTAAACATCAGCGGAATTCCGAGAACAATGGTAGAGTTCCAAAGCATTTTTAAACTTCAGCAGAATTCTGAGAACAATGGAAGAGTTTCAAAGCATTTTTAAACTTCAGCAGAATTCCCAGAATGATGGAAGAGTTCCAAAGCATTTTTAAACTTCAGCAGAATTCCGAGAAAAATGGAAGAGTTCCAAAGCATTGTTAAACATCAGCGGAATTCCGAGAACAATGGAAGAGTTCCAAAGCATTTTTAAACTTCAGCAGAATTCCAAAAACAATGGAAGAGTTCCAAATCATTGTTAAAAATCAGCGGCATTCTGAGAACAATGGAAGAGTTCCAAAGCTTTTATAAACTTCAGCTGAATTCCGAGAACAACGGAAGAGTTCCAAAGCATTGTTAAACATCAGCGGAATTCTGAGAACAATGGAAGAGTGCCAAACCATTTTTGAACTTTAGCAGAATTCCCAGAACAATGGAAGAGTTCCAAAGCATTGTTAAACATCAGCAGAATTCCGAGAACAATGGAAGAGTTCCAAATCATTTTTAAACTTCAGCAGATTTCCCAGAACAATGGAAGAGTTCCAAAGCATTGTTAAACATCAGCGGAATTCCGAGAACAATGGAAGAGTTCCAAAGCATTTTTAAACTTCAGCAGAATTCCGAGAACAATGGAAGAGTTCCAAAGCATTTTTAACCTTCAGCAGAATTCCGAGAACAATGGAAGCGTTCCATAGCATTTTTAAACTTCAGCGGAATTCCGACAACAAGGGAAGAGTTCCAAAGCATTTTTAAACTTCAGCACAATTACCAGAACAATGGAACAGTTTCAAAGCATTGTTAAACATCAGCGGAATTCCGAGAACAATGGAAGAGTTCCAAAGCATTTTTAAACTTCAGCAGAATTCCCAGAACAATGGAAGAGTTTCAAAGCATTGTTAAACATCAGCGGAATTCCGAGAACAATGGAAGAGTTCCAAAGCATTGTTAAACTTCAGCATAATTCTGAGAACAATGGAAGCGTTCCAAAGCATTTTTAAACTTCAGCAGAATTCCGAGAACAATGGAAGAGTTCCAAATCATTGTTAAACATCAGCGGAAATCCGAGAACAAAGGAAGAGTTCCAAAGCATTTTTAAACTTCAGCAGAATTCCGAAAACAATGGAAGAGATTCAAAGCAGTTTTAAACTTCAGCAGAATTCCCAGAATGATGGAAGAGTCCCAAAGCATTGTTAAACATCAGCGGAATTCTGAGAACAATGGAAGAGTTCCAAAGCTTTTTTAAACTTCAGCTGAATTCCGAGAACAATGGAAGAGATCCAAAGCATTGTTAAACTTCAGCGGAATTCCGAGAACAATGGAAGAGTTCCAAAGCATTTTTAAACTTCAGCGGAATTCCCAGGACAATGGAAGAGTTCCAGAGCATTGTTAAACATCAGCGGAATTCTGAGAACAATGGAAGAGTTCCAAAGCATTTTTAAACTTCAGCAGAATTCCCAGAACAAAGGAAGAGTTCCAAAGCATTGTTAAACATCAGCAGAATTCCGAGAACAATGGAAGAGTTCCAAAGCATTTTTAAACTTCAGCAGAATTCCAAAAACAATGGAAGAGTTCCAAAGCATTGTTAAAAATCAGCGGCATTCTGAGAACAATGGAAGAGTTCCAAAGCTTTTATAAACTTCAGCTGAATTCCGAGAACAACGGAAGAGTTCCAAAGCATTGTTAAACATCAGCGGAATTCCGAGAACAATGGAAGAGTGCCAAACCATTTTTAAACTTTAGCAGAATTCCCAGAACAATGGAAGAGTTCCAAAGCATTGTTAAACATCAGCAGAATTCCGAGAACAATGGAAGAGTTCCAAAGCATTTTTAAACTTCAGCAGAATTCCCAGAACAATGGAAGAGTTCCAAAGCATTGTTAAACATCAGCGGAATTCCGAGAACAATGGAAGAGTTCCAAAGCATTTTTAAACTTCAGCAGAATTCCGAGAACAATGGAAGAGTTCCAAAGCATTTTTAACCTTCAGCAGAATTCCGAGAACAATGGAAGCGTTCCATAGCATTTTTAAACTTCAGCGGAATTCCGACAACAAGGGAAGAGTTCCAAAGCATTTTTAAACTTCAGCGGAATTTCGTGAACAATGGAAGAATTCCAAAGCATTGCTAAACATCAGCGGAATTCCAAGAACAATGCAAGAGTTCCAAAGCATTTTTAAACTTCAGCAGAATTTCCGAGAACAATGGAAGAGTTCCAAAGCATTTTTAAACTTCAGCAGAATTCCGAGAACAATGGAAGTATTCCTTAGCATTTGTAAACTTCAGCGGAATTTTGAGAACAAGGGAAGAGTTCCAAAGCATTTTTAAACTTCAGCGGATTTCAGTGAACAATGGAAGAATTCCAAAACATTGCTAAAATCAGCGGAATTCCGAGAACAATGGAAGAGTTCCAAAGCATTTTTAAACTTCAGCAGAATTCCGAGAACAATGGAAGAGTTCCAAAGCATTTTTAAACTTCAGCAGAATTCCGATAACAACGGAAGAGTTCCAAATCATTGTTAAACATCAGCGGAATTCCGAGAACAATGGAAGAGTTCCAAAGCATTTTTAAACTTCAGCAGAATTCCGAGAACAATGGAAGAGTTTCAAAGCATTTTTAAACATCAGCAGAATTCCCAGAATGATGGAAGAGTTCCAAAGCATTTTTAAACTTCAGCAGAATTCCAAAAACAATGGAAGAGTTCCAAAGCATTGTTAAAAATCAGCGGCATTCTGAGAACAGTGGAAGAGTTCCAAAGCTTTTATAAACTTCAGCTGAATTCTGAGAACAATGGAAGAGTGCCAAACCATTTTTAAACTTCAGCGGAATTCCCAGGACAATGGAAGAGTTCCAGAGCATTGTTAAACATCAGCGGAATTCCGAGAACAATGGAAGAGTTCCAAAGCATTTTTAAACTTCAGCAGAATTCCCAGAACAATGGAAGAGTTCCAAACCATTGTTAAACATCAGCGGAATTCCGAGAACAATGGAAGAGTTCCAAAGCGTTTTTAAACTTCAGCAGAATTGCGAGAACAATGGAGGCGTTCCAAAGCATTTTTAAACTTTAGCAGAATTCCGAGAACAATGGAAGAGTTCCAAATCATTGTTAAACATCAGCGGAAATCCGAGAACAAAGGAAGAGTTCCAAAGCATTTTTAAACTTCAGCAGAATTCCGAGAACAATGGAAGAGTTTCAAAGCATTTTTAAACTTCAGCAGAATTCCCAGAATGATGGAAGAGTTCCAAAGCATTGTTAAACATTAGCGGAATTCCGAGAACAATGGAAGAGTTCCAAAGCATTTTTAAACTTCAGCGGAATTCTGAGAACAATGGAAGAATTCTCAAGCATTGTTAAACATCACAGGAATTCTCAGAACAATGGAAGAATTCCAAAGCGTTTTTAAACTTCAGCAGAATTCCGAGAACAATGGAAGAGTTCCAAAGCATTTTTAAACTTCAGCAGAATTCCGAGAAAAATGGAAGAGTTCCAAAGCATTGCTAAACATCAGCGGAATTCCGAGAACAATAGAAGAGTTCCAAAGCATTTTTAAACTTCAGCAGAATTCCAAAAACAATGGAAGAGTTCCAAAGCATTGTTAAACATCAGCGGCATTCTGAGAACAATTGAAGAGTTCCAAAGCTTTTTTAAACTTCAGCTGAATTCCGAGAACAACGGAAGAGTTCAAAAGCATTGTTAAACATCAGCGGAATTCCGAGAACAATGGAAGTATTCCATAGCATTTGTAAACTTCAGCGGAATTTTGAGAACAAGGGAAGAGTTCCAAAGCATTTTTAAACTTCAGTGGATTTCAGTGAACAATGGAAGAATTCCAAAACATTGCAAAAAATCAGCGGAATTCCGAGAACAATGGAAGAGTTCCAAAGCATTTTTAAACTTCAGCAGAATTCCGAGAACAATGGAAGAGTTCCAAAGCATTTTTAAACTTCAGCAGAAATCCAAGCACAACGGAAGAGTTCCAAATCATTTTTAAACATCAGCGGAATTACGAGAACAATGGAAGAGTTCCAAAGCATTTTTAAACTTCAGCAGAATTCCGAGAACAATGGAAGAGTTTCAAAGCATTCTTAAACTTCAGCAGAATTCCCAGAATGATGGAAGAGTTCCAAAGCAATTTTAAACTTCAGCAGAATTCCGAGAAAAATGGAAGAGTTCCAAAGCATTGTTAAACATCAGCGGAATTCCGAGAACAATGGAAGAGTTCCAAAGCATTTTTAAACTTCAGCAGAATTCCAAAAACAATGGAAGAGTTCCAAAGCATTGTTAAAAATCAGCGGCATTCTGAGAACAATGGAAGAGTTCCAAAGCATTTTTAAACTTCAGCAGAATTCCGAGAACAATGGAAGAGTTTCAAAGCATTTTTAAACTTCAGCAGAATTCCCAGAATGATGGAAGAGTTCCAAAGCATTGTTAAACATTAGCGGAATTCCGAGAACAATGGAAGAGTTCCAAAGCATTTTTAAACTTCAGCGGAATTCTGAGAACAATGGAAGAATTCTCAAGCATTGTTAAACATCACAGGAATTCTCAGAACAATGGAAGAATTCCAAAGCGTTTTTAAACTTCAGCAGAATTCCGAGAACAATGGAAGAGTTCCAAAGCATTTTTAAACTTCAGCAGAATTCCGAGAAAAATGGAAGAGTTCCAAAGCATTGCTAAACATCAGCGGAATTCCGAGAACAATAGAAGAGTTCCAAAGCATTTTTAAACTTCAGCAGAATTCCAAAAACAATGGAAGAGTTCCAAAGCATTGTTAAACATCAGCGGCATTCTGAGAACAATTGAAGAGTTCCAAAGCTTTTTTAAACTTCAGCTGAATTCCGAGAACAACGGAAGAGTTCAAAAGCATTGTTAAACATCAGCGGAATTCCGAGAACAATGGAAGTATTCCATAGCATTTGTAAACTTCAGCGGAATTTTGAGAACAAGGGAAGAGTTCCAAAGCATTTTTAAACTTCAGTGGATTTCAGTGAACAATGGAAGAATTCCAAAACATTGCAAAAAATCAGCGGAATTCCGAGAACAATGGAAGAGTTCCAAAGCATTTTTAAACTTCAGCAGAATTCCGAGAACAATGGAAGAGTTCCAAAGCATTTTTAAACTTCAGCAGAAATCCAAGCACAACGGAAGAGTTCCAAATCATTTTTAAACATCAGCGGAATTACGAGAACAATGGAAGAGTTCCAAAGCATTTTTAAACTTCAGCAGAATTCCGAGAACAATGGAAGAGTTTCAAAGCATTCTTAAACTTCAGCAGAATTCCCAGAATGATGGAAGAGTTCCAAAGCAATTTTAAACTTCAGCAGAATTCCGAGAAAAATGGAAGAGTTCCAAAGCATTGTTAAACATCAGCGGAATTCCGAGAACAATGGAAGAGTTCCAAAGCATTTTTAAACTTCAGCAGAATTCCAAAAACAATGGAAGAGTTCCAAAGCATTGTTAAAAATCAGCGGCATTCTGAGAACAATGGAAGAGTTCCAAAGCTTTTATAAACTTCAGCTGAATTCCGAGAACAACGGAAGAGTTCCAAAGCATTGTTAAACATCAGCGGAATTCCGAGAACAATGGAAGAGTGACAAACCATTTTTAAACTTTAGAATTCCCAGAACAATGGAAGAGTTCCAAAGCATTGTTAAACATCAGCAGAATTTCGAGAACAATGGAAGAGTTCCAAAGCATTTTTAAACTTCAGCAGAATTCCCAGAAAAATGGAAGAGTTCCAAAGCATTGTTAAATATCATCGGAAATCCGAGAACAATGGACGAGTTCCAAAGCATTTTTAAACTTCAGCAGAATTCCGAGAACAATTGAAGAGTTCCAAAGCATTTTTAACCTTCAGCAGAATTCCGAGAACAATGGAAGCGTTCCATAGCATTTTTAAACTTCAGCGGAATTCCGACAACAAGGGAAGAGTTCCAAAGCATTTTTACACTTCAGCGGAATTTCGTGAACAATGGAAGAATTCCAAAGCATTGCTAAACTTCAGCAGAATTCCGAGAACAATGGAAGAGTTCCAATGCATTTTTAAACTTCAGCAGAATTCCGAGAACAATGGAAGTATTCCATAGCATTTCTAAACTTCAGCGGAATTTTGAGAACAAGGGAAGAGTTCCAAAGCATTTTTAAACTTCAGGGGATTTCAGTGAACAATGGAAGAATTCCAAAACATTGCTAAAAATCAGCGGAATTCCGAGAACAATGGAAGAGTTTCAAAGCATTTTTAAACTTCAGCAGAATTCCGAGAACAATGGAAGAGTTCCAAAGCATTTTTAAACTTCAGCAGAATTCCGAGAACAACGGAAGAGTTCCAAATCATTGTTAAACATCAGCGGAATTCCGAGAACAATGGAATAGTTCCAAAGCATTTTTAAACTTCAGCAGAATTCCGAGAACAATGGAAGAGTTTCAAAGCATTTTAAAACTTCAGCAGAATTCCCAGAATGATGGAAGAGTTCCAAAGCATTTTTAAACTTCAGCAGAACTCCGAGAAAAATGGAAGAGTTCCAAAGCATTGTTAAACATGAGCGGAATTCCGAGAACAATGGAAGAGTTCCAAAGCATTTTTAAACTTCAGCAGAATTCCAAAAAGAATGGAAGAGTTCCAAAGCATTGTTAAAAATCAGCGGCATTCTGAGAACAATGGAAGAGTTCCAAAGCTTTTATAAACTTCAGCTGAATTCCGAGAACAACGGAAGAGTTCCAAAGCATTGTTAAACATCAGCGGAATTCCGAGAACAATGGAAAAGTGCCAAACCATTTTTAAACTTTAGCAGAATTCCCAGAACAATGGAAGAGTTCCAAAGCATTGTTAAACATCAGCAGAATTCCGAGAACAATGGAAGAGTTCCAAAGCATTTTTAAACTTCAGCAGAATTACCAGAACAATGGAACAGTTTCAAAGCATTGTTAAACATCAGCGGAATTCCGAGAACAATGGAAGAGTTCCAAAGCATTTTTAAACTTCAGCAGAATTCCGAGAACAATGGAAGAGTTGCAAAGCACTTTTAACCTTCAGCAGAATTCCGAGAACAATGGAAGCGTTCCATAGCATTTTTAAACTTCAGCGGAATTCCGACAACAAGGGAAGAGTTCCAAAGCATTTTTAAACTTCAGCGGAATTTCGTGAACAATGGAAGAATTCCAAGGCATTGCTAAACATCAGCGGAATTCCGAGAACAATGGAACAGTTCCAAAGCATTTTTAAACTTCAGCGGCATTCTGAGAAAAATGGAAGAGTTCCAAAGCATTTTTAAACTTCAGCCGAATTCCCAGAACAATGGAAGAGTTCCAAAGCATTGTTAAACATCAGAGGTATTCCGAGAACAATGGAAGAGTTCCAAAGCATTTTTAAACTTCAGCAGAATTCCCAGAACAATAGAAGAGTTCCAAAGCATTGTTAAACATCAGCGGAATTCCGAGAACAATGGAAGAGTTCCAAAGCATTTTTAAACTTCAGCAGAATTCCGAGAACAAGGGAAGAGTTCCAAAGCATTTTTAAACTTCAGCAGAATTCCGAGAACAATGGAAGAGTTCCATAGCATTTTTAAACTTCAGCGGAATTCAGAGAGCAAGGGAAGACTTCCAGAGCATTTTTAAATTTCAGCGGAATTTTGTGAACAATGGAAGAATTCCAAAGCATTGCTAAACATCAGCGGAATTCTGAGAACAATGGAAGAGTTCCAAAGCCTTTTTAAACATCAGTAGAATTCCGAGAACAATGGAAGAGTTCCATAGCATTTTTAAACTTCAGCAGAATTCCGAGAACAATGGAAGAGTTCCATAACATTTTTAAACTTCAGGGAAATTCCGAGATCAAGGGAAGAGTTCCAAAGCATTTTTAAACTTCAGCGGATTTCCGTGAACAACGGAAGAATTCCAAAGCATTGCTAAACATCAGCAGAATTCCAAGAACAATGGAAGAGTTCCAAAGCATTTTTAAACTTCAGCAGAATTCCAAGAACAATGGAAGAGTTCCAAAGCATTTTTAAACTTCAGCAGAATTCCAAGAACAATGGAAGAGTTCCAAATCATTGTTAAATATCAGCGGAATTCCGAGAACAATGGAAGAGTTCCAAAGCATTTTTATACTTCAGCAGAATTCCGAGAACAATGGAAGAGTTTCAAAGCATTTTTAAACTTCAGCAGAATTCCCAGAATGATGGAAGAGTTCCAAAGCATTGTTAAACATCAGAGGAATTCCGAGAACAATGGAAGAGCTCCAAAGCATTTTTAAACTTCAGCAGACTTGAGAGAACAATGGAAGCGTTCCAAAGCATTTTTAAACTTCAGCAGAATTCCGAGAAAAATGGAATAGTTCCAAAGCATTGTTAAACATCAGCAGAATTCCGAGAACAGTGGAAGAGTTCCAAAGCATTTTTAAACTTCAGCAGAATTCCAAAAACAATGGAAGAGTTCCAAAGCATTGTTAAACATCAGCGGCAATCTGAGAACAATGGAAGAGTTCCAAAGCTTTTTTAAACTTCAGCTGAATTCCGAGAACAACGGAAGAGTTCAAAAGCATTGTTAAACATCAGCGGAATTCCGAGAACAAAGGAAGAGTGCCAAACCATTTTTAAACTTTAGCAGAATTCCCAGAACAATGGAAGAGTCCCAAAGCATTGTTAAACATCAACGGAATTCCGAGAACAATGGAAGAGTTCCAAAGCATTTTTAAACTTCAGCAGAATTCCCAGAACAATGGAAGAGTTCCAAAGTATTGTTAAACATCAGCGGAATTCCGAGAACAATGGAAGAGTTCCAAAGCATTTTTAAACTTCAGCAGAATTCCGAGAACAATGGAAGAGTTCCAAAGCATTTTTAAACTTCAGCAGAATTCCGAGAACAATGGAAGCGTTCCATAGCATTTTTAAACTTCAGCGGAATTCCGACAACAAGGGAAGAGTTCCAAAGCATTTTTAAACTTCAGCGGAATTTCGTGAACAATGGAAGAATTCCAAAGCATTGCTAAACATCATCGGAATTCCGAGAACAATGGAAGAGTTCCAAAGCATTTTTAAACTTCAGCAGAATTCCGAGAAAAATGGAAGAGTTCCAAAGCATGGTTAAACATCAGCGGAATTCCGAGAACAATGGAAGAGTTCCAAAGCATTTTTAAACTTCAGCAGAATTCCAAAAACAATGGAAGAGTTCCAAAGCATTGTTAAAAATCAGCGGAATTCTGAGAACAATGGAAGAGTTCCAAAGCTTTTTTAAACTTCAGCTGAATTCCGAGAACAACGGAATAGTTCCAAAGCATTGTTAAACATCAGTGGAGTTCCGAGAACAATGGAAGAGTGACAAACCATTTTTAAACTTTAGCAGAATTCCCAGAACAATGGAAGAGTTCCAAAGCATTGTTAAACATCAGCAGAATTCCGAGAACAATGGAAGAGTTCCAAAGCATTTTTAAACTTCAGCAGAATTCCCAGAACAATGGAAGAGTTCCAAAGCATTGTTAAACATCAGCGGAATTCCGAGAACAATGGAAGAGTTCCAAAGCATTTTTAAACTTCAGCAGAATTCCGAGAACAATGGAAGAGTTCCAAAGCATTTTTAACCTTCATCAGAATTCCGAGAACAATGGAAGCGTTCCATAGCATTTTTAAACTTCAGCGGAATTCCGACAACAAGGGAAGAGTTCCAAAGCATTTTTAAACTTCAGCGGAATTTCGTGAACAATGGAAGAATTCCAAAGCATTGCTAAACATCAGCGGAATTCCGAGAACAATGGAAGAGTTCCAAAGCATTTTTAAACTTCAGCAGAATTCCGAGAACAATGGAAGAGTTCCAAAGCATTTTTAAACTTCAGCAGAATTCCGAGAACAATGGAAGTATTCCATAGCATTTGTAAACTTCAGCGGAATTTTGAGAACAAGGGAAGAGTTCCAAAGCATTTTTAAACTTCACCGGATTTCAGTGAACAATGGAAGAATTCCAAAACATTGCTAAAAATCAGCGGAATTCCGAGAACAATGGAAGAGTTTCAAAGCATTTTTAAACTTCAGCAGAATTCTGAAAACAATGGAAGAGTTCCAAAGCATTTTTAAACTTCAGCAGAATTCCGAGAACAACGGAAGAGTTCCAAATCATTGTTAAACATCAGCGGAATTCCGAGAACCATGGAAGAGTTCCAAAGCATTTTTAAACTTCAGCAGAATTCCGAGAACAATGGAAGAGTTTCAAAGCATTTTTAAACTTCAGCAGAATTCCCAGAATGATGGAAGAGTTCCAAAGCATTGTTAAACATCAGCGGAATTCCGAGAACAATGGAAGAGTTCCAAAGCATTGTTAAACATCAGCAGAATTCCAAGAACAATGGAAGAGTTCCAAAGCATTTTTAAACTTCAGCATAATTACCAGAACAATGGAACAGTTTCAAAGCATTGTTAAACATCAGCGGAATTCCGAGAACAATGGAAGAGTTCCAAAGCATTTTTAAACTTCAGCATTATTCCGAGAACAATGGAAGAGTTCCAAAGCATTTTTAACCTTCAGCAGTATTCCGAGAACAATGGAACCGTTCCATAGCATTTTTAAACTTCAGCGGAATTCCGACAACAAGGGAAGCGTTCCAAAGCATTTTTAAACTTCAGCGGAATTTCGTGAACAATGGAAGAATTCCAAATCATTGCTAAACATCAGCGGAATTCCGAGAACAATGGAAGAGTTCCGAAGCATTTTTAAACTTCAGCGGCATTCTGAGAACAATGGAAGAGTTCCAAAGCATTTTTAAACTTCAGCCGAATTCCCAGAACAATGGAAGAGTTCCAAAGCATTGTTAAACATCAGAGGTATTCCGAGAACAATGGAAGAGTTCCAAAGCATTTTTAAACTTCAGCAGAATTCCAAGAACAATAGAAGAGTTCCAAAGCATTGTTAAACATCAGCGGAATTATGAGAACAATGGAAGAGTTCCAAAGCATTTTTAAACTTCAGCAGAATTCCGAGAACAATGGAAGAGTTCCATAGCATTTTTAAACTTCAGCAGAATTCCGAGAGCAAGGGAAGACTTCCAGAGCATTTTTAAACTTCAGCGGAATTTCGTGAACAATGGAAGAATTCCAAAGCATTGCTAAACATCAGCGGAATTCTGAGAACAATGGAAGAGTTCCAAAGCATTTTTAAACTTCTGTAGAATTCCGAGAACAATGGAAGAGTTCCATAGCATTTTTAAACTTCAGCAGAATTCCGAGAACAATGGAAGAGTTCCATAGCATTTTTTAACTTCAGGGAAATTCCGAGAACAAGGGAAGAGTTCCAAAGCATTTTTAAACTTCAGCGGATTTCCATGAACAACGGAAGAAATCCAAAGCATTGCTAAACATCAGCAGAATTCCAAAAACAATGGAAGAGTTCCAAAGCATTTTTAAACTTCAGCAGAATTCCAAGAACAATGGAAGAGTTCCAAAGCATTTTTAAACTTCAGCAGAATTCCAAGAACAATGGAAGAGTTCCAAATCATTGTTAAATATCAGCGGAATTCCGAGAACAATGGAAGAGTTCCAAAGCATTTTTAAACTTCAGCAGAATTCCGAGAACAATGGAAGAGTTTCAAAGCATTTTTAAACTTCAGCAGAATTCCCAGAATGATGGAAGACTTCCAAAGCATTGTTAAACATCAGAGGAATTCCGAGAACAATGGAAGAGTTCCAAAGCATTTTTAAACTTCAGCAGACTTGAGAGAACAATGGAAGAGTTCCAAAGCATTTTTAAACTTCAGCAGAATTCCGAGAAAAATGGAATAGTTCCAAAGCATTGTTAAACATCAGCAGAATTCCGAGAACACTGGAAGAGTTCCAAAGCATTTTTAAGCTTCAGCAGAATTCCAAAAACAATGGAAGAGTTCCAAAGCATTGGTAAACATCAGCGGAATTCTGAGAACAATGGAAGAGTTCCAAAGCTTTTTTAAACTTCAGCTGAATTCCGAGAACAATGGAAGAGTTCCAAAGCATTGTTAAACTTCAGCGGAATTCCGAGAACAATGGAAGAGTTCCAAAGCATTTTTAAACTTCAGCGGAATTCCCAGAACAATGGAAGAGTTCCAGAGCATTGTTAAACATTAGCGGAATTCCGAGAACAATGGAAGAGTTCCAAAGCATTTTTCAACTTCAGCAGAATTCCCAGAACAATGGAAGAGTTTCAAAGCATTGTTAAACATCAGCGGAATTCCGAGAACAATGGAAGAGTCCCAAAGCGTTTTTAAACTTCAGCAGAATTCCGAGAACAATGGAAGCGTTCCAAAGCATTTTTAAACTTCAGCAGAATTCCGAGAACAATGGAAGAGTTCCAAATCATTGCTAAACATCAGCAGAAATCCGAGAACAAAGGAAGAGTTCCAAAGCATTTTTAAACTTCAGCAGAATTCCGAGAACAATGGAAGAGTTTCAAAGCATTTTTAAACTTCAGCAGAATTCCCAGAAAGATGGAAGAGTTCCAAAGCATTGTTAAACATTAGCGGAATTCCGAGAACAATGGAAGAGTTCCAAAGCATTTTTAAACTTCAGCGGAATTCTGAGAACAATGGAAGAATTCCAAAGCATTGTTAAACATCAGCGGAATTCTCAGAACAATGGAAGAGTTCCAAAGCGTTTTTAAACTTCAGCAGAATTCCGAGAACAATGGAAGAGTTCCAAAGCATTTTTAAACTTCAGCAGAATTCCGAGAAAAATGGAAGAGTTCCAAAGCATTGTTAAACATCAACGGAATTCCGAGAACAATGGAAGAGTTCCAAAGCATTTTTAAACTTCAGCAGAATTCCAAGAACAATGGAAGAGTTCCAAAGCATTGTTAAACATCAGCGGCATTCTGAGAACAATGGAAGAGTTCCAAAGCTTTTTTAAACTTCAGCTGAATTCCGAGAACAACGGAAGAGTTCAAAAGCATTGTTAAACATCAGCGGAAATCCGAGAACAAAGGAAGAGTGCCAAACCATTTTTAAACTTTAGCAGAATTCCCAAAACAATGGAAGAGTCCCAAAGCATTGTTAAACATCAGCGGAATTCCGAGAACAATGGAAGAGTTCCAAAGCATTTTTAAACTTCAGCAGAATTCCCAGAACAATGGAAGAGTTCCAAAGCATTGTTAAACATCAGCGGAATTCCGAGAACAATGGAAGAGTTCCAAAGCATTTTTAAACTTCAGCAGAATTCCGAGAACAATGGAAGAGTTCCAAAGCATTTTTAAACTTCAGCAGTATTCCGAGAACAATGGAAGCGTTCAATAGCATTTTTAAACTGCAGCGGAATTCCGACAACAAGGGAAGAGTTCCAAAGCATTTTTAAACTTCAGCGGAATTTCTTGAACAATGGAAGAATTCCAAAGCATTGCTAAACATCAGCGGAATTCCGAGAACAATGGAAGAGTTCCAAAGCATTTTTAAACTTCAGCAGAATTCTGAGAAAAATGGAAGAGTTCCAAAGCATTGTTAAACATCAGCGGAATTCCGAGAACAATGGAAGAGTTCCAAAGCATTTTTAAACTTCAGCAGAATTCCAAAAACAATGGAAGAGTTCCAAAGCATTGTTAAAAATCAGCGGAATTCTGAGAACAATGGAAGAGTGCCAAACCATTTTTAAACTTTAGCAGAATTCCCAGAACAATGGAAGAGTTTCAAAGCATTGTTAAACATCAGCAGAATTCCGAGAACAATGGAAGAGTTCCAAAGCATTTTTAAACTTCAGCAGAATTCCCAGAACAATGGAAGAGTTCCAAAGCATTGTTAAACATCAGCGGAATTCCGAGAACAATGGAAGAGTTCCAAAGCATTTTTAAACTTCAGCAGAATTCCGAGAACAATGGAAGAGTTCCAAAGCATTTTTAACCTTCAGCAGAATTCCGAGAACAATGGAAGCGTTCCATAGCATTTTTAAACTTCAGCGGAATTCCGACAACAAGGGAAGAGTTCCAAAGCATTTTTAAACTTCAGCAGAAATCCGAGAACAATGGAAGTATTCCATAGCATTTGTAAACTTCAGCGGAATTTTGAGAACAATGGAAGAGTTCCAAAGCATTTTTAAACTTCAGCAGAATTCCGAGAACAACGGAAGAGTTCCAAATCATTGTTAAACATCAGCGGAATTCCGAGAACAATGGAAGAGTTCCAAAGCATTTTTAAACTTCAGCAGAATTCCGAGAACAATGGAAGAGTTTCAAAGCATTTTTAAACTTCAGCAGAATTCCCAGAATGATGGAAGAGTTCCAAAGCATTGTTAAACATCAGCGAAATTCCGAGAACAATGGAAGAGTTCCAAAGCATTTTTAAACTTCAGCGGAAGTCTGAGAACAATGGAAGAATTCCAAAGTATTGTTAAACATCAGCGGAATTCTCAGAACAATGGAAGAGTTCCAAAGCATTTTTAAACTTCAGCAGAATTCCGAGAACAATGGAAGAATTCCAAAGCATTGTTAAACATCAGCGGAATTCCGAGAACAATGGAAGAGTTCCAAAGCATTTTTAAACTTCAGCAGAATTCCCAGAACAATGGAAGAGTTCCAAAGCATTGTTAAACATCAGCGGAATTCCGAGAACAATGGAAGAGTTCCAAAGCATTTTTAAACTTCAGCAGAATTCCGAGAACAATGGAAGAGTTCCAAAGCATTTTTAACCTTCAGCAGAATTCCGAGAACAATGGAAGCGTTCCATAGCATTTTTAAACTTCAGCGGAATTCCGACAACAAGGGAAGAGTTCCAAAGCATTTTTAAACTTCAGCGGAATTTCGTGAACAATGGAAGAATTCCAAAGCATTGCTAAACATCAGCGGAATTCCGAGAACAATGGAAGAGTTCCAAAGCATTTTTAAACTTCAGCAGAATTCCGAGAACAATGGAAGAGTTCCAAAGCATTTTTAAACTTCAGCAGAATTCCGAGAACAATGGAAGTATTCCATAGCATTTGTAAACTTCAGCGGAATTTTGAGAACAATGGAAGAGTTCCAAAGCATTTTTAAACTTCAGCAGAATTCCGAGAACAACGGAAGAGTTCCAAATCATTGTTAAACATCAGCGGAATTCCGAGAACAATGGAAGAGTTCCAAAGCATTTTTAAACTTCAGCAGAATTCCGAGAACAATGGAAGAGTTTCAAAGCATTTTTAAACTTCAGCAGAATTCCCAGAATGATGGAAGAGTTCCAAAGCATTGTTAAACATCAGCGAAATTCCGAGAACAATGGAAGAGTTCCAAAGCATTTTTAAACTTCAGCGGAAGTCTGAGAACAATGGAAGAATTCCAAAGTATTGTTAAACATCAGCGGAATTCTCAGAACAATGGAAGAGTTCCAAAGCATTTTTAAACTTCAGCAGAATTCCGAGAACAATGGAAGAATTCCAAAGCATTGTTAAACATCAGCGGAATTCCGAGAACAATGGAAGAGTTCCAAAGCATTTTTAAACTTCAGCAGAATTCCCAGAACAATGGAAGAGTTCCAAAGCATTGTTAAACATCAGCGGAATTCCGAGAACAATGGAAGAGTTCCAAAGCATTTTTAAACTTCAGCAGAATTCCGAGAACAATGGAAGAGTTCCAAAGCATTTTTAACCTTCAGCAGAATTCCGAGAACAATGGAAGCGTTCCATAGCATTTTTAAACTTCAGCGGAATTCCGACAACAAGGGAAGAGTTCCAAAGCATTTTTAAACTTCAGCGGAATTTCGTGAACAATGGAAGAATTCCAAAGCATTGCTAAACATCAGCGGAATTCCGAGAACAATGGAAGAGTTCCAAAGCATTTTTAAACTTCAGCAGAATTCCGAGAACAATGGAAGAGTTCCAAAGCATTTTTAAACTTCAGCAGAATTCCGAGAACAATGGAAGTATTCCATAGCATTTGTAAACTTCAGCGGAATTTTGAGAACAATGGAAGAGTTCCAAAGCATTTTTAAACTTCAGCAGAATTCCGAGAACAACGGAAGAGTTCCAAATCATTGTTAAACATCAGCGGAATTCCGAGAACAATGGAAGAGTTCCAAAGCATTTTTAAACTTCAGCAGATTTCCGAGAACAATGGAAGAGTTTCAAAGCATTTTTAAACTTCAGCAGAATTCCCAGAATGATGGAAGAGTTCCAAAGCATTGTTAAACATCAGCGAAATTCCGAGAACAATGGAAGAGTTCCAAAGCATTTTTAAACTTCAGCGGAAGTCTGAGAACAATGGAAGAATTCCAAAGTATTGTTAAACATCATCGGAATTCTCAGAACAATGGAAGAGTTCCAAAGCATTTTTAAACTTCAGCAGAATTCCGAGAACAATGGAAGAGTTCCAAAGCATTGTTAAACATCAGCGGAATTCCGAGAACAATGGAAGAGTTCCAAAGCATTTTTAAACTTCAGCAGAGTTCCGAGAACAATGGAAGAGTTCCAAAGCATTTTTAAACTTCAGCAGAATTCCGAGAACAATGGAAGAGTTCCAAATCATTGTTAAACATCAGCGGAATTCCGAGAACAATGGAAGAGTTCCAAAGCATTTTTAAACTTCAGCAGAATTCAGAGAACAATGGAAGAGTTTCAAAGCATTTTTAAACTTCAGCAGAATTCCCAGAATGATGGAAGAGTTCCAAAGCATTGTTAAACATCAGCGGAATTCTGAGAACAATGGAAGAGTTCCAAAGCATTTTTAAACTTCAGCGGTATTCTGAGAACAATGGAAGAATTCCAAAGCATTGTTTAACATCAGCGGAATTCTCATAACAATGGAAGAGTTCCAAAGCATTTTTAAACTTCAGCAGAATTCCGAGAACAATGGAAGAGTTCCAAAGCATTGTTAAACATCAGCGGAATTCTGAGAACAATGGAAGAGTTCCAAAGCATTTTTAAACTTCAGCAGAATTCCCAGAACAATGGAAGAGTTCAAAGGCATTGTTAAACATCACCGGAATTCCGAGAACAATGGAAGAGTACCAAAGAATTTTTAAACTTCAGCGGAATTCCGAGAACAATGAAAGAGTTCAAAAGTATTTTTAAACTTCAGCGGAATTCTGAGAACAATGGAAGAGTTCCAAAGCATTGTTAAACATCAGCAGAAATCCGAGAACAATGGAAGAGTTCCAAAGCATTTTTAAACTTCAGCGGATTTCCGTGAACAACGGAAGAATTCCAAAACATTGCTAAACATCAGCGGAATTCCGAGAACAATGGAAGAGTTCCAAACCATTTTTAAACTTCAGCGGAATTCCGAGAACAATGGAAGAGTTCCAAGGCATTTTTAAACTTCAGCGGAATTCTGAGAGCAATGGAATAGTTCTAAAACATTTTTAAACATCAGCGGAATTCCGAGAACAATGGAAGAGTTCCAAAGCATTTTTAAACTTCAGCAGAATTCCGGGAAAATGGAACAGTTCCAAAGCATTTTTTAACTTCATTGAAATTCTGTGAACAATGGAAGAGTTCCAAACCATTGTTAAACATCAGCGGTATTCCAAGAACAATGGAAGAGTTCCAAAGCATTTTTGAACTTCAGCACAATTCCGAGAACAATGGAAGAGTTCCAAAGCACTGTTAAACATCAGCGGTATTCCGAGAACAATGGAAGAGCTCCAAAGCATTTTTAAACTTCAGCAGAATTCCGAAAACAATGGAAGAGTTCCAAAGCATTGTTAAACATCAGCGGAATTCTGAGAACAATGGAAGAGTTCCAAAGCTTTTTTAAACTTAAGCAGAATTCTGACAACAATGGTATAGTTCCAAACCATTGTTAAACATCAGCGGAATTCCAAGAACAATGGAAGAGTTCCAAAGCATTTTTAATCTTCAGCAGAATTCAGAGAACAAGGGAAGAGTTTCAAAGCATTTTTAAACTTCAGCATAGTTCCCAGAATGATGGAAGTGTTCCAAAGCATTGATAAACATCAGAGGAATTCCGAGAACAATGAAAGAGTTCCAAAGCATTTTTAAACTTCAGCAGACTTGAGAGAACAATGGAAGAGTTCCAAAGCATTTTTAAACTTCAGCAGAATTGCGAGAAAAATGGAAGAGTTCCAAAGCATTGTTAAACATCAGCAGAATTCCGAGAACAGTGGAAGAGTTCCAAAGCATTTTTAAGCTTCAGCAGAATTCCAAAAACAATGGAAGAGTTCCAAAGCATTGTTAAACATCAGCGGAATTCTGAGAACAATGGAAGAGTTCCTAAGCTTTTTTAAACTTCAGCTGAATTCCGAGAACAATGGAAGAGTTCCAAAGCATTGTTAAACATCAGCGGAATTCCGAAAACAATGGAAGAGTTCCAAAGCATTTTTAAACTTCAGCGGAATTCCCAGAACAATGGAAGAGTTCCAGAGCATTGTTGAACATCAGCGGAATTCCGAGAACAATGGAAGAGTTCCAAAGCATTTTTAAACTTCAGCAGAATTCCCAGAACAATGGAAGAGCTCCAAAGCATTGTTAAACATCAGCGGTATTCCGAGAACAATGGAAGAGTTCCAAAGCATTTTTAAACTTCAGCAGAATTCCCAGAACAATGGAAGAGTTCCAAAGCATTGTTAAACATCAGCGGAATTTCGAGAACAATGGAAGAGTTCCAAAGCATTATTAAACTTCAGCAGAATTCCGAGAACAAGGGAAGAGTTCCAAACATTTTTAAACTTCAGCAGAATTCCGAGAACAATGGAAGAGCTCCAAAGCATTTTTAAACTTCAGCGGAATTCTGAGAGCAATGGAAGAGTTCTAAAACATTTTTAAACATCAGCGGAATTCCGAGAACAATGGAAGATTTCCAAAGCATTTTTAAACTTCAGCAGAATTCCGGGAAAATGGAACAGTTGAAAAGCATTTTTAAACTTCATTGAAATTCTGTGAACAATGGAAGAGTTCCAAAGCATTTTTAAACTTCAGCAGAATTCCGAGAACAATGGAAGAGTTCCAAAGCATTTTTAAACTTCAGCAGAATTCCGAAAACAATGGAAGAGTTCCATAACATTTTTAAACATCAGCGGAATTCCGAGAACAAGGGAAGAGTTCCAAAGCATTTTTATACTTCAGCGGATTTCCGTGAACAACGGAAGAATTCCAAAGCATTCCTAAACATCAGCGGAATTCCAAGAACAATGGAAGAGTTCCAAAGCATTTTTAAACTTCAGCAGAATTCCAGGAACAATGGAAGAGATCCAAAGCATTTTTAAACTTCAGCAGAATTCCAAGAACAATGGAAGAGTTCCAAATCATTGTTAAACATCAGCGGAATTCTGAGAAAAATGGAAGAGTTCCAAAGCATTTTTAAACTTCAGCAGAATTCCGAGAACGATGGAAGAGTTTCAAAGCATTTTTAAACTTCAGCAGAATTCCCAGAATGATGGAAGAGTTCCAAAGCATTGTTAAACATCAGAGGAATTTCGAGAACAATGGAAGAGTTCCAAAGCATTTTTAAACTTCACCAGACTTGAGAGAACAATGGAAGTGTTCCAAAGCATTTTTAAACTTCAGCAGAATTCCGAGAACGATGGAAGAGTTTCAAAGCATTTTTAAACTTCAGCAGAATTCCCAGAATGATGGAAGAGTTCCAAAGCATTGTTAAACATCAGAGGAATTCCGAGAACAATGGAAGAGTTCCAAAGCATTTTTAAACTTCACCAGACTTGAGATAACAATGGAAGAGTTCCAAAGTATTTTTAAACTTCAGCAGAATTCCGAGAAAAATGGAAGAGTTCCAAAGCATTGTTAAACATCAGCAGAATTCCAAGAACAGTGGAAGAGTTCCAAAGCATTTTTAAGCTTCAGCAGAATTCCAAAAACAATGGAAGAGCTCCAAAGCATTGATAAACATCAGCGGAATTCTGAGAACAATGGAAGAGTTCCAAAGCATTTTTAAACTTCAGCGGTATTCTGAGAACAATGGAAGAATTCCAAAGCATTGTTTAACATCAGCGGAATTCTCATAACAATGGAAGAGTTCCAAAGCATTTTTAAACTTCAGCAGAATTCCGAGAACAATGGAAGAGTTCCAAAGCATTGTTAAACATCAGCGGAATTCTGAGAACAATGGAAGAGTTCCAAAGCATTTTTAAACTTCAGCAGAATTCCCAGAACAATGGAAGAGTTCAAAGGCATTGTTAAACATCACCGGAATTCCGAGAACAATGGAAGAGTACCAAAGAATTTTTAAACTTCAGCGGAATTCCGAGAACAATGAAAGAGTTCAAAAGTATTTTTAAACTTCAGCGGAATTCTGAGAACAATGGAAGAGTTCCAAAGCATTGTTAAACATCAGCAGAAATCCGAGAACAATGGAAGAGTTCCAAAGCATTTTTAAACTTCAGCGGATTTCCGTGAACAACGGAAGAATTCCAAAACATTGCTAAACATCAGCGGAATTCCGAGAACAATGGAAGAGTTCCAAACCATTTTTAAACTTCAGCGGAATTCCGAGAACAATGGAAGAGTTCCAAGGCATTTTTAAACTTCAGCGGAATTCTGAGAGCAATGGAATAGTTCTAAAACATTTTTAAACATCAGCGGAATTCCGAGAACAATGGAAGAGTTCCAAAGCATTTTTAAACTTCAGCAGAATTCCGGGAAAATGGAACAGTTCCAAAGCATTTTTTAACTTCATTGAAATTCTGTGAACAATGGAAGAGTTCCAAACCATTGTTAAACATCAGCGGTATTCCAAGAACAATGGAAGAGTTCCAAAGCATTTTTGAACTTCAGCACAATTCCGAGAACAATGGAAGAGTTCCAAAGCACTGTTAAACATCAGCGGTATTCCGAGAACAATGGAAGAGCTCCAAAGCATTTTTAAACTTCAGCAGAATTCCGAAAACAATGGAAGAGTTCCAAAGCATTGTTAAACATCAGCGGAATTCTGAGAACAATGGAAGAGTTCCAAAGCTTTTTTAAACTTAAGCAGAATTCTGACAACAATGGTATAGTTCCAAACCATTGTTAAACATCAGCGGAATTCCAAGAACAATGGAAGAGTTCCAAAGCATTTTTAATCTTCAGCAGAATTCAGAGAACAAGGGAAGAGTTTCAAAGCATTTTTAAACTTCAGCATAGTTCCCAGAATGATGGAAGTGTTCCAAAGCATTGATAAACATCAGAGGAATTCCGAGAACAATGAAAGAGTTCCAAAGCATTTTTAAACTTCAGCAGACTTGAGAGAACAATGGAAGAGTTCCAAAGCATTTTTAAACTTCAGCAGAATTGCGAGAAAAATGGAAGAGTTCCAAAGCATTGTTAAACATCAGCAGAATTCCGAGAACAGTGGAAGAGTTCCAAAGCATTTTTAAGCTTCAGCAGAATTCCAAAAACAATGGAAGAGTTCCAAAGCATTGTTAAACATCAGCGGAATTCTGAGAACAATGGAAGAGTTCCTAAGCTTTTTTAAACTTCAGCTGAATTCCGAGAACAATGGAAGAGTTCCAAAGCATTGTTAAACATCAGCGGAATTCCGAAAACAATGGAAGAGTTCCAAAGCATTTTTAAACTTCAGCGGAATTCCCAGAACAATGGAAGAGTTCCAGAGCATTGTTGAACATCAGCGGAATTCCGAGAACAATGGAAGAGTTCCAAAGCATTTTTAAACTTCAGCAGAATTCCCAGAACAATGGAAGAGCTCCAAAGCATTGTTAAACATCAGCGGTATTCCGAGAACAATGGAAGAGTTCCAAAGCATTTTTAAACTTCAGCAGAATTCCCAGAACAATGGAAGAGTTCCAAAGCATTGTTAAACATCAGCGGAATTTCGAGAACAATGGAAGAGTTCCAAAGCATTATTAAACTTCAGCAGAATTCCGAGAACAAGGGAAGAGTTCCAAACATTTTTAAACTTCAGCAGAATTCCGAGAACAATGGAAGAGCTCCAAAGCATTTTTAAACTTCAGCGGAATTCTGAGAGCAATGGAAGAGTTCTAAAACATTTTTAAACATCAGCGGAATTCTGAGAACAATGGAAGATTTCCAAAGCATTTTTAAACTTCAGCAGAATTCCGGGAAAATGGAACAGTTGAAAAGCATTTTTAAACTTCATTGAAATTCTGTGAACAATGGAAGAGTTCCAAAGCATTTTTAAACTTCAGCAGAATTCCGAGAACAATGGAAGAGTTCCAAAGCATTTTTAAACTTCAGCAGAATTCCGAAAACAATGGAAGAGTTCCATAACATTTTTAAACATCAGCGGAATTCCGAGAACAAGGGAAGAGTTCCAAAGCATTTTTATACTTCAGCGGATTTCCGTGAACAACGGAAGAATTCCAAAGCATTCCTAAACATCAGCGGAATTCCAAGAACAATGGAAGAGTTCCAAAGCATTTTTAAACTTCAGCAGAATTCCAGGAACAATGGAAGAGATCCAAAGCATTTTTAAACTTCAGCAGAATTCCAAGAACAATGGAAGAGTTCCAAATCATTGTTAAACATCAGCGGAATTCTGAGAAAAATGGAAGAGTTCCAAAGCATTTTTAAACTTCAGCAGAATTCCGAGAACGATGGAAGAGTTTCAAAGCATTTTTAAACTTCAGCAGAATTCCCAGAATGATGGAAGAGTTCCAAAGCATTGTTAAACATCAGAGGAATTTCGAGAACAATGGAAGAGTTCCAAAGCATTTTTAAACTTCACCAGACTTGAGAGAACAATGGAAGTGTTCCAAAGCATTTTTAAACTTCAGCAGAATTCCGAGAACGATGGAAGAGTTTCAAAGCATTTTTAAACTTCAGCAGAATTCCCAGAATGATGGAAGAGTTCCAAAGCATTGTTAAACATCAGAGGAATTCCGAGAACAATGGAAGAGTTCCAAAGCATTTTTAAACTTCACCAGACTTGAGATAACAATGGAAGAGTTCCAAAGTATTTTTAAACTTCAGCAGAATTCCGAGAAAAATGGAAGAGTTCCAAAGCATTGTTAAACATCAGCAGAATTCCAAGAACAGTGGAAGAGTTCCAAAGCATTTTTAAGCTTCAGCAGAATTCCAAAAACAATGGAAGAGCTCCAAAGCATTGATAAACATCAGCGGAATTCTGAGAACAATGGAAGAGTTCCAAAGCATTTTTAAACTTCAGCGGAATTCCCAGAACAATGGAAGAGTTCCAGAGCATTGTTAAACATCAGCGGAATTCTGAGAACAATGGAAGAGTTCCAAAGCATTTTTAAACTTCAGTAGAATTCCCAGAACAATGGAAGAGTTCCAAAGCATTTTTAAACATCAGCGGAATTCCGAGAACAATGGAAGAGATCCAAAGCGTTTTTAAACTTCAGCAGAATTCCGAGAACAATGGAAGAGTTCCAAAAGCATTTTTAAACTTCAGCGGAATTCCGAGAACAATAGAAGAATTCCAAAGCATTGCTAAACATCAGCGGAATTCCGAGAACAATGGAAGAGTTCTTAAGCATTTTTCAACTTCAGCAGAATTCCGAGAACAATGGAAGAGTTCCAAAGCATTTTTAAACTTCAGCAGAATTTCGAGAAAAATGGAAGAGTTCCAAAGCATTGTTAAACATCAGCAGAATTCCGAGAACAATGGAAGAGTTCCAAAGCATTTATAAACTTCAGCAGAATTCCAAAAACAATGGAAGAGTTCCAAAGCATTGTTAAACATCAGCGGCATTCTGAGAACAATGGAAGAGTTCCAAAGCTTTTTTAAACTTCAGCTGAATTCCGAGAACAATATAAGAGTTCCAAAGCATTGTTAAACATCAGCGGAATTCCGAGAACAATGGTAGAGTTCCAAAGCATTTTTAAACTTCAGCAGATTTCCCAGAACAATGGAAGAGTTCCAAAACATTGTTAAACATCAGCGGAATTCCGAGAACAATGGAAGAGTTCCAAAGCATTTTTAAACTTCAGCAGAAATCCCAGAACAATGGAAGAGTTCCAAAGCATTGTTAAACATCAGCGGAATTCCGAGAACAATGGAAGAGTTCCAAATCGTTTTTAAACTTTAGCAGAAATCCGAGAACAATGGAAGAGTTCCAAAGCATTTTTAAACTTCAGCAGAATTCCGAGAACAATGGAAGTGTTCCATAGCATTTTTAAGCTTCAGCGGAATTCCGAGAAAAAGGGAAGAGTTTCAAAGCATTTTTAAACTTCAGCGGAATTTCGTGAACAATGGAAGAATTCCAAAGCATTGCTAAACATCAGCGGAATTCCGAGAACAATGGAAGAGTTCCAAAGCATTTTTAAACTTCAGCAGAATTCCGAGAACAATGGAAGAGTTCCAAAGCATTTTTAAACTTCATCAGAATTCCGAGAACAATGGAAGAGTTCCACAGCATTTTTAAACTTCAGCGGAATTCCGAGAACAAGGGAAGAGTTCCAAAGCATTTTTAAACTTCAGCAGAATTCCCAGAACAATGGAAGAGTTCCAAAGCATTGTTAAACATCAGCGGAATTTCGAGAACAATGGAAGAGTTCCAAAGCATTATTAAACTTCAGCAGAATTCCGAGAACAAGGGAAGAGTTCCAAACATTTTTAAACTTCAGCAGAATTCCGAGAACAATGGAAGAGCTCCAAAGCATTTTTAAACTTCAGCGGAATTCTGAGAGCAATGGAAGAGTTCTAAAACATTTTTAAACATCAGCGGAATTCCGAGAACAATGGAAGATTTCCAAAGCATTTTTAAACTTCAGCAGAATTCCGGGAAAATGGAACAGTTGAAAAGCATTTTTAAACTTCATTGAAATTCTGTGAACAATGGAAGAGTTCCAAAGCATTTTTAAACTTCAGCAGAATTCCGAGAACAATGGAAGAGTTCCAAAGCATTTTTAAACTTCAGCAGAATTCCGAAAACAATGGAAGAGTTCCATAACATTTTTAAACATCAGCGGAATTCCGAGAACAAGGGAAGAGTTCCAAAGCATTTTTATACTTCAGCGGATTTCCGTGAACAACGGAAGAATTCCAAAGCATTCCTAAACATCAGCGGAATTCCAAGAACAATGGAAGAGTTCCAAAGCATTTTTAAACTTCAGCAGAATTCCAGGAACAATGGAAGAGATCCAAAGCATTTTTAAACTTCAGCAGAATTCCAAGAACAATGGAAGAGTTCCAAATCATTGTTAAACATCAGCGGAATTCTGAGAAAAATGGAAGAGTTCCAAAGCATTTTTAAACTTCAGCAGAATTCCGAGAACGATGGAAGAATTTCAAAGCATTTTTAAACTTCAGCAGAATTCCCAGAATGATGGAAGAGTTCCAAAGCATTGTTAAACATCAGAGGAATTTCGAGAACAATGGAAGAGTTCCAAAGCATTTTTAAACTTCACCAGACTTGAGAGAACAATGGAAGTGTTCCAAAGCATTTTTAAACTTCAGCAGAATTCCGAGAACGATGGAAGAGTTTCAAAGCATTTTTAAACTTCAGCAGAATTCCCAGAATGATGGAAGAGTTCCAAAGCATTGTTAAACATCAGAGGAATTCCGAGAACAATGGAAGAGTTCCAAAGCATTTTTAAACTTCACCAGACTTGAGATAACAATGGAAGAGTTCCAAAGTATTTTTAAACTTCAGCAGAATTCCGAGAAAAATGGAAGAGTTCCAAAGCATTGTTAAACATCAGCAGAATTCCAAGAACAGTGGAAGAGTTCCAAAGCATTTTTAAGCTTCAGCAGAATTCCAAAAACAATGGAAGAGCTCCAAAGCATTGATAAACATCAGCGGAATTCTGAGAACAATGGAAGAGTTCCAAAGCATTTTTAAACTTCAGCGGAATTCCCAGAACAATGGAAGAGTTCCAGAGCATTGTTAAACATCAGCGGAATTCTGAGAACAATGGAAGAGTTCCAAAGCATTTTTAAACTTCAGTAGAATTCCCAGAACAATGGAAGAGTTCCAAAGCATTGTTAAACATCAGCGGAATTCCGAGAACAATGGAAGAGATCCAAAGCGTTTTTAAACTTCAGCAGAATTCCGAGAACAATGGAAGAGTTCCAAAGCATTTTTAAACTTCAGCGGAATTCCGAGAACAATGGAAGAATTCCAAAGCATTGCTAAACATCAGCGGAATTCCGAGAACAATGGAAGAGTTCTTAAGCATTTTTCAACTTCAGCAGAATTCCGAGAACAATGGAAGAGATCCAAAGCATTTTTAAACTTCAGCAGAATTTCGAGAAAAATGGAAGAGTTCCAAAGCATTGTTAAACATCAGCAGAATTCCGAGAACAATGGAAGAGTTCCAAAGCATTTATAAACTTCAGCAGAATTCCAAAAACAATGGAAGAGTTCCAAAGCATTGTTAAACATCAGCGGCATTCTGAGAACAATGGAAGAGTTCCAAAGCTTTTTTAAACTTCAGCTGAATTCCGAGAACAGTATAAGAGTTCCAAAGCATTGTTAAACATCAGCGGAATTACGAGAACAATGGTAGAGTTCCAAAGCATTTTTAAACTTCAGCAGATTTCCCAGAACAATGGAAGAGTTCCAAAACATTGTTAAACATCAGCGGAATTCCGAGAACAATGGAAGAGTTCCAAAGCATTTTTAAACTTCAGCAGAAATCCCAGAACAATGGAAGAGTTCCAAAGCATTGTTAAACATCAGCGGAATTCCGAGAACAATGGAAGAGTTCCAAAGCGTTTTTAAACTTTAGCAGAAATCCGAGAACAATGGAAGAGTTCCAAAGCATTTTTAAACTTCAGCAGAATTCCGAGAACAATGGAAGTGTTCCATAGCATTTTTAAGCTTCAGCGGAATTCCGAGAAAAAGGGAAGAGTTTCAAAGCATTTTTAAACTTCAGCGGAATTTCGTGAACAATGGAAGAATTCCAAAGCATTCCTAAACATCAGCGGAATTCCGAGAACAATGGAAGAGTTCCAAAGCATTTTTAAACTTCAGCAGAATTCCGAGAACAATGGAAGAGTTCCAAAGCATTTTTAAACTTCATCAGAATTCCGAGAACAATGGAAGAGTTCCACAGCATTTTTAAACTTCAGCGGAATTCCGAGAACAAGGGAAGAGTTAAAAAGCATTTTTAAACTTCAGCGGATTTCCGTGAAAAATGGAAGAATTCCAAAGCATTGCTAAACATCAGCAGGATTCTGAGAACAATGGAAGAGTTCCAAAGCATTTTTAAACTTCAGCAGAATTCCGAGAACAATGGAAGAGTTCCAAAGCATTTTTAAACTTCAGCAGAATTCCGAGAACAAAGGAAGAGTTCCTAAGCATTGTTAAACATCAGCGGAATTCCCAGAACAATGGACGAGTTCCAAAGCATTATTAAACTTCAGCGGAATTCCGAGAACAATGGAAGAGTTCCAAAGCATTCTTAAACATCAGCGGAATTTTCAGAACAATGGAAGAGCTCCAAAGCATTTTTAATCTTCAGAAGAATACCGGGAACAATGGAAGAGTTCCAAAGCATTGTTAAACATCAGCGGAAATCCGAGAACCATGGAAGAGTTCCAAAGCATTTTTAAACTTCAGCAGAATTCCCAGAACAATGGAAGAGTTCCAAAGCATTGTTAAACATCAGCGGAATTCCAAGAAAAATGGAAGAGTTGCAAAGCATTTTTAAACTTCAGCGGAATTCCGAGAACAATGGAAGAGTTCCAAAGCAATGTTAAACATCAGCGTAATTCTGAGAACAATGGAAGAATTCCAAAGCATTTTTCAACTTCAGCAGAATTCCGAGATCAATGGAAGAGTTCCAAAGCATTGCTAAACATCAGCGGACTTCTGAGAACAATGGAAGATTTCCAAAGCATTTTTAAACTTCAACAGACTTGAGAGAAAATTGGAAGAGTTCCTAAGCATTTATAAACTTCAGCAGAATTCCGAAAAAAATGGAAGAGTTCCAAAGCATTGTTAAACATCAACGGAATTCCGAGATCAATGGAAAAGTTCCAAAGCATTTTTAAACTTCAGCAGAACTCCAAAAACAATGGAAGAGTTCCAAAGCATTGTTAAACATCAGCCTAATTCTGAGAACAATGGAAGAGTTCCAAAGCTTTTTTAAACTTCAGCTGAATTCCGAGAACAATGGAAGAGTTCCAAAGCATTGTTAAACATCAGCTGAATTCCGAGAACAATGGAAGAGTTCCAAAGCATTGTTAAACATCAGCGGAGTTCCGAGAACATTGGAAGAGTTCCAAAGCATTTTTAAACTTCAGCAGAATTCCCAGAACAATGGAAGTGTTCCAAAGCATTTTTAAACATCAGCAGAATTCCGAGAACAATGGAAGAGTTTCAAAGCATTTTTAAGCTTCAGCAGAATTTCAAAAACAATGGAAGAGTTCCAAAGCATTGTTAAACATCAGCGCAATTCTGAGAACAATGGAAGAGTTCCAAAGCTTTTTTAAACTTCAGCTGAATTCCGAGAACAATGGAAGAGTTACAAAGCATTGTTAAACATCAGCGGAATTCCGAGAACAATGGAAGAGTTCCAAAGCATTTTTAAACTTCAGCGGAATTCCCAGAACAATGGAAGAGTTCCAGAGCATTGTTAAACATCAGCGGAATTCCGAGAACAATGGAAGAGTTCCAAAGCATTTTTAAACTTCAGTAGAATTCCCAGAACAATGGATGAGTTCCAAAGCATTGTTAAACATCAGCGGAATTCCGAGAACAATGGAAGAGTTCCAAAGCGTTTTTAAACTTCAGCAGAATTCCGAGAACAATGGAAGAGTTCCAAAGCATTTTTAAACTTCAGCGAAATTCCGAGAACAATGGAAGAATTCCAAAGCATTGCTAAACATCAGCGGAATTCCGAGAACAATGGTAGAATTCCAAAGCATTTTTCAACTTCAGCAGAATTCCGAGAACAATGGAAGAGTTCCAAAGCATTTTTAAACTTCAGCGTAATTCCGTGAACAATGGAAGAATTCCAAAGCATTGCTAAAAATCAGGGGAATTCTGAGAACAATGGAAGAGTTCCAAAGCATTTTTAAACTTCAGGAGAATTCCGAGAACAATGGAAGGGTTCCAAAGCATTTTTAAACTTCAGCAGAATTCCGAGAAAAATGGAAGAGTTCCAAAGCATTGTTAAACATCAGCGGATTTCCGAGAACAATGGAAGAGTTCCAAAGCATCTTTAAACTTCAGCAGAATTCCAAAAACAATGGAAGAGTTCCAAAGCATTGTTAAACATCAGCGGCATTCTGAAAACAATGGAAGAGTTCCAAAGCTTTTTTAAACTTCAGCAGAATTCCGAGAACAATGGAAGAGATCCAAAGCATTGTTAAACATCATCGGAATTCCGAGAACAATGGAAGAGTTCCAAAGCATTTTTAAACTTCAGCAGATTTCCCAGAACAATGGAAGAGTTCCAAAGCATTGTTAAACATCAGCGGAATTCCGAGAACAATGGAAGATTTCCAAAGCATTTTTAAACTTCAGCAGAATTCCCAGAACAATGGAAGAGTTCCAAACCATTGTTAAACATCAGCGGAATTCCGAGAACAATGGAAGAGTTCCAAAGCGTTTTTAAACTTCAGCAGATTTCCGAGAACAATGGAAGAGTTCCAAAGCATGTTTAAACTTCAGCAGAATTCCGAGAACAATGGAAGAGTTCCAAAGCATTTTTAAGCTTCAGCGGAATTTTGTGAACAATGGAAGAATTCCAAACCATTGCTAAACATCAGCGGAATTCCGAGAACAATGGAAGAGTTCCAAAGCATTTTTAAACTTCAGCAGAATTCCGAGAACATTGGAAGAGTTCCAAAGCATTTTTAAACTTCAGCAGAATTCCGAGAACAATGGAAGAGTTCCATAGCATTTTTAAACTTCAGCGGATTTCCGAGAACAAGGGTAGAGTTCCAAAGCATTTTTAAACTTCAGCGGATTTCCGTGAACAATGGAAGAGTTCCAAAGCATTGCTAAGCATCAGCGGAATTCCGAGAACAATGGAAGAGTTCCAAAGCATTTTTAAACTTCAGAAGAATTCTGAGAACAATGGAAGAGTTCCAAAGCATTTTTAAACTTCAGCAGAATTCCGAGAACAATGGAAGAGTTCCAAATCATTGTTAAACATCAGCGGAATTCCGAGAACAATGGAAGAGTTCCAAAGCATTTTTAAACTTCAGCAGAATTCCGAGAACTATGGAAGAGTTTCAAAGCATGTTTAAACTTCAACAGAATTCCCAGAATGATGGAAGAGTTCGAAAGCATTGTTAAACATCAGCGGAATTCCGAGAACAATGGAAGAGTTCCAAAGCATTTTTAAACTTCAGCAGAATTCCCAGAACAATGGAAGAGTTCCAAAGCATTGTTAAACATCAGCGGAATTCCGAGAACAATCGAAGAGTTCCAAAGCGTTTTTAAACTTCAGCAGAATTCCGAGAACAATAGAAGAGTTCCAAAGCATGTTTAAACTTCAGCAGAATTCCGAGAACAATGGAAGAGTTCCAAAGCATTTTTAAACTTCAGCGGAATTTCGAGAACAATGGAAGAATTCCAAACCATTGCTAAACATCAGCGGAATTCCGAGAACAATGGAAGAGTTCCAAAGCATTTTTAAACTTCAGCAGAATTCCGAGAACATTGGAAAAGTTCCAAAGCATTTTTAAACTTCAGCAGAATTCCGAGAACAATGGAAGAGTTCCAAAGCATTTTTAAACTTCAGCAGATTTCCGAGAACATGGGAAGAGTTCCAAAGCATTTTTAAACTTCAGCGGATTTCCGTGAACAATGGAAGAATTCCAAGCATTGCTAAACATCAGCGGAATTCCGAGAACAATGGAAGAGTTCCAAAGCATTTTTAAACTTCAGCGGAATTCCCAGAACAATGGAAGAGTTCCAGAGCATTGTTAAACATCAGCGGAATTACGAGAACAAGGGAAGAGTTCCAAATCATTTTTAAACTTCAGTAGAATTCCCAGAACAATGGAAGAGTTCCAAAGCATTTTTAAACATCAGCGGAATTCCGAGAACAATGGAAGAGTTCCAAAGCGTTTTTAAACTTCAGCAGAATTCCGAGAACAATGGAAGAGTTCCAAAGCATTTTTAAACTTCAGCGGAATTCCGAGAACAAGGGAAGAATTCCAAAGCATTGCTAAACATCAGCAAAATTCCGAGAACAATGGTAGAATTCCGAAGCATTTTTCAACTTCAGCAGAATTCCGAGAACAATGGAAGAGTTCCAAAGCATTTTTAAACTTCAGCGTAATTCCGTGAACAATGGAAGAATTCCAAAGCATTGCTAAACATCAGGGGAATTCCGAGAACAATGGAAGAGTTCCAAAGCATTTTTAAACTTCAGGAGAATTCCGAGAACAATGGAAGAGTTCCAAAGCATTTTTAAACTTCAGCAGAATTCCGAGAAAAATGGAAGAGTTCCAAAGCATTGTTAAACATCAACGGAATTCCGAGAACAATGGAAGAGTTCCAAAGCATTTTTAAACTTCAGCAGAATTCCCAGAACAATGGAAGAGTTCCAAAGCATTGTTAAACATCAGCGGAATTCCGAGAGCAATGGAAGAGTTCCAAAGCGTTTTTAAACTTCAGCAGAATTCCGAGAACAATGGAAGAGTTCCAAAGCATGTTTAAACTTCAGCAGAATTCCGAGAACAATGGAAGAGTTCCAAAGCATTTTTAAGCTTCAGCGGAATTTTGTGAACAATGGAAGAATTCCAAACCATTGGTAAACATCAGCGGAATTCCGAGAACAATGGAAGAGTTCCAAAGCAATTTTAAACTTCAGCAGAATTCCGAGAACATTGGAAGAGTTCCAAAGCATTTTTAAACTTCAGAAGAATTCCGAGAACAATGGAAGAGTTCCATAGCATTTTTAAACTTCAGCGGATTTCCGAGAACAAGGGAAGAGTTCCAAAGCATTTTTAAACTTCAGCGGATTTCCGTGAACAATGGAAGAATTCCAAAGCATTGCTAAACATCAGCGGAATTCCGAGAACAATGGAAGAGTTCCAAAGTATTTTTAAACTTCAGAAGAATTCTGAGAACAATGGAAGAGTTCCAAAGCATTTTTAAACTTCAGCAGAATTCCGAGAACAATGGAAAAGTTACAAATCATTGTTAAACATCAGCGGAATTCCGAGAACAATGGAAGAGTTCCAAAGCATTTTTAAACTTCAGCAGAATTCCGAGAACTATGGAAGAGTTTCAAAGCATGTTTAAACTTCAACAGAATTCCCAGAATGATGGAAGAGTTCGAAAGCATTGTTAAACATCAGCGGAATTCCGAGAACAATGGAAGAGTTCCAAAGCATTTTTAAACTTCAGCAGAATTCCCAGAAAAATGGAAGAGTTCCAAAGCATTGTTAAACATCAGCGGAATTCCGAGAACAATGGAAGAGTTCCAAAGCGTTTTTAAACTTCAGCAGAATTCCGAGAACAATGGAAGAGTTCCAAACCATGTTTAAACTTCAGCAGAATTCCGAGAACAATGGAAGAGTTCCAAAGCATTTTTAAACTTCAGCGGAATTTCGTGAACAATCGAAGAATTCCAAACCATTGCTAAACATCAGCGGAATTCCGAGAACAATGGAAGAGTTCCAAAGCATTTTAAAACTTCAGCAGAATTCCGAGAACATTGGAAGAGTTCCAAAGCATTTTTAAACTTCAGAAGAATTCCGAGAACAATGGAAGAGTTCCAAAGCATTTTTAAACTTCAGCAGAATTCCGAGAACAATGGAAGAGTTCCAAATCATTGTTAAACATCAGCGGAATTCCGAGAACAATGGAAGAGTTCCAAAGCATTTTTAAACTTCAGCAGAATTCCGAGAACAATGGAAGAGTTTCAAAGCATTTTTAAACTTCAGCAGAATTCCGAGAACAATGGAAGAGTTTCAAAGCATTTTTAAACTTCAGCAGAATTCCCAGAATGATGGAAGAGTTCGAAAGCATTGTTAAACATCAGCGGAATTCTCAGAACAATGGAAGAGTTCCAAAGCATTTTTAAACTTCAGCAGTATTCCCAGAACAATGTAAGAGTTCCAAAGCATTGTTAAACATCAGCGGAATTCCGAAAACAATGGAAGAATTCCAAATCATTTTTAAACTTCAGCAGAATTCCGAGAACAATGGAAGAGTTCCAAACCATTTTTATACTTCAGCAGAATTCCGAGAACAATGGAAGAGTTCCAAATCATTGTTAAACATCAGCGGAAATCCGAGAACAATGAAAGCGTTCCAAAGCATTTTTAAACTTCAGCAGAATTCCGAGAACAATGGAAGAGTTTCAAAGCATTTTTAAACTTCAACAGAATTCCCAGAATGATGGAAGAGTTCCAAAGCAATGTTAAACATTAGCGGAATTCCGAGAACAATGGAAGAGTTCCAAAGTATTTTTAAACTTCAGCGGAATTCTGAGAACAATGGAAGAATTCCAAAGCATTGTTAAACATCAGCGGAAATCTCAGAACAATGGAAGAGTTCCAAAGCGTTTTTAAACTTCAGCAGAATTCCGAGAACAATGGAAGAGTTCCAAAGCATTGTTAAACATCAGCGGCATTCTGAAAACAATGGAAGAGTTCCAAAGCTTTTTTAAACTTCAGCAGAATTCGGAGAACAATGGAAGAGATCCAAAGCACTGTTAAACATCATCGGAATTCCGAGAACAATGGAAGAGTTCCAAAGCATTTTTAAACTTCAGCAGATTTCCCAGAACAATGGAAGAGTTCCAAACCATTGTTAAACATCAGCGGAATTCCGAGAACCATGGAAGAGTTCCAAAGCATTTTTAAACTTCAGCAGAATTCCCAGAACAATGGAAGAGTTCCAAAGCATTGTTAAAAATCAGCGGAATTCCGAGAACAATGGAAGAGTTCCAAAGCATTTTTAAACTTCAGCAGAATTCCGAGAACAAGGGAAGAGTTCCAAAGCATGTTTAAACTTCAGCAGAATTCCGAGAACAATGGAAGAGTTCCAAAGCATTTTTAAACTTCAGCGGAATTTCGTGAACAATGGAAGAATTCCAAACCATTGCTAAACATCAGTGGAATTCTCAGAACAATGGAAGAGTTCCAAAGCATTTTTAAACTTCAGCAGAATTCCGAGAACAATGTAAGAGTTCCAAAGCATTGTTAAACATCAGCGGAATTCCGAAAACAATGGAAGAGTTCCAAAGCATTTTTAAACTTCAGCAGAATTCCGAGAACAATGGAAGAGTTCCAAACCATTTTTAAACTTCAGCAGAATTCCGAGAACAATGGAAGAGTTCCAAATCATTGTTAAACATCAGCGGAAATCCGAGAACAATGAAAGCGTTCCAAAGCATTTTTAAACTTCAGCAGAATTCCGAGAACAATAGAAGAGTTTCAAACCATTTTTAAACTTCAGCAGAATTCCCAGAATGATGGAAGAGTTCCAAAGCATTGTTAAACATTAGCGGAATTCCGAGAACAATGGAAGAGTTCCAAAGCAATTTTAAACTTCAGCGGAATTCTGAGAACAATGGAAGAATTCCAAAGCATTGTTAAACATCAGCGGAAATCTCAGAACAATGGAAGAGTTCCAAAGTGTTTTTAAACTTCAGCAGAATTCCGAGAACAATGGAAGAGTTCCAAAGCATTTTTAAACTTCAGCAGAATTCCGAGAACAATGGAAGAGTTCCATAGCATTTTTAAACTTCAGTGTAATTCCGAGAACAAGGGAAGAGTTCCAAAGCATTTTTAAACTTCAGCGGAATTCCGTGAACAATGGAAGAATTCCAAAGCATTGCTAAACATCAGCGGAATTCCGAGAACAATGGAAGAGTTCCAAAGCATTTTTAAACTTTAGCAGAATTCCGAGAACAATGGAAGAGTTCCAAAGCATTTTTAAACTTCAGCAGAATTCCGAGAAAAATGCAAGAGTTCCAAAGCATTGTTAAACATCAGCGGAATTCCGAGAACAATGGAAGAGTTCCAAAGCATTTTTAAACTTCAGCAGAATTCCAAAAACAATGGAAGAGTTCCAAAGCATTTTTAAACTTCAGAAGAATTCCGAGAACAATGGAAGAGTTCCAAAGCATTTTTAAGCTTCAGCAGAATTCCGAGAACAATGGAAGAGTTCCAAATCATTGTTAAACATCAGCGGAATTCCGAGAACAATGGAAGAGTTCCAAAGCATTTTTAAACTTCAGCTGAATTCCGAGAACAATGGAAGAGTTTCAAAGCATTTTTAAACTTCAGCAGAATTCCCAGAATGATGGAAGAGTTCGAAAGCATTGTTAAACATCAGCGGAATTCCGAGAGCAATGGAAGAGTTCCAAAGCATTTTTAAACTTCAGCGGAATTCTGAGAACAATGGAAGAATTCCAAAGCATTGTTAAGCATCAGCGGAATTCTCAGAACATTGGAAGAGTTCCAAAGCATTTTTAAACTTCAGCAGAATTCCGAGAACAATGTAAGAGTTCCAAAGCATTGTTAAACATCAGCGGAATTCCGAAAACAATGGAAGAGTTCCAAAGCATTTTTAAACTTCAGCAGAATTCCGAGAACAATGGAAGAGTTCCAAAGCATTGTTAAGCATCAGCGGAATTCCGAAAACAATGGAAGAGTTCCAAAGCATTTTTAAACTTCAGGAGAATTCCGAGAACAATGGAAGAGTTTCAAACCATTTTTAAACTTCAGCAGAATTCCCAGAATGATGGAAGAGTTCCAAAGCATTGTTAAACATTAGCGGAATTCCGAGAACAATGGAAGAGTTCCAAAGCGTTTTTAAACTTCAGCGGAATTCTGAGAGCAATGGAAGAATTCCAAAGCATTTTTAAACTTCAGTGTAATTCCGAGAAGAAGGGAAGAGTTCCAAAGCATTTTTAAACTTCAGCGGAATTCCGTGAACAATGTAAGAATTCCAAAGCATTGCTAAACATCAGCGGAATTCCGAAAACAATGGAAGAGTTCCAAAGCATTTTTAAACTTTAGCAGAATTCCGAGAGCAATGGAAGAGTTCCAAAGCATTTTTAAACTTCAGCAGAATTCTGAGAAAAATGCAAGAGTTCCAAAGCATTGTTAAACATCAGCGGAATTCCGAGAACAATGGAAGCGTTCCAAAGCATTTTTAAACTTCAGCAGAATTCCAAAAACAATGGAAGAGTTCCAAAGCATTTTTAAACTTCAGAAGAATTCCGAGAACAATGGAAGAGTTCCAAAGCATTTTTAAACTTCAGCAGAATTCCGAGAACAATGGAAGAGTTCCAAATCATTGTTAAACATCAGCGGAATTCCGAGAACAATGGAAGAGTTCCAAAGCATTTTTAAACTTCAGCTGAATTCCGAGAACAATGGAAGAGTTTCAAAGCATTTTTAAACTTCAGCAGAATTCCCAGAATGATGGAAGAGTTCGAAAGCATTGTTAAACATCAGCGGAATTCCGAGAACAATGGAAGAGTTCCAAAGCATTTTTAAACTTCAGCGGAATTCTGAGAACAATGGAAGAATTCCAAAGCATTGTTAAGCATCAGCGGAATTCTCAGAACAATGGAAGAGTTCCAAAGCATTTTTAAACTTCAGCAGAATTCCGAGAACAATGTAAGAGTTCCAAAGCATTGTTAAACATCAGCGGAATTCCGAAAACAATGGAAGAGTTCCAAAGCATTTTTAAACTTCAGCAGAATTCCGAGAACAATGGAAGAGTTCCAAACCATTTTTAAACTTCAGCAGAACTCCGAGAACAATGGAAGAGTTCCAAATCATTGTTAAACATCAGCGGAAATCCGAGAACAATGAAAGCGTTCCAAAGCATTTTTAAACTTCAGCAGAATTCCGAGAACAATGGAAGAGTTTCAAACCATTTTTAAACTTCAGCAGAATTCCCAGAATGATGGAATAGTTCCAAAGCATTGTTAAACATCAGCGGAAATCTCAGAACAATGGAAGAGTTCCAAATTGTTTTTAAACTTCAGCAGAATTCCGAGAACAATGGAAGAGTTCCAAAGCATTTTTAAACTTCAGCAGAATTCCGAGAACAATGGAAGAGTTCCATAGCATTTTTAAACTTCAGTGGAATTCCGAGAACAAGGGAAGAGTTCCAAAGCATTTTTAAACTTCAGCGGAATTCCGTGAACAATGGAAGAATTCCAAAGCATTGCTAAACATCAGCGGAATTCCGAGAACAATGGAAGTGTTCCATAGCATTTTTAAACTTCAGCAGAATTCCGAGAACAATGGAAGAGTTCCAAAGCATTTTTAAACTTCAGCAGAATTCCGAGAAAAATGGAAGAGTTCCAAAGCATTCTTAAACATCAGCGAAATTCCGAGAACAATGGAAGAGTTCCAAAGCATTTTTAAACTTCAGCAGAATTCCAAAAACAATGGAAGAGTTCCAAAGCATTGTTAAACATCAGAGGCATTCTGAGAAGAATGGAAGAGTTCCAAAGCTTTTTTAAACTTCAGCTGAATTCCGAAAACAATGGAAGAGTTCCAAAGCATTGTTAAACATCAGCGGATATCCGAGAACAATGGAAGAGTTCCAAAGCATTTTTAAACTTCAGCAGAATTCCCAGAACAATGGAAGAGTTCCAAAGCATTGTTAAACATCAGCGGAATTCCGAGAACAATGGAAGAGTTCCAAAACGTTTTTAAACTTCAGCAAAATTCCCAGAACAATGGAAGAGTTCCAAAGCATTGATAAACATCAGCGGAATTCCGAGAACAATGGAAGAGTTCCAAAGCGTTTTTAAACTTCAGCAGAATTCCGAGAACAATGGAAGAGTTCCAAAGCATTTTTAAATTTCAGCAGAATTCCGAGAACAATGGAAGCGTTCCATAGCATTTTTAAACTTCAGCGGAATTCCGAGAACAAGGGAAGAGTTCCAAAGCATTTTTAAACTTCAGCGGAATTTCGTGAACAATGGAAGAATTCCAAAGCATTGCTAAACATCAGCGGAATTCTGAGAACAATGGAAGAGTTCCAAAGCATTTTTAAACTTCAGAAGAATTCCGAGAACAATGGAAGCGTTCCAAAGCATTTTTAAACTTCAGCAGAATTCCGAGAACAATGGAAGAGTTCCAAATCATTGTTAAACATCAGCGGAATTCCGAGAACAATGGAAGAGTTCCAAAGCATTTTTAAACTTCAGCAGAATTCCGAGAACAATGGAAGAGTTTCAAAGCATTTTTAAACTTCAGCAGAATTCCCAGAATGATGGAAGAGTTCGAAAGCATTGTTAAACATCAGCGGAATTCCGAGAACAATGGAAGAGTTCCAAAGCATTTTTAAACTTCAGCGGAATTCTGAGAACAATGGAAGAATTCCAAAGCATTGTTAAGCATCAGCGGAATTCTCAGAACAATGGAAGAGTTCCAAAGCATTTTTAAACTTCAGCAGAATTCCGAGAACAATCTAAGAGTTCCAAAGCATTGTTAAACATCAGCGGAATTCCGAAAACAATGGAAGAGTTCCAAAGCATTTTTATACTTCAGCAGAATTCCGAGAACAATGGAAGAGTTCCAAACCATTTTTAAACTTCAGCAGAATTCCGAGAACAATGGAAGAGTTCCAAATCATTGTTAAACATCAGCGGAAATCCGAGAACAATGAAAGCGTTCCAAAGCATTTTTAAACTTCAGCAGAATTCCCAGAACAATGGAAGAGTTCCAAAGCATTGTTAAACATCAGCGGAATTCCGAGAACAATGGAAGAGTTCCAAAGCGTTTTTAAACTTCAGCAAAATTACCAGAACAATGGAAGAGTTCCAAAGCATTGTTAAACATCAGCGGAATTCCGAGAACAATGGAAGAGTTCCAAAGCGTTTTTAAACTTCAGCAGAATTCCGAGAACAATGGAAGAGTTCCAAAGCATTTTTAAATTTCAGCAGAATTCCGAGAACAATGGAAGCTTTCCATAGCATTTTTAAACTTCAGCGGAATTCCGATAACAAGGGAAGAGTTCCAAAGCATTTTTAAACTTCAGCGGAATTTCGTGAACAATGGAAGAATTCCAAAGCATTGCTAAACATCAGCGGAATTCCGAGAACAATGGAAGAGTTCCAAAGCATTTTTAAACTTCAGCAGAATTCTGAGAACAATGGAAGAGTTCCAAAGCATTTTTAAACTTCAGCAGAATTCCGAGAACAATGGAAGAGTTCCATAGCATTTTTAAACTTCAGCGGAATTCCGAGAAAAAGGGAAGACTTCCAAAGCATTTTTAAACTTCAGCGGATTTCCGTGAACAATGGAAGAATTCCAAAACATTGCTAAAAATCAGCGGAATTCCGAGAACAATGGAATAGTTCCAAAGCATTTTTAAACTTCAGCAGAATTCCGAGAACAATGGAAGAGTTCCAAAGCATTTTTAAACTTCAGCAGAATTCCCAGAATGATGGAAGAGTTCCAAAGCATTGTTAAACATCAGCGGAATTCCGAGAACAATGGAAGAGTTCCAAAGCATTTTTAAACTTCAGCGGAATTCTGAGAACGATGGAAGAATTCCGAAGCATTGTTAAACATCAATGGAATTCTCAGAACAATGGAAGAGTTCCAAAGCATTTTTAAACTTCAGCAGAATTCCGAGAACAATGTAAGAGTTCCAAAGCATTGTTAAACATCAGCGGAATTCCGAGAACAATGGAAGAGTTCCAAAGCATTTTAAAACTTCAGCAGAATTCCGAGAACAATGGAAGAGTTCCAAAGCATTTTTAAACTTCAGCAGAATTCCGAGAACAATGGAAGAGTTCCAAATCATTGCAAAACATCAGCAGAATTCCGAGAACAATGGAAGAGTTCCAAAGCATTTTTAAGCTTCAGCAGAATTCCGAGAACAATGGAAAAGTTCCAAAGCATTTTTAAGCTTCAGCAGAATTCCGAGAACAATGGAAGAGTTCCAAAGCATGTTTAAACTTCAGCAGAATTCCGAGAACAATGGAAGAGTTCCAAAGCATTTTTAAACTTCAGCGGAATTTCGTGAACAATGGAAGAATTCCAAACCATTGCTAAACATCAGAGGAATTCCGAGAACAATGGAAGAGTTCCAAAGCATTTTTAAACTTCAGCAGAATTCCGAGAACATTGGAAGAGTTCCAAAGCATTTTTAAACTTCAGCAGAATTCCGAGAACAATGGAAGAGTTCCAAAGCATTTTTAAACTTCAGCGGAATTTCGTGAACAATGGAAGAGTTCCAAAGCATTTTTAAACTTCAGCAGAATTCCGAGAACAATGGAAGAGTTTCAAAGCATTTTTAAACTTCAGCAGAATTCCCAGAATGATGGAAGAGTTCGAAAGCATTGTTAAACATCAGCGGAATTCTCAGAACAATGGAAGAGTTCCAAAGCATTTTTAAACTTCAGCAGTATTCCCAGAACAATGTAAGAGTTCCAAATCATTGTTAAACATCAGCGGAAATCCGAGAACAATGAAAGCGTTCCAAAGCATTTTTAAACTTCAGCAGAATTCCGAGAACAATGGAAGAGTTTCAAAGCATTTTTAAACTTCAGCAGAATTCCCAGAATGATGGAAGAGTTCCAAAGCAATGTTAAACATTAGCGGAATTCCGAGAACAATGGAAGAGTTCCAAAGCATTTTTAAACTTCAGCGGAATTCTGAGAACAATGGAAGAATTCCAAACCATTGTTAAACATCAGCGGAAATCTCAGAACAATGGAAGAGTTCCAAAGCGTTTTTAAACTTCAGCAGAATTCCGAGAACAATGGAAGAGTTCCAAAGCATTGTTAAACATCAGCGGCATTCTGAAAACAATGGAAGAGTTCCAAAGCTTTTTTAAACTTCAGCAGAATTCCGAGAACAATGGAAGAGATCCAAAGCACTGTTAAACATCATCGGAATTCCGAGAACAATGGAAGAGTTCCAAAGCATTTTTAAACTTCAGCAGATTTCCCAGAACAATGGAAGAGTTCCAAAGCATTGTTAAACATCAGCGGAATTCCGAGAACAATGGAAGAGTTCCAAAGCAATTTTAAACTTCAGCAGAATTCCCAGAACAATGGAAGAGTTCCAAAGCATTGTTAAAAATCAGCGGAATTCTGAGAACAATGGAAGAGTTCCAAAGCGTTTTTAAACTTCAGCAGAATTCCGAGAACAAGGGAAGAGTTCCAAAGCATGTTTAAACTTCAGCAGAATTCCGAGAACAATGGAAGAGTTCCAAAGCATTTTTAAACTTCAGCGGAATTTTGTGAACAATGGAAGAATTCCAAACCATTGCTAAACATCAGCGGAATTCCGAGAACAAGGGAAGAGTTCCAAAGCATTTTTAAACTTCAGCAGAATTCCGAGAACAATGGAAAAGTTCCAAAGCATTTTTAAACTTCAGCAGAATTCCGAGAACAATGGAAGAGTTCCATAGCATTTTTAAACTTCAGCGGAATTCCGAGAACAAGGGAAGAGTTCCAAAGCATTTTTAAACTTCAGCGGATTTCCGTGAACAATGGAAGAATTCCAAAGCATTGATAAACATCAGCGGAATTCCGAGAACAATGGAAGAGTTCCAAAGCATTTTTAAACTTCAGAAGAATTCCGAGAAAAATGGAAGAGTTCCAAAGCATTTTTAAACTTCAGCAGAATTCCGAGAACAATGGAAGAGTTCCAAATCATTGTTAAAAATCAGCGGAATTCCGAGAACAATAGAAGAGTTCCAAAGCATTTTTAAACTTCAGCTGAATTCCGAGAACAATGGAAGAGTTTCAAAGCATTTTTAAACTTCAGCAGAATTCCCAGAATGATGGAAGAGTTCGAAAGCATTGTTAAACATCAGCGGAATTCCGAGAACAATGGAAGAGTTCCAAAGCATTTTTAAACTTCAGCGGATTTCCATGAACAATGGAAGAATTCCAAAGCATTGTTAAGCATCAGCGGAATTCTCAGAACAATGGAAGAGTTCCAAAGCATTTTTAAACTTCAGCAGAATTCCGAGAACAATGTAAGAGTTCCAAAGCATTGTTAAACATTAGCGGAATTCCAAGAACAATGGAAGAGTTCCAAAGCATTTTTAAACTTCAGCGGAATTCTGAGAACAATGGAAGAATTCCAAAGCATTGTTAAACATCAGCGGAAATCTCAGAACAATGGAAGAGTTCCAAAGTGTTTTTAAACTTCAGCAGAATTCCGAGAACAATGGAAGAGTTCCAAAGCATTTTTAAACTTCAGCAGAATTCCGAGAACAATGGAAGAGTTCCATAGCATTTTTAAACTTCAGCGGAATTCCGAGAACAAGGGAAGAGTTCCAAAGCATTTTTAAACTTCAGCGGAATTTCGTGAACAATGGAAGAATTCCAAAGCATTGCTAAACATCAGCGGAATTCTGAGAACAATGGAAGAGTTCCAAAGCATTTTTAAACTTCAGAAGAATTCCGAGAACAATGGAAGAGTTCCAAAGCATTTTTAAACTTCAGCAGAATTCCGAGAACAATGGAAGAGTTCCAAATCATTGTTAAACATCAGCGGAATTCCGAGAACAATGGAAGAGTTCCAAAGCATTTTTAAACTTCAGCAGAATTCCGAGAACAATGGAAGAGTTTCAAAGCATTTTTAAACTTCAGCAGAATTCCCAGAATGATGGAAGAGTTCGAAAGCATTGTTAAACATCAGCGGAATTCCGAGAAAAATGGAAGAGTTCCAAAGCATTTTTAAACTTCAGCGGAATTCTGAGAACAATGGAAGAATTCCAAAGCATTGTTAAGCATCAGCGGAATTCTCAGAACAATGGAAGAGTTCCAAAGCATTTTTAAACTTCAGCAGAATTCCGAGAACAATGTAAGAGTTCCAAAGCATTGTTAAACATCAGCGGAATTCCGAAAACAATGGAAGAGTTCCAAAGCATTTTTAAACTTCAGCAGAATTCCGAGAACAATGGAAGAGTTCCAAACCATTTTTAAACTTCAGCAGAATTCCGAGAACAATGGAAGAGTTCCAAATCATTGTTAAACATCAGCGGAAATCCGAGAACAATGAAAGCGTTCCAAAGCATTTTTAAACTTCAGCAGAATTCCCAGAACAATGGAAGAGTTCCAAAGCATTGTTAAACATCAGCGGAATTCCGAGAACAATGGAAGAGTTCCAAAGCGTTTTTAAACTTCAGCAAAATTCCCAGAACAATGGAAGAGTTCCAAAGCATTGTTAAACATCAGCGGAATTCCGAGAACAATGGAAGAGTTCCAAAGCGTTTTTAAACTTCAGCAGAATTCCGAGAACAATGGAAGAGTTCCAAAGCATTTTTAAATTTCAGCAGAATTCCGAGAACAATGGAAGCGTTCCATAGCATTTTTAAACTTCAGCGGAATTCCGATAACAAGGGAAGAGTTCCAAAGCATTTTAAAACTTCAGCGGAATTTCGTGAACAATGGAAGAATTCCAAAGCATTGCTAAACATCAGCGGAATTCCGAGAACAATGGAAGAGTTCCAAAGCATTTTTAAACTTCAGCAGAATTCTGAGAGCAATGGAAGAGTTCCAAAGCATTTTTAAACTTCAGCAGAATTCCGAGAACAATGGAAGAGTTCCATAGCATTTTTAAACTTCAGCGGAATTCCGAGAAAAAGGGAAGAGTTCCAAAGCATTTTTAAACTTCAGCGGATTTCCGTGAACAATGGAAGAATTCCAAAACATTGCTAAAAATCAGCGGAATTCTGAGAACAATGGAATAGTTCCAAAGCATTTTTAAACTTCAGCAGAATTCCGAGAACAATGGAAGAGTTCCAAAGCATTTTTAAACTTCAGCAGAATTCCGAGAACAATGGAAGAGTTTCAAAGCATTTTTAAACTTCAGCAGAATTCCCAGAATGATGGAAGAGTTCCAAAGCATTGTTAAACATCAGCGGAATTCCGAGAACAATGGAAGAGTTCCAAAGCATTTTTAAACTTCAGCGGAATTCTGAGAACAATGGAAGAATTCCGAAGCATTGATAAACATCAACGGAATTCTCAGAACAATGGAAGAGTTCCAAAGCATTTTTAAACTTCAGCAGAATTCCGAGAACAATGTAAGAGTTCCAAAGCATTGTTAAACATCAGCGGAATTCCGAGAACAATGGAAGAGTTCCAAAGCATTTTAAAACTTCAGCAGAATTCCGAGAACAATGGAAGAGTTCCAAAGCATTTTTAAACTTCAGCAGAATTCCGAGAACAATGGAAGAGTTCCAAATCATTGCAAAACATCAGCAGAATTCCGAGAACAATGGAAGAGTTCCAAAGCATTTTTAAGCTTCAGCAGAATTCCAAGAACAATGGAAAAGTTCCAAAGCATTTTTAAGCTTCAGCAGAATTCCGAGAACAATGGAAGAGTTCCAAAGCATTGTTAAACATCAGCAGAATTCCGAGAACAATGGAAGAGTTCCAAAGCATTTTTAAACTTCAGCAGAATTCCCAGAACAATGGAAGCATTCAAAAGCATTGTTAAACATCAGCGGAATTCTGAGAACAATGGAAGAGTTCCAAAGAATTTTTAAACTTCAGCGGAATTCCGAGAACAATGGAAGAGTTCAAAAGTATTTTTAAACTTCAGCGGAATTCTGAGAACAATGGAAGAGTTCCAAAGCATTGTTAAACATGAGCGGAATTCCGAGAACAATGGAAGAGTTCCAAAGCGTTTTTAAACTTCAGCAAAATTCCCAGAACAATAGAAGAGTTCCAAAGCATTGATAAACATCAGCGGAATTCCGAGAACAATGGAAGAGTTCCGAAGCGTTTTTAAACTTCAGCAGAATTCCGAGAACAATGGAAGAGTTCCAAAGCATTTTTAAATTTCAGCAGAATTCCGAGAACAATGGAAGCGTTCCATAGCATTTTTAAACTTCAGCGGAATTCCGAGAACAAGGGAAGAGTTCCAAAGCATTTTTAATCTTCAGCGGAATTTCGTGAACAATAGAAGAATTCCAAAGCATTGCTAAACATCAGCGGAATTCCGAGAACAATGGAAGAGTTCCAAAGCATTTTTAAACTTCAGAAGAATTCCGAGAACAATGGAAGAGTTCCAAAGCATTTTTAAACTTCAGCAGAATTCCGAGAACAATGGAAGAGTTCCAAATCATTGTTAAACATCAGCAGAATTCCGAGAACAATGGAAGAGTTAAAAAGCATTTTTAAACTTCAGTAGAATTCCGAGAACAATGGGAGAGTTTCAAAGCATTTTTAAACTTCAACAGAATTCCCAGAATGATGGAAGAGTCCGAAAGCATTGTTAAACATCAGCGGAATTCCGAGAACAATGGAAGAGTTCCAAAGCATTTTTAAACTTCAGTGGAATTCTGAGAACAATGGAAGAATTCCAAAGCATTGTTAAGCATCAGCGGAATTCTCAGAACAATGGAAGAGTTCCAAAGCATTTTTAAACTTCAGCAGAATTCCGAGAACAATGTAAGAGTTCCAAAGCATTGTTAAACATCAGCGGAATTCCGAAAACAATGGAAGAGTTCCAAAGCATTTTTAAACTTCAGCAGAATTCCGAGAACAATGGAAGAGTTCCAAACCATTTTTAAACTTCAGCAGAATTCCGAGAACAATGGAAGAGTTCCAAATCATTGTTAAACATCAGCGGAAATCCGAGAACAATGAAAGCGTTCCAAAGCATTTTTAAACTTCAGCAGAATTCCCAGAACAATGGAAGAGTTCCAAAGCATTGTTAAACATCAGCGGAATTCCGAGAACAATGTCAGAGTTCCAAAGCGTTTTTAAACTTCAGCAAAATTCCCAGAACAATGGAAGAGTTCCAAAGCATTGTTAAATATCAGCGGAATTCCGAGAACAATGGAAGAGTTCCAAAGCGTTTTTAAACTTCAGCAGAATTCCGAGAACAATGTAAGAGTTCCAAAGCATTTTTAAATTTCAGCAGAATTCCGAGAACAATGGAAGCGTTCCATAGCATTTTTAAACTTCAGCGGAATTCCGAGAACAAGGGAAGAGTTCCAAAGCATTTTTAAACTTCAGCGGAATTTCGTGAACAATGGAAGAATTCCAAAGCATTGCTAAACATCAGCGGAATTCCGAGAACAATGGAAGAGTTCCAAAGCATTTTTAAACTTCAGAAGAATTCCGAGAACAATGGAAGAGTTCCAAAGCATTTTTAAACTTCAGCAGAATTCCGAGAACAATGGAAGAGTTCCAAATCATTGTTAAACATCAGCGGAATTCCGAGAACAATGGAAGAGTTCCAAAGCATTTTTAAACTTCAGCAGAATTCCGAGAACAATGGAAGAGTTTCAAAGCATTTTTAAATTTCAGCAGAATTCCCAGAATGATGGAAGAGTTCAAAAGCATTGTTAAACATCAGCGGAATTCCGAGAACAATGGAAGCGTTCCAAAGCATTTTTAAACTTCAGCGGAATTCTGAGAACAATGGAAGAATTCCAAAGCATTGTTAAGCAACAGCGGAATTCTCAGAACAATGGAAGAGTTCCAAAGCATTTTTAAACTTCAGCAGAATTCCGAGAACAATGTAAGAGTTCCAAAGCATTGTTAAACATCAGCGGAATTCCGAAAACAATGGAAGAGTTCCAAAGCATTTTTAAAATTCAGCAGAATTCCGAGAACAATGAAAGACTTCTAAATCATTTTTAAACTTCAGCAGAATTCCGAGAACAATGGAAGAGTTCCAAATCATTGTTAAACATCAGCGGAAATCCGAGAACAATGAAAGCGTTCCAAAGCATTTCTAAACTTCAGCAGAATTCCCAGAACAATGGAAGAGTTCCAAAGCATTGTTAAACGTCAGCGGAATTCCGAGAACAATGGAAGAGTTCCAAAGTGTTTTTAAACTTCAGCAAAATTCCCAGAACAATGGAAGAGTTCCAAAGCATTGTTAAACATCAGCGGAATTCCGAGAACAATAGAAGAGTTCCAAAGCATTTTTAAATTTCAGCAGAATTCCGAGAACAATGGAAGCGTTCCACAGCATTTTTAAACTTCAGCGGAATTCCGAGAACAAGGGAAGAGTTCCAAAGCATTTTTAAACTTCAGCGGAATTTCGTGAACAATGGAAGAATTCCAAAGCATTGCTAAACATCAGCGGAATTCCGAGAACAATGGAAGAGTTCCAAAGCATTTTTAAACGTCAGCAGAATTCTGAGAACAATGGAAGAGTTCCAAAGCATTTTTAAACTTCAGCAGAATTCCGAGAACAATGGAAGAGTTCCATAGCATTTTTAAACTTCAGCAGAATTCCGAGAACAATGGAAGAGTTTCAAAGCATTTTTAAACTTCAGCAGAATTCCCAGAATGATGGAAGAGTTCCAAAGCATTGTTAAACATCAGCGGAATTCCGAGAACAATGGAAGAGTTCCAAAGCATTTTTAAACTTCAGCGGAATTCTGAGAACAATGGAAGAATTCCGAAGCATTGTTAAACATCAACGGAATTCTCAGAACAATGGAAGAGTTCCAAAGCATTTTTAAACTTCAGCAGAATTCCGAGAACAATGTAAGAGTTCCAAAGCATTGTTAAACATCAGCGGAATTCCGAGAACAATGGAAGAGTTCCAAAGCATTTTAAAACTTCAGCAGAATTCCGAGAACAATGGAAGAGTTCCAAAGCATTTTTAAACTTCAGCAGAATTCCGAGAACAATGGAAGAGTTCCAAATCATTGCAAAACATCAGCAGAATTCCGAGAACAATGGAAGAGTTCCAAAGCATTTTTAAACTTCAGCAGAATTCCGAGAACAATGGAAGAGTTTCAAAGCATTTTTAAACTTCAGCAGAATTCCCAGAATGATGGAAGAGTTCCAAAGCATTGTTAAACATCAGCGGAATTCCGAGAACAATGGAAGAGTTCCAAAGCATTTTTAAACTTCAGCGGAATTCTGAGAACAATGGAAGAATTCCGAAGCATTGATAAACATCAACGGAATTCTCAGAACAATGGAAGAGTTCCAAAGCATTTTTAAACTTCAGCAGAATTCCGAGAACAATGTAAGAGTTCCAAAGCATTGTTAAACATCAGCGGAATTCCGAGAACAATGGAAGAGTTCCAAAGCATTTTAAAACTTCAGCAGAATTCCGAGAACAATGGAAGAGTTCCAAAGCATTTTTAAACTTCAGCAGAATTCCGAGAACAATGGAAGAGTTCCAAATCATTGCAAAACATCAGCAGAATTCCGAGAACAATGGAAGAGTTCCAAAGCATTTTTAAGCTTCAGCAGAATTCCAAGAACAATGGAAAAGTTCCAAAGCATTTTTAAGCTTCAGCAGAATTCCGAGAACAATGGAAGAGTTCCAAAGCATTGTTAAACATCAGCAGAATTCCGAGAACAATGGAAGAGTTCCAAAGCATTTTTAAACTTCAGCAGAATTCCCAGAACAATGGAAGCATTCAAAAGCATTGTTAAACATCAGCGGAATTCTGAGAACAATGGAAGAGTTCCAAAGAATTTTTAAACTTCAGCGGAATTCCGAGAACAATGGAAGAGTTCAAAAGTATTTTTAAACTTCAGCGGAATTCTGAGAACAATGGAAGAGTTCCAAAGCATTGTTAAACATGAGCGGAATTCCGAGAACAATGGAAGAGTTCCAAAGCGTTTTTAAACTTCAGCAAAATTCCCAGAACAATAGAAGAGTTCCAAAGCATTGATAAACATCAGCGGAATTCCGAGAACAATGGAAGAGTTCCGAAGCGTTTTTAAACTTCAGCAGAATTCCGAGAACAATGGAAGAGTTCCAAAGCATTTTTAAATTTCAGCAGAATTCCGAGAACAATGGAAGCGTTCCATAGCATTTTTAAACTTCAGCGGAATTCCGAGAACAAGGGAAGAGTTCCAAAGCATTTTTAATCTTCAGCGGAATTTCGTGAACAATAGAAGAATTCCAAAGCATTGCTAAACATCAGCGGAATTCCGAGAACAATGGAAGAGTTCCAAAGCATTTTTAAACTTCAGAAGAATTCCGAGAACAATGGAAGAGTTCCAAAGCATTTTTAAACTTCAGCAGAATTCCGAGAACAATGGAAGAGTTCCAAATCATTGTTAAACATCAGCAGAATTCCGAGAACAATGGAAGAGTTAAAAAGCATTTTTAAACTTCAGTAGAATTCCGAGAACAATGGGAGAGTTTCAAAGCATTTTTAAACTTCAACAGAATTCCCAGAATGATGGAAGAGTCCGAAAGCATTGTTAAACATCAGCGGAATTCCGAGAACAATGGAAGAGTTCCAAAGCATTTTTAAACTTCAGTGGAATTCTGAGAACAATGGAAGAATTCCAAAGCATTGTTAAGCATCAGCGGAATTCTCAGAACAATGGAAGAGTTCCAAAGCATTTTTAAACTTCAGCAGAATTCCGAGAACAATGTAAGAGTTCCAAAGCATTGTTAAACATCAGCGGAATTCCGAAAACAATGGAAGAGTTCCAAAGCATTTTTAAACTTCAGCAGAATTCCGAGAACAATGGAAGAGTTCCAAACCATTTTTAAACTTCAGCAGAATTCCGAGAACAATGGAAGAGTTCCAAATCATTGTTAAACATCAGCGGAAATCCGAGAACAATGAAAGCGTTCCAAAGCATTTTTAAACTTCAGCAGAATTCCCAGAACAATGGAAGAGTTCCAAAGCATTGTTAAACATCAGCGGAATTCCGAGAACAATGTCAGAGTTCCAAAGCGTTTTTAAACTTCAGCAAAATTCCCAGAACAATGGAAGAGTTCCAAAGCATTGTTAAATATCAGCGGAATTCCGAGAACAATGGAAGAGTTCCAAAGCGTTTTTAAACTTCAGCAGAATTCCGAGAACAATGTAAGAGTTCCAAAGCATTTTTAAATTTCAGCAGAATTCCGAGAACAATGGAAGCGTTCCATAGCATTTTTAAACTTCAGCGGAATTCCGAGAACAAGGGAAGAGTTCCAAAGCATTTTTAAACTTCAGCGGAATTTCGTGAACAATGGAAGAATTCCAAAGCATTGCTAAACATCAGCGGAATTCCGAGAACAATGGAAGAGTTCCAAAGCATTTTTAAACTTCAGCAGAATTCCGAGAACAATGGAAGAGTTTCAAAGCATTTTTAAATTTCAGCAGAATTCCCAGAATGATGGAAGAGTTCAAAAGCATTGTTAAACATCAGCGGAATTCCGAGAACAATGGAAGCGTTCCAAAGCATTTTTAAACTTCAGCGGAATTCTGAGAACAATGGAAGAATTCCAAAGCATTGTTAAGCAACAGCGGAATTCTCAGAACAATGGAAGAGTTCCAAAGCATTTTTAAACTTCAGCAGAATTCCGAGAACAATGTAAGAGTTCCAAAGCATTGTTAAACATCAGCGGAATTCCGAAAACAATGGAAGAGTTCCAAAGCATTTTTAAAATTCAGCAGAATTCCGAGAACAATGAAAGACTTCTAAATCATTTTTAAACTTCAGCAGAATTCCGAGAACAATGGAAGAGTTCCAAATCATTGTTAAACATCAGCGGAAATCCGAGAACAATGAAAGTGTTCCAAAGCATTTCTAAACTTCAGCAGAATTCCCAGAACAATGGAAGAGTTCCAAAGCATTGTTAAACGTCAGCGGAATTCCGAGAACAATGGAAGAGTTCCAAAGTGTTTTTAAACTTCAGCAAAATTCCCAGAACAATGGAAGAGTTCCAAAGCATTGTTAAACATCAGCGGAATTCCGAGAACAATAGAAGAGTTCCAAAGCATTTTTAAATTTCAGCAGAATTCCGAGAACAATGGAAGCGTTCCACAGCATTTTTAAACTTCAGCGGAATTCCGAGAACAAGGGAAGAGTTCCAAAGCATTTTTAAACTTCAGCGGAATTTCGTGAACAATGGAAGAATTCCAAAGCATTGCTAAACATCAGCGGAATTCCGAGAACAATGGAAGAGTTCCAAAGCATTTTTAAACGTCAGCAGAATTCTGAGAACAATGGAAGAGTTCCAAAGCATTTTTAAACTTCAGCAGAATTCCGAGAACAATGGAAGAGTTCCAAAGCATTTTTAAACTTCAGCAGAATTCCGAGAACAATGGAAGAGTTTCAAAGCATTTTTAAACTTCAGCAGAATTCCCAGAATGATGGAAGAGTTCCAAAGCATTGTTAAACATCAGCGGAATTCCGAGAACAATGGAAGAGTTCCAAAGCATTTTTAAACTTCAGCGGAATTCTGAGAACAATGGAAGAATTCCGAAGCATTGTTAAACATCAACGGAATTCTCAGAACAATGGAAGAGTTCCAAAGCATTTTTAAACTTCAGCAGAATTCCGAGAACAATGTAAGAGTTCCAAAGCATTGTTAAACATCAGCGGAATTCCGAGAACAATGGAAGAGTTCCAAAGCATTTTAAAACTTCAGCAGAATTCCGAGAACAATGGAAGAGTTCCAAAGCATTTTTAAACTTCAGCAGAATTCCGAGAACAATGGAAGAGTTCCAAATCATTGCAAAACATCAGCAGAATTCCGAGAACAATGGAAGAGTTCCAAAGCATTTTTAAGCTTCAGCAGAATTCCAAGAACAATGGAAAAGTTCCAAAGCATTTTTAAGCTTCAGCAGAATTCCGAGAACAATGGAAGAGTTCCAAAGCATTGTTAAACATCAGCAGAATTCCGAGAACAATGGAAGAGTTCCAAAGCATTTTTAAACTTCAGCAGAATCCCCAGAACAATGGAAGCATTCAAAAGCATTGTTAAACATCAGCGGAATTCTGAGAACAATGGAAGAGTTCCAAAGAATTTTTAAACTTCAGCGGAATTCCGAGAACAATGGAAGAGTTCAAAAGTATTTTTAAACTTCAGCGGAATTCTGAGAACAATGGAAGAGTTCCAAAGCATTGTTAAACATCAGCGGAATTCCGAGAACAATGGAAGAGTTCCAAAGCGTTTTTAAACTTCAGCAAAATTCCCAGAACAATAGAAGAGTTCCAAAGCATTGATAAACATCAGCGGAATTCCGAGAACAATGGAAGAGTTCCGAAGCGTTTTTAAACTTCAGCAGAATTCCGAGAACAATGGAAGAGTTCCAAAGCATTTTTAAATTTCAGCAGAATTCCGAGAACAATGGAAGCGTTCCATAGCATTTTTAAACTTCAGCGGAATTCCGAGAACAAGGGAAGAGTTCCAAAGCATTTTTAATCTTCAGCGGAATTTCGTGAACAATAGAAGAATTCCAAAGCATTGCTAAACATCAGCGGAATTCCGAGAACAATGGAAGAGTTCCAAAGCATTTTTAAACTTCAGAAGAATTCCGAGAACAATGGAAGAGTTCCAAAGCATTTTTAAACTTCAGCAGAATTCCGAGAACAATGGAAGAGTTCCAAATCATTGTTAAACATCAGCAGAATTCCGAGAACAATGGAAGAGTTCCAAAGCATTTTTAAACTTCAGTAGAATTCCGAGAACAATGGGAGAGTTTCAAAGCATTTTTAAACTTCAACAGAATTCCCAGAATGATGGAAGAGTTCGAAAGCATTGTTAAACATCAGCGGAATTCCGAGAACAATGGAAGAGTTCCAAAGCATTTTTAAACTTCAGTGGAATTCTGAGAACAATGGAAGAATTCCAAAGCATTGTTAAGCATCAGCGGAATTCTCAGAACAATGGAAGAGTTCCAAAGCATTTTTAAACTTCAGCAGAATTCCGAGAACAATGTAAGAGTTCCAAAGCATTGTTAAACATCAGCGGAATTCCGAAAACAATGGAAGAGTTCCAAAGCATTTTTAAACTTCAGCAGAATTCCGAGAACAATGGAAGAGTTCCAAACCATTTTTAAACTTCAGCAGAATTCCGAGAACAATGGAAGAGTTCCAAATCATTGTTAAACATCAGCGGAAATCCGAGAACAATGAAAGCGTTCCAAAGCATTTTTAAACTTCAGCAGAATTCCCAGAACAAAGGAAGAGTTCCAAAGCATTGTTAAACATCAGCGGAATTCCGAGAACAATGTCAGAGTTCCAAAGCGTTTTTAAACTTCAGCAAAATTCCCAGAACAATGGAAGAGTTCCAAAGCATTGTTAAATATCAGCGGAATTCCGAGAACAATGGAAGAGTTCCAAAGCGTTTTTAAACTTCAGCAGAATTCCGAGAACAATGTAAGAGTTCCAAAGCATTTTTAAATTTCAGCAGAATTCCGAGAACAATGGAAGCGTTCCATAGCATTTTTAAACTTCAGCGGAATTCCGAGAACAAGGGAAGAGTTCCAAAGCATTTTTAAACTTCAGCGGAATTTCGTGAACAATGGAAGAATTCCAAAGCATTGCTAAACATCAGCGGAATTCCGAGAACAATGGAAGAGTTCCAAAGCATTTTTAAACTTCAGAAGAATTCCGAGAACAATGGAAGAGTTCCAAAGCATTTTTAAACTTCAGCAGAATTCCGAGAACAATGGAAGAGTTCCAAATCATTGTTAAACATCAGCGGAATTCCGAGAACAATGGAAGAGTTCCAAAGCATTTTTAAACTTCAGCAGAATTCCGAGAACAATGGAAGAGTTTCAAAGCATTTTTAAATTTCAGCAGAATTCCCAGAATGATGGAAGAGTTCGAAAGCATTGTTAAACATCAGCGGAATTCCGAGAACAATGGAAGCGTTCCAAAGCATTTTTAAACTTCAGCGGAATTCTGAGAACAATGGAAGAATTCCAAAGCATTGTTAAGCAACAGCGGAATTCTCAGAACAATGGAAGAGTTCCAAAGCATTTTTAAACTTCAGCAGAATTCCGAGAACAATGTAAGAGTTCCAAAGCATTGTTAAACATCAGCGGAATTCCGAAAACAATGGAAGAGTTCCAAAGCATTTTTAAACTTCAGCAGAATTCCGAGAACAATGAAAGACTTCTAAATCATTTTTAAACTTCAGCAGAATTCCGAGAACAATGGAAGAGTTCCAAATCATTGTTAAACATCAGCGGAAATCCGAGAACAATGAAAGCGTTCCAAAGCATTTCTAAACTTCAGCAGAATTCCCAGAACAATGGAAGAGTTCCAAAGCATTGTTAAACGTCAGCGGAATTCCGAGAACAATGGAAGAGTTCCAAAGTGTTTTTAAACTTCAGCAAAATTCCCAGAACAATGGAAGAGTTCCAAAGCATTGTTAAACATCAGCGGAATTCCGAGAACAATGGAAGAGTTCCAAAGCGTTTTTAAACTTCAGCAGAATTCCGAGAATAATGGAAGAGTTCCAAAGCATTTTTAAATTTCAGCAGAATTCCGAGAACAATGGAAGCGTTCCACAGCATTTTTAAACTTCAGCGGAATTCCGAGAACAAGGGAAGAGTTCCAAAGCATTTTTAAACTTCAGCGGAATTTCGTGAACAATGGAAGAATTCCAAAGCATTGCTAAACATCAGCGGAATTCCGAGAACAATGGAAGAGTTCCAAAGCATTTTTAAACGTCAGCAGAATTCTGAGAACAATGGAAGAGTTCCAAAGCATTTTTAAACTTCAGCAGAATTCCGAGAACAATGGAAGAGTTCCATAGCATTTTTAAACTTCAGCGGAATTCCGAGAAAAAGGGAAGAGTTCCAAAGCATTTTTAAACTTCAGCGGATTTCCGTGAACAATGGAAGAATTCCAAAACATTGCTAAAAATCAGCGGAATTCCGAGAACAATGGAATAGTTCCAAAGCATTTTTAAACTTCAGCAGAATTCCGAGAACAATGGAAGAGTTCCAAAGCATTTTTAAACTTCAGCAGAATTCCGAGAACAATGGAAGAGTTTCAAAGCATTTTTAAACTTCAGCAGAATTCCCAGAATGATGGAAGAGTTCCAAAGCATTGTTAAACATCAGCGGAATTCCGAGAACAATGGAAGAGTTCCAAAGCATTTTTAAACTTCAGCGGAATTCTGAGAACAATGGAAGAATTCCGAAGCATTGTTAAACATCAACGGAATTCTCAGAACAATGGAAGAGTTCCAAAGCATTTTTAGACTTCAGCAGAATTCCGAGAACAATGTAAGAGTTCCAAAGCATTGTTAAACATCAGCGGAATTCCGAGAACAATGGAAGAGTTCCAAAGCATTTTAAAACTTCAGCAGAATTCCGAGAACAATGGAAGAGTTCCAAAGCATTTTTAAACTTCAGCAGAATTCCGAGAACAATGAAAGAGTTCCAAATCATTGCAAAACATCAGCGGAATTCCGAGAACAATGGAAGAGTTCCAAAGCATTTTTAAGCTTCAGCAGAATTCCGAGAACAATGGAAAAGTTCCAAAGCATTTTTAAGCTTCAGCAGAATTCCGAGAACAATGGAAGAGTTCCAAAGCATTTTTAAACTTGAGCAGAATTCCCAGAACAATGGAACCGTTCAAAAGCATTGTTAAACATCAGCGGAATTCTGAGAACAATGGAAGAGTTCCAAAGAATTTTTAAACTTCAGCGGAATTCCGAGAACAATGGAAGAGTTCAAAAGTATTTTTAAACTTCAGCGGAATTCTGAGAACAATGGAAGAGTTCCAAAGCATTGTTAAACATCAGCGGAATTCCGAGAACAATGGAAGAGTTCCAAAGCATTTTTAAACTTCAGCAGAATTCTTAGAATGATGGAAGAGTTCCAAAGCATTGTTAAACATTAGCGGAATTCCGAGAACAATGGAAGAGTTCCAAAGCATTTTTAAACTTCAGCGGAATTCTGAGAACAATGGAAGAATTCCAAAGCATTGCTAAACATCAGCGGAAATCTCAGAACAATGGAAGAGTTCCAAAGCGTTTTTAAACTTCAGCAGAATTCCGAGAACAATGGAAGAGTTCCAAAGCATTTTTAAACTTCAGCAGAATTCCGAGAACAATGGAAGAGTTCCAAAGCATTTTTAAACTTCAGCGGAATTCCGAGAACAAGGGAAGAGTTCCAAAGCATTTTTAAACTTCAGCGGAATTCCGTGAACAATGGAAGAATTCCAAAGCATTGCTAAACATCAGCGGAATTCCGAGAACAATGGAAGAGTTCCAAAGCATTTTTAAACTTCAGCAGAATTCCGAGAACAATGGAAGAGTTCCAAAGAATTTTTAAACTTCAGCAGAATTCCGAGAAAAATGGAAGAGTTCCAAAGCATTGTTAAACATCAGCGGAATTCCGAGAACAATGGAAGAGTTCCAAAGCATTTTTAAACTTCAGCAGAATTCTAAAAACAATGGAAGAGTTCCAAAGCATTGTTAAACATCAGAGGCATTCTGAGAACAATGGAAGAGTTCCAAAGCTTTTTTAAACTTCAGCTGAATTCCGAAAACAATCTAAGAGTTCCAAAGCATTGTTAAGCATCAGCGGAATTCTCAGAACAATGGAAGAGTTCCAAAGCATTTTTAAACTTCAGCAGAATTCCGAGAACAATGTAAGAGTTCCAAAGCATTGTTAAACATCAGCGGAATTCCGAAAACAATGGAAGAGTTCCAAAGCATTTTTAAACTTCAGCAGAATTCCGAGAACAATGGAAGAGTTCCAAAGCATTTTTAAATTTCAGCAGAATTCCGAGAACAATGGAAGCGTTCCATAGCATTTTTAAACTTCAGCGCAATTCCGAGAACAAGGGAAGAGTTCCAAAGCATTTTTAAACTTCAGCGGAATTTCGTGAACAATGGAAGAATTCCAAAGCATTGCTAAACATCAGCGGAATTCCGAGAACAATGGAAGAGTTTCAAAGCATTTTTAAACTTCAGCAGAATTCTGAGAACAATGGAAGAGTTCCAAAGCATTTTTAAACTTCAGCAGAATTCCGAGAACAATGGAAGAGTTCCATAGCATTTTTAAACTTCAGCGGAATTCCGAGAAAAAGGGAAGAGTTCCAAAGCATTTTTAAACTTCAGCGGATTTCCGTGAACAATGGAAGAATTCAAAATCATTGCTAAAAATCAGCGGAATTCCGAGAACAATGGAATAGTTCCAAAGCATTTTTAAACTTCAGCAGAATTCCGAGAACAATGGAAGAGTTCCAAAGCATTTTTAAACTTCAGCAGAATTCCGAGAACAATGGAAGAGTTTCAAAGCATTTTTAAACTTCAGCAGAATTCCCAGAATGATGGAAGAGTTCCAAAGCATTGTTAAACATCAGCGGAATTCCGAGAACAATGGAAGAGTTCCAAAGCATTTTTAAACTTCAGCGGAATTCTGAGAACTATGGAAGAATTCCGAAGCATTGTTAAACATCAACGGAATTCTCAGAACAATGGAAGAGTTCCAAAGCATTTTTAAACTTCAGCAGAATTCCGAGAACAATGTAAGAGTTCCAAAGCATTGTTAAACATCAGCGGAATTCGGAGAACAATGGAAGAGTTCCAAAGCATTTTAAAACTTCAGCAGAATTCCGAGAACAATGGAAGAGTTCCAAAGCATTCTTAAACTTCAGCAGAATTCCGAGAACAATGAAAGAGTTCCAAATCATTGCAAAACATCAGCGGAATTCCGAGAACAATGGAAGAGTTCCAAAGCATTTTTAAGCTTCAGCAGAATTCCGAGAACAATGGAAAAGTTCCAAAGCATTTTTAAGCTTCAGCAGAATTCCGAGAACAATGGAAGAGTTCCAAAGCATTTTTAAACTTGAACAGAATTCCCAGAACAATGGAACCGTTCAAAAGCATTGTTAAACATCAGCGGAATTCTGAGAACAATGGAAGAGTTCCAAAGAATTTTTAAACTTCAGCGGAATTCCGAGAACAATGGAAGAGTTCAAAAGTATTTTTAAACTTCAGCGGAATTCTGAGAACAATGGATGAGTTCCAAAGCATTGTTAAACATCAGCGGAATTCCGAGAACAATGGAAGTGTTCCAAAGCATTTTTAAACTTCAGCAGAATTCTCAGAATGATGGAAGAGTTCCAAAGCATTGTTAAACATTAGCGGAATTCCGAGAACAATGGAAGAGTTCCAAAGCATTTTTAAACTTCAGCGGAATTCTGAGAACAATGGAAGAATTCCAAAGCATTGTTAAACATCAGCGGAAATCTCAGAACAATGGAAGAGTTCCAAAGCATTTTTAAACTTCAGCAGAATTCCGAGAACAATGGAAGAGTTCCAAAGCATTTTTAAACTTCAGCAGAATGCCGAGAACAATGGAAGAGTTCCAAAGCATTTTTAAACTTCAGCGGAATTCCGAGAACAAGGGAAGAGTTCCAAAGCATTTTTAAACTTCAGCGGAATTCCGTGAACAATGGAAGAATTCCAAAGCATTGCTAAACATCAGCGGAATTCCGAGAACAATGGAAGAGTTCCAAAGCATTTTAAAACTTCAGCAGAATTCCGAGAAAAATGGAAGAGTTCCAAAGCATTGTTAAACATCAGCGGAATTCCGAGAACAATGGAAGAGTTCCAAAGCATTTTTAAACTTCAGCAGAATTCTAAAAACAATGGAAGAGTTCCAAAGCATTGTTAAACATCAGAGGCATTCTGAGAACAATGGAAGAGTTCCAAAGCTTTTTTAAACTTCAGCTGAATTCCGAAAACAATCTAAGAGTTCCAAAGCATTGTTAAACATCAGCGGAATTCCGAGAACAATGGAAGAGTTCCAAAGCATTTTTAAACTTCAGCAGAATTCCCAGAACAATGGAAAAGTTCCAAAGCATTGTTAAACATCAGCGGAATTCCGAGAACAATGGAAGAGTTCCAAAGCATTTTTAAACTTCAGCAAAATTCCCAGAACAATGGAAGAGTTCCAAAGCATAGTTAAACATCAGTGGAATTCCGAGAACAATGGAAGAGTTCCAAAGCGTTTTTAAACTTCAGCAGAATTCCGAGAACAATGGAAGAGTTCCAAAGCATTTATAAATTTCAGCAGAATTCCGAGAACAATGGAAGCGTTCCATAGCATTTTTAAACTTCAGCGGAATTCCGAGAACAAGGGAAGAGTTCCAAAGCATTTTTAAACTTCAGCGGAATTTCGTGAACAATGGAAGAATTCCAAAGCATTGCTAAACATCAGCGGAATTCCGAGAACAATGGAAGAGTTCCAAAGCATTTTTAAACTTCAGCAGAATTCTGAGAACAAGAGAAGAGTTCCAAAGCATTTTTAAACTTCAGCAGAATTCCGAGAACAATGGAAGAGTTCCATAGCATTTTTAAACTTCAGCGGAATTCCGAGAAAAAGGGAAGAGTTCCAAAGCATTTTTAAACCTCAGCGGATTTCCGTGAACAATGGAAGAATTCCAAAACATTGCTAAAAATCAGCGGAATTCCGAGAACAATGGAAGAGTTCCAAAGCATTTTTAAACTTCAGCAGAATTCCGAGAACAATGGAAGAGTTCCAAAGCATTTTTAAACTTCAGCAGAATTCCGAGTACAATGGAAGAGTTCCAAATCATTGTTAAACATCAGCGGAATTCCGAGAACAATGGAAGAGTTCCCAACCATTTTTAAACTTCAGCAGAATTCCGAGAACAATGGAAGAGTTTCAAAGCATTTTTAAACTTCAGCAGAATTCCCAGAATGATGGAAGAGTTCCAAAGCATTGTTAAACATCAGCAGAATTCCGAGAACAATGGAAGAGTTACAAAGCATTTTTAAACTTCAGCGGAATTCTGAGAACAATGGAAGAATTCCGAAGCATTGTTAAACATCAGCGGAATACTCAGAACAATGGAAGAGTTCCAAAGCATTTTTAAACTTCAGCAGAATTCCGAGAACAATGTAAGAGTTCCAAAGCATTGTTAAACATCAGCGGAATTCCGAGAACAATGGAAAAGTTCCAAAGCATTTTAAAACTTCAGCAGAATTCCGAGAACAATGGAAGAGTTCCAAAGCATTTTTAAACTTCAGCAGAATTCCGAGAACAATGGAAGAGTTCCAAATCATTGCTAAACGTCAGCGGAATTCCGAGAACAATGGAAGAGTTCCAAAGCGTTTTTAAACTTCAGCAGAATTCCGAGAACAATGGAAGAGTTCCAAAGCATTTTTAAATTTCAGCAGAATTCCGAGAACAATGGAAGCGTTCCACAGCATTTTTAAACTTCAGCGGAATTCCGAGAACAAGGGAAGAGTTCCAAAGCATTTTTAAACTTCAGCGGAATTTCGTGAACAATGGAAGAATTCCAAAGCATTGCTAAACATCAGCGGAATTCCGAGAACAATGGAAGAGTTCCAAAGCATTTTTAAACGTCAGCAGAATTCTGAGAACAATGGAAGAGTTCCAAAGCATTTTTAAACTTCAGCAGAATTCCGAGAACAATGGAAGAGTTCCATAGCATTTTTAAACTTCAGCGGAATTCCGAGAAAAAGGGAAGAGTTCCAAAGCATTTTTAAACTTCAGCGGATTTCCGTGAACAATGGAAGAATTCCAAAACATTGCTAAAAATCAGCGGAATTCCGAGAACAATGGAATAGTTCCAAAGCATTTTTAAACTTCAGCAGAATTCCGAGAACAATGGAAGAGTTCCAAAGCATTTTTAAACTTCAGCAGAATTCCGAGAACAATGGAAGAGTTTCAAAGCATTTTTAAACTTCAGCAGAATTCCCAGAATGATGGAAGAGTTCCAAAGCATTGTTAAACATCAGCGGAATTCCGAGAACAATGGAAGAGTTCCAAAGCATTTTTAAACTTCAGCGGAATTCTGAGAACAATGGAAGAATTCCGAAGCATTGTTAAACATCAACGGAATTCTCAGAACAATGGAAGAGTTCCAAAGCATTTTTAGACTTCAGCAGAATTCCGAGAACAATGTAAGAGTTCCAAAGCATTGTTAAACATCAGCGGAATTCCGAGAACAATGGAAGAGTTCCAAAGCATTTTAAAACTTCAGCAGAATTCCGAGAACAATGGAAGAGTTCCAAAGCATTTTTAAACTTCAGCAGAATTCCGAGAACAATGAAAGAGTTCCAAATCATTGCAAAACATCAGCGGAATTCCGAGAACAATGGAAGAGTTCCAAAGCATTTTTAAGCTTCAGCAGAATTCCGAGAACAATGGAAAAGTTCCAAAGCATTTTTAAGCTTCAGCAGAATTCCGAGAACAATGGAAGAGTTCCAAAGCATTTTTAAACTTCAGTAGAATTCCGAGAACAATGGGAGAGTTTCAAAGCATTTTTAAACTTCAACAGAATTCCCAGAATGATGGAAGAGTTCGAAAGCATTGTTAAACATCAGCGGAATTCCGAGAACAATGGAAGAGTTCCAAAGCATTTTTAAACTTCAGTGGAATTCTGAGAACAATGGAAGAATTCCAAAGCATTGTTAAGCATCAGCGGAATTCTCAGAACAATGGAAGAGTTCCAAAGCATTTTTAAACTTCAGCAGAATTCCGAGAACAATGTAAGAGTTCCAAAGCATTGTTAAACATCAGCGGAATTCCGAAAACAATGGAAGAGTTCCAAAGCATTTTTAAACTTCAGCAGAATTCCGAGAACAATGGAAGAGTTCCAAACCATTTTTAAACTTCAGCAGAATTCCGAGAACAATGGAAGAGTTCCAAATCATTGTTAAACATCAGCGGAAATCCGAGAACAATGAAAGCGTTCCAAAGCATTTTTAAACTTCAGCAGAATTCCCAGAACAAAGGAAGAGTTCCAAAGCATTGTTAAACATCAGCGGAATTCCGAGAACAATGTCAGAGTTCCAAAGCGTTTTTAAACTTCAGCAAAATTCCCAGAACAATGGAAGAGTTCCAAAGCATTGTTAAATATCAGCGGAATTCCGAGAACAATGGAAGAGTTCCAAAGCGTTTTTAAACTTCAGCAGAATTCCGAGAACAATGTAAGAGTTCCAAAGCATTTTTAAATTTCAGCAGAATTCCGAGAACAATGGAAGCGTTCCATAGCATTTTTAAACTTCAGCGGAATTCCGAGAACAAGGGAAGAGTTCCAAAGCATTTTTAAACTTCAGCGGAATTTCGTGAACAATGGAAGAATTCCAAAGCATTGCTAAACATCAGCGGAATTCCGAGAACAATGGAAGAGTTCCAAAGCATTTTTAAACTTCAGAAGAATTCCGAGAACAATGGAAGAGTTCCAAAGCATTTTTAAACTTCAGCAGAATTCCGAGAACAATGGAAGAGTTCCAAATCATTGTTAAACATCAGCGGAATTCCGAGAACAATGGAAGAGTTCCAAAGCATTTTTAAACTTCAGCAGAATTCCGAGAACAATGGAAGAGTTTCAAAGCATTTTTAAATTTCAGCAGAATTCCCAGAATGATGGAAGAGTTCGAAAGCATTGTTAAACATCAGCGGAATTCCGAGAACAATGGAAGCGTTCCAAAGCATTTTTAAACTTCAGCGGAATTCTGAGAACAATGGAAGAATTCCAAAGCATTGTTAAGCAACAGCGGAATTCTCAGAACAATGGAAGAGTTCCAAAGCATTTTTAAACTTCAGCAGAATTCCGAGAACAATGTAAGAGTTCCAAAGCATTGTTAAACATCAGCGGAATTCCGAAAACAATGGAAGAGTTCCAAAGCATTTTTAAACTTCAGCAGAATTCCGAGAACAATGAAAGACTTCTAAATCATTTTTAAACTTCAGCAGAATTCCGAGAACAATGGAAGAGTTCCAAATCATTGTTAAACATCAGCGGAAATCCGAGAACAATGAAAGCGTTCCAAAGCATTTCTAAACTTCAGCAGAATTCCCAGAACAATGGAAGAGTTCCAAAGCATTGTTAAACGTCAGCGGAATTCCGAGAACAATGGAAGACTTCCAAAGTGTTTTTAAACTTCAGCAAAATTCCCAGAACAATGGAAGAGTTCCAAAGCATTGTTAAACATCAGCGGAATTCCGAGAACAATGGAAGAGTTCCAAAGCGTTTTTAAACTTCAGCAGAATTCCGAGAACAATGGAAGAGTTCCAAAGCATTTTTAAATTTCAGCAGAATTCCGAGAACAATGGAAGCGTTCCACAGCATTTTTAAACTTCAGCGGAATTCCGAGAACAAGGGAAGAGTTCCAAAGCATTTTTAAACTTCAGCGGAATTTCGTGAACAATGGAAGAATTCCAAAGCATTGCTAAACATCAGCGGAATTCCGAGAACAATGGAAGAGTTCCAAAGCATTTTTAAACGTCAGCAGAATTCTGAGAACAATGGAAGAGTTCCAAAGCATTTTTAAACTTCAGCAGAATTCCGAGAACAATGGAAGAGTTCCATAGCATTTTTAAACTTCAGCGGAATTCCGAGAAAAAGGGAAGAGTTCCAAAGCATTTTTAAACTTCAGCGGATTTCCGTGAACAATGGAAGAATTCCAAAACATTGCTAAAAATCAGCGGAATTCCGAGAACAATGGAATAGTTCCAAAGCATTTTTAAACTTCAGCAGAATTCCGAGAACAATGGAAGAGTTCCAAAGCATTTTTAAACTTCAGCAGAATTCCGAGAACAATGGAAGAGTTTCAAAGCATTTTTAAACTTCAGCAGAATTCCCAGAATGATGGAAGAGTTCCAAAGCATTGTTAAACATCAGCGGAATTCCGAGAACAATGGAAGAGTTCCAAAGCATTTTTAAACTTCAGCGGAATTCTGAGAACAATGGAAGAATTCCGAAGCATTGTTAAACATCAACGGAATTCTCAGAACAATGGAAGAGTTCCAAAGCATTTTTAGACTTCAGCAGAATTCCGAGAACAATGTAAGAGTTCCAAAGCATTGTTAAACATCAGCGGAATTCCGAGAACAATGGAAGAGTTCCAAAGCATTTTAAAACTTCAGCAGAATTCCGAGAACAATGGAAGAGTTCCAAAGCATTTTTAAACTTCAGCAGAATTCCGAGAACAATGAAAGAGTTCCAAATCATTGCAAAACATCAGCGGAATTCCGAGAACAATGGAAGAGTTCCAAAGCATTTTTAAGCTTCAGCAGAATTCCGAGAACAATGGAAAAGTTCCAAAGCATTTTTAAGCTTCAGCAGAATTCCGAGAACAATGGAAGAGTTCCAAAGCATTTTTAAACTTGAGCAGAATTCCCAGAACAATGGAACCGTTCAAAAGCATTGTTAAACATCAGCGGAATTCTGAGAACAATGGAAGAGTTCCAAAGAATTTTTAAACTTCAGCGGAATTCCGAGAACAATGGAAGAGTTCAAAAGTATTTTTAAACTTCAGCGGAATTCTGAGAACAATGGAAGAGTTCCAAAGCATTGTTAAACATCAGCGGAATTCCGAGAACAATGGAAGAGTTCCAAAGCATTTTTAAACTTCAGCAGAATTCTTAGAATGATGGAAGAGTTCCAAAGCATTGTTAAACATTAGCGGAATTCCGAGAACAATGGAAGAGTTCCAAAGCATTTTTAAACTTCAGCGGAATTCTGAGAACAATGGAAGAATTCCAAAGCATTGCTAAACATCAGCGGAAATCTCAGAACAATGGAAGAGTTCCAAAGCGTTTTTAAACTTCAGCAGAATTCCGAGAACAATGGAAGAATTCCAAAGCATTTTTAAACTTCAGCAGAATTCCGAGAACAATGGAAGAGTTCCAAAGCATTTTTAAACTTCAGCGGAATTCCGAGAACAAGGGAAGAGTTCCAAAGCATTTTTAAACTTCAGCGGAATTCCGTGAACAATGGAAGAATTCCAAAGCATTGCTAAACATCAGCGGAATTCCGAGAACAATGGAAGAGTTCCAAAGCATTTTTAAACTTCAGCAGAATTCCGAGAACAATGGAAGAGTTCCAAAGAATTTTTAAACTTCAGCAGAATTCCGAGAAAAATGGAAGAGTTCCAAAGCATTGTTAAACATCAGCGGAATTCCGAGAACAATGGAAGAGTTCCAAAGCATTTTTAAACTTCAGCAGAATTCTAAAAACAATGGAAGAGTTCCAAAGCATTGTTAAACATCAGAGGCATTCTGAGAACAATGGAAGAGTTCCAAAGCTTTTTTAAACTTCAGCTGAATTCCGAAAACAATCTAAGAGTTCCAAAGCATTGTTAAGCATCAGCGGAATTCTCAGAACAATGGAAGAGTTCCAAAGCATTTTTAAACTTCAGCAGAATTCCGAGAACAATGTAAGAGTTCCAAAGCATTGTTAAACATCAGCGGAATTCCGAAAACAATGGAAGAGTTCCAAAGCATTTTTAAACTTCAGCAGAATTCCGAGAACAATGGAAGAGTTCCAAAGCATTTTTAAATTTCAGCAGAATTCCGAGAACAATGGAAGCGTTCCATAGCATTTTTAAACTTCAGCGCAATTCCGAGAACAAGGGAAGAGTTCCAAAGCATTTTTAAACTTCAGCGGAATTTCGTGAACAATGGAAGAATTCCAAAGCATTGCTAAACATCAGCGGAATTCCGAGAACAATGGAAGAGTTTCAAAGCATTTTTAAACTTCAGCAGAATTCTGAGAACAATGGAAGAGTTCCAAAGCATTTTTAAACTTCAGCAGAATTCCGAGAACAATGGAAGAGTTCCATAGCATTTTTAAACTTCAGCGGAATTCCGAGAAAAAGGGAAGAGTTCCAAAGCATTTTTAAACTTCAGCGGATTTCCGTGAACAATGGAAGAATTCAAAATCATTGCTAAAAATCAGCGGAATTCCGAGAACAATGGAATAGTTCCAAAGCATTTTTAAACTTCAGCAGAATTCCGAGAACAATGGAAGAGTTCCAAAGCATTTTTAAACTTCAGCAGAATTCCGAGAACAATGGAAGAGTTTCAAAGCATTTTTAAACTTCAGCAGAATTCCCAGAATGATGGAAGAGTTCCAAAGCATTGTTAAACATCAGCGGAATTCCGAGAACAATGGAAGAGTTCCAAAGCATTTTTAAACTTCAGCGGAATTCTGAGAACTATGGAAGAATTCCGAAGCATTGTTAAACATCAACGGAATTCTCAGAACAATGGAAGAGTTCCAAAGCATTTTTAAACTTCAGCAGAATTCCGAGAACAATGTAAGAGTTCCAAAGCATTGTTAAACATCAGCGGAATTCGGAGAACAATGGAAGAGTTCCAAAGCATTTTAAAACTTCAGCAGAATTCCGAGAACAATGGAAGAGTTCCAAAGCATTCTTAAACTTCAGCAGAATTCCGAGAACAATGAAAGAGTTCCAAATCATTGCAAAACATCAGCGGAATTCCGAGAACAATGGAAGAGTTCCAAAGCATTTTTAAGCTTCAGCAGAATTCCGAGAACAATGGAAAAGTTCCAAAGCATTTTTAAGCTTCAGCAGAATTCCGAGAACAATGGAAGAGTTCCAAAGCATTTTTAAACTTGAACAGAATTCCCAGAACAATGGAACCGTTCAAAAGCATTGTTAAACATCAGCGGAATTCTGAGAACAATGGAAGAGTTCCAAAGAATTTTTAAACTTCAGCGGAATTCCGAGAACAATGGAAGAGTTCAAAAGTATTTTTAAACTTCAGCGGAATTCTGAGAACAATGGAAGAGTTCCAAAGCATTGTTAAACATCAGCGGAATTCCGAGAACAATGGAAGAGTTCCAAAGCATTTTTAAACTTCAGCAGAATTCTCAGAATGATGGAAGAGTTCCAAAGCATTGTTAAACATTAGCGGAATTCCGAGAACAATGGAAGAGTTCCAAAGCATTTTTAAACTTCAGCGGAATTCTGAGAACAATGGAAGAATTCCAAAGCATTGTTAAACATCAGCGGAAATCTCAGAACAATGGAAGAGTTCCAAAGCATTTTTAAACTTCAGCAGAATTCCGAGAACAATGGAAGAGTTCCAAAGCATTTTTAAACTTCAGCAGAATGCCGAGAACAATGGAAGAGTTCCAAAGCATTTTTAAACTTCAGCGGAATTCCGAGAACAAGGGAAGAGTTCCAAAGCATTTTTAAACTTCAGCGGAATTCCGTGAACAATGGAAGAATTCCAAAGCATTGCTAAACATCAGCGGAATTCCGAGAACAATGGAAGAGTTCCAAAGCATTTTAAAACTTCAGCAGAATTCCGAGAAAAATGGAAGAGTTCCAAAGCATTGTTAAACATCAGCGGAATTCCGAGAACAATGGAAGAGTTCCAAAGCATTTTTAAACTTCAGCAGAATTCTAAAAACAATGGAAGAGTTCCAAAGCATTGTTAAACATCAGAGGCATTCTGAGAACAATGGAAGAGTTCCAAAGCTTTTTTAAACTTCAGCTGAATTCCGAAAACAATCTAAGAGTTCCAAAGCATTGTTAAACATCAGCGGAATTCCGAGAACAATGGAAGAGTTCCAAAGCATTTTTAAACTTCAGCAGAATTCCCAGAACAATGGAAAAGTTCCAAAGCATTGTTAAACATCAGCGGAATTCCGAGAACAATGGAAGAGTTCCAAAGCATTTTTAAACTTCAGCAAAATTCCCAGAACAATGGAAGAGTTCCAAAGCATAGTTAAACATCAGTGGAATTCCGAGAACAATGGAAGAGTTCCAAAGCGTTTTTAAACTTCAGCAGAATTCCGAGAACAATGGAAGAGTTCCAAAGCATTTATAAATTTCAGCAGAATTCCGAGAACAATGGAAGCGTTCCATAGCATTTTTAAACTTCAGCGGAATTCCGAGAACAAGGGAAGAGTTCCAAAGCATTTTTAAACTTCAGCGGAATTTCGTGAACAATGGAAGAATTCCAAAGCATTGCTAAACATCAGCGGAATTCCGAGAACAATGGAAGAGTTCCAAAGCATTTTTAAACTTCAGCAGAATTCTGAGAACAAGAGAAGAGTTCCAAAGCATTTTTAAACTTCAGCAGAATTCCGAGAACAATGGAAGAGTTCCATAGCATTTTTAAACTTCAGCGGAATTCCGAGAAAAAGGGAAGAGTTCCAAAGCATTTTTAAACCTCAGCGGATTTCCGTGAACAATGGAAGAATTCCAAAACATTGCTAAAAATCAGCGGAATTCCGAGAACAATGGAAGAGTTCCAAAGCATTTTTAAACTTCAGCAGAATTCCGAGAACAATGGAAGAGTTCCAAAGCATTTTTAAACTTCAGCAGAATTCCGAGTACAATGGAAGAGTTCCAAATCATTGTTAAACATCAGCGGAATTCCGAGAACAATGGAAGAGTTCCCAACCATTTTTAAACTTCAGCAGAATTCCGAGAACAATGGAAGAGTTTCAAAGCATTTTTAAACTTCAGCAGAATTCCCAGAATGATGGAAGAGTTCCAAAGCATTGTTAAACATCAGCAGAATTCCGAGAACAATGGAAGAGTTACAAAGCATTTTTAAACTTCAGCGGAATTCTGAGAACAATGGAAGAATTCCGAAGCATTGTTAAACATCAGCGGAATACTCAGAACAATGGAAGAGTTCCAAAGCATTTTTAAACTTCAGCAGAATTCCGAGAACAATGTAAGAGTTCCAAAGCATTGTTAAACATCAGCGGAATTCCGAGAACAATGGAAAAGTTCCAAAGCATTTTAAAACTTCAGCAGAATTCCGAGAACAATGGAAGAGTTCCAAAGCATTTTTAAACTTCAGCAGAATTCCGAGAACAATGGAAGAGTTCCAAATCATTGCTAAACGTCAGCGGAATTCCGAGAACAATGGAAGAGTTCCAAAGCGTTTTTAAACTTCAGCAGAATTCCGAGAACAATGGAAGAGTTCCAAAGCATTTTTAAATTTCAGCAGAATTCCGAGAACAATGGAAGCGTTCCACAGCATTTTTAAACTTCAGCGGAATTCCGAGAACAAGGGAAGAGTTCCAAAGCATTTTTAAACTTCAGCGGAATTTCGTGAACAATGGAAGAATTCCAAAGCATTGCTAAACATCAGCGGAATTCCGAGAACAATGGAAGAGTTCCAAAGCATTTTTAAACGTCAGCAGAATTCTGAGAACAATGGAAGAGTTCCAAAGCATTTTTAAACTTCAGCAGAATTCCGAGAACAATGGAAGAGTTCCATAGCATTTTTAAACTTCAGCGGAATTCCGAGAAAAAGGGAAGAGTTCCAAAGCATTTTTAAACTTCAGCGGATTTCCGTGAACAATGGAAGAATTCCAAAACATTGCTAAAAATCAGCGGAATTCCGAGAACAATGGAATAGTTCCAAAGCATTTTTAAACTTCAGCAGAATTCCGAGAACAATGGAAGAGTTCCAAAGCATTTTTAAACTTCAGCAGAATTCCGAGAACAATGGAAGAGTTTCAAAGCATTTTTAAACTTCAGCAGAATTCCCAGAATGATGGAAGAGTTCCAAAGCATTGTTAAACATCAGCGGAATTCCGAGAACAATGGAAGAGTTCCAAAGCATTTTTAAACTTCAGCGGAATTCTGAGAACAATGGAAGAATTCCGAAGCATTGTTAAACATCAACGGAATTCTCAGAACAATGGAAGAGTTCCAAAGCATTTTTAGACTTCAGCAGAATTCCGAGAACAATGTAAGAGTTCCAAAGCATTGTTAAACATCAGCGGAATTCCGAGAACAATGGAAGAGTTCCAAAGCATTTTAAAACTTCAGCAGAATTCCGAGAACAATGGAAGAGTTCCAAAGCATTCTTAAACTTCAGCAGAATTCCGAGAACAATGAAAGAGTTCCAAATCATTGCAAAACATCAGCGGAATTCCGAGAACAATGGAAGAGTTCCAAAGCATTTTTAAGCTTCAGCAGAATTCCGAGAACAATGGAAAAGTTCCAAAGCATTTTTAAGCTTCAGCAGAATTCCGAGAACAATGGAAGAGTTCCAAAGCATTTTTAAACTTGAACAGAATTCCCAGAACAATGGAACCGTTCAAAAGCATTGTTAAACATCAGCGGAATTCTGAGAACAATGGAAGAGTTCCAAAGAATTTTTAAACTTCAGCGGAATTCCGAGAACAATGGAAGAGTTCAAAAGTATTTTTAAACTTCAGCGGAATTCTGAGAACAATGGAAGAGTTCCAAAGCATTGTTAAACATCAGCGGAATTCCGAGAACAATGGAAGAGATCCAAAGCATTTTTAAACTTCAGCAGAATTCTCAGAATGATGGAAGAGTTCCAAAGCATTGTTAAACATTAGCGGAATTCCGAGAACAATGGAAGAGTTCCAAAGCATTTTTAAACTTCAGCGGAATTCTGAGAACAATGGAAGAATTCCAAAGCATTGTTAAACATCAGCGGAAATCTCAGAACAATGGAAGAGTTCCAAAGCATTTTTAAACTTCAGCAGAATTCCGAGAACAATGGAAGAGTTCCAAAGCATTTTTAAACTTCAGCAGAATGCCGAGAACAATGGAAGAGTTCCAAAGCATTTTTAAACTTCAGCGGAATTCCGAGAACAAGGGAAGAGTTCCAAAGCATTTTTAAACTTCAGCGGAATTCCGTGAACAATGGAAGAATTCCAAAGCATTGCTAAACATCAGCGGAATTCCGAGAACAATGGAAGAGTTCCAAAGCATTTTAAAACTTCAGCAGAATTCCGAGAAAAATGGAAGAGTTCCAAAGCATTGTTAAACATCAGCGGAATTCCGAGAACAATGGAAGAGTTCCAAAGCATTTTTAAACTTCAGCAGAATTCTAAAAACAATGGAAGAGTTCCAAAGCATTGTTATACATCAGAGGCATTCTGAGAACAATGGAAGAGTTCCAAAGCTTTTTTAAACTTCAGCTGAATTCCGAAAACAATCTAAGAGTTCCAAAGCATTGTTAAACATCAGCGGAATTCCGAGAACAATGGAAGAGTTCCAAAGCATTTTTAAACTTCAGCAGAATTCCCAGAACAATGGAAAAGTTCCAAAGCATTGTTAAACATCAGCGGAATTCCGAGAACAATGGAAGAGTTCCAAAGCATTTTTAAACTTCAGCAAAATTCCCAGAACAATGGAAGAGTTCCAAAGCATAGTTAAACATCAGTGGAATTCCGAGAACAATGGAAGAGTTCCAAAGCGTTTTTAAACTTCAGCAGAATTCCGAGAACAATGGAAGAGTTCCAAAGCATTTATAAATTTCAGCAGAATTCCGAGAACAATGGAAGCGTTCCATAGCATTTTTAAACTTCAGCGGAATTCCGAGAACAAGGGAAGAGTTCCAAAGCATTTTTAAACTTCAGCGGAATTTCGTGAACAATGGAAGAATTCCAAAGCATTGCTAAACATCAGCGGAATTCCGAGAACAATGGAAGAGTTCCAAAGCATTTTTAAACTTCAGCAGAATTCTGAGAACAAGAGAAGAGTTCCAAAGCATTTTTAAACTTCAGCAGAATTCCGAGAACAATGGAAGAGTTCCATAGCATTTTTAAACTTCAGCGGAATTCCGAGAAAAAGGGAAGAGTTCCAAAGCATTTTTAAACCTCAGCGGATTTCCGTGAACAATGGAAGAATTCCAAAACATTGCTAAAAATCAGCGGAATTCCGAGAACAATGGAAGAGTTCCAAAGCATTTTTAAACTTCAGCAGAATTCCGAGAACAATGGAAGAGTTCCAAAGCATTTTTAAACTTCAGCAGAATTCCGAGTACAATGGAAGAGTTCCAAATCATTGTTAAACATCAGCGGAATTCCGAGAACAATGGAAGAGTTCCCAACCATTTTTAAACTTCAGCAGAATTCCGAGAACAATGGAAGAGTTTCAAAGCATTTTTAAACTTCAGCAGAATTCCCAGAATGATGGAAGAGTTCCAAAGCATTGTTAAACATCAGCAGAATTCCGAGAACAATGGAAGAGTTACAAAGCATTTTTAAACTTCAGCGGAATTCTGAGAACAATGGAAGAATTCCGAAGCATTGTTAAACATCAGCGGAATACTCAGAACAATGGAAGAGTTCCAAAGCATTTTTAAACTTCAGCAGAATTCCGAGAACAATGTAAGAGTTCCAAAGCATTGTTAAACATCAGCGGAATTCCGAGAACAATGGAAAAGTTCCAAAGCATTTTAAAACTTCAGCAGAATTCCGAGAACAATGGAAGAGTTCCAAAGCATTTTTAAACTTCAGCAGAATTCCGAGAACAATGGAAGAGTTCCAAATCATTGATAAAAGTCAGCGGAATTCCGAGAACAATGGAAGAGTTCCAAAGCGTTTTTAAACTTCAGCAGAATTCCGAGAACAATGGAAGAGTTCCAAAGCATTTTTAAATTTCAGCAGAATTCCGAGAACAATGGAAGCGTTCCACAGCATTTTTAAACTTCAGCGGAATTCCGAGAACAAGGGAAGAGTTCCAAAGCATTTTTAAACTTCAGCGGAATTTCGTGAACAATGGAAGAATTCCAAAGCATTGCTAAACATCAGCGGAATTCCGAGAACAATGGAAGAGTTCCAAAGCATTTTTAAACGTCAGCAGAATTCTGAGAACAATGGAAGAGTTCCAAAGCATTTTTAAACTTCAGCAGAATTCCGAGAACAATGGAAGAGTTCCATAGCATTTTTAAACTTCAGCGGAATTCCGAGAAAAAGGGAAGAGTTCCAAAGCATTTTTAAACTTCAGCGGATTTCCGTGAACAATGGAAGAATTCCAAAACATTGCTAAAAATCAGCGGAATTCCGAGAACAATGGAATAGTTCCAAAGCATTTTTAAACTTCAGCAGAATTCCGAGAACAATGGAAGAGTTCCAAAGCATTTTTAAACTTCAGCAGAAATCCGAGAACAATGGAAGAGTTTCAAAGCATTTTTAAACTTCAGGAGAATTCCCAGAATGATGGAAGAGTTCCAAAGCATTGTTAAACATCAGCGGAATTCCGAGAACAATGGAAGAGTTCCAAAGCATTTTTAAACTTCAGCGGAATTCTGAGAACAATGGAAGAATTCCGAAGCATTGTTAAACATCAACGGAATTCTCAGAACAATGGAAGAGTTCCAAAGCATTTTTAGACTTCAGCAGAATTCCGAGAACAATGTAAGAGTTCCAAAGCATTGTTAAACATCAGCGGAATTCCGAGAACAATGGAAGAGTTCCAAAGCATTTTAAAACTTCAGCAGAATTCCGAGAACAATGGAAGAGTTCCAAAGCATTTTTAAACTTCAGCAGAATTCCGAGAACAATGAAAGAGTTCCAAATCATTGCAAAACATCAGCGGAATTCCGAGAACAATGGAAGAGTTCCAAAGCATTTTTAAGCTTCAGCAGAATTCCGAGAACAATGGAAAAGTTCCAAAGCATTTTTAAGCTTCAGCAGAATTCCGAGAACAATGGAAGAGTTCCAAAGCATTTTTAAACTTGAGCAGAATTCCCAGAACAATGGAACCGTTCAAAAGCATTGTTAAACATCAGCGGAATTCTGAGAACAATGGAAGAGTTCCAAAGAATTTTTAAACTTCAGCGGAATTCCGAGAACAATGGAAGAGTTCAAAAGTATTTTTAAACTTCAGCGGAATTCTGAGAACAATGGAAGAGTTCCAAAGCATTGTTAAACATCAGCGGAATTCCGAGAACAATGGAAGAGTTCCAAAGCATTTTTAAACTTCAGCAGAATTCTTAGAATGATGGAAGAGTTCCAAAGCATTGTTAAACATTAGCGGAATTCCGAGAACAATGGAAGAGTTCCAAAGCATTTTTAAACTTCAGCGGAATTCTGAGAACAATGGAAGAATTCCAAAGCATTGCTAAACATCAGCGGAAATCTCAGAACAATGGAAGAGTTCCAAAGCGTTTTTAAACTTCAGCAGAATTCCGAGAACAATGGAAGAGTTCCAAAGCATTTTTAAACTTCAGCAGAATTCCGAGAACAATGGAAGAGTTCCAAAGCATTTTTAAACTTCAGCGGAATTCCGAGAACAAGGGAAGAGTTCCAAAGCATTTTTAAACTTCAGCGGAATTCCGTGAACAATGGAAGAATTCCAAAGCATTGCTAAACATCAGCGGAATTCCGAGAACAATGGAAGAGTTCCAAAGCATTTTTAAACTTCAGCAGAATTCCGAGAACAATGGAAGAGTTCCAAAGAATTTTTAAACTTCAGCAGAATTCCGAGAAAAATGGAAGAGTTCCAAAGCATTGTTAAACATCAGCGGAATTCCGAGAACAATGGAAGAGTTCCAAAGCATTTTTAAACTTCAGCAGAATTCTAAAAACAATGGAAGAGTTCCAAAGCATTGTTAAACATCAGAGGCATTCTGAGAACAATGGAAGAGTTCCAAAGCTTTTTTAAACTTCAGCTGAATTCCGAAAACAATCTAAGAGTTCCAAAGCATTGTTAAGCATCAGCGGAATTCTCAGAACAATGGAAGAGTTCCAAAGCATTTTTAAACTTCAGCAGAATTCCGAGAACAATGTAAGAGTTCCCAAGCATTGTTAAACATCAGCGGAATTCCGAAAACAATGGAAGAGTTCCAAAGCATTTTTAAACTTCAGCAGAATTCCGAGAACAATGGAAGAGTTCCAAAGCATTTTTAAATTTCAGCAGAATTCCGAGAACAATGGAAGCGTTCCATAGCATTTTTAAACTTCAGCGCAATTCCGAGAACAAGGGAAGAGTTCCAAAGCATTTTTAAACTTCAGCGGAATTTCGTGAACAATGGATGAATTCCAAAGCATTGCTAAACATCAGCGGAATTCCGAGAACAATGGAAGAGTTTCAAAGCATTTTTAAACTTCAGCAGAATTCTGAGAACAATGGAAGAGTTCCAAAGCATTTTTAAACTTCAGCAGAATTCCGAGAACAATGGAAGAGTTCCATAGCATTTTTAAACTTCAGCGGAATTCCGAGAAAAAGGGAAGAGTTCCAAAGCATTTTTAAACTTCAGCGGATTTCCGTGAACAATGGAAGAATTCAAAATCATTGCTAAAAATCAGCGGAATTCCGAGAACAATGGAATAGTTCCAAAGCATTTTTAAACTTCAGCAGAATTCCGAGAACAATGGAAGAGTTCCAAAGCATTTTTAAACTTCAGCAGAATTCCGAGAACAATGGAAGAGTTTCAAAGCATTTTTAAACTTCAGCAGAATTCCCAGAATGATGGAAGAGTTCCAAAGCATTGTTAAACATCAGCGGAATTCCGAGAACAATGGAAGAGTTCCAAAGCATTTTTAAACTTCAGCGGAATTCTGAGAACTATGGAAGAATTCCGAAGCATTGTTAAACATCAACGGAATTCTCAGAACAATGGAAGAGTTCCAAAGCATTTTTAAACTTCAGCAGAATTCCGAGAACAATGTAAGAGTTCCAAAGCATTGTTAAACATCAGCGGAATTCGGAGAACAATGGAAGAGTTCCAAAGCATTTTAAAACTTCAGCAGAATTCCGAGAACAATGGAAGAGTTCCAAAGCATTCTTAAACTTCAGCAGAATTCCGAGAACAATGAAAGAGTTCCAAATCATTGCAAAACATCAGCGGAATTCCGAGAACAATGGAAGAGTTCCAAAGCATTTTTAAGCTTCAGCAGAATTCCGAGAACAATGGAAAAGTTCCAAAGCATTTTTAAGCTTCAGCAGAATTCCGAGAACAATGGAAGAGTTCCAAAGCATTTTTAAACTTGAACAGAATTCCCAGAACAATGGAACCGTTCAAAAGCATTGTTAAACATCAGCGGAATTCTGAGAACAATGGAAGAGTTCCAAAGAATTTTTAAACTTCAGCGGAATTCCGAGAACAATGGAAGAGTTCAAAAGTATTTTTAAACTTCAGCGGAATTCTGAGAACAATGGAAGAGTTCCAAAGCATTGTTAAACATCAGCGGAATTCCGAGAACAATGGAAGAGTTCCAAAGCATTTTTAAACTTCAGCAGAATTCTCAGAATGATGGAAGAGTTCCAAAGCATTGTTAAACATTAGCGGAATTCCGAGAACAATGGAAGAGTTCCAAAGCATTTTTAAACTTCAGCGGAATTCTGAGAACAATGGAAGAATTCCAAAGCATTGTTAAACATCAGCGGAAATCTCAGAACAATGGAAGAGTTCCAAAGCATTTTTAAACTTCAGCAGAATTCCGAGAACAATGGAAGAGTTCCAAAGCATTTTTAAACTTCAGCAGAATGCCGAGAACAATGGAAGAGTTCCAAAGCATTTTTAAACTTCAGCGGAATTCCGAGAACAAGGGAAGAGTTCCAAAGCATTTTTAAACTTCAGCGGAATTCCGTGAACAATGGAAGAATTCCAAAGCATTGCTAAACATCAGCGGAATTCCGAGAACAATGGAAGAGTTCCAAAGCATTTTAAAACTTCAGCAGAATTCCGAGAAAAATGGAAGAGTTCCAAAGCATTGTTAAACATCAGCGGAATTCCGAGAACAATGGAAGAGTTCCAAAGCATTTTTAAACTTCAGCAGAATTCTAAAAACAATGGAAGAGTTCCAAAGCATTGTTAAACATCAGAGGCATTCTGAGAACAATGGAAGAGTTCCAAAGCTTTTTTAAACTTCAGCTGAATTCCGAAAACAATCTAAGAGTTCCAAAGCATTGTTAAACATCAGCGGAATTCCGAGAACAATGGAAGAGTTCCAAAGCATTTTTAAACTTCAGCAGAATTCCCAGAACAATGGAAAAGTTCCAAAGCATTGTTAAACATCAGCGGAATTCCGAGAACAATGGAAGAGTTCCAAAGCATTTTTAAACTTCAGCAAAATTCCCAGAACAACGGAAGAGTTCCAAAGCATAGTTAAACATCAGTGGAATTCCGAGAACAATGGAAGAGTTCCAAAGCGTTTTTAAACTTCAGCAGAATTCCGAGAACAATGGAAGAGTTCCAAAGCATTTATAAATTTCAGCAGAATTCCGAGAACAATGGAAGCGTTCCATAGCATTTTTAAACTTCAGCGGAATTCCGAGAACAAGGGAAGACTTCCAAAGCATTTTTAAACTTCAGCGGAATTTCGTGAACAATGGAAGAATTCCAAAGCATTGCTAAACATCAGCGGAATTCCGAGAACAATGGAAGAGTTCCAAAGCATTTTTAAACTTCAGCAGAATTCTGAGAACAAGAGAAGAGTTCCAAAGCATTTTTAAACTTCAGCAGAATTCCGAGAACAATGGAAGAGTTCCATAGCATTTTTAAACTTCAGCGGAATTCCGAGAAAAAGGGAAGAGTTCCAAAGCATTTTTAAACCTCAGCGGATTTCCGTGAACAATGGAAGAATTCCAAAACATTGCTAAAAATCAGCGGAATTCCGAGAACAATGGAAGAGTTCCAAAGCATTTTTAAACTTCAGCAGAATTCCGAGAACAATGGAAGAGTTCCAAAGCATTTTTAAACTTCAGCAGAATTCCGAGTACAATGGAAGAGTTCCAAATCATTGTTAAACATCAGCGGAATTCCGAGAACAATGGAAGAGTTCCCAACCATTTTTAAACTTCAGCAGAATTCCGAGAACAATGGAAGAGTTTCAAAGCATTTTTAAACTTCAGCAGAATTCCCAGAATGATGGAAGAGTTCCAAAGCATTGTTAAACATCAGCAGAATTCCGAGAACAATGGAAGAGTTACAAAGCATTTTTAAACTTCAGCGGAATTCTGAGAACAATGGAAGAATTCCGAAGCATTGTTAAACATCAGCGGAATACTCAGAACAATGGAAGAGTTCCAAAGCATTTTTAAACTTCAGCAGAATTCCGAGAACAATGTAAGAGTTCCAAAGCATTGTTAAACATCAGCGGAATTCCGAGAACAATGGAAAAGTTCCAAAGCATTTTAAAACTTCAGCAGAATTCCGAGAACAATGGAAGAGTTCCAAAGCATTTTTAAACTTCAGCAGAATTCCGAGAACAATGGAAGAGTTCCAAATCATTGCTAAACGTCAGCGGAATTCCGAGAACAATGGAAGAGTTCCAAAGCATTTTTAAGCTTCGGCAGAATTCCGAGAACAATGGAAAAGTTCCAAAGCATTTTTAAGCTTCAGCAGAATTCCGAGAACAATGGAAGAGTTCCAAAGCATTGTTAAACATCAGCAGAATTCCGACAACAATGGAAGAGTTCCAAAGCATTTTTAAACTTCAGCAGAATTCCCAGAACAATGGAAGAGTTCAAAAGCATTGTTAAACATCAGCGGAATTCTGAGAACAATGGATGAGTTCCAAAGAATTTTTAAACTTCAGCGGAATTCCGAGAACAATGGAAGAGTTCAAAAGTATATTTAAACTTCAGCGGAATTCTGAGAACAATGGAAGCGTTCCAAAGCATTGTTAAACATCAGCGGAATTCCGAGAACAATGGAAGAGTTCCAAGGCATTTTTAAACTTCAGCGGAATTCTGAGAACAATGGAAGAGTTCCAAAGCATTGTTAAACATCAGCGTAATTCTGAGAACAATGGAAGAGTTCCAAAGCATTTTTAAACTTCAGCAGAATTCCGAGAACAATGGAAGAGTTCCAAAGCATTGTTAAACTTCAGCGGATTTCTGAGAACAATGGAAGAGTTCCAAAGCATTTTTAAACTTCAGCAGAATTTAGGGAAAATGGAAGAGTTCCAAAGCATTTTTAAAGTTCATCGGAATTCCGTGAACAATGGACGAGTTCCAAAGCATTGATAAACATCAGCAGAATTCCGAGAACAATGGAAGAGTTCCAAAGCATTTTTAAACTTCAGCACAATTCCGAGAACAATGGAAGAGTTCCAAAGCATTGTTAAACATCAGCAGATTTCCGAAAGAATGGAAGAGTTCCAAAGCATTTTTAAACTTCAGCAGAATTCTGAGAACAATGGAAGAGTTCCAAAGCATTGTTAAACATCAGCGGAATTCCGAGAACAATTGAAGATTTCCATAAGCTTTTTAAACTACAGCAGAATTCCGAAAACAATGGAAGAGTTCCAAAGCATTGTTAAACATCAGCGGAATTCTCAGAACAATGGAAGAGTTCCAAAGCATTTTTAAACTTCAGCAGAATTCCGAGAACATGTAAGAGTTCCAAAGCATTGTTAAACATCAGCGGAATTCCGAAAACAATGGAAGAGTTCCAAAGCATTTTTAATCTTCAGCAGAATTCCGAGAACAATGGAAGAGTTCCAAACCATTTTTAAACTTCAGCAGAATTCCGAGAACAATGGAAGAGTTCCAAATCATTGCTAAACATCAGCGGAAATCCGAGAACAATGAAAGCGTTCCAAAGCATTTTTAAACTTCAGCAGAATTCCGAGAACAATGGAAGAGTTTCAAAGCATTTTTAAACTTCAGCAGAATTCTCAGAATGATGGAAGAGTTCCAAAGCATTGTTAAACATTAGCGGAATTCCAAGAACAATGGAAGAGTTCCAAAGCATTTTTAAACTTCAGCGGAATTCTGAGAACAATGGAAGAATTCCAAAGCATTGTTAAACATCAGCGGAAATCTCAGAACAATGGAAGAGTTCCAAAGCGTTTTTAAACTTCAGTAGAATTCCGAGAACAATGGAAGAGTTCCAAAGCATTTTTAAACTTCAGCAGAATTCCGAGAACAATGGAAGAGTTCCAAAGCATTTTTAAACTTCAGCGGAATTCCGAGAACAAGGGAAGAGTTCCAAAGCATTTTTAAACTTCAGCGGAATTCCGTGAACAATGGAAGAATTCCAAAGCATTGCTAAACATCAGCGGAATTCCGTGAACAATGGAAGAGTTCCAAAGCATTTTTAAACTTCAGCAGAATTCTGAGAACAAGAGAAGAGTTCCAAAGCATTTTTAAACTTCAGCAGAATTCCGAGAACAATGGAAGAGTTCCATAGCATTTTTAAACTTAAGCGGAATTCCGAGAAAAAGGGAAGAGTTCCAAAGCATTTTTAAACTTCAGCTGATTTCCGTGAACAATGGAAGAATTCCAAAACATTGCTAAAAATCAGCGGAATTCCGAGAACAATGGAAGAGTTCCAAAGCATTTTTAAACTTCAGCAGAATTCCGAGAACAATGGAAGAGTTCCAAAGCATTTTTAAACTTCAGCAGAATTCCGAGTACAATGGAAGAGTTCCAAATCATTGTTAAACATCAGCGGAATTCCGAGAACAATGGAAGAGTTCCAAACCATTTTTAAACTTCAGCAGAATTCCGAGAACAATGGAAGAGTTTCAAAGCATTTTTAAACTTCAGCAGAATTCCCAGAATGATGGAAGAGTTCCAAAGCATTGTTAAACATCAGCAGAATTCCGAGAACAATTGAAGAGTTACAAAGCATTTTTAAACTTCAGCGGAATTCTGAGAACAATGGAAGAATTCCGAAGCATTGTTAAACATCAGCGGAATTCTCAGAACAATGGAAGAGTTCCAAAGCAATTTTAAACTTCAGCAGAATTCCGAGAACAATGTAAGAGTTCCAAAGCATTGTTAAACATCAGCGGAATTCCGAGAACAATGGAAAAGTTCCAAAGCATTTTAAAACTTCAGCAGAATTCCGAGAACAATGGAAGAGTTCCAAAGCATTTTCAAACTTCAGCAGAATTCCGAGAACAATGGAAGAGTTCCAAATCATTGCTAAACGTCAGCGGAATTCCGAGAACAATGGAAGAGTTCCAAAGCATTTTTAGGCTTCAGCAGAATTCCGAGAACAATGGAAAAGTTCCAAAGCATTTTTAAGCTTCAGCAGAATTCCGAGAACAATGGAAGAGTTCCAAAGCATTGTTAAACATCAGCAGAATTCCGAGAACAATGGAAGAGTTCCAAAGCATTTTTAAACTTCAGCAGAATTCCCAGAACAATGAAAGAGTTCAAAAGCATTGTTAAACATCAGCGGAATTCTGAGAACAATGGATGAGTTCCAAAGAATTTTTAAACTTCAGCGGAATTCCGAGAACAATGGAAGAGTTCAAAAGTATATTTAAACTTCAGCGGAATTCTGAGAACAATGGAAGAGTTCCAAAGCATTGTTAAACATCAGCGGAATTCCGAGAACAATGGAAGAGTTCCAAAGCATTTTTAAACTTCAGCGGAATTCTGAGAACAATGGAAGAGTTCCAAAGCATTGTTAAACATCAGCGTAATTCTGAGAACAATGGAAGAGTTCCAAAGCATTTTTAAACTTCAGCAGAATTCCGAGAAAATGGAACAGTTCCAAAGCATTTTAAACTTCATCGGAATTCCGTGAACAATGGAAGAGTTCCAAAGCATTGTTACACATCAGCGGAATTCTGAGAACAATGGAAGAGTTCCAAAGCATTTTTAAACTTCAGCACAATTCCGAGAACAATGGAAGAGTTCCAAAGCATTGTTAAACATCAGCAGATTTCCGAGAACAATGGAAGAGTTCCAAAGCATTTTTAAACTTCAGCAGTATTCCGGGAAAATGGAAGAGTTCCAAAGCATTTTTAAACTTCATCGGAATTCCGTGAACAATGGACGAGTTCCAAAGCATTGATAAACATCAGCAGAATTCCGAGAACAATGGAAGAGTTCCAAAGCATTTTTAAACTTCAGCACAATTCCGAGTACAATGGAAGAGTTCCAAAGCATTGTTAAACATCAGCAGATTTCTGAGAAGAATGGAAGAGTTCCAAAGCATTTTTAAACTTCAGCAGAATTCTGAGAACAATGGAAGAGTTCCAAAGCATTGTTAAACATCACCGGAATTCCGAGAACAATTGAAGAGTTCCAAAGCTTTTTAAACTTCAGCAGAATTCCGAAAACAATGGAAGAGTTCCAAAGCATTGTTAAACATCAGCGGAATTCTGAGAACAATCGAAGAGTTCCAAAGCTTTTTTAAACTTCAGCAGAATTCCGACAACAATGGAAGAGTTCCAAAGCATTGTTAAACATCAGCGGAATTCTCAGAACAATGGAAGAGTTCCAAAGCATTTTTAAACTTCAGCAGAATTCCGAGAACATGTAAGAGTTCCAAAGCATTGTTAAACATCAGCGGAATTCCGAAAACAATGGAAGAGTTCCAAAGCATTTTTAATCTTCAGCAGAATTCCGAGAACAATGGAAGAGTTCCAAACCATTTTTGAACTTCAGCAGAATTCCGAGAACAATGGAAGAGTTCCAAATCATTGCTAAACATCAGCGGAAATCCGAGAACAATGAAAGCGTTCCAAAGCATTTTTAAACTTCAGCAGAATTCCGAGAACAATGGAAGAGTTTCAAAGCATTTTTAAACTTCAGCAGAATTCTCAGAATGATGGAAGAGTTCCAAAGCATTGTTAAACATTAGCGGAATTCCGAGAACAATGGAAGAGTTCCAAAGCATTTTTAAACTTCAGCGGAATTCTGAGAACAATGGAAGAATTCCAAAGCATTGTTAAACATCAGCGGAAATCTCAGAACAATGGAAGAGTTCCAAAGCGTTTTTAAACTTCAGTAGAATTCCGAGAACAATGGAAGAGTTCCAAAGCATTTTTAAACTTCAGCAGAATTCCGAGAACAATGGAAGAGTTCCAAAGCATTTTTAAACTTCAGCGGAATTCCGAGAACAAGGGAAGAGTTCCAAAGCATTTTTAAACTTCAGCGGAATTCCGTGAACAATGGAAGAATTCCAAAGCATTGCTAAACATCAGCGGAATTCCGTGAACAATGGAAGAGTTCCAAAGCATTTTTAAACTTCAGCAGAATTCTGAGAACAAGAGAAGAGTTCCAAAGCATTTTTAAACTTCAGCAGAATTCCGAGAACAATGGAAGAGTTCCATAGCATTTTTAAACTTAAGCGGAATTCCGAGAAAAAGGGAAGAGTTCCAAAGCATTTTTAAACTTCAGCTGATTTCCGTGAACAATGGAAGAATTCCAAAACATTGCTAAAAATCAGCGGAATTCCGAGAACAATGGAAGAGTTCCAAAGCATTTTTAAACTTCAGCAGAATTCCGAGAACAATGGAAGAGTTCCAAAGCATTTTTAAACTTCAGCAGAATTCCGAGTACAATGGAAGAGTTCCAAATCATTGTTAAACATCAGCGGAATTCCGAGAACAATGGAAGAGTTCCAAACCATTTTTAAACTTCAGCAGAATTCCGAGAACAATGGAAGAGTTTCAAAGCATTTTTAAACTTCAGCAGAATTCCCAGAATGATGGAAGAGTTCCAAAGCATTGTTAAACATCAGCAGAATTCCGAGAACAATAGAAGAGTTACAAAGCATTTTTAAACTTCAGCGGAATTCTGAGAACAATGGAAGAATTCCGAAGCATTGTTAAACATCAGCGGAATTCTCAGAACAATGGAAGAGTTCCAAAGCATTTTTAAACTTCAGCAGAATTCCGAGAACAATGTAAGAGTTCCAAAGCATTGTTAAACATCAGCGGAATTCCGAGAACAATGGAAAAGTTCCAAAGCATTTTAAAACTTCAGCAGAATTCCGAGAACAATGGAAGAGTTCCAAAGCATTTTCAAACTTCAGCAGAATTCCGAGAACAATGGAAGAGTTCCAAATCATTGCTAAACGTCAGCGGAATTCCGAGAACAATGGAAGAGTTCCAAAGCATTTTTAAGCTTCAGCAGAATTCCGAGAACAATGGAAAAGTTCCAAAGCATTTTTAAGCTTCAGCAGAATTCCGAGAACAATGGAAGAGTTCCAAAGCATTGTTAAACATCAGCAGAATTCCGAGAACAATGGAAGAGTTCCAAAGCATTTTTAAACTTCAGCAGAATTCCCAGAACAATGGAAGAGTTCAAAAGCATTGTTAAACATCAGCGGAATTCTGAGAACAATGGATGAGTTCCAAAGAATTTTTAAACTTCAGCGGAATTCCGAGAACAATGGAAGAGTTCAAAAGTATATTTAAACTTCAGCGGAATTCTGAGAACAATGGAAGAGTTCCAAAGCATTGTTAAACATCAGCGGAATTCCGAGAACAATGGAAGAGTTCCAAAGCATTTTTAAACTTCAGCGGAATTCTGAGAACAATGGAAGAGTTCCAAAGCATTGTTAAACATCAGCGTAGTTCTGAGAACAATGGAAGAGTTCCAAAGCATTTTTAAACTTCAGCAGAATTCCGAGAAAATGGAACAGTTCCAAAGCATTTTAAACTTCATCGGAATTCCGTGAACAATGGAAGAGTTCCAAAGCATTGTTACACATCAGCGGAATTCTGAGAACAATGGAAGAGTTCCAAAGCATTTTTAAACTTCAGCACAATTCCGAGAACAATGGAAGAGTTCCAAAGCATTGTTAAACATCAGCAGATTTCCGAGAACAATGGAAGAGTTCCAAAGCATTTTTAAACTTCATCGGAATTCCGAGAACAATGGAAGAGTTCCAAAGCATTGTTAAACATCAGCGTAATTCTGAGAACAATGGAAAAGTTCCAATGCATTTTTAAACTTCAGCAGAATTCCGAGAACAATGGAAGAGTTCCAAAGCATTGATAAACATCAGCGGATTTCTGAGAACAATGGAAGAGTTCCAAAGCATTTTTAAACTTCAGCAGTATTCCGGGAAAATGGAAGAGTTCCAAAGCATTGTTAAACATCAGCGGAATTCTGAGAACAATTGAAGAGTTCCAAAGCTTTTTAAACTTCAGCAGAATTCCGAAAACAATGGAAGAGTTCCAAAGCATTGTTAAACATCAGCGGAATTCTGAGAACAATGGAAGAGTTCCAAAGCTTTTTTAAACTTCAGCAGAATTCCGACAACAATGGAAGAGTTCCAAAGCATTGTTAAACATCAGTGGAATTCCGAGAACAAAGGAAGAGTTCCAAAACAATTTTAAACTTCAGCAGAATTCCCAGAACAATGGAAGAGTTCCAAAGCATTGTTAAACATCAGCAGAATTCCGAGAACAATGGAAAAGTTCCAAAGCATTTTTAAACTTCAGCGGAATTCCGAGAACAATGGAAGAGTTCCAAAGCATTTTTAAACTTCAGCGGAATTCTGAGAGCAATGGAAGAGTTCTAAAACATTTTTAAACATCAGCGGAATTCCGAGAACAATAGAAGAGTTCCAAAGCATTTTTAAACTTCAGCAGAATTCCGGGAAAATGGAAGAGTTCCAACGCATTTTTAAACTTCATCGGAATTCCGTGAACAATGGAAGAGTTCCAAAGCATTGTTAAACATCAGCGGAATTCCAAGAACAATGGAAGAGTTCCAAAGCATTTTTAAACTTCAGCACAACTCCGAGAACAATGGAAGAGTTCCAAAGCATTGTTAAACATCAGCGGATTTCCGAGAAGAATGGAAGAGTTCCAAAGCATTTTTAAACTTCAGCAGAATTCTGAGAACAATGGAAGAGTTCCAAAGCATTGTTAAACATCAGCGGAATTCCGAGAACAATGGAAGAGCTCCAAAGCATTTTTAAACTTCAGCAGATTTCCGAAAACAATGGAAGAGTTCCAAAGCATTGTTAAACATCAGCGGAATTCTGAGAACAATGGAAGAGTTCCAAAGTTTTTTTAAACTTAAGCAGAATTCCGACAACAATGAAAGATTTCCAAAGCATTGTTAAACATCAGTGGAATTCCGAGAACAATGGAAGAGTTCCAAAGCATTTTTAAACTTCAGCAGAATTCCCAGAACAATGGAAGAGTTCCAAAGCATTGATAAACATCAGTGGAAATCCGAGAACAATGGAAGAGTTCCAAAGCATTTTTAAATTTCAGCGGAATTCCGACAACAATGGAAGAGTTCCAAAGCATTGTTAAACATAAGTGGAATTCCGAGAACAATGGAAGAGTTCCAAAGCATTTTTAAACTTCAGCGGAATTCTGAGAACAATGGAAGAGTTCCAAAGCATTGTTAAACATCAGCGTAATTCTGAGAACAATGGAAAAGTTCCAAAGCATTTTTAAACTTCAGCAGAATTCCGAGAACAATGGAAGAGTTCCAAAGCATTGATAAACATCAGCGGATTTCTGAGAACAATGGAAGATTTCCAAAGCATTTTTAAACTTCAGCAGAATTCCGGGAAAATGGAAGAGTTCCAAAGCATTTTTAAACTTCATCGGAATTCCGTGAACAATGGACGAGTTCCAAAGCATTGATAAACATCAGCAGAATTCCGAGAACAATGGAAGAGTTCCAAAGCATTTTTAAACTTCAGCACAATTCCGAGAACAATGGAAGAGTTCCAAAGCATTGTTAAACATCAGCAGATTTCAGAGAAGAATGGAAGAGTTCCAAAACATTTTTAAACTTCAGCAGAATTCTGAGAACAATAGAAGAGTTCTAAAGCATTGTTAAACATCAGCGGAATTCCGAGAACAATTGAAGAGTTCCAAAGCTTTTTAAACTTCAGCAGAATTCCGAAAACAATGGAAGAGTTCCAAAGCATTGTTAAACATCAGCGGAATTCTGAGAACAATGGAAGAGTTCCAAAGCTTTTTTAAACTTCAGCAGAATTCCGACAACAATGGAAGAGTTCCAAAGCATTGTTAAACATCAGTGGAATTCCGAGAACAAAGGAAGAGTTCCAAAGCATTTTTAAACTTCAGCAGAATTCCCAGAACAATGGAAGAGTTCCAAAGCATTGTTAAACATCAGCGGAATTCCGAGAACAATGGAAAAGTTCCAAAGCATTTTTAAACTTCAGCGGAATTCCGAGAACAATGGAAGAGTTCCAAGGCATTTTTAAACTTCAGCGGAATTCTGAGAGCAATGGAAGAGTTCTAAACATTTTTAAACATCAGCGGAATTCCGAGAACAATGGAAGAGTTCCAAAGCATTTTTAAACTTCAGCAGAATTTCGGGAAAATGGAAGAGTTCCAACGCATTTTTAAACTTCATCGGAATTCCGTGAACAATGGAAGAGTTCCAAAGCATTGCTAAACATCAGCGGAATTCCGAGAACAATGGAAGAGTTCCAAAGCATTTTTAAACTTCAGCACAACTCCAAGAACAATGGAAGAGTTCCAAAGCATTGTTAAACATCAGCGGATTTCCGAGAAGAATGGAAGAGTTCCAAAGCAATTTTAAACTTCAGCAAAATTCTGAAAACAATGGAAGAGTTCCAAAGCATTGTTAAACATCAGCGGAATTCCGAGAACAATGGAAGAGCTCCAAAGCATTTTTAAACTTCAGCAGAATTCCGAAAACAATGGAAGAGTTCCAAAGCATTGTTAAACATCAGTGGAATTCTGAGAACAATGGAAGATTTCCAAAGTTTTTTTAAACTTAAGCAGAATTCCGACAACAATGGAAGATTTCCAAAGCATTGTTAAACATCATTGGAATTCTGAGAACAATGGAAGAGTTCCAAAGCATTTTTAAACTTCAGCAGAATTCCCAGAAGAATGGAAGAGTTCCAAAGCATTGTTAAACATCAGTGGAAATCCGAGAACAATGGAAGAGTTCCAAAGCATTTTTAAACTTCAGCGGAATTCCGACAACAATGGAAGAGTTCCAAAGCATTGTTAAACATAAGTGGAATTCCGAGAACAATGGAAGAGTTCCAAAGCATTTTTAAACTTCAGCGGAATTCTGAGAACAATGGAAGAATTCCAAAGCATTGTTAAACATCAGCGGAATTCTCAGAACAAAGGAAGAGTTCCAAAGCATTTTTAAACTTCAGCAGAATTCCGAGAACAATGGAAGAGTTCCAAAGCATTGTTAAACATCAGAGGAATTCTGAGAACAATGGAAGAGTTCAAAAGCATTTTTAAACTTCAGCAGAATTCCCAGAACAATGGAAGAGTTCAAAACCATTGTTAAACATCAGCGAAATTCTGAGAACAATGGAAGAGTTCCAAAGCATTTTTAAACTTCAGCACAATTCCGAGAAAAATGGAAGAGTTCCTAAGCATTGTTAAACATCAGCGGATTTACGAGAACAATGGAAGAGTTCCAAAGCATTTTTAAACTTCAGCGGAATTCCGAGAACAATGGAAGAGTTCCAAAGCATTGTTAAACATCAGAGTAATTCTGAGAACAATGGAAAAGTTCCAAAGCATTTTTAAACTTCAGCAGAATTCCGAGAACAATGGAAGAGTTCCAAAGCATTGATAAACATCAGCGGATTTCTGAGAACAATGGAAGAGTTCCAAAACATTTTTAAACTTCAGCAGAATTCCGGGAAAATGGAAGAGTTCCAAAGCATTTTTAAACTTCATCGGAATTCCGAGAACAATGGACGAGTTCCAAAGCATTGATAAACATCAGCAGAATTCCGAGAACAATGGAAGAGTTCCAAAGCATTTTTAAACTTCAGCACAATTCCGAGAACAATGGAAGAGTTCCAAAGCATTGTTGAACATCAGCAGATTTCAGAGAAGAATGGAAGAGTTCCAAAACATTTTTAAACTTCAGCAGAATTCTGAGAACAATAGAAGAGTTCTAAAGCATTGTTAAACATCAGCGGAATTCCGAGAACAATTGAAGAGTTCCAAAGCTTTTTAAACTTCAGCAGAATTCTGAAAACAATGGAAGAGTTCCAAAGCATTGTTAAACATCAGCGGAATTCTGAGAACAATGGAAGAGTTCCAAAGCTTTTTTAAACTTCAGCAGAATTCCGACAACAATGGAAGAGTTCCAAAGCATTGTTAAACATCAGTGGAATTCCGAGAACAAAGGAAGAGTTCCAAAGCATTTTTAAACTTCAGCAGAATTCCCAGAACAATGGAAGAGTTCCAAAGCATTGTTAAACATCAGCGGAATTCCAAGAACAATGGAAAAGTTCCAAAGCATTTTTAAACTTCAGCGGAATTCTGAGAACAATGGAAGAGTTCCAAGGCATTTTTAAACTTCAGCGGAATTCTGAGAGCAATGGAAGAGTTCTAAACATTTTTAAACATCAGCGGAATTCCGAGAACAATGGAAGAGTTCCAAAGTATTTTTAAACTTCAGCAGATTTCCGGGAAAATGGAAGAGTTCCAACGCATTTTTAAACTTCATCGGAATTCCGTGAACAATGGAAGAGTTCCAAAGCATTGCTAAACATCAGCGGAATTCCGAGAACAATGGAAGAGTTCCAAAGCATTTTTAAACTTCAGCACAACTCCGAGAACAATGGAAGAGTTCCAAAGCATTGTTAAACATCAGCGGATTTCCGAGAAGAATGGAAGAGTTCCAAAGCAATTTTAAACTTCAGCAAAATTCTGAGAACAATGGAAGAGTTCCAAAGCATTGTTAAACATCAGCGGAATTCCGAGAACAATGGAAGAGCTCCAAAGCATTTTTAAACTTCAGCAGAATTCCGAAAACAATGGAAGAGTTCCAAAGCATTGTTAAACATCAGTGGAATTCTGAGAACAATGGAAGAGTTCCAAAGTTTTTTTAAACTTAAGCAGAATTCCGACAACAATGGAAGATTTCCAAAGCATTGTTAAGCATCATTGGAATTCTGAGAACAATGGAAGAGTTCCAAAGCATTTTTAAACTTCAGCAGAATTCCCAGAAGAATGGAAGAGTTCCAATGCATTGTTAAACATCAGTGGAAATCCGAGAACAATGGAAGAGTTCCAAAGCATTTTTAAACTTCAGCGGAATTCCGACAACAATGGAAGAGTTCCAAAGCATTGTTAAACATAAGTGGAATTCCGAGAACAATGGAAGAGTTCCAAAGCATTTTTAAACTTCAGCGGAATTCTGAGAACAATGGAAGAATTCCAAAGCATTGTTAAACATCAGCGGAATTCTCAGAGCAAAGGAAGAGTTCCAAAGCATTTTTAAACTTCAGCAGAATTCCGAGAACAATGGAAGAGTTCCAAAGCATTGTTAAACATCAGAGGAATTCTGAGAACAATGGAAGAGTTCCAAGGCATTTTTAAACTTAAGCAGAATTCCGACAACAATGGAAGATTTCCAAAGCATTGGTAAACATCAGTGGAATTCCGAGAACAATGGAAGAGTTCCAAAGCATTTTTAAACTTCAGCAGAATTCCCAGAACAATGGAAGAGTTCCAAAGCATTGTTAAACATCAGCGGAATTCCGAGAACAATGGAAAAGTTCCAAAGCATTTTTAAACTTCAGCGGAATTCCGAGAACAATGGAAGAGTTCCAAAGCATTTTTAAACTTCAGCGGAATTCTGAGAGCAATGTAAGAGTTCTAAAACATTTTTAAACATCAGCGGAATTCCGAGAACAATGGAAGAGTTCCAAAGCATTTTTAAACTTCAGCAGAATTCCGGGAAAATGGAAGAGTTCCAACGCATTTTTAAACTTCATCGGAATTCCGTGAACAATGGAAGAGTTCCAAAGCATTGTTAAACATCAGCGGAATTCTGAGAACAATTGAAGAGTTCCAAAGCATTTTTAAACTTCAGCACAACTCCGAGAACAATGGAAGAGTTCCAAAGCATTGTTAAACATCAGCGGATTTCCGAGAAGAATGGAAGAGTTCCAAAGCATTTTTAACCTTCAGCAGAATTCTAAGAACAATGGAAGAGTTCCAAAGCATTGTTAAACATCAGCGGAATTCCGAGAACAATGGAAGAGCTCCAAAGCATTTTTAAACTTCAGCAGAATTCCGAAAACAATGGAAGAGTTCCAAAGCATTGTTAAACATCAGCGGAATTCTGAGAACAATGGAAGAGTTCCAAAGCTTTTTTAAACTTAAGCAGTATTCCCAGAACAATGGAAGAGTTTCAAAGCATTGTTAAACATCAGTGGAAATCCGAGAACAATGGAAGAGTTCCAAAGCATTTTTAAACTTCAGCGGAATTCCGACAACAATGGAAGAGTTCCAAAGCATTGTTAAACATAAGTGGAATTCCGAGACCAATGGAAGAGTTCCAAAGCATTTTTAAACTTCAGAGGAATTCTGAGAACAATGGAAGAATTCCAAAGCATTGTTAAACATCAGCGGAATTCTCAGAACAAAGGAAGTGTTCCAAAGCATTTTTAAACTTCAGCAGAATTCCGAGAACAATGGAAGAGTTCCAAAGCATTGTTAAACATCAGCGGAATTCTGAGAACAATGGAAGAGTTCAAAAGCATTTTTAAACTTCAGCAGAATTCCCAGAACAATGGAACAGTTCAAAACCATTGTTAAACATCAGCGGAATTCCGAGAACAATGGAAGAGTACCAAAGAATTTTTAAACTTCAGCGGAATTCCGAGAACAATGGAAGAGTTCCAAAGCATTGTTAAACATCAGCGGAATTCCGAGAACAATGGAAGAGTTCCAAAGCATTTTTAAACTTCAGCGGAATTCCGTGAACAATGGAAGAGTTCCAAAGCATTGTTACACATCAGCAGAATTCTGAGAACAATGGAAGAGTTCCAAAGCATTTTTAAACTTCAGCACAATTCCGAGAACAATGGAAGACTTCCAAAGCATTGTTAAACATCAGCGGATTTCCGAGAAAAATGTAAGAGTTCCAAAGCATTTTTAAACTTCAGCGGAATTCCGAGAACAATGGAAGAGTTCAGAAGCATTGTTAAACATCAGTGTAATTCTGAGAACAATGGAAAAGTTCCAAAGCATTTTTAAACTTCAGCAGAATTCCGAGAACAATGGAAGAGTTCCAAAGCATTGTTAAACATCAGCGGATTTCTGAGAACAATGGAAGAGTTTCAAAGCATTTTTAAACTTCAGCAGAATTCCGTAAAAATGGAAGAGTTCCAAAGCATTTTTAAACTTCATCGGAATTCGGTGAACAATCGACGAGTTCCAAAGCATTGTTAAACATCAGTGGAAATCCGAGAACAATGGAAGAGTTCCAAAGCATTTTTAAACTTCAGCGGAATTCCTACAACAATGGAAGAGTTCCAAAGCATTGTTAAACATAAGTGGAATTCCGAGAATAATGGAAGAGTTCCAAAGCATTTTTAAACTTCAGCGGAATCCTGAGAACAATGGAAGAATTCCAAAGCATTGTTAAACATCAGCGGAATTCTCAGAACAAAGGAAGAGTTCCAAAGCATTTTTAAACTTCAGCAGAATTCCGAGTACAATGGAAGCGTTCCAAAGCATTGTTAAACATCAGCGGAATTCTGAGAACAATGGAAGAGTTCAAAAGAATTTTTAAACTTCAGCAGAATTCCCAGAACAATGGAAGAGTTCAAAACCATTGTTAAACATCAGCGGAATTCTGAGAACAATGGAAGAGTTCCAAAGCATTTTTAAACTTCAGCACAATTCCGAGAACAATGGAAGAGTTCCAAAGCAATGTTAAACATCAGCGGATTTCCGAGAACAATGGAAGAGTTCCAAAGCATTTTTAAACTTCAGCAGAATTCCCAGAACAATGGAAGAGTTCCAAAGCATTGATAAACATCAGCGGATTTCTGAGAACAATGGAAGAGTTCCAAAGCATTTTTAAACTTCAGCAGAATTCCGGGAAAATGGAAGAGTTCCAAAGCATTTTTAAACTTCATCGGAATTCCGTGAACAATGGAAGAGTTCCAAAGCATTGTTAAACATCAGCGGAATTCTGAGAACAATTGAAGAGTTCCAAAGCATTTTTAAACTTCAGCACAACTCCGAGAACAATGGAAGAGTTCCAAAGCATTGTTAAACATCAGCGGATTTCCGAGAAGAATGGAAGAGTTCCAAAGCATTTTTAACCTTCAGCAGAATTCTAAGAACAATGGAAGAGTTCCAAAGCATTGTTAAACATCAGCGGAATTCCGAGAACAATGGAAGAGCTCCAAAGCATTTTTAAACTTCAGCAGAATTCCGAAAACAATGGAAGAGTTCCAAAGCATTGTTAAACATCAGCGGAATTCTGAGAACAATGGAAGAGTTCCAAAGCTTTTTTAAACTTAAGCAGTATTCCCAGAACAATGGAAGAGTTTCAAAGCATTGTTAAACATCAGTGGAAATCCGAGAACAATGGAAGAGTTCCAAAGCATTTTTAAACTTCAGCGGAATTCCGACAACAATGGAAGAGTTCCAAAGCATTGTTAAACATAAGTGGAATTCCGAGAACAATGGAAGAGTTCCAAAGCATTTTTAAACTTCAGAGGAATTCTGAGAACAATGGAAGAATTCCAAAGCATTGTTAAACATCAGCGGAATTCTCAGAACAAAGGAAGTGTTCCAAAGCATTTTTAAACTTCAGCAGAATTCCGAGAACAATGGAAGAGTTCCAAAGCATTGTTAAACATCAGCGGAATTCTGAGAACAATGGAAGAGTTCAAAAGCATTTTTAAACTTCAGCAGAATTCCCAGAACAATGGAACAGTTCAAAACCATTGTTAAACATCAGCGGAATTCCGAGAACAATGGAAGAGTACCAAAGAATTTTTAAACTTCAGCGGAATTCCGAGAACAATGGAAGAGTTCCAAAGCATTGTTAAACATCAGCGGAATTCCGAGAACAATGGAAGAGTTCCAAAGCATTTTTAAACTTCAGCGGAATTCCGTGAACAATGGAAGAGTTCCAAAGCATTGTTACACATCAGCAGAATTCTGAGAACAATGGAAGAGTTCCAAAGCATTTTTAAACTTCAGCACAATTCCGAGAACAATGGAAGACTTCCAAAGCATTGTTAAACATCAGCGGATTTCCGAGAAAAATGTAAGAGTTCCAAAGCATTTTTAAACTTCAGCGGAATTCCGAGAACAATGGAAGAGTTCAGAAGCATTGTTAAACATCAGTGTAATTCTGAGAACAATGGAAAAGTTCCAAAGCATTTTTAAACTTCAGCAGAATTCCGAGAACAATGGAAGAGTTCCAAAGCATTGTTAAACATCAGCGGATTTCTGAGAACAATGGAAGAGTTTCAAAGCATTTTTAAACTTCAGCAGAATTCCGTAAAAATGGAAGAGTTCCAAAGCATTTTTAAACTTCATCGGAATTCGGTGAACAATCGACGAGTTCCAAAGCATTGTTAAACATCAGTGGAAATCCGAGAACAATGGAAGAGTTCCAAAGCATTTTTAAACTTCAGCGGAATTCCTACAACAATGGAAGAGTTCCAAAGCATTGTTAAACATAAGTGGAATTCCGAGAACAATGGAAGAGTTCCAAAGCATTTTTAAACTTCAGCGGAATCCTGAGAACAATGGAAGAATTCCAAAGCATTGTTAAACATCAGCGGAATTCTCAGAACAAAGGAAGAGTTCCAAAGCATTTTTAAACTTCAGCAGAATTCCGAGTACAATGGAAGCATTCCAAAGCATTGTTAAACATCAGCGGAATTCTGAGAACAATGGAAGAGTTCAAAAGAATTTTTAAACTTCAGCAGAATTCCCAGAACAATGGAAGAGTTCAAAACCATTGTTAAACATCAGCGGAATTCTGAGAACAATGGAAGAGTTCCAAAGCATTTTTAAACTTCAGCACAATTCCGAGAACAATGGAAGAGTTCCAAAGCAATGTTAAACATCAGCGGATTTCCGAGAACAATGGAAGAGTTCCAAAGCATTTTTAAACTTCAGCAGAATTCCCAGAACAATGGAAGAGTTCCAAAGCATTGATAAACATCAGCGGATTTCTGAGAACAATGGAAGAGTTCCAAAGCATTTTTAAACTTCAGCAGAATTCCGGGAAAATGGAAGAGTTCCAAAGCATTTTTAAACTTCATCGGAATTCCGTGAACAATGGACGAGTTCCAAAGCATTGATAAACATCAGTAGAATTCCGAGAACAATGGAAGAGTTCCAAAGCATTTTTAAACTTCAGCACAATTCCGAGAACAATGGAAGAGTTCCAAAGCATTGTTAAACATCAGCAGATTTCCGAGAAGAATGTAAGAGTTCCAAAGCATTTTTAAACTTCAGCAGAATTCCCAGAACAATGGAAGAGTTCCAAAGCATTGTTAAACATCAGCAGATTTCCGAGAACAAAGGAAGAGTTCCAAAACATTTTTAAACTTCAGCAGAATTCCCAGAACAATGGAAGAGTTCCAAAGCATTGTTAAACATCAGTGGAAATCCGAAAACAATGGAAGAGTTCCAAAGCATTTTTAAACTTCAGCAGAATTCTGAGAACAATGGAAGAGTTCCAAAGCATTGTTAAACATCAGCGGAATTCCGAGAACAATGGAAGAGCTCCAAAGCATTTTTAAACTTTAGCAGAATTCCGAAAACAATGGAAGAGTTCCAAAGCATTGTTAAACATCAGCGGAATTCTGAGAACAATGGAAGAGTTCCAAAGTTTTTTTAAACTTAAGCAGAATTCCGACAACAATGAAAGATTTCCAAAGCATTGTTAAACATCAGTGGAATTCCGAGAACAATGGAAGAGTTCCAAAGCATTTTTAAACTTCAGCAGAATTCCCAGAACAATGGAAGAGTTCCAAAGCATTGATAAACATCAGTGGAAATCCGAGAACAATGGAAGAGTTCCAAAGCATTGTTAAACATCAGCGGAATTCCGAGAACAATGGAAAATTTCCAAAGCATTTTTAAACTTCAGCGGAATTCTGAGAACAATGGAAGAATTCCAAAGCATTGTTAAACATCAGCGGAATTCTCAGAACAAAGGAAGAGTTCCAAAGCATTTTTAAACTTCAGCACAATTCCGAGAACAATGGAAGAGTTCCAAAGCATTGTTAAACATCAGCGGAATTCTGAGAACAATGGAAGAGTTCCAAAGCATTTTTAAACTTCAGCGGAATTCTGAGAACAATGGAAGAGTTCAAAACCATTGTTAAACATCAGCGTAATTCTGAGAACAATGTAAAAGTTCCAAAGCATTTTTAAACTTCAGCAGAATTCCGAGAACAATGGAAGAGTTCCAAAGCATTGATAAACATCAGCGGATTTCTGAGAACAATGGAAGAGTTCCAAAGCATTTCTAAACTTCAGCAGAATTCCGGGAAAATGGAAGAGTTCCAAAGCATTTTTAAACTTCATCGGAATTCCGTGAACAATGGATGAGTTCCAAAGCATTGATAAACATCAGCAGAATTCCGAGAACAATGGAAGAGTTCCAAAGCATTTTTAAACTTCAGCACAATTCCGAGAACAATGGAAGAGTTCCAAAGCATTGTTAATCATCAGCAGATTTCCGAGAAGAATGGAAGAGTTCCAAAACATTTTTAAACTTCAGCAGAATTCTGAGAACAATGGAAGAGTTCCAAAGCATTGTTAAACATCAGCGGAATTCCGAGAACAATTGAAGAGTTCCAAAGCTTTTTAAACTTCAGCAGAATTCCGAAAACAATGGAAGAGTTCCAAAGCATTGTTAAACATCAGTGTAATTCTGAGAACAATGGAAAAGTTCCAAAGCATTTTTAAACTTCAGCAGAATTCCGAGAACAATGGAAGAGTTCCAAAGCATTGTTAAACATCAGCGGATTTCTGAGAACAATGGAAGAGTTTCAAAGCATTTTTAAACTTCAGCAGAATTCCGTAAAAATGGAAGAGTTCCAAAGCATTTTTAAACTTCATCGGAATTCGGTGAACAATCGACGAGTTCCAAAGCATTGTTAAACATCAGTGGAAATCCGAGAACAATGGAAGAGTTCCAAAGCATTTTTAAACTTCAGCGGAATTCCTACAACAATGGAAGAGTTCCAAAGCATTGTTAAACATAAGTGGAATTCCGAGAATAATGGAAGAGTTCCAAAGCATTTTTAAACTTCAGCGGAATCCTGAGAACAATGGAAGAATTCCAAAGCATTGTTAAACATCAGCGGAATTCTCAGAACAAAGGAAGAGTTCCAAAGCATTTTTAAACTTCAGCAGAATTCCGAGTACAATGGAAGCGTTCCAAAGCATTGTTAAACATCAGCGGAATTCTGAGAACAATGGAAGAGTTCAAAAGAATTTTTAAACTTCAGCAGAATTCCCAGAACAATGGAAGAGTTCAAAACCATTGTTAAACATCAGCGGAATTCTGAGAACAATGGAAGAGTTCCAAAGCATTTTTAAACTTCAGCACAATTCCGAGAACAATGGAAGAGTTCCAAAGCAATGTTAAACATCAGCGGATTTCCGAGAACAATGGAAGAGTTCCAAAGCATTTTTAAACTTCAGCAGAATTCCCAGAACAATGGAAGAGTTCCAAAGCATTGATAAACATCAGCGGATTTCTGAGAACAATGGAAGAGTTCCAAAGCATTTTTAAACTTCAGCAGAATTCCGGGAAAATGGAAGAGTTCCAAAGCATTTTTAAACTTCATCGGAATTCCGTGAACAATGGAAGAGTTCCAAAGCATTGTTAAACATCAGCGGAATTCTGAGAACAATTGAAGAGTTCCAAAGCATTTTTAAACTTCAGCACAACTCCGAGAACAATGGAAGAGTTCCAAAGCATTGTTAAACATCAGCGGATTTCCGAGAAGAATGGAAGAGTTCCAAAGCATTTTTAACCTTCAGCAGAATTCTAAGAACAATGGAAGAGTTCCAAAGCATTGTTAAACATCAGCGGAATTCCGAGAACAATGGAAGAGCTCCAAAGCATTTTTAAACTTCAGCAGAATTCCGAAAACAATGGAAGAGTTCCAAAGCATTGTTAAACATCAGCGGAATTCTGAGAACAATGGAAGAGTTCCAAAGCTTTTTTAAACTTAAGCAGTATTCCCAGAACAATGGAAGAGTTTCAAAGCATTGTTAAACATCAGTGGAAATCCGAGAACAATGGAAGAGTTCCAAAGCATTTTTAAACTTCAGCGGAATTCCGACAACAATGGAAGAGTTCCAAAGCATTGTTAAACATAAGTGGAATTCCGAGAACAATGGAAGAGTTCCAAAGCATTTTTAAACTTCAGAGGAATTCTGAGAACAATGGAAGAATTCCAAAGCATTGTTAAACATCAGCGGAATTCTCAGAACAAAGGAAGTGTTCCAAAGCATTTTTAAACTTCAGCAGAATTCCGAGAACAATGGAAGAGTTCCAAAGCATTGTTAAACATCAGCGGAATTCTGAGAACAATGGAAGAGTTCAAAAGCATTTTTAAACTTCAGCAGAATTCCCAGAACAATGGAACAGTTCAAAACCATTGTTAAACATCAGCGGAATTCCGAGAACAATGGAAGAGTACCAAAGAATTTTTAAACTTCAGCGGAATTCCGAGAACAATGGAAGAGTTCCAAAGCATTGTTAAACATCAGCGGAATTCCGAGAACAATGGAAGAGTTCCAAAGCATTTTTAAACTTCAGCGGAATTCCGTGAACAATGGAAGAGTTCCAAAGCATTGTTACACATCAGCAGAATTCTGAGAACAATGGAAGAGTTCCAAAGCATTTTTAAACTTCAGCACAATTCCGAGAACAATGGAAGACTTCCAAAGCATTGTTAAACATCAGCGGATTTCCGAGAAAAATGTAAGAGTTCCAAAGCATTTTTAAACTTCAGCGGAATTCCGAGAACAATGGAAGAGTTCAGAAGCATTGTTAAACATCAGTGTAATTCTGAGAACAATGGAAAAGTTCCAAAGCATTTTTAAACTTCAGCAGAATTCCGAGAACAATGGAAGAGTTCCAAAGCATTGTTAAACATCAGCGGATTTCTGAGAACAATGGAAGAGTTTCAAAGCATTTTTAAACTTCAGCAGAATTCCGTAAAAATGGAAGAGTTCCAAAGCATTTTTAAACTTCATCGGAATTCGGTGAACAATCGACGAGTTCCAAAGCATTGTTAAACATCAGTGGAAATCCGAGAACAATGGAAGAGTTCCAAAGCATTTTTAAACTTCAGCGGAATTCCTACAACAATGGAAGAGTTCCAAAGCATTGTTAAACATAAGTGGAATTCCGAGAACAATGGAAGAGTTCCAAAGCATTTTTAAACTTCAGCGGAATCCTGAGAACAATGGAAGAATTCCAAAGCATTGTTAAACATCAGCGGAATTCTCAGAACAAAGGAAGAGTTCCAAAGCATTTTTAAACTTCAGCAGAATTCCGAGTACAATGGAAGCGTTCCAAAGCATTGTTAAACATCAGCGGAATTCTGAGAACAATGGAAGAGTTCAAAAGAATTTTTAAACTTCAGCAGAATTCCCAGAACAATGGAAGAGTTCAAAACCATTGTTAAACATCAGCGGAATTCTGAGAACAATGGAAGAGTTCCAAAGCATTTTTAAACTTCAGCACAATTCCGAGAACAATGGAAGAGTTCCAAAGCAATGTTAAACATCAGCGGATTTCCGAGAACAATGGAAGAGTTCCAAAGCATTTTTAAACTTCAGCAGAATTCCCAGAACAATGGAAGAGTTCCAAAGCATTGATAAACATCAGCGGATTTCTGAGAACAATGGAAGAGTTCCAAAGCATTTTTAAACTTCAGCAGAATTCCGGGAAAATGGAAGAGTTCCAAAGCATTTTTAAACTTCATCGGAATTCCGTGAACAATGGACGAGTTCCAAAGCATTGATAAACATCAGTAGAATTCCGAGAACAATGGAAGAGTTCCAAAGCATTTTTAAACTTCAGCACAATTCCGAGAACAATGGAAGAGTTCCAAAGCATTGTTAAACATCAGCAGATTTCCGAGAAGAATGTAAGAGTTCCAAAGCATTTTTAAACTTCAGCAGAATTCCCAGAACAATGGAAGAGTTCCAAAGCATTGTTAAACATCAGCAGATTTCCGAGAACAAAGGAAGAGTTCCAAAACATTTTTAAACTTCAGCAGAATTCCCAGAACAATGGAAGAGTTCCAAAGCATTGTTAAACATCAGTGGAAATCCGAAAACAATGGAAGAGTTCCAAAGCATTTTTAAACTTCAGCAGAATTCTGAGAACAATGGAAGAGTTCCAAAGCATTGTTAAACATCAGCGGAATTCCGAGAACAATGGAAGAGCTCCAAAGCATTTTTAAACTTTAGCAGAATTCCGAAAACAATGGAAGAGTTCCAAAGCATTGTTAAACATCAGCGGAATTCTGAGAACAATGGAAGAGTTCCAAAGTTTTTTTAAACTTAAGCAGAATTCCGACAACAATGAAAGATTTCCAAAGCATTGTTAAACATCAGTGGAATTCCGAGAACAATGGAAGAGTTCCAAAGCATTTTTAAACTTCAGCAGAATTCCCAGAACAATGGAAGAGTTCCAAAGCATTGATAAACATCAGTGGAAATCCGAGAACAATGGAAGAGTTCCAAAGCATTGTTAAACATCAGCGGAATTCCGAGAACAATGGAAAATTTCCAAAGCATTTTTAAACTTCAGCGGAATTCTGAGAACAATGGAAGAATTCCAAAGCATTGTTAAACATCAGCGGAATTCTCAGAACAAAGGAAGAGTTCCAAAGCATTTTTAAACTTCAGCACAATTCCGAGAACAATGGAAGAGTTCCAAAGCATTGTTAAACATCAGCGGAATTCTGAGAACAATGGAAGAGTTCCAAAGCATTTTTAAACTTCAGCGGAATTCTGAGAACAATGGAAGAGTTCAAAACCATTGTTAAACATCAGCGTAATTCTGAGAACAATGGAAAAGTTCCAAAGCATTTTTAAACTTCAGCAGAATTCCGAGAACAATGGAAGAGTTCCAAAGCATTGATAAACATCAGCGGATTTCTGAGAACAATGGAAGAGTTCCAAAGCATTTCTAAACTTCAGCAGAATTCCGGGAAAATGGAAGAGTTCCAAAGCATTTTTAAACTTCATCGGAATTCCGTGAACAATGGATGAGTTCCAAAGCATTGATAAACATCAGCAGAATTCCGAGAACAATGGAAGAGTTCCAAAGCATTTTTAAACTTCAGCACAATTCCGAGAACAATGGAAGAGTTCCAAAGCATTGTTAATCATCAGCAGATTTCCGAGAAGAATGGAAGAGTTCCAAAACATTTTTAAACTTCAGCAGAATTCTGAGAACAATGGAAGAGTTCCAAAGCATTGTTAAACATCAGCGGAATTCCGAGAACAATTGAAGAGTTCCAAAGCTTTTTAAACTTCAGCAGAATTCCGAAAACAATGGAAGAGTTCCAAAGCATTGTTAAACATCAGCAGAATTCTGAGAACAATGGAAGAGTTCCAAAGCTTTTTTAAACTTCAGCAGATTTCCGACAACAATGGAAGAGTTCCAAAGCATTGTTAAACATCAGTGGAATTCCGAGAACAAAGGAAGAGTTCCAAAGCATTTTTAAACTTCAGCAGAATTCCCAGAACAATGGAAGAGTTCCAAAGCATTGTTAAACATCAGCGGAATTCCGAGAACAATGGAAAAGTTCCAAAGCATTTTTAAACTTCAGCGGAATTCCGAAAACAATGGAAGAGTTCCAAAGCATTGTTAAACATCAGCGGAATTCCGAGAACAATGGAAGAGCTCCAAAGCATTTTTAAACTTCAGCAGAATTCCGAAAACAATGGAAGAGTTCCAAAGCATTGTTAAACATCAGCGGAATTCTGAGAACAATGGAAGAGTTCCAAAGTTTTTTTAAACTTAAGCAGAATTCCAACAACAATGGAAGATTTCCAAACCATTGTTAAACATCAGTGGAATTCCGAGAACAATGGAAGAGTTCCAAAGCATTTTTAAACTTCAGCAGAATTCCCAGAACAATGGAAGAGTTCCAAAGCATTGTTAAACATCAGTGGAAATCCGAGAACAATGGAAGAGTTCCAAAGCATTTTTAAACTTCAGCGGAATTCCTACAACAATGGAAGAGTTCCAAAGCATTGTTAAACATAAGTGGAATTCCGAGAACAATGGAAGAGTTCCAAAGAATTTTTAAACTTCAGCGGAATTCTGAGAACAATGGAAGAATTCCAAAGCATTGTTAAACATCAGCGGAATTCTCAGAACAAAGGAAGAGTTCCAAAGCATTTTTAAACTTCAGCAGAATTCCGAGTACAATGGAAGAGTTCCAAAGCATTGTTAAACATCAGCGGAATTCTGAGAACAATGGAAGAGTTCAAAAGCATTTTTAAACTTCAGCAGAATTCCCAGAACAATGGAAGAGTTCAAAACCATTGTTAAACATCAGCGGAATTCTGAGAACAATGGAAGAGTTCCAAAGCATTTTTAAACTTCAGCAGAATTCCGAGAACAATGGAAGAGTTCCAAAGCAATGTTAAACATCAGCGGATTTCCGAGAACAATGGAAGAGTTCCAAAGCATTTTTAAACTTCAGCAGAATTCCCAGAACAATGGAAGAGTTCCAAAGCATTGATAAACATCAGTGGATTTCTGAGAACAATGGAAGAGTTCCAAAGCATTTTTAAACTTCAGCAGAATTCCGGGAAAATGGAAGAGTTCCAAAGCATTTTTAAACTTCATCGGAATTCCGTGAACAATGGACGAGTTCCAAAGCATTGATAAACATCAGCAGAATTCCGAGAACAATGGAAGAGTTCCAAAGCATTTTTAAACTTCAGCACAATTCCGAGAACAATGGAAGAGTTCCAAAGCATTGTTAAACATCAGCAGATTTCCGAGAAGAATGTAAGAGTTCCAAAGCATTTTTAAACTTCAGCAGAATTCCCAGAACAATGGAAGAGTTCCAAAGCATTGTTAAACATCAGCTGATTTCCGAGAACAAAGGAAGAGTTCCAAAACATTTTTAAACTTCAGCAGAATTCCCAGAACAATGGAAGAGTTCCAAAGCATTGTTAAACATCAGCGGAATTCCGAGAACAATGGAAGAGCTCCAAAGCATTTTTAAACTTCAGCAGAATTCCGAAAACAATGGAAGAGTTCCAAAGCATTGTTAAACATCAGCGGAATTCTGAGAACAACGGAAGAGTTCCAAAGTTTTTTTAAACTTAAGCAGAATTCCGACAACAATGAAAGATTTCCAAAGCATTGTTAAACATCAGTGGAATTCCGAGAACAATGGAAGAGTTCCAAAGCATTTTTAAACTTCAGCAGAATTCCCAGAACAATGGAAGAGTTCCAAAGCATTGATAAACATCAGTGGAAATCCGAGAACAATGGAAGAGTTCCAAAGCATTGTTAAACATCAGCGGAATTCCGAGAACAATAGAAAAGTTCAAAAGCATTTTTAAACTTCAGCGGAATTCTGAGAACAATGGAAGAATTCCAAAGCATTGTTAAACATCAGCGGAATTCTCAGAACAAAGGAAGAGTTCCAAAGCATTTTAAAACTTCAGCAGAATTCCGAGAACAATGGAAGAGTTCCAAAGCATTGTTAAACATCAGCGGAATTCTGAGAACAATGGAAGAGTTCCAAAGCATTTTTAAACTTCAGCGGAATTCCCAGAACAATGGAAGAGTTCAAAACCATTGTTAAACATCAGCGTAATTCTGAGAACAATGGAAAAGTTCCAAAGCATTTTTAAACTTCAGCAGAATTCCGAGAACAATGGAAGAGTTCCAAAGCATTGATAAACATCATCGGATTTCTGAGAACAATGGAAGAGTTCCAAAGCATTTCTAAACTTCAGCAGAATTCCGGGAAAATGGAAGAGTTCCAAAGCATTTTTAAACTTCATCGGAATTCCGTGAACAATGGACGAGTTCCAAAGCATTGATAAACATCAGCAGAATTCCGAGAACAATGGAAGAGTTCCAAAGCATTTTTAAACTTCAGCACAATTCCGAGAACAAAGGAAGAGTTCCAAAGCATTGTTAAACATCAGCAGATTTCCGAGAAGAATGGAAGAGTTCCAAAACATTTTTAAACTTCAGCAGAATTCTGAGAACAATGGAAGAGTTCCAAAGCATTGTTAAACATCAGCGGAATTCCGAGAACAATTGAAGAGTTCCAAAGCTTTTTAAACTTCAGCAGAATTCCGAAAACAATGGAAGAGTTCCAAAGCATTGTTAAACATCAGCGGAATTCTGAGAACAATGGAAGAGTTCCAAAGCTTTTTTAAACTTCAGCAGAATTCCGACAACAATGGAAGAGTTCCAAAGCATTGTTAAACATCAGTGGAATTCCGAGAACAAAGGAAGAGTTCCAAAGCATTTTTAAACTTCAGCAGAATTCCCAGAACAATGGAAGAGTTCCAAAGCATTGTTAAACATCAGCGGAATTCCGAGAACAATGGAAAAGTTCCAAAGCATTTTTAAACTTCAGCGGAATTCCGAGAACAATGGAAGAGTTCCAAGGCAATTTTAAACTTCAGCGGAATTCTGAGAGCAATGGAAGAGTTCTAAAACATTTTTAAACATCAGCGGAATTCCAAGAACAATGGAAGAGTTCCAAAGCATTTTTAAACTTCAGCAGAATTCCGGGAAAATGGAAGAGTTCCAACGCATTTTTAAACTTCATCGGAATTCCGTGAACAATGGAAGAGTTCCAAAGCATTGTTAAACATCAGCGGAATTCCGAGAACAATGGAAGAGTTCCAAAGCATTTTTAAACTTCAGCACAACTCCGAGAACAATGGAAGAGTTCCAAAGCATTGTTAAACATCAGCGGATTTCCGAGAAGAATGGAAGAGTTCCAAATCAATTTTAAACTTCAGCAAAATTCTGAGAACAATGGAAGAGTTCCAAAGCATTGTTAAACATCAGCGGAATTCCGAGAACAATGGAAGAGCTCCAAAGCATTTTTAAACTTCAGCAGAATTCCGAAAAAAATGGAAGAGTTCCAAAGCATTGTTAAACATCAGCGGAATTCTGAGAACAATGGAAGAGTTCCAAAGCATTTTTAAACTTCAGAGGAATTCTGAGAACAATGGAAGAATTCCAAAGCATTGTTAAACATCAGCGGAATTCTCAGAACAAAGGAAGTGTTCCAAAGCATTTTTAAACTTCAGCAGAATTCCGAGAACAATGGAAGAGTTCCAAAGCATTGTTAAACATCAGCGGTATTCTGAGAACAATGGAAGAGTTCAAAAGCATTTTTAAACTTCAGCAGAATTCCCAGAACAATGGAACAGTTCAAAACCATTGTTAAACATCAGCGGAATTCCAAGAACAATGGAAGAGTACCAAAGAATTTTTAAACTTCAGCGGAATTCCGAGAACAATGGAAGAGTTCCAAAGCATTGTTAAACATCAGCAGAATTCTGAGAACAATGGAAGAGTTCCAAAGCATTTTTAAACTTCAGCACAATTCCGAGAACAATGGAAGAGTTCCAAAGCATTGTTAAACATCAGCGGATTTCCAAGAAAAATGTAAGAGTTCCAAAGCATTTTTAAACTTCAGCGGAATTCCGAGAACAATGGAAGAGTTCAGAAGCATTGTTAAACATCAGCGTAATTCTGAGAACAATGGAAGAGTTCCAAAGCATTGTTACACATCAGCAGAATTCTGAGAACAATGGAAGAGTTCCAAAGAATTTTTAAACTTCAGCGGAATTCCGAGAACAATGGAAGAGTTCCAAAGCATTGTTACACATCAGCAGAATTCTGAGAACAATGGAAGAGTTCCAAAGCATTTTTAAACTTCAGCACAATTCCGAGAACAATGGAAGACTTCCAAAGCATTGTTAAACATCAGTGGATTTCCGAGAAAAATTTAAGAGTTCCAAAGCATTTTTAAACTTCAGCGGAATTCCGAGAACAATGGAAGAGTTCAGAAGCATTGTTAAACATCAGCGTAATTCTGAGAACAATGGAAAAGTTCCAAAGAATTTTTAAACTTCAGCAGAATTCCGAGAACAATGGAAGAGTTCAAAAGCATTGTTAAACATCAGCGGATTTCTGAGAACAATGGAAGAGTTTTAAAGCATTTTTAAACTTCAGCAGAATTCCGGAAAAATGGAAGAGTTCCAAAGCATTTTTAAACTTCATCGGAATTCCGAGAACAATGGAAGAGTTCCAAAGCATTTTTAAACTTCAGCACAATTCCGAGAACAATGGAAGAGTTCCAAAGCAATGTTAAACATCAGCAGATTTCCGAGAAGAATGGAAGAGTTCCAAAGCATTTTTAAACTTCAGCAGAATTCTGAGAACAATGGAAGAGTTCCAAAGCATTGTTAAACATCAGAGGAATTCCGAGAGCAATTGTAGAGTTCCAAAGCTTTTTAAACTTCAGCAGAATTCCGAAAACAATGGAAGAGTTCCAAAGCATTGTTAAACATCAGCGGAATTCTGAGAACAATGGAAGAGTTCCAAAGCTTTTTTAAACTTCAGCAGAATTCCGACAACAATGGAAGAGTTCATAAAGCATTGCTAAACATCAGTGTAATTCCGAGAACAAAGGAAGAGTTCCAAAGCATTTTTAAACTTCAGCAGAATTCCCAGAACAATGGAAGAGTTCCAAAGCATTGTTAAATATCAGCGGAATTCCGAGAACAATGGAAAAGTTCCAAAGCATTTTTAACCTTCAGCGGAATTCCGAGAACAATGGAAGAGTTTCAAAGCATTTTTAAACTTCAGCGGAATTCTGAGAGCAATGGAATAGTTCTAAAACATTTTTAAACATCAGCGGAATTCCAAGAACAATGGAAGAGTTCCAAAGCATTTTTAAACTTCATCGGAATTCCGTGAACAATGGAAAAGGTCCAAAGCATTGTTAAACATCAGCAGAATTCTGAGAACAATGGAAGAGTTCCAAAGCATTTTTAAACTTCAGCACAACTCCGAGAACAATGGAAGAGTTCCAAAGCATTGTTAAACATCAGCGGATTTCCGAGAAGAATGGAAGAGTACCAAAGCATTTTTAAACTTCAGCAGAATTCTGAGGACAATGGAAGAGTTCCAAAGCATTGTTAAACATCAGCGGAATTCCGAAAACAATGGAAGAGCTCCAAAGCATTTTTAAACTTCAGCAGAATTCCGAAAACAATGGAAGAGTTCCAAAGCATTGTTAAACATCAGCGGAATTCTGAGAACAATGGAAGAGTTCCAAAGTTTTTTTAAACTTAAGCAGAATTCCGACAACAATGGAAGATTTCCAAAGCATTGTTAAACATCAGTGGAATTCCGAGAACAATGGAAGAGTTCCAAAGCATTTTTAAACTTCAGCAGAATTCCCAGAACAATGGAAGAGTTCCAAAGCATTGTTAAACATCAGTGGAAATCCGAGAACAATGGAAGAGTTCCAAAGCATTTTTAAACTTCAGCGGAATTCCGACAACAATTGAAGAGTTCCAAAGCATTGTTAAACATAAGTGGAATTCCGAGAACAATGGAAGAGTTCCAAAGCATTTTTAAACTTCAGCGAAATTCTGAGAACAATGGAAGAATTCCAAAGCATTGTTAAACATCAGCGGAATTCTCAGAACAAAGGAAGAGTTCCAAAGCATTTTTAAACTTCAGCAGAATTCCTAGAACAATGGAAGAGTTCCAAAGCATTGTTAAACATCAGCGGAATTCTGAGAACAATGGAAGAGTTCAAAAGCATTTTTAAACTTCAGCAGAATTCCCAGAACAATGGAAGAGTTCAAAACCATTGTTAAACATCAGCGGAATTCCGAGAACAATGGAAGAGTTCCAAAGCATTTTTAAACTTCAGCACAACTCCGAGAACAATGGAAGAGTTCCAAAGCATTGTTAAACATCAGCGGATTTCCGAGAAGAATGGAAGAGTTCCAAAGCAATTTTAAACTTCAGCAAAATTCTGAGAACAATGGAAGAGTTCCAAAGCATTGTTAAACATCAGCGGAATTCCGAGAACAATGGAAGAGCTCCAAAGCATTTTTAAACTTCAGCAGAATTCCGAAAAAAATGGAAGAGTTCCAAAGCATTGTTAAACATCAGCGGAATTCTGAGAACAATGGAAGAGTTCCAAAGCATTTTTAAACTTCAGAGGAATTCTGAGAACAATGGAAGAATTCCAAAGCATTGTTAAACATCAGCGGAATTCTCAGAACAAAGGAAGTGTTCCAAAGCATTTTTAAACTTCAGCAGAATTCCGAGAACAATGGAAGAGTTCCAAAGCATTGTTAAACATCAGCGGTATTCTGAGAACAATGGAAGAGTTCAAAAGCATTTTTAAACTTCAGCAGAATTCCCAGAACAATGGAACAGTTCAAAACCATTGTTAAACATCAGCGGAATTCCAAGAACAATGGAAGAGTACCAAAGAATTTTTAAACTTCAGCGGAATTCCGAGAACAATGGAAGAGTTCCAAAGCATTGTTAAACATCAGCAGAATTCTGAGAACAATGGAAGAGTTCCAAAGCATTTTTAAACTTCAGCACAATTCCGAGAACAATGGAAGACTTCCAAAGCATTGTTAAACATCAGCGGATTTCCAAGAAAAATGTAAGAGTTCCAAAGCATTTTTAAACTTCAGCGGAATTCCGAGAACAATGGAAGAGTTCAGAAGCATTGTTAAACATCAGCGTAATTCTGAGAACAATGGAAGAGTTCCAAAGCATTGTTACACATCAGCAGAATTCTGAGAACAATGGAAGAGTTCCAAAGAATTTTTAAACTTCAGCGGAATTCCGAGAACAATGGAAGAGTTCCAAAGCATTGTTACACATCAGCAGAATTCTGAGAACAATGGAAGAGTTCCAAAGCATTTTTAAACTTCAGCACAATTCCGAGAACAATGGAAGACTTCCAAAGCATTGTTAAACATCAGCGGATTTCCGAGAAAAATTTAAGAGTTCCAAAGCATTTTTAAACTTCAGCGGAATTCCGAGAACAATGGAAGAGTTCAGAAGCATTGTTAAACATCAGCGTAATTCTGAGAACAATGGAAAAGTTCCAAAGAATTTTTAAACTTCAGCAGAATTCCGAGAACAATGGAAGAGTTCAAAAGCATTGTTAAACATCAGCGGATTTCTGAGAACAATGGAAGAGTTTTAAAGCATTTTTAAACTTCAGCAGAATTCCGGAAAAATGGAAGAGTTCCAAAGCATTTTTAAACTTCATCGGAATTCCGAGAACAATGGAAGAGTTCCAAAGCATTTTTAAACTTCAGCACAATTCCGAGAACAATGGAAGAGTTCCAAAGCAATGTTAAACATCAGCAGATTTCCGAGAAGAATGGAAGAGTTCCAAAGCATTTTTAAACTTCAGCAGAATTCTGAGAACAATGGAAGAGTTCCAAAGCATTGTTAAACATCAGAGGAATTCCGAGAGCAATTGTAGAGTTCCAAAGCTTTTTAAACTTCAGCAGAATTCCGAAAACAATGGAAGAGTTCCAAAGCATTGTTAAACATCAGCGGAATTCTGAGAACAATGGAAGAGTTCCAAAGCTTTTTTAAACTTCAGCAGAATTCCGACAACAATGGAAGAGTTCATAAAGCATTGCTAAACATCAGTGGAATTCCGAGAACAAAGGAAGAGTTCCAAAGCATTTTTAAACTTCAGCAGAATTCCCAGAACAATGGAAGAGTTCCAAAGCATTGTTAAATATCAGCGGAATTCCGAGAACAATGGAAAAGTTCCAAAGCATTTTTAACCTTCAGCGGAATTCCGAGAACAATGGAAGAGTTTCAAAGCATTTTTAAACTTCAGCGGAATTCTGAGAGCAATGGAATAGTTCTAAAACATTTTTAAACATCAGCGGAATTCCAAGAACAATGGAAGAGTTCCAAAGCATTTTTAAACTTCATCGGAATTCCGTGAACAATGGAAAAGGTCCAAAGCATTGTTAAACATCAGCAGAATTCTGAGAACAATGGAAGAGTTCCAAAGCATTTTTAAACTTCAGCACAACTCCGAGAACAATGGAAGAGTTCCAAAGCATTGTTAAACATCAGCGGATTTCCGAGAAGAATGGAAGAGTACCAAAGCATTTTTAAACTTCAGCAGAATTCTGAGGACAATGGAAGAGTTCCAAAGCATTGTTAAACATCAGCGGAATTCCGAAAACAATGGAAGAGCTCCAAAGCATTTTTAAACTTCAGCAGAATTCCGAAAACAATGGAAGAGTTCCAAAGCATTGTTAAACATCAGCGGAATTCTGAGAACAATGGAAGAGTTCCAAAGTTTTTTTAAACTTAAGCAGAATTCCGACAACAATGGAAGATTTCCAAAGCATTGTTAAACATCAGTGGAATTCCGAGAACAATGGAAGAGTTCCAAAGCATTTTTAAACTTCAGCAGAATTCCCAGAACAATGGAAGAGTTCCAAAGCATTGTTAAACATCAGTGGAAATCCGAGAACAATGGAAGAGTTCCAAAGCATTTTTAAACTTCAGCGGAATTCCGACAACAATGGAAGAGTTCCAAAGCATTGTTAAACATAAGTGGAATTCCGAGAACAATGGAAGAGTTCCAAAGCATTTTTAAACTTCAGCGAAATTCTGAGAACAATGGAAGAATTCCAAAGCATTGTTAAACATCAGCGGAATTCTCAGAACAAAGGAAGAGTTCCAAAGCATTTTTAAACTTCAGCAGAATTCCTAGAACAATGGAAGAGTTCCAAAGCATTGTTAAACATCAGCGGAATTCTGAGAACAATGGAAGAGTTCAAAAGCATTTTTAAACTTCAGCAGAATTCCCAGAACAATGGAAGAGTTCAAAACCATTGTTAAACATCAGCGGAATTCTGAGAACAATGGAAGAGTTCCAAAGCATTTTTAAACTTCAGCACAATTCCGAGAACAATGGAAGAGTTCCAAAGCAATGTTAAACATCAGCGGATTTCCGAGAACAATGGAAGAGTTCCAAAGCATTTTTAAACTTCAGCAGAATTCCCAGAACAATGGAAGAGTTCCAAAGCATTGATAAACATCAGCGGATTTCTGAGAACAATGGAAGAGTTCCAAAGCATTTTTAAACTTCAGCAGAATTCCGGGAAAATGGAAGAATTCCAAAGCATTTTTAAACTTCATCGGAATTCCGTGAACAATGGACGAGTTCCAAAGCATTGATAAACATCAGCAGAATTCCGAGAACAATGGAAGAGTTCCAAAGCATTTTTAAACTTCAGCACAATTCCGAGAACAATGGAAGAGTTCCAAAGCAATGTTAAACATCAGCAGATTTCCGAGAAGAATGTAAGTGTTCCAAAGCATTTTTAAACTTCAGCAGAATTCCCAGAACAATGGAAGAGTTCCAAAGCATTCTTAAACATCAGCAGATTTCCGAGAACAAAGGAAGAGTTCCAAAGCATTTTTAAACTTCAGCAGAATTCCCAGAACAATGGAAGAGTCCCAAAGCATTGTTAAACATAAGTGGAATTCCGAGAACAATGGAAGAGTTCCAAAGCATTTTTAAACTTCAGCGGAATTCTGAGAACAATGGAAGAATTCCAAAGCATTGTTAAACATCAGCGGAATTCTCAGAACAAAGGAAGAGTTCCAAAGCATTTTTAAACTTCAGCAGAATTCCGAGAACATTGGAAGAGTTCCAAAGCATTGTTAAACATCAGCGGAATTCTGAGAACAATGGAAGAGTTCCAAAGCATTTTTAAACTTCAGCAGAATTGCCAGAACAATGGAAGAGTTCCAAAGCATTGATAAACATCAGCGGATTTCTGAGAACAATGGAAGAGTTCCAAAGCATTTTTAAACTTCAGCAGAATTCCGGGAAAATGGAAGAGTTCCAAAGCATTTTTAAACTTCATCGGAATTCCGTGAACAATGGACGAGTTCCAAAGCATTGATAAACATCAGCAGAATTCCGAGAACAAAGGAACAGTTCCAAAGCATTTTTAAACTTCAGCACAATTCCGAAAACAATGGAAGAGTTCCAAAGCATTGTTAAACATCAGCAGATTTCCGAGAAGAATGTAAGAGTTCCAAAGCATTTTTAAACTTCAGCAGAATTCCCAGAAAAATGGAAGAGTTCCAAAGCATTGTTAAACATCAGTGGAAATCCGAGAACAATGGAAGAGTTCCAAAGCATTTTTAAACTTCAGCGGAATTCCGACAACAATGGAAGAGTTCCAAAGCATTGTTAAACATCAGTGGAATTCCGAGAACAATGGAAGAGTTCCAAAGCATTTTTAAACTTCAGCGGAATTCTAAGAACAATGGAAGATTTCCAAAGCATTGTTAAACATCAGCGGAATTCTCAGAACAATGGAAGAGTTCCAAAGCATTGTTAAACATCAGCGGAATTCCGAGAACAATGGAAGAGTTCCAAAGCATTTTTAAACTTCAGCGGAATTCTGAGAACAATGGAAGAGTTCCAAAGCATTGTTAAACATCAGCGTAATTCTGAGAACAATGGAAGAATTTCAAAGCTTTTTTAAACTTCAGCTGAATTTCGAGAACAATGGAAGAGTTCCAAAGCATTGTTAAACATCAGCGGAATTCCGAGAACAATGGAAGAGTTCCAAAGCATTTTTAAACTTCAGCACAATTCCGAGAACAATGGAAGAGTTCCAAAGCATTGTTAAACATCAGCAGATTTCCGAGAAGAATGTAAGAGTTCCAAAGCATTTTTAAACTTCAGCAGAATTCCCAGAACAATGGAAGAGTTCCAAAGCATTGTTAAACATCAGCAGATTTCCGAGAACAAAGGAAGAGTCCCAAAGCATTTTTAAACTTCAGCAGAATTCCCAGAACAATGGAAGAGTTCCAAAGCATTGTTAAACATCAGTGGAAATCCGAGAACAATGGAAGAGTTCCAAAGCATTTTTAAACTTCAGCGGAAATCTGAGAACAATGGAAGAATTCCAAAGCATTGATAAACATCAGCGGAATTCTCAGAACAATGGAAGAGTTCCAAAGCATTTTTAAACTTCAGTAGAATTCCGAGAACAATGGAAGAGTTCCAAAGCATTGTTAAACATCAGCGGAATTCTGAGAACAATGGAAGAGTTCCAAAGCATTTTTAAACTTCAGCAGAATTCCCAGAACAATGGAAGAGTTCAAAAGCATTGTTAAACATCAGCGGAATTCCGAGAACAATGGAAGAGTACCAAAGAATTTTTAAACTTCAGCGTAATTCCGAGAACAATGGAAGAGTTCAAAAGTATTTTTAAACTTCAGCGGAATTCTGAGAACAATGGAAGCGTTCCAAAGCATTGTTAAACATCAGCGGAATTCCGAGAACAATGGAAGAGTTCCAAAGCATTTTTAAACTTCAGCGGAATTCTGAGAACAATGGAAGAGTTCCAAAGCATTGTTAAACATCAGCGTAATTCTGAGAACAATGGAAGAATTTCAAAGCTTTTTTAAACTTCAGCTGAATTTCGAGAACAATGGAAGAGTTCCAAAGCATTGTTAAACATCAGCGGAATTCCGAGAACAATGGAAGAGTTCCAAAGCATTTTTAAACTTCAGCAGAATTCCCAAAACAATGGAAGAGTTCCAAAGCATTGTAAAACATCAGCGATATTCCGAGAACAATGTAAGAGTTCCAAAGCATTTTTAAACTTCAGCAGAATTCCAAGAACAATGGAAGAGTTCAAAAGCATTGTTAAACATCAGCGGAATTCCGAGAACAATGGAAGAGTTCCAAAGCATTTTTAAACTTCAGCAGAATTCCGAGAACAATGGAAGAGTTCCAAAGCATTTTTAAACTTCAGCAGAATTCCGAGAATAATGGAAGAGTTCCATAGCATTTTTAAACTTCAGCGAAATTCCGAGAACAAGGGAAGAGTTCCAAAGCATTTTTAAACTTCAGCGGAATTTCGTGAACAATGGAAGAATTCCAAAGCATTGCTAAACATCAGCGGAATTCCAAGAACAATGGAAGAGTTCCAAAGCATTTTTAAACTTCAGTAGAATTCCGAGAACAATGGAAGAGTTCCAAAGCATTTTTAAACTTCAGCAGAATTCCGAGAACAATGGAAGAGTTCCATAGCATTTTTAAACTTCAGCGGAATTCCGAGAACAAGGGAAGAGTTCCAAAGCATTTTTAAACTTCAGCGGATTTCCGTGAACTTCAGAAGAATTCCAAAGCATTGCTAAACATCAGCGGAATTCCGAGAACAATGGAAGAGTTCCAAAGCATTTTTAAACTTCACCAGAATTCCGAGAACAATGGAAGAGTTTCAAAGCATTTTTAAACTTCAGCAGAATTCCCAGAATGATGGAAGAGTTCCAAAGCATTGATAAACATCAAAGGAATTCCGAGAACAATGGAAGAGTTCCAAAGCATTTTTAAACTTCAGCGGAATTCTGAAAACAATGGAAGATTTCCAAAGCATTGATAAACATCAGCGGAATTCTCAGAACAATGGAAGAGTTCCAAAGCATGTTTAAACTTCAGCAGAATTCCCAGAACAATGGAAGAGTTCCAAAGCATTGTTAAACATCAGCGGAATTCCGAGAACAATGGAAGAGTTCCAAAGCATTTTTAAACTTCAGCAGAATTCCCAGAGCAATGGAAGAGTTCAAAAGCATTGTTAAACATCAGCGGAATTCCGAGAACAATGTAAGAGTTCCAAAGCATTTTTAAACTTCAGCGGAATTCCGAGAACAATGGAAGAGTTCAAAGTATTTTTCAACTTCAGCGGAATTCTGAGAACAAAGAAAGAGTTCCAAAGCATTGTTAAACATCAGCGGAATTCCGAGAACAATGGAAGAGTTCCAAAGCATTTTTAAACTTCAGCGGAATTCTGAGAACAATGGAAGAGTTCCAAAGCATTGTTAAACATCAGCGTAATTCTGAGAACAATGGAAGAGTTCCAAAGCATTTTTAAACTTCAACAGAATTCCGAGAAAATGGAAGAGTTCCCAAGCATTTTATACTTCATCGGAATTCCGAGAAAAATGGAAGAGTTCCAAAGCATTGTTACACATCAGCGGAATTCTGAGAACAATGGAAAAGTTCCAAAGCATTTTTAAACTTCAGCACAATTCCGAGAACAATGGAAGAGTTCCAAAGCATTTTTAAACATCAGCAGATTTCCGAGAACAATGGAAGAGTTCCAAAGCATTTTTAAACTTCAGCAGAATTCCGAGATCAATGGAAGAGTTCCAAAGCATTGTTAAACATCAGCGGATTTCTGAGAACAATGGAAGAGTTCCAAAGCTTTTTTAAACTTCAGCAGAATTCCGAAAACAATGGAGGAGTTCCAAAGCATTGTTAAACATCAGCGGAATTCCGAGAACAATGGAAGATTTCCAAAGCATTTTTAAACTTCAGCGGAATTCTGAGAACAATGTAAGAGTTCCAAAGCATTGTTAAACATCAGCGTAATTCTGAGAACAATGGAAGAGTTCCAAAGCATTTTTAAACTTCAGCAGAATTCCGAAAACAATGGAAGAGTTCCAAAGCATTGTTAAACATCAGCGGAATTCTGAGAACAATGGAAGAGTTCCAAAGTTTTTTTAAACTTAAGCAGAATTCCGACAACAATGGAAGATTTCCAAAGCATTGTTAAACATCAGTGGAATTCCGAAAACAATGGAAGAGTTCCAAAGCATTTCTAAACTTCAGCAGAATTCCCAGAACAATGGAAGAGTTCCAAAGCATTGTTAAACATCAGTGGAAATCCGAGAACAATGGAAGAGTTCCAAAGCATTTTTAAACTTCAGCGGAATTCCGACAACAATGGAAGAGTTCCAAAGCATTGTTAAACATAAGTGGAATTCCGAGAACAATGGAAGAGTTCCAAAGCATTTTTAAACTTCAGCGGAATTCTCAGAACAATGGAAGAATTCCAAAGCATTGTTAAACATCAGCGGAATTCTCAGAACAAAGAAAGAATTCCAAAGCATTTTTAAACTTCAGCAGAATTCCGAGAAAAATGGAAGAGTTCCAAAGCATTGTTAAACATCAGCGGAATTCTGAGAACAATGGAAGAGTTCAAAAGCATTTTTAAACTTCAGCAGAATTCCCAGAACAATGGAAGAGTTCAAAACCATTGTTAAACATCAGCGGAATTCTGAGAACAATGGAAGAGTTCCAAAGCATTTTTAAACTTCAGCACAATTCCGAGAACAATGGAAGAGTTCCAAAGCATTGTTAACATCAGCGTAATTCTGAGAACAATGGAAAAGTTCCAAAGCATTTTTAAACTTCAGCAGAATTCCGAGAACAATGGAAGAGTTCCAAAGCATTGATAAACATCAGCGGATTTCTGAGAACAATGGAAGAGTTCCCAAGCATTTTTACACTTCAGCAGAATTCCGGGAAAATGGAAGAGTTCCAAAGCATTTTTAAACTTCATCGGAATTCCGTGAACAATGGACGAGTTCCAAAGCATTGATAAACATCAGCAGAATTCCGAGAACAATGGAAGAGTTCCAAAGCATTTTTAAACTTCAGCACAATTCCGAGAACAATGGAAGCGTTCCAAAGCATTGTTAAACATCAGCAGATTTCCGAGAAGAATGGAAGAGTTCCAAAGCATTTTTAAACTTCAGCAGAATTTTGAGAACAATGGAAGAGTTCCAAAGCATTGTTAAACATCAGCGGAATTCCGAGAACAATTGAAGAGTTCCAAAGCTTTTTAAACTTCAGCAGAATTCCGAAAACAATGGAAGAGTTCCAAAGCATCGTTAAACATCAGCGGAATTCTGAGAACAATGGAAGAGCTCCAAAGATTTTTTAAACTTCAGCAGAATTCCGACAACAATGGAAGAGTTCCAAAGCATTGTTAAACATCAGTGGAATTCCGAGAACAAAGGAAGAGTTCCAAAGCATTTTTAAACTTCAGCAGAATTCCCAGAACAATGGAAGAGTTCCAAAGCATTGTTAAACATCAGCGGAATTCTGAGAGCAATGTAAGAGTTCTAAAACATTTTTCAACATCAGCAGAATTCCGAGAACAATGGAAGAGTTCCAAAGCATTTTTAAACTTCAGCAGAATTCCGGGAAAATGGAAGAGTTCCAACGGATTTTTAAACTTCATCGGAATTCCGTGAACAATGGAAGAGTTCCAAAGCATTGTTAAACATCAGCGAAATTCCGAGAACAATGGAAGAGTTCCATAGCATTTTTAAACTTCAGCACAACTCCGAGAACAATGGAAGAGTTCCAAAGCATTGTTAAACATCAGCGGATTTCCGAGAAGAATGGAAGAGTTCCAAAGCATTTTTAACCTTCAGCAGAATTCTAAGAACAATGGAAGAGTTCCAAAGCATTGTTAAACATCAGCGGAATTCCGCGAACAATGGAAGAGCTCCAAAGCATTTTTAAACTTCAGCAGAATTCCGAAAACAATGGAAGAGTTCCAAAGCATTGTTAAACATCAGCGGAATTCTGAGAACAATGGAAGAGTTCCAAAGCTTTTTTAAACTTAAGCAGAATTCCGACAACAATGGAAGTTTTCCAAAGCATTGTTAAACATCAGTGGAATTCCGAGAACAATGGAAGAGTTCCAAAACATTTTTAAACTTCAGCAGAATTCCCAGAACAATGGAAGAGTTCCAAAGCATTGTTAAACATCAGTGGAAATCCGAGAACAATGGAAGAGTACCAAAGCATTTTTAAACTTCAGCGGAATTCCGAAAACAATAGAAGAGTTCCAAAGCATTGTTAAACATAAGTGGAATTCCGAGAACAATGGAAGAGTTCCAAAGCATTTTTAAACTTCAGCGGAATTCTGAGAACAATGGAAGAATTCCAAAGCATTGTTAAACATCAGCGGAATTCTCAGAACAAAGGAAGTGTTCCAAAGCATTTTTAAACTTCAGCAGAATTCCGAGAACAATGGAAGAGTTCCAAAGCATTGTTAAACATCAGCGGAATTCTGAGAACAATGGAAGAGTTCAAAAGCATTTTTAAACTTCAGCAGAATTCCCAGAACAATGGAACAGTTCAAAACCATTGTTAAATATCAGCGGAATTCCGAGAACAATGGAAGAGTACCAAAGAATTTTTAAACTTCAGCGGAATTCCGAGAACAATGGAATAGTTCCAAAGCATTGTTAAACATCAGCGGAATTCCGAGAACAATGGAAGAGTTCCAAAGCATTTTTAAACTTCAGCGGAATTCCGTGAACAATGGAAGAGTTCCAAAGCATTGTTACACATCAGCAGAATTCTGAGAACAATGGAAGAGTTCCAAAGCATTTTTAAACTTCAGCACAATTCCGAGAACAATGGAAGACTTCCAAAGCATTGTTAAACATCAGCGTATTTCCGAGAAAAATGTAAGAGTTCCAAAGCATTTTTAAACTTCAGCGGAATTCCGAGAACAATGGAAGAGTTCAGAAGCATTGTTAAACATCAGCGTAATTCTGAGAACAATGGAAAAGTTCCAAAGCATTTTTAAACTTCAGCAGAATTCCGAGAACAATGGAAAAGTTCCAAAGCATTGTTAAACATCAGCGGATTTCTGAGAACAATGGAAGAATTTCAAAGCATTTTTAAACTTCAGCAGAATTCCGACAACAATGGAAGAGTTCCAAAGCATTGCTAAACATCAGTGGAATTCCGAGAACAAAGGAAGAGTTCCAAAGCATTTTTAAACTTCAGCAGAATTCCCAGAACAATGGAAGAGTTCCAAAGCATTGTTAAATATTAGCGGAATTCCGAGAACAATGGAAAAGTTCCAAAGCATTTTTAAACTTCAGCGGAATTCCGAGAACAATGGAAGAGTTTCAAAGCATTTTTAAACTTCAGCAGAATTCTGAGAGCAATGGAAGAGTTCTAAAACATTTTTAAACATCAGCGGAATTCCAAGAACAATGGAAGAGTTCCAAAGCATTTTTAAACTTCAGCAGAATTCCGGGAAAATGGAAGAGTTCCAACGCATTTTTAAACTTCATCGGAATTCCGTGAACAATGGAAGAGTTCCAAAGCATTGTTAAACATCAGCAGAATTCCGAGAACAATGGAAGAGTTCCAAAGCATTTTTAAACTTCAGCACAACTCCGAGAACAATGGAAGAGTTCCAAAGCATTGTTAAACATCAGCGGATTTCCGAGAAGAATGGAAGAGTTCCAAAGCATTTTTAAACTTCAGCAGAATTCTGAGAACAATGGAAGAGTTCCAAAGCATTGTTAAACATCAGCGGAATTCCGAGAAAAATGGAAGAGCTCCAAAGCATTTTTAAACTTCAGCAGTATTCCGAAAACAATGGAAGAGTTCCAAAGAATTGTTAAACATCAGCGGAATTCTGAGAACAATGGAAGAGTTCCAAAGTTTTTTTAAACTTAAGCAGAATTCCGACAACAATGGAAGATTTCCAAAGCATTGTTAAACATCAGTGGAATTCCGAGAACAATGGAAGAGTTCCAAAGCATTTTTAAACTTCAGCAGAATTCCCAGAACAATGGAAGAGTTCCAAAGCATTGTTAAACATCAGTGGAAATCCGAGAACAATGGAAGAGTTCCAAAGCATTTTTAAACTTCAGCGGAATTCCGACAACAATGGAAGAGTTCCAAAGCATTGTTAAACATAAGTGGAATTCCAAGAACAATGGAAGAGTTCCAAAGCATTTTTAAACTTCAGCGGAATTCTGAGAACAATGGAAGAATTCCAAAGCATAGTTAAACATCAGCGGAATTCTCAGAACAAAGGAAGAGTTCCAAAGCATTTTTAAACTTCAGCAGAATTCCGAGAACATTGGAAGAGTTCCAAAGCATTGTTAAACATCAGCGGAATTCTGAGAACAATGGAAGAGTTCAAAAGCATTTTTAAACTTCAGCAGAATTCCCAGAACAATGGAAGAGTTCAAAACCATTGTTAAACATCAGCGGAATTCTGAGAACAATGGAAGAGTTCCAAAGCATTTTTAAACTTTGGCACAATTCCGAGAACAATGGAAGAGTTCCAAAGCATTGTTAAACATCAGCGGATTTCCGAGAACAATGGAAGAGTTCCAAAGCATTTTTAAACTTCAGCAGAATTCCCAGAACAATGGAAGAGTTCCAAAGCATTGATAAACATCAGCGGATTTCTGAGAACAATGGAAGAGTTCCAAAGCATTTTTAAACTTCAGCAGAATTCCGGGAAAATGGAAGAGTTCCAAAGCATTTTTAAACTTCATCGGAATTCCGTGAACAATGGACGAGTTCCAAAGCATTGATAAACATCAGCAGAATTCCGAGAACAAAGGAAGAGTTCCAAAGCATTTTTAAACTTCAGCACAATTCCGAGAACAATGGAAGAGTTCCAAAGCATTGTTAAACATCAGCAGATTTCCGAGAAGAATGTAAGAGTTCCAAAGCATTTTTAAACTTCAGCAGAATTCCCAGAACAATGGAAGAGTTCCAAAGCATTGTTAAACATCAGCAGATTTCCGAGAACAATGGAAGAGTTCCAAAGCATTTTTAAACTTCAGCAGAATTCCCAGAACAATGGAAGAGTTCCAAAGCATTGTTAAACATCAGTGGAAATCCGAGAACAATGGAAGAGTTCCAAAGCATTTTTAAACTTCAGCGGAATTCCGACAACAATGGAAGAGTTCCAAAGCATTGTTAAACATCAGTGGAATTCCGAGAACAATGGAAGAGTTCCAAAGCATTTTTAAACTTCAGCGGAATTCTGAGAACAATGGAAGAATTCCAAAGCATTGTTAAACATCAGCGGAATTCTCAGAACAATGGAAGAGTTCCAAAGCATTTTTAAACTTCAGCAGAATTCCGAGAACAATGGAAGAGTTCCAAAGCATTGTTAAACATCAGTGGAATTCCGAGAACAATGGAAGAGTTCCAAAGCATTTTTAAACTTCAGCAGAATTCCCAGAACAATGGAAGAGTTCCAAAGCATTGTTAAACATCAGTGGAAATCCGAGAACAATGGAAGAGTTCCAAACCATTTTTAAACTTTAGCGGAATTCCGACAACAATGGAAGAGTTCCAAAGCATTGTTAAACATAAGTGGAATTCCGAGAACAATGGAAGAGTTCCAAAGCATTTTTAAACTTCAGCGGAATTCTGAGAACAATGGAAGAATTCCAAAGCATTTTTAAACATCAGCGGAATTCTCAGAACAAAGGAAGAGTTCCAAAGCATTTTTAAACTTCAACAGAATTCCGAGAACAATGGAAGAGCTCCAAAGCATTGTTAAACATCAGCGGAATTCTGAGAACAATGGAAGAGTTCAAAAGCATTTTTAAACTTCAGCAGAATTCCCAGAACAATGGAAGAGTTCAAAACCATTGTTAAACATCAGCGGAATTCTGAGAAAAATGGAAGAGTTCCAAAGCATTTTTAAACTTCAGCACAATTCCGAGAACAATGGAAGAGTTCCAAAGCATTGTTAAACATCAGCGGATTTCCGAGAACAATGGAAGAGTTCCAAAGCATTTTTAAACTTCAGCAGAATTACCAGAACAATGGAAGAGTTCCAAAGCATTGATAAACATCAGCGGATTTCTGAGAACAATGGAAGAGTTCCAAAGCATTTTTAAACTTCAGCAGAATTCCGGGAAAATGGAAGAGTTCCAAAGCATTTTTAAACTTCATCGGAATTCCGTGAACAATGGACGAGTTCCAAAGCATTGATAAACATCAGCAGAATTCCGAAAACAATGGAAGAGTTCCAAAGCATTTTTAAACTTCAGCACAATTCCGAGAACAATGGAAGAGTTCCAAAGCATTGTTAAACATCAGCAGATTTCCGAGAAGAATGTAAGAGTTCCAAAGCATTTTTAAACTTCAGCAGAATTCCCAGAACAATGGAAGAGTTCCAAAGCATTGTTAAACATCAGCAGATTTCCGAGAACAATGGAAGAGTTCCAAAGCATTTTTAAACTTCAGCAGAATTCCCAGAGCAATGGAAGAGTTCCAAAGCATTGTTAAACATCAGTGGAAATCCGAGAACAATGGAAGAGTTCCAAAGCATTTTTAAACTTCAGCGAAATTTCGACAACAATGGAAGAGTTCCAAAGCATTGTTAAACATCAGTGGAATTCCGAGAACAATGGAAGAGTTCCAAAGCATTTTTAAACTTCAGCGGAATTCTGAGAACAATGGAAGAATTCCAAAGCATTGTTAAACATCAGCGGAATTCTCAGTACAATGGAAGAGTTCCAAAGCATTTTTAAACTTCAGCAGAATTCCGAGAACAATGGAAGAGTTCCAAAGCATTGTTAAACATCAGCGGAATTCTGAGAACAATGGAAGAGTTCCAAAGCATTTTTAAACTTCAGCAGAATTCCCAGAACAATGGAAGAGTTCAAAATCATTGTTAAACATCAGCGGAATTCCGAGAACAATGGAAGAGTACCAAAGAATTTTTAAACTTTAGCGTAATTCCGAGAACAATGGAAGAGTTCAAAAGTATTTTTAAACTTCAGCGGAATTCTGAGAACAATGGAAGAGTTCCAAAGCATTGTTAAACATCAGCGGTATTCCGAGAACAATGTAAGAGTTCCAAAGCATTTTTAAACTTCAGCGGAATTCTGAGAACAATGGAAGAGTTACAAAGCATTGTTAAACATCAGCGTAATTCTGAGAACAATGGAAGAATTTCAAAGCTTTTTTAAACTTCAGCTGAATTTCGAGAACAATGGAAGAGTTCCAAAGCATTGTTAAACATCAGCGGAATTCCGAGAACAATGGAAGAGTTCCAAAGCATTTTTAAACTTCAGCAGAATTCCCAGAGCAATGGAAGAGTTCAAAAGCATTGTTAAACATCAGCGGAATTTCGAGAACAATGTAAGAGTTCCAAAGCATTTTTAAACTTCAGCGGAATTCCGAGAACAATGGAAGAGTTCAAAGTATTTTTCAACTTCAGCGGAATTCTGAGAACAAAGGAAGAGTTCCAAAGCATTGTTAAACATCAGCGGAATTCCGAGAACAATGGAAGAGTTCCAAAGCATTTTTGAACTTCAGCGGAATTCTGAGAACAATGAAAGAGTTCCAAAGCATTGTTAAACTTCAGCGGAATTCTGAGAACAATGGAAGAGTTCCAAAGCATTGTTAAACATCAGCATAATTCTGAGAACAATGGAAGAATTTCAAAGCTTTTTTAAACTTCAGCTGAATTTCGAGAACAATGGAAGAGTTCCAAAGCATTGTTAAACATCAGCGGAATTCCGAGAACAATGGAAGAGTTCCAAAGCATTTTTAAACTTCAGCAGCATTCCCAAAACAATGGAAGAGTTCCAAAGCATTGTTAAACATCAGCGATATTCCGAGAACAATGGAAGAGTTCCAAAGCATTTTTAAACTTCAGCAGAATTCCCAGAACAATGGAAGAGTTCAAAAGCATTGTTAAACATCAGCGGAATTCCGAGAACAATGGAAGAGTTCCAAAGCATTTTTAAACTTCAGCAGAATTCCGAGAACAATGGAAGAGTTCCAAAGCATTTTTAAACTTCAGCAGAATTCCGAGAATAATGGAAGAGTTCCATAGCATTTTTAAACTTCAGCGGAATTCCGAGAACAAGGGAAGAGTTCCAAAGCATTTTTAAACTTCAGCGGAATTTCGTGAACAATGGAAGAATTCCAAAGCATTGCTAAACATCAGCGGAATTCCAAGAACAATGGAAGAGTTCCAAAGCATTTTTAAACTTCAGTAGAATTCCGAGAACAATGGAAGAGTTCCAAAGCATTTTTAAACTTCAGCAGAATTCCGAGAACAATGGAAGAGTTCCATAGCATTTTTAAACTTCAGCGGAATTCCGAGAACAAGGGAAGAGTTCCAAAGCATTTTTAAACTTCAGCGGATTTCCATGAACATCAGAAGAATTCCAAAGCATTGCTAAACATCAGCGGAATTCCGAGAACAATGGAAGAGTTCCAAAGCATTTTTAAACTTCAGCAGAATTCCGAGAACAATGGAAGAGTTTCAAAGCAATTTTAAATTTCAGCAGAATTCCCAGAATGATGGAAGAGTTCCAAAGCATTTTTAAACATCAGAGGAATTCCGAGAACAATGGAAGAGTTCCAAAGCATTTTTAAACTTCAGCGGAATTCTGAAAACAATGGAAGATTTCCAAAGCATTGTTAAACATCAGCGGAATTCTCAGAACAATGGAAGAGTTCCAAAGCATGTTTAAACTTCAGCAGAATTCCCAGAACAATGGAAGAGTTCCAAAGCATTGTTAAACATCAGCGGAATTCCGAGAACAATGGAAGAGTTCCAAAGCATTTTTAAACTTCAGCAGAATTCCCAGAGCAATGGAAGAGTACAAAAGCATTGTTAAACATCAGCGGAATTCCGAGAACAATGTAAGAGTTCCGAAGCATTTTTAAACTTCAGCGGAATTCCGAGAACAATGGAAGAGTTCAAAGTATTTTTCAACTTCAGCGGAATTCTGAGAACAAAGGAAGAGTTCCAAGGCATTGTTAAACATTAGCGGAATTCCGAGACCAGTTGAAGAGTTCCAAAGCATTTTTAAACTTCAGCGGAATTCTGAGAACAATGGAAGAGTTCCAAAGCATTGTTAAACATCAGCGTAATTCTGAGAACAATGGAAGAGTTCCAAAGCATTTTTAAACTTCAGCAGAATTCCGAGAAAATGGAAGAGTTCCCAATCATTTTATACTTCATCGGAATTCCGAGAACAATGGAAGAGTTCCAAAGCATTGTTACACATCAGCGGAATTCTGAGAACAATGGAAAAGTTCCAAAGCATTTTTAAACTTCAGCACAATTCCGAGAACAATGGAAGAGTTCCAAAGCATTGTTAAACATCAGCGGATTTCCGAGAACAATGGAAGAGTTCCAAAGCATTTTTAAACTTCAGCAGAATTCCGAGAACAATGGAAGAGTTCCAAAGCATTGTTAAACATCAGCGGATTTCTGAGAACAATGGAAGAGTTCCAAAGCTTTTTTAAACTTCAGCAGAATTCCGAAAACCATGGAAGAGTTCCAAAGCATTGTTAAACAACAGCGGAATTCCGAGAACAATGGAAGATTTCCAAAGCATTTTTAAACTTCAGCGGAATTCTGAGAACAATGGAAGAGTTCCAAAGCATTGTTAAACATCAGCGTAATTCTGAGAACAATGGAAGAGTTCCAAAGCATTTTAAAACTTCAGCAGAATTCCGAGAAAATGGAAGAGTTCCAAAGCATTTTAAACTTCATCGGAATTCCGAGAACAATGGAAGAGTTCCAAAGCATTGTTAAACATCAGCGGATTTCTGAGTACAATGGAAGAGTTCCAAAGCATTTTTAAACTTCAGCAGAATTCCGAGAACAATGGAAGAGTTCCAAAGCATTGTTAAACATCAGCGGATTTCTGAGAACAATGGAAGAGTTCCAAAGCATTTTTAAACTTCAGCAGAATTCCGGAAAAATGGAAGAGTTCCAAAGCATTTTTAAACTTCATCGGAATTAAGTGAACAATGGACGAGTTCCATAGCATTGTTAAACATCAGCAGAATTCCGAGAACAATGGAAGAGTTCCAAACCATTTTTCAACTTCAGCACAATTCCGAGAACAATGGAAGAGTTCCAAAGCATTGTTAAACATCAGCAGATTTCCGAGAAGAATGGAAGAGTTCCAAAGCATTTTTAAACTTCAGCAGAATTCTGAGAACAATGGAAGAGTTCCAAAACATTGTTAAACATCAGCAGAATTCCGAGAACAATTGAAGAGTTCCAAAGCATTTTTAAACTTCAGCAGAATTCCGAAAACAATGGAAGAGTTCCAAAGCATTGTTAAACATCAGCGGAATTCTGAGAACAATGGAAGAGTTCCAAAGCTTTTTTAAACTTCAGCAGAATTCCGACAACAATGGAAGAGTTCCAAAGCATTGTAAAACATCAATGGAGTTCCGAGAACAATGGAAGAGTTCCAAAGCATTTTTAAACTTCAGCAGAATTCCGAGAAGAATGTAAGAGTTCCAAAGCATTTTTAAACTTCAGCAGAATTCCCAGAACAATGGAAGAGTTCCAAAGCATTGTTAAACATCAGCAGATTTCCGAGAACAATGGAAAAGTTCCAAAGCATTTTTAAACTTCAGCAGAATTCCCAGAACAATGGAAGAGTTCCAAAGCATTGTTAAACATCAGTGGAAATCCGAGAACAATGGAAGAATTCCAAAGCATTTTTAAACTTCAGCGGAATTCCGACAACAATGGAAGAGTTCCAAAGCATTGTTAAACATCAGTGGAATTCCGAGAACAATGGAAGAGTTCCAAAGCATTTTTAAACTTCAGCACAATTACGAGAACAATGGAAGAGTTCCAAAGCATTGTTAAACATCAGCGGATTTCTGAGTACAATGGAAGAGTTCCAAAGCATTTTTAAACTTCAGCAGAATTCCGAGAACAATGGAAGAGTTCCAAAGCATTGTTAAACATCAGCGGATTTCTGAGAACAATGGAAGAGTTCCAAAGCATTTTTAAACTTCATCGGAATTAAGTGAACAATGGACGAGTTCCATAGCATTGTTAAACATCAGCGGAATTCCGAGAACAATGGAAGAGTTCCAAACCATTTTTCAACTTCAGCACAATTCCGAGAACAATGGAAGAGTTCCAAAGCATTGTTAAACATCAGCAGATTTCCGAGAAGAATGGAAGAGTTCCAAAGCATTTTTAAACTTCAGCAGAATTCTGAGAACAATGGAAGAGTTCCAAAACATTGTTAAACATCAGCGGAATTCCGAGAACAATTGAAGAGTTCCAAAGCATTTTTAAACTTCAGCAGAATTCCGAAAACAATGGAAGAGTTCCAAAGCATTGTTAAACATCAGCGGAATTCTGAGAACAATGGAAGAGTTCCAAAGCTTTTTTAAACTTCAGCAGAATTCCAACAACAATGGAAGAGTTCCAAAGCATTGTTAAACATCAATGGAATTCCGAGAACAATGGAAGAGTTCCAAAGCATTTTTAAACTTCAGCAGAATTCCGAGAAGAATGTAAGAGTTCCAAAGCATTTTTAAACTTCAGCAGAATTCCCAGAACAATGGAAGAGTTCCAAAGCATTGTTAAACATCAGCAGATTTCCGAGAACAATGGAAGAGTTCCAAGCATTTTTAAACTTCAGCAGAATTCCCAGAACAATGGAAGAGTTCCAAAGCATTGTTAAACATCAGTGGAAATCCGAGAACAATGGAAGAGTTCCAAAGCATTTTTAAACTTCAGCGGAATTCCGACAACAATGGAAGAGTTCCAAAGCATTGTTAAACATCAGTGGAATTCCGAGAACAATGGAAGAGTTCCAAAGCATTTTTAAACTTCAGCGGAATTCTGAGAACAATGGAAGAATTCCAAAGCATTGTTAAACATCAGCGGAATTCTCAGAACAATGGAAGAGTTCCAAAGCATTTTTAAACTTCAGCAGAATTCCGAGAACAATGGAAGAGTTCCAAAGCATTGTTAAACATCAGCGGAATTCTGACAACAATGGAAGAGTTCCAAAGCATTTTTAAACTTCAGCAGAATTCCCAGAACAATGGAAGAGTTCAAAAGCATTGTTAAACATCAGCGGAATTCCGAGAACAATGGAAGAGTACCAAAGAATTTTTAAACTTCAGCGTAATTCCGAGAAAAATGGAAGAGTTCAAAAGTATTTTTAAACTTCAGCGGAATTCTGAGAACAATGGAAGAGTTCCAAAGCATTGTTAAACATCAGCGGAATTCCGAGAACAATAGAAGAGTTCCAAAGCATTTTTAAACTTCAGCGGAATTCTGAGAACAATGGAAGTGTTCCAAAGCATTGTTAAACATCAGCGTAATTCTGAGAACAATGGAAGAATTTCAAAGCTTTTTTAAACTTCAGCTGAATTTCGAGAACAATGGAAGAGTTCCAAAGCATTGTTAAACATCAGCGGAATTCCGAGAACAATGGAAGAGTTCCAAAGCATTTTTAAACTTCAGCAGAATTCCCAAAACAATGGAAGAGTTCCAAAGCATTGTTAAACATCAGCGGAATTCTGAGAACAATGGAAGAGTTCAAAAGCATTTTTAAACTTCAGCAGAATTCCCAGAACAATGGAACAGTTCAAAACCATTGGTAAACATCAGCGGAATTCCGAGAACAATGGAAGAGTACCAAAGAATTTTTAAACTTCAGCGGAATTCCGAGAACAATGGAAGAGTTCCAAAGCATTGTTAAACATCAGCGGAATTCCGAGAACAATGGAAGAGTTCCAAAGCATTTTTAAACTTCAGCGGAATTCCGTGAACAATGGAAAAGTTCCAAAGCATTGTTACACATCAGCAGAATTCTGAGAACAATGGAAGAGTTCCAAAGCATTTTTAAACTTCAGCACAATTCCGAGAACAATGGAAGACTTCCAAAGCATTGTTAAACATCAGCGGATTTCCGAGAAAAATGTAAGAGTTCCAAAGCATTTTTAAACTTCAGCGGAATTCCGAGAACAATGGAAGAGTTCAGAAGCATTGTTAAACATCAGCGTAATTCTGAGAACAATGGAAAAGTTCCAAAGCATTTTTAAACTTCAGCAGAATTCCGAGAACAATGGAAGAGTTCCAAAGCATTGTTAAACATCAGCGGATTTCTGAGAACAATGGAAGAGTTTCAAAGCATTTTTAAACTTCAGCAGAATTCCGGAAAAATGGAAGAGTTCCAAAGCATTTTTAAACTTCTTCGGAATTCCGTGAACAATCGATGAGTTCCAAAGCATTGTTAAACATCAGCGGAATTCCGAGAACAATGGAAGAGTTCCAAAGCATTTTTAAACTTCAGCACAATTCCGAGAACAATGGAAGAGATCCAAAGCAATGTTAAACATCAGCAGATTTCCGAGAAGAATGGAAGAGTTCCAAAGCATTTTTAAACTTCAGCAGAATTCTGAGAACAATGGAAGAGTTCCAAAGCACTGTTAAACATCAGCGGAATTCCGAGAACAATTGAAGAGTTCCAAAGCTTTTTAAACTTCAGCAGAATTCCGAAAACAATGGAAGAGTTCCAAAGCATTGTTAAACATCAGCGGAATTCTGAGAACAATGGAAGAGTTCCAAAGCTTTTTTAAACTTCAGCAGAATTCCGAGAACAATGGAAGAGTTCCAAAGCATTGCTAAACATCAGTGGAATTCCGAGAACAAAGTAAGAGTTCCAAAGCATTTTTAAACTTCAGCAGAATTCCCAGAACAATGGAAGAGTTCCAAAGCATTGTTAAATATCAGCGGAATTCCGAGAACAATGGAAAAGTTCCAAAGCATTTTTAAACTTCAGCAGAATTCTGAGAGCAATGTAAGAGTTCTAAAACATATTTAAACATCAGCGGAATTCCAAGAACAATGGAAGAGTTCCAAAGCATTTTTAAACTTCAGCAGAATTCCGGGAAAATGGAAGAGTTCCAACGCATTTTTAAACTTCATCGGAATTCCGTGAACAATGGAAGAGTTCCAAAGCATTGTTAAACATCAGCAGAATTCCGAGAACAATGGAAGAGTTCCAAAGCATTTTTAAACTTCAGAACAACTCCGAGAACAATGGAAGAGTTCCAAAGCATTGTTAAACATCAGCGGATTTCCGAGAAGAATGGAAGAGTTCCAAAGCATTTTTAAACTTCCGCAGAATTCTGAGAACAATGGAAGAGTTCCAAAGCATTGTTAAACATCAGCGGAATTCCGAGAACAATGGAAGAGCTCCAAAGCATTTTTAAACTTCAGCAGAATTCCGAAAACAATGGAAGAGTTCCAAAGCATTGTTAAACATCAGCGGAATTCTGAGAACAATGGAAGAGTTCCAAAGTTTTTTTAAACTTAAGCAGAATTCCGACAACAATGGAAGATTTCCAAAGCATTGTTAAACATCAGTGGAATTCCGAAAACAATGGAAGAGTTCCAAAGCATTTTTAAACTTCAGCAGAATTCCCAGAACAATGGAAGAGTTCCAAAGCATTGTTAAACATCAGTGGAAATCCGAGAACAATGGAAGAGTTCCAAAGCATTTTTAAACTTCAGCGGAATTCCGACAACAATGGAAGAGTTCCAAAGCATTGTTAAACATAAGTGGAATTCCGAGAACAATGGAAGAGTTCCAAAACATTTTTAAACTTCAGCGGAATTCTGAGAACAATGGAAGAATTCCAAAGCATTGTTAAACATCAGCGGAATTCTCAGAACAAAGGAAGAGTTCCAAAGCATTTTTAAACTTCAGCAGAATTCCGAGAACATTGGAAGAGTTCCAAAGCATTGTTAAACATCAGCGGAATTCTGAGAACAATGGAAGAGTTCAAAAGCATTTTTAAACTTCAGCAGAATTCCCAGAACAATGGAAGAGTTCAAAACCATTGTTAAACATCAGCGGAATTCTGAGAACAATGGAAGAGTTCCAAAGCATTTTTAAACTTTGGCACAATTCCGAGAACAATGGAAGAGTTCCAAAGCATTGTTAAACATCAGCGGATTTCCGAGAACAATGGAAGAGTTCCAAAGCATTTTTAAACTTCAGCAGAATTCCCAGAACAATGGAAGAGTTCCAAAGCATTGATAAACATCAGCGGATTTCTGAGAACAATGGAAGAGTTCCAAAGCATTTTTAAACTTCAGCAGAATTCCGGGAAAATGGAAGAGTTCCAAAGCATTTTTAAACTTCATCGGAATTCCGTGAACTATGGACGAGTTCCAAAGCATTGATAAACATCAGCAGAATTCCGAGAACAAAGGAAGAGTTCCAAAGCATTTTTAAACTTCAGCACAATTCCGAGAACAATGGAAGAGTTCCAAAGCATTGTTAAACATCAGCAGATTTCCGAGAAGAATGTAAGAGTTCCAAAGCATTTTTAAACTTCAGCAGAATTCCCAGAACAATGGAAGAGTTCCAAAGCATTGTTAAACATCAGCAGATTTCCGAGAACAATGGAAGAGTTCCAAAGCATTTTTAAACTTCAGCAGAATTCCCAGAACAATGGAAGAGTTCCAAAGCATTGTTAAACATCAGTGGAAATCCGAGAACAATGGAAGAGTTCCAAAGCATTTTTAAACTTCAGCGGAATTCCGACAACAATGGAAGAGTTCCAAAGCATTGTTAAACATCAGTGGAATTCCGAGAACAATGGAAGAGTTCCAAAGCATTTTTAAACTTCAGCGGAATTCTGAGAACAATGGAAGAATTCCAAAGCATTGTTAAACATCAGCGGAATTCTCAGAACAATGGAAGAGTTCCAAAGCATTTTTAAACTTCAGCAGAATTCCGAGAACAATGGAAGAGTTCCAAAGCATTGTTAAACATCAGTGGAATTCCGAGAACAATGGAAGAGTTCCAAAGCATTTTTAAACTTCAGCAGAATTCCCAGAACAATGGAAGAGTTCCAAAGCATTGTTAAACATCAGTGGAAATCCGAGAACAATGGAAGAGTTCCAAACCATTTTTAAACTTTAGCGGAATTCCGACAACAATGGAAGAGTTCCAAAGCATTGTTAAACATAAGTGGAATTCCGAGAACAATGGAAGAGTTCCAAAGCATTTTTAAACTTCAGCGGAATTCTGAGAACAATGGAAGAATTCCAAAGCATTTTTAAACATCAGCGGAATTCTCAGAACAAAGGAAGAGTTCCAAAGCATTTTTAAACTTCAACAGAATTCCGAGAACAATGGAAGAGCTCCAAAGCATTGTTAAACATCAGCGGAATTCTGAGAACAATGGAAGAGTTCAAAAGCATTTTTAAACTTCAGCAGAATTCCCAGAACAATGGAAGAGTTCAAAACCATTGTTAAACATCAGCGGAATTCTGAGAAAAATGGAAGAGTTCCAAAGCATTTTTAAACTTCAGCACAATTCCGAGAACAATGGAAGAGTTCCAAAGCATTGTTAAACATCAGCGGATTTCCGAGAACAATGGAAGAGTTCCAAAGCATTTTTAAACTTCAGCAGAATTACCAGAACAATGGAAGAGTTCCAAAGCATTGATAAACATCAGCGGATTTCTGAGAACAATGGAAGAGTTCCAAAGCATTTTTAAACTTCAGCAGAATTCCGGGAAAATGGAAGAGTTCCAAAGCATTTTTAAACTTCATCGGAATTCCGTGAACAATGGACGAGTTCCAAAGCATTGATAAACATCAGCAGAATTCCGAAAACAATGGAAGAGTTCCAAAGCATTTTTAAACTTCAGCACAATTCCGAGAACAATGGAAGAGTTCCAAAGCATTGTTAAACATCAGCAGATTTCCGAGAAGAATGTAAGAGTTCCAAAGCATTTTTAAACTTCAGCAGAATTCCCAGAACAATGGAAGAGTTCCAAAGCATTGTTAAACATCAGCAGATTTCCGAGAACAATGGAAGAGTTCCAAAGCATTTTTAAACTTCAGCAGAATTCCCAGAGCAATGGAAGAGTTCCAAAGCATTGTTAAACATCAGTGGAAATCCGAGAACAATGGAAGAGTTCCAAAGCATTTTTAAACTTCAGCGAAATTTCGACAACAATGGAAGAGTTCCAAAGCATTGTTAAACATCAGTGGAATTCCGAGAACAATGGAAGAGTTCCAAAGCATTTTTAAACTTCAGCGGAATTCTGAGAACAATGGAAGAATTCCAAAGCATTGTTAAACATCAGCGGAATTCTCAGTACAATGGAAGAGTTCCAAAGCATTTTTAAACTTCAGCAGAATTCCGAGAACAATGGAAGAGTTCCAAAGCATTGTTAAACATCAGCGGAATTCTGAGAACAATGGAAGAGTTCCAAAGCATTTTTAAACTTCAGCAGAATTCCCAGAACAATGGAAGAGTTCAAAATCATTGTTAAACATCAGCGGAATTCCGAGAACAATGGAAGAGTACCAAAGAATTTTTAAACTTTAGCGTAATTCCGAGAACAATGGAAGAGTTCAAAAGTATTTTTAAACTTCAGCGGAATTCTGAGAACAATGGAAGAGTTCCAAAGCATTGTTAAACATCAGCGGTATTCCGAGAACAATGTAAGAGTTCCAAAGCATTTTTAAACTTCAGCGGAATTCTGAGAACAATGGAAGAGTTACAAAGCATTGTTAAACATCAGCGTAATTCTGAGAACAATGGAAGAATTTCAAAGCTTTTTTAAACTTCAGCTGAATTTCGAGAACAATGGAAGAGTTCCAAAGCATTGTTAAACATCAGCGGAATTCCGAGAACAATGGAAGAGTTCCAAAGCATTTTTAAACTTCAGCAGAATTCCCAGAGCAATGGAAGAGTTCAAAAGCATTGTTAAACATCAGCGGAATTTCGAGAACAATGTAAGAGTTCCAAAGCATTTTTAAACTTCAGCGGAATTCCGAGAACAATGGAAGAGTTCAAAGTATTTTTCAACTTCAGCGGAATTCTGAGAACAAAGGAAGAGTTCCAAAGCATTGTTAAACATCAGCGGAATTCCGAGAACAATGGAAGAGTTCCAAAGCATTTTTGAACTTCAGCGGAATTCTGAGAACAATGGAAGAGTTCCAAAGCATTGTTAAACTTCAGCGGAATTCTGAGAACAATGGAAGAGTTCCAAAGCATTGTTAAACATCAGCATAATTCTGAGAACAATGGAAGAATTTCAAAGCTTTTTTAAACTTCAGCTGAATTTCGAGAACAATGGAAGAGTTCCAAAGCATTGTTAAACATCAGCGGAATTCCGAGAACAATGGAAGAGTTCCAAAGCATTTTTAAACTTCAGCAGCATTCCCAAAACAATGGAAGAGTTCCAAAGCATTGTTAAACATCAGCGATATTCCGAGAACAATGGAAGAGTTCCAAAGCATTTTTAAACTTCAGCAGAATTCCCAGAACAATGGAAGAGTTCAAAAGCATTGTTAAACATCAGCGGAATTCCGAGAACAATGGAAGAGTTCCAAAGCATTTTCAAACTTCAGCAGAATTCCGAGAACAATGGAAGAGTTCCAAAGCATTTTTAAACTTCAGCAGAATTCCGAGAATAATGGAAGAGTTCCATAGCATTTTTAAACTTCAGCGGAATTCCGAGAACAAGGGAAGAGTTCCAAAGCATTTTTAAACTTCAGCGGAATTTCGTGAACAATGGAAGAATTCCAAAGCATTGCTAAACATCAGCGGAATTCCAAGAACAATGGAAGAGTTCCAAAGCATTTTTAAACTTCAGTAGAATTCCGAGAACAATGGAAGAGTTCCAAAGCATTTTTAAACTTCAGCAGAATTCCGAGAACAATGGAAGAGTTCCATAGCATTTTTAAACTTCAGCGGAATTCCGAGAACAAGGGAAGAGTTCCAAAGCATTTTTAAACTTCAGCGGATTTCCATGAACATCAGAAGAATTCCAAAGCATTGCTAAACATCAGCGGAATTCCGAGAACAATGGAAGAGTTCCAAAGCATTTTTAAACTTCAGCAGAATTCCGAGAACAATGGAAGAGTTTCAAAGCAATTTTAAATTTCAGCAGAATTCCCAGAATGATGGAAGAGTTCCAAAGCATTTTTAAACATCAGAGGAATTCCGAGAACAATGGAAGAGTTCCAAAGCATTTTTAAACTTCAGCGGAATTCTGAAAACAATGGAAGATTTCCAAAGCATTGTTGAACATCAGCGGAATTCTCAGAACAATGGAAGAGTTCCAAAGCATGTTTAAACTTCAGCAGAATTCCCAGAACAATGGAAGAGTTCCAAAGCATTGTTAAACATCAGCGGAATTCCGAGAACAATGGAAGAGTTCCAAAGCAGTTTTAAACTTCAGCAGAATTCCCAGAGCAATGGAAGAGTTCAAAAGCATTGTTAAACATCAGCGGAATTCCGAGAACAATGTAAGAGTTCCGAAGCATTTTTAAACTTCAGCGGAATTCCGAGAACAATGGAAGAGTTCAAAGTATTTTTCAACTTCAGCGGAATTCTGAGAACAAAGGAAGAGTTCCAAGGCATTGTTAAACATTAGCGGAATTCCGAGACCAGTGGAAGAGTTCCAAAGCATTTTTAAACTTCAGCGGAATTCTGAGAACAATGGAAGAGTTCCAAAGCATTGTTAAACATCAGCGTAATTCTGAGAACAATGGAAGAGTTCCAAAGCATTTTTAAACTTCAGCAGAATTCCGAGAAAATGGAAGAGTTCACAATCATTTTATACTTCATCGGAATTCCGAGAACAATGGAAGAGTTCCAAAGCATTGTTACACATCAGCGGAATTCTGAGAACAATGGAAAAGTTCCAAAGCATTTTTAAACTTCAGCACAATTCCGAGAACAATGGAAGAGTTCCAAAGCATTGTTAAACATCAGCGGATTTCCGAGAACAATGGAAGAGTTCCAAAGCATTTTTAAACTTCAGCAGAATTCCGAGAACAATGGAAGAGTTCCAAAGCATTGTTAAACATCAGCGGATTTCTGAGAACAATGGAAGAGTTCCAAAGCTTTTTTAAACTTCAGCAGAATTCCGAAAACCATGGAAGAGTTCCAAAGCATTGTTAAACAACAGCGGAATTCCGAGAACAATGGAAGATTTCCAAAGCATTTTTAAACTTCAGCAGAATTCCCAGAACAATGGAAGAGTTCCAAAGCATTGTTAAACATCAGCAGATTTCCGAGAACAATGGAAAAGTTCCAAAGCATTTTTAAACTTCAGCAGAATTCCCAGAACAATGGAAGAGTTCCAAAGCATTGTTAAACATCAGTGGAAATCCGAGAACAATGGAAGAATTCCAAAGCATTTTTAAACTTCAGCGGAATTCCGACAACAATGGAAGAGTTCCAAAGCATTGTTAAACATCAGTGGAATTCCGAGAACAATGGAAGAGTTCCAAAGCATTTTTAAACTTCAGCGGAATTCTGAGAACAATGGAAGAATTCCAAAGCATTGTTAAACATCAGCGGAATTCTCAGAACAATGGAAGAGTTCCAAAGCATTTTTAAACTTCAGCAGAATTCCGAGAACAATGGAAGAGTTCCAAAGCATTGTTAAACATCAGCGGAATTCTGAGAACAATGGAAGAGTTCCAAAGCATTTTTAAACTTCAGCAGAATTCCCAGAACAATGGAAAAGTTCAAAAGCATTGTTAAACATCAGCGGAATTCCGAGAACAATGGAAGAGTACCAAAGAATTTTTAAACTTCAGCGTAATTCCGAGAAAAATGGAAGAGTTCAAAAGTATTTTTAAACTTCAGCGGAATTCTGAGAACAATGGAAGAGTTCCAAAGCATTGTTAAACATCAGCGGAATTCCGAGAACAATAGAAGAGTTCCAAAGCATTTTTAAACTTCAGCGGAATTCTGAGAACAATGGAAGTGTTCCAAAGCATTGTTAAACATCAGCGTAATTCTGAGAACAATGGAAGAATTTCAAAGCTTTTTTAAACTTCAGCTGAATTTCGAGAACAATGGAAGAGTTCCAAAGCATTGTTAAACATCAGCGGAATTCCGAGAACAATGGAAGAGTTCCAAAGCATTTTTAAACTTCAGCAGAATTCCCAAAACAATGGAAGAGTTCCAAAGCATTGTTAAACATCAGCGGAATTCTGAGAACAATGGAAGAGTTCAAAAGCATTTTTAAACTTCAGCAGAATTCCCAGAACAATGGAACAGTTCAAAACCATTGGTAAACATCAGCGGAATTCCGAGAACAATGGAAGAGTACCAAAGAATTTTTAAACTTCAGCGGAATTCCGAGAACAATGGAAGAGTTCCAAAGCATTGTTAAACATCAGCGGAATTCCGAGAACAATGGAAGAGTTCCAAAGCATTTTTAAACTTCAGCGGAATTCCGTGAACAATGGAAAAGTTCCAAAGCATTGTTACACATCAGCAGAATTCTGAGAACAATGGAAGAGTTCCAAAGCATTTTTAAACTTCAGCACAATTCCGAGAACAATGGAAGACTTCCAAAGCATTGTTAAACATCAGCGGATTTCCGAGAAAAATGTAAGAGTTCCAAAGCATTTTTAAACTTCAGCGGAATTCCGAGAACAATGGAAGAGTTCAGAAGCATTGTTAAACATCAGCGTAATTCTGAGAACAATGGAAAAGTTCCAAAGCATTTTTAAACTTCAGCAGAATTCCGAGAACAATGGAAGAGTTCCAAAGCATTGTTAAACATCAGCGGATTTCTGAGAACAATGGAAGAGTTTCAAAGCATTTTTAAACTTCAGCAGAATTCCGGAAAAATGGAAGAGTTCCAAAGCATTTTTAAACTTCTTCGGAATTCCGTGAACAATCGATGAGTTCCAAAGCATTGTTAAACATCAGCGGAATTCCGAGAACAATGGAAGAGTTCCAAAGCATTTTTAAACTTCAGCACAATTCCGAGAACAATGGAAGAGTTCCAAAGCAATGTTAAACATCAGCAGATTTCCGAGAAGAATGGAAGAGTTCCAAAGCATTTTAAACTTCATCGGAATTCCGAGAACAATGGAAGAGTTCCAAAGCATTGTTAAACATCAGCGGATTTCTGAGTACAATGGAAGAGTTCCAAAGCATTTTTAAACTTCAGCAGAATTCCGAGAACAATGGAAGAGTTCCAAAGCATTGTTAAACATCAGCGGATTTCTGAGAACAATGGAAGAGTTCCAAAGCATTTTTAAACTTCAGCAGAATTCCGGAAAAATGGAAGAGTTCCAAAGCATTTTTAAACTTCATCGGAATTAAGTGAACAATGGACGAGTTCCATAGCATTGTTAAACATCAGCAGAATTCCGAGAACAATGGAAGAGTTCCAAACCATTTTTCAACTTCAGCACAATTCCGAGAACAATGGAAGAGTTCCAAAGCATTGTTAAACATCAGCAGATTTCCGAGAAGAATGGAAGAGTTCCAAAGCATTTTTAAACTTCAGCAGAATTCTGAGAACAATGGAAGAGTTCCAAAACATTGTTAAACATCAGCAGAATTCCGAGAACAATTGAAGAGTTCCAAAGCATTTTTAAACTTCAGCAGAATTCCGAAAACAATGGAAGAGTTCCAAAGCATTGTTAAACATCAGCGGAATTCTGAGAACAATGGAAGAGTTCCAAAGCTTTTTTAAACTTCAGCAGAATTCCGACAACAATGGAAGAGTTCCAAAGCATTGTAAAACATCAATGGAGTTCCGAGAACAATGGAAGAGTTCCAAAGCATTTTTAAACTTCAGCAGAATTCCGAGAAGAATGTAAGAGTTCCAAAGCATTTTTAAACTTCAGCAGAATTCCCAGAACAATGGAAGAGTTCCAAAGCATTGTTAAACATCAGCAGATTTCCGAGAACAATGGAAAAGTTCCAAAGCATTTTTAAACTTCAGCAGAATTCCCAGAACAATGGAAGAGTTCCAAAGCATTGTTAAACATCAGTGGAAATCCGAGAACAATGGAAGAATTCCAAAGCATTTTTAAACTTCAGCGGAATTCCGACAACAATGGAAGAGTTCCAAAGCATTGTTAAACATCAGTGGAATTCCGAGAACAATGGAAGAGTTCCAAAGCATTTTTAAACTTCAGCACAATTACGAGAACAATGGAAGAGTTCCAAAGCATTGTTAAACATCAGCGGATTTCTGAGTACAATGGAAGAGTTCCAAAGCATTTTTAAACTTCAGCAGAATTCCGAGAACAATGGAAGAGTTCCAAAGCATTGTTAAACATCAGCGGATTTCTGAGAACAATGGAAGAGTTCCAAAGCATTTTTAAACTTCATCGGAATTAAGTGAACAATGGACGAGTTCCATAGCATTGTTAAACATCAGCGGAATTCCGAGAACAATGGAAGAGTTCCAAACCATTTTTCAACTTCAGCACAATTCCGAGAACAATGGAAGAGTTCCAAAGCATTGTTAAACATCAGCAGATTTCCGAGAAGAATGGAAGAGTTCCAAAGCATTTTTAAACTTCAGCAGAATTCTGAGAACAATGGAAGAGTTCCAAAACATTGTTAAACATCAGCGGAATTCCGAGAACAATTGAAGAGTTCCAAAGCATTTTTAAACTTCAGCAGAATTCCGAAAACAATGGAAGAGTTCCAAAGCATTGTTAAACATCAGCGGAATTCTGAGAACAATGGAAGAGTTCCAAAGCTTTTTTAAACTTCAGCAGAATTCCAACAACAATGGAAGAGTTCCAAAGCATTGTTAAACATCAATGGAATTCCGAGAACAATGGAAGAGTTCCAAAGCATTTTTAAACTTCAGCAGAATTCCGAGAAGAATGTAAGAGTTCCAAAGCATTTTTAAACTTCAGCAGAATTCCCAGAACAATGGAAGAGTTCCAAAGCATTGTTAAACATCAGCAGATTTCCGAGAACAATGGAAGAGTTCCAAGCATTTTTAAACTTCAGCAGAATTCCCAGAACAATGGAAGAGTTCCAAAGCATTGTTAAACATCAGTGGAAATCCGAGAACAATGGAAGAGTTCCAAAGCATTTTTAAACTTCAGCGGAATTCCGACAACAATGGAAGAGTTCCAAAGCATTGTTAAACATCAGTGGAATTCCGAGAACAATGGAAGAGTTCCAAAGCATTTTTAAACTTCAGCGGAATTCTGAGAACAATGGAAGAATTCCAAAGCATTGTTAAACATCAGCGGAATTCTCAGAACAATGGAAGAGTTCCAAAGCATTTTTAAACTTCAGCAGAATTCCGAGAACAATGGAAGAGTTCCAAAGCATTGTTAAACATCAGCGGAATTCTGAGAACAATGGAAGAGTTCCAAAGCATTTTTAAACTTCAGCAGAATTCCCAGAACAATGGAAGAGTTCAAAAGCATTGTTAAACATCAGCGGAATTCCGAGAACAATGGAAGAGTACCAAAGAATTTTTAAACTTCAGCGTAATTCCGAGAAAAATGGAAGAGTTCAAAAGTATTTTTAAACTTCAGCGGAATTCTGAGAACAATGGAAGAGTTCCAAAGCATTGTTAAACATCAGCGGAATTCCGAGAACAATAGAAGAGTTCCAAAGCATTTTTAAACTTCAGCGGAATTCTGAGAACAATGGAAGTGTTCCAAAGCATTGTTAAACATCAGCGTAATTCTGAGAACAATGGAAGAATTTCAAAGCTTTTTTAAACTTCAGCTGAATTTCGAGAACAATGGAAGAGTTCCAAAGCATTGTTAAACATCAGCGGAATTCCGAGAACAATGGAAGAGTTCCAAAGCATTTTTAAACTTCAGCAGAATTCCCAAAACAATGGAAGAGTTCCAAAGCATTGTTAAACATCAGCGGAATTCTGAGAACAATGGAAGAGTTCAAAAGCATTTTTAAACTTCAGCAGAATTCCCAGAACAATGGAACAGTTCAAAACCATTGGTAAACATCAGCGGAATTCCGAGAACAATGGAAGAGTACCAAAGAATTTTTAAACTTCAGCGGAATTCCGAGAACAATGGAAGAGTTCCAAAGCATTGTTAAACATCAGCGGAATTCCGAGAACAATGGAAGAGTTCCAAAGCATTTTTAAACTTCAGCGGAATTCCGTGAACAATGGAAAAGTTCCAAAGCATTGTTACACATCAGCAGAATTCTGAGAACAATGGAAGAGTTCCAAAGCATTTTTAAACTTCAGCACAATTCCGAGAACAATGGAAGACTTCCAAAGCATTGTTAAACATCAGCGGATTTCCGAGAAAAATGTAAGAGTTCCAAAGCATTTTTAAACTTCAGCGGAATTCCGAGAACAATGGAAGAGTTCAGAAGCATTGTTAAACATCAGCGTAATTCTGAGAACAATGGAAAAGTTCCAAAGCATTTTTAAACTTCAGCAGAATTCCGAGAACAATGGAAGAGTTCCAAAGCATTGTTAAACATCAGCGGATTTCTGAGAACAATGGAAGAGTTTCAAAGCATTTTTAAACTTCAGCAGAATTCCGGAAAAATGGAAGAGTTCCAAAGCATTTTTAAACTTCTTCGGAATTCCGTGAACAATCGATGAGTTCCAAAGCATTGTTAAACATCAGCGGAATTCCGAGAACAATGGAAGAGTTCCAAAGCATTTTTAAACTTCAGCACAATTCCGAGAACAATGGAAGAGTTCCAAAGCAATGTTAAACATCAGCAGATTTCCGAGAAGAATGGAAGAGTTCCAAAGCATTTTTAAACTTCAGCAGAATTCTGAGAACAATGGAAGAGTTCCAAAGCACTGTTAAACATCAGCGGAATTCCGAGAACAATTGAAGAGTTCCAAAGCTTTTTAAACTTCAGCAGAATTCCGAAAACAATGGAAGAGTTCCAAAGCATTGTTAAACATCAGCGGAATTCTGAGAACAATGGAAGAGTTCCAAAGCTTTTTTAAACTTCAGCAGAATTCCGAGAACAATGGAAGAGTTCCAAAGCATTGCTAAACATCAGTGGAATTCCGAGAACAAAGTAAGAGTTCCAAAGCATTTTTAAACTTCAGCAGAATTCCCAGAACAATGGAAGAGTTCCAAAGCATTGTTAAATATCAGCGGAATTCCGAGAACAATGGAAAAGTTCCAAAGCATTTTTAAACTTCAGCAGAATTCTGAGAGCAATGGAAGAGTTCTAAAACATATTTAAACATCAGCGGAATTCCAAGAACAATGGAAGAGTTCCAAAGCATTTTTAAACTTCAGCAGAATTCCGGGAAAATGGAAGAGTTCCAACGCATTTTTAAACTTCATCGGAATTCCGTGAACAATGGAAGAGTTCCAAAGCATTGTTAAACATCAGCAGAATTCCGAGAACAATGGAAGAGTTCCAAAGCATTTTTAAACTTCAGAACAACTCCGAGAACAATGGAAGAGTTCCAAAGCATTGTTAAACATCAGCGGATTTCCGAGAAGAATGGAAGAGTTCCAAAGCATTTTTAAACTTCCGCAGAATTCTGAGAACAATGGAAGAGTTCCAAAGCATTGTTAAACATCAGCGGAATTCCGAGAACAATGGAAGAGCTCCAAAGCATTTTTAAACTTCAGCAGAATTCCGAAAACAATGGAAGAGTTCCAAAGCATTGTTAAACATCAGCGGAATTCTGAGAACAATGGAAGAGTTCCAAAGTTTTTTTAAACTTAAGCAGAATTCCGACAACAATGGAAGATTTCCAAAGCATTGTTAAACATCAGTGGAATTCCGAAAACAATGGAAGAGTTCCAAAGCATTTTTAAACTTCAGCAGAATTCCCAGAACAATGGAAGAGTTCCAAAGCATTGTTAAACATCAGTGGAAATCCGAGAACAATGGAAGAGTTCCAAAGCATTTTTAAACTTCAGCGGAATTCCGACAACAATGGAAGAGTTCCAAAGCATTGTTAAACATAAGTGGAATTCCGAGAACAATGGAAGAGTTCCAAAACATTTTTAAACTTCAGCGGAATTCTGAGAACAATGGAAGAATTCCAAAGCATTGTTAAACATCAGCGGAATTCTCAGAACAAAGGAAGAGTTCCAAAGCATTTTTAAACTTCAGCAGAATTCCGAGAACAATGGAAGAGCTCCAAAGCATTGTTAAACATCAGCGGAATTCTGAGAACAATGGAAGAGTTCAAAAGCATTTTTAAACTTCAGCAGAATTCGCAGAACAATGGAAGAGTTCAAAACCATTGTTAAACATCAGCGGAATTCTGAGAACAATGGAAGAGTTCCAAAGCATTTTTAAACTTCAGCACAATTCCGAGAACAATGGAAGAGTTCCAAAGCATTGTTAAACATCAGCGGATTTCCGAGAACAATGGAAGAGTTCCAAAGCATTTTTAAACTTCAGCAGAATTACCAGAACAATGGAAGAGTTCCAAAGCATTGATAAACATCAGCGGATTTCTGAGAACAATGGAAGAGTTCCAAAGCATTTTTAAACTTCAACAGAATTCCGGGAAAATGGAAGAGTTCCAAAGCATTTTTAAACTTCATCGGAATTCCGTGAACAATGGACGAGTTCTAAAGCATTGATAAACATCAGCAGAATTCCGAGAACAATGGAAGAGTTCCAAAGCATTTTTAAACTTCAGCACAATTCCGAGAACAATGGAAGAGTTCCAAAGCATTGTTAAACATCAGCAGATTTCCGAGAAGAATGTAAGAGTTCCAAAGCATTTTTAAACTTCAGCAGAATTCCCAGAACAATGGAAGAGTTCCAAAGCATTGTTAAACATCAGCAGATTTCCGAGAACAATGGAAGAGTTCCAAAGCATTTTTAAACTTCAGCAGAATTCCCAGAACAATGGAAGAGTTCCAAAGCATTGTTAAACATCAGTGGAAATCCGAGAACAATGGAAGAGTTCCAAAGCATTTTTAAACTTCAGCGGAATTCCGACAACAATGGAAGAGTACCAAAGCATTGTTAAACATCAGTGGAATTCCGAGAAAAATGGAAGAGTTCCAAAGCATTTTTAAACTTCAGCGGAATTCTGAGAACAGTGGAAGAATTCCAAAGCATTGTTAAACATCAGCGGAATTCTCAGAACAATGGAAGAGTTCCAAAGCATTTTTAAACTTCAGCAGAATTCCGAGAACAATGGAAGAGTTCCAAAGCATTGTTAAACATCAGCGGAATTCTGAGAACAATGGAAGAGTTCCAAAGCATTTTTAAACTTCAGCAGAATTCCCAGAACAATGGAAGAGTTCAAAAGCATTGTTAAACATCAGCGGAATTCCGAGAACAATGGAAGAGTACCAAAGAATTTTTAAACTTCAGCGTAATTCCGAGAACAATGGAAGAGTTCAAAAGTATTTTTAAACTTCAGCGGAATTCTGAGAACAATGGAAGAGTTCCAAAGCATTGTTAAACATCAGCGGAATTCCGCGAACAATGGAAGAGTTCCAAAGCATTTTTAAACTTCAGCGGAATTCTGAGAACAATGGAAGAGTTCCAAAGCATTGTTAAACATTAGCGTAATTCTGAGAACAATGGAAGAATTTCAAAGCTTTTTTAAACTTCAGCTGAATTTCGAGAACAATGGAAGAGTTCAAAAGCATTGTTAAACATCAGCGGAATTCCGAGAACAATGGAAGAGTTCCAAAGCATTTTTAAACTTCAGCAGAATTCCCAAAACAATGGAAGAGTTCCAAAGCATTGTTAAACATCAGCGATATTCCGAGAACAATGGAAGAGTTCCAAAGCATTTTTAAACTTCAGCAGAATTCCCAGAACAATGGAAGAGTTCAAAAGCATTGTTAAACATCAGCGGAATTCCGAGAACAATGGAAGAGTTCCAAAGCATTTTTAAACTTCAGCAGAATTCCGAGAATAATGGACGAGTTCCATAGCATTTTTAAACTTCAGCGGAATTCCGAGAACAAGGGAAGAGTTCCAAAGCATTTTTAAACTTCAGCGGAATTTCGTGAACAATGGAACAATTCCAAAGCATTGCTAAACATCAGCGGAATTCCAAGAACAATGGAAGAGTTCCAAAGCATTTTAAACTTCAGTAGAATTCCGAGAACAATGGAAGAGTTCCAAAGCATTTTTAAACTTCAGCAGAATTCCGAGAACAATGGAAGAGTTTCAAAGCAATTTTAAATTTCAGCAGAATTCCCAGAATGATGGAAGAGTTTCAAAGCATTGTTAAACATCAGAGGAATTCCAAGAACAATGGAAGAGTTCCAAAGCATTTTTAAACTTCAGCGGAATTCTGAAAACAATGGAAGATTTCCAAAGCGTTGTTAAACATCAGCGGAATTCACAGAACAATGGAAGAGTTCCAAAGCATGTTTAAACTTCAGCAGAATTCCCAGAACAATGGAAGAGTTCAAAAGCATTGTTAAACATCAGCGGAATTCCGAGAACAATGGAAGAGTTCCAAAGCATTTTTAAACTTCAGCAGAATTCCGAGAACAATGGAAGAGTTCCAAAGCATTTTAAAACTTCAGCAGAATTCCGAGAATAATGGAAGAGTTCCATAGCATTTTTAAACTTCAGCGGAATTCCGAGAACAAGGGAAGAGTTCCAAAGCATTTTTAAACTTCAGCGGAATTTCGTGAACAATGGAAAAATTCCAAAGCATTGCTAAACATCAGCGGAATTCCAAGAACAATGGAAGAGTTCCAAAGCATTTTTAAACTTCAGTAGAATTCCGAGAACAATGGAAGAGTTCCAAAGCATTTTTAAACTTCAGCAGAATTCCGAGAACAATGGAAGAGTTCCATAGCATTTTTAAACTTCAGCGGAATTCCGAGAACAAGGGAAGAGTTCCAAAGCATTTTTAAACTTCAACGGATTTCCATGAACATCAGAAGAATTCCAAAGCATTGCTAAACATCAGCAGAATTCCGAGAACAATGGAAGAGTTCCAAAGCATTTTTAAACTTCAGCAGAATTCCGAGAACAATTGAAGAGTTTCAAAGCAATTTTAAATTTCAGCAGAATTCCCAGAATGATGGAAGAGTTCCAAAGCATTGTTATACATCAGAGGAATTCCGAGAACAATGGAAGAGTTCCAAAGCATTTTTAAACTTCAGCGGAATTCTGAAAACAATGGAAGATTTGCAAAGCATTGTTAAACATCAGCGGAATTCTCAGAACAATGGAAGAGTTCCAAAGCATGTTTAAACTTCAGCAGAATTCCCAGAACAATGGAAGAGTTCCAAAGCATTGTTAAACATCAGCGGAATTCCGAGAACAATGGAAGAGTTCCAAAGCATTTTTAAACTTCAGCAGAATTCCCAGAGCAATGGAAGAGTTCAAAAGCATTGTTAAACATCAGCGGAATTCCGAGAACAATGTAAGAGTTCCAAAGCATTTTTAAACTTCAGCGGAATTCCGAGAACAATGGAAGAGTTCAAAGTATTTTTCAACTTCAGCGGAATTCTGAGAACAAAGGAAGAGTTCCAAAGCATTGTTAAACATCAGCGGAATTCCGAGACCAATGGAAGAGTTCCAAAGCATTTTTAAACTTCAGCGGAATTCTGAGAACAATGGAAGAGTTCCAAAGCATTGTTAAACATCAGCGTAATTCTGAGAACAATGGAAGAGTTCCAAAGCATTTTTAAACTTCAGCAGAATTCCCAGAACAATGGAAGAGTTCCAAAGCATTGTTAAACATCAGCGGAATTCCGAGAACAATGGAAGAGTTCCAAAGCATTTTTAAACTTCAGCAGAATTCCCAGAGCAATGGAAGAGTTCAAAAGCATTGTTAAACATCAGCGGAATTCCGAGAACAATGTAAGAGTTCCAAAGCATTTTTAAACTTCAGCGGAATTCCGAGAACAATGGAAGAGTTCAAAGTATTTTTCAACTTCAGCGGAATTCTGAGAACAAAGGAAGAGTTCCAAAGCATTGTTAAACATCAGCGGAATTCCGAGACCAATGGAAGAGTTCCAAAGCATTTTTAAACTTCAGCGGAATTCTGAGAACAATGGAAGAGTTCCAAAGCATTGTTAAACATCAGCGTAATTCTGAGAACAATGGAAGAGTTCCAAAGCATTTTTAAACTTCAGCAGAATTCCGAGAAAATGGAAGAGTTCCCAATCATTTTATACTTCATCGGAATTCCGAGAACAATGGAAGAGTTCCAAATCATTGTTACACATCAGCGGAATTCTGAGAACAATGGAAAAGTTCCAAAGCATTTTTAAACTTCAGCACAATTCCGAGAACAATGGAAGAGTTCCAAAGCATTGTTAAACATCAGCGGATTTCCGAGAACAATGGAAGAGTTCCAAAGCATTTTTAAACTTCAGCAGAATTCCGAGAACAATGGAAGAGTTCCAAAGCATTGTTAAGCATCAGCGGATTTCTGAGAACAATGGAAGAGTTCCAAAGCTTTTTTAAACTTCAGCAGAATTCCGAAAACCATGGAAGAGTTCCAAAGCATTGATAAACATCAGCGGAATTCCGAGAACAATGGAAGATTTCCAAAGCATTTTTAAACTTCAGCGGAATTCTGAGAACAATGGAAGAGTTCCAAAGCATTGTTAAACATCAGCGTAATTCTGAGAACAATGGAAGAGTTCCAAAGCATTTTTAAACTTCAGCAGAATTCCGAGAAAATGGAAGAGTTCCAAAGCATTTTAAACTTCATCGGAATTCCGAGAACAATGGAAGAGTTCCAAAGCATTGTTACACATCAGCGGAATTCTGAGAACAATGGAAGAGTTCCAAAGCATTTTTAAACTTCAGCACAATTACGAGAACAATGGAAGAGTTCCAAAGCATTGTTAAACATCAGCGGATTTCTGAGTACAATGGAAGAGTTCCAAAGCATTTTTAAACTTCAGCAGAATTCCGAGAACAATGGAAGAGTTCCAAAGTATTGATAAACATCAGCGGATTTCTGAGAACAATGGAAGAGTTCCAAAGCATTTTTAAACTTCAGCAGAATTCTGGAAAAATGGAAGAGTTCCAA